>NC_138732.1:16859670-17502170 GCF_965113295.1 Leuciscus leuciscus
TTATAACAAGTTTACCTGCAGTACAACTATGTTAACTCATTATCAAACCTATAAAAAGATTATTTCATAATCATAGCTGTCAAGTGGGAAATAAGTGACTAAATTTGATCTGCTAAAATTATAATTATTACTCAAAGATCCAGTTTGTGCTTTCGAGTTTGTGCTTTTTCCATTCATTATGTCACTTCTCCTAGAACATTGCCACAGGCGAGAATGACATGGTCCACCCTTGCTCACAGATGGGTAATTGTAAGTGGGGGAACTATGGAATGATGTGTAGAAATCAATAACACTAAAAGACTTGTTCAAGCGAGGGATGTGAGATGATACCATGATACCAAAAAAAGGTCTCTTTTCAAGAACACTCTTGAGACATTCTTCTGCTTCAGCTCCTTCAGTGATGAGAAAGCAGAATGTCACTGACCCAGAGTCCTCCAGCCTCCTCTGGAGGAACACATTGTGTTTTATGCATTCTGCTCAGCGTGACAATATTTCTACCATAATATGAGACCATTAAACCAAAATGCTGCTTTTTGAACGTGCCCTCGCACAACATTACCATTTAAATGCTGTATCTTTTATAATTCTTCCTTCAAAGGGAAATGTTACAGTCTTGTTTGACATCTAGCACACAGGCCATATACTCACCCATTGTACCTTTCTGCCAGCATACAGCCATGTGTCTGCTGCCCTCAGTAACATCCTCTTTCTTCACAGGCACATTAGAATGGATGTGTTTTCGCTAATGGCCCGCTCTACACCTCGCCCCCACAATGTGGAGAAATGCATTAAAGCTACACCAATTCAACTTACATATTGATGCCAACTGTGGGCCACATGCTTTTCCCTTTCATCCACCCCCTTCCATCAACTCTCTCTTCAGTGATGAGTGTCATCCAGTTAGACTGGCAATTAGAAAAGGAAAAGGTACATGTGCATTTGTTCTAAGAGGAATTTGATTAAACAGTGTTGGGTGCCTGGGATTATTTTACTGTTCTTAAGGTATTATTATAATACATTGTTTCACTGCACAATGTGTGTGTGTGTGTGTGTGTGTGTGTGTGTGTGTGTGTGTGTGTGTGTGTGTGTGTGTGTGTGTGTGTGTGTGTGTGTGTGTGTGTGTGTGTGTGTGTGTGTGTGTGTGTGTGTGTGTGTGTGTGTGTGTGTGTGTGTGTGTGTGTGTGTGTGTGTGTGTGTGTGTGTGTGTGTGTGTGTGTGTGGACATGTTCTGTTGTAAGTTGCTGCACTTTTTAGAACTCTTCACCAACACTATAGCATTGTATTTTAAAAGGCTGAACTATTTGCTACTTGATTTGCAAGGGCTGATTTGCACATTTAACTGGATGATGCTTTGGGTTTAATTGTAAAGCTGCCAGAGTGGCACCAGTGTGGTAATTTATAAATGTTTTGAAAGTGTATAATGGCTCATTCAGAAGACCATTAGCATTCTGGTTGAAGCAAAAATGGTGAGACAGAAAGAAGAACAATTTGAAATCTCAAAGAATGCATCAAATTAAAAAAAAAGTTACCCCTATACATAGGTACATTGCTGCAGAGAAAGAACTGAAAGTTGCACTGCATGCATGTGATGTCATTCTTTCAACTACATAGCCTACATTACATTTTGCTTTATGAATTTATTGTGTCTTTCATTGCCAATATATTAAGTATTTACTTGCCAATATATTAAGTGTTTACCGATTTTTGCAAAATCGTACATATTTTACGAATTGGCCCATTCGTATGAATTCATACGAATGACCTACCCCTGACCCCGCCCCTAAACCTACCCATCACGTGGGTTTAGACAAATCGTACAAATTCGTACGAGTGAGGTCGTACGAATTAGTACGAATTAGCCAACTTTTTATCATTCGTACGAATTCGTACGAATTGGTCGTGAGATAGCGTTGGAATGTTTCTAAAAATAAATATGACGCTACATTCCTATGGAATTAAGTGGCATTTAGAGTGAAATTCAGAGTTGCTGGGGTTTTTTTTTTCTTTTTTTCTGCAGTTGTAACTTGCTCATGCATATCTATGATCTCATGTAAACATTATCCTTATTTTCTTTGACACATACATACAAAATTATTTTGTCAAACATTTAAGGAATGTAGGGATTATTGCGTTACAGCACAGATGGAACCTTAAATCAACTTGTGAAAGCCACACAGTATCAGAGTGACATCCCCTTATCCTTTGCATTACTCTTGGCGAAATGAGGACTGTCATGTACTCAGGGCAATGTCATAAGTACTGAACCAAGGAATAGATGACATGCCCATTATTGTTGTTGGCAATACGTATTTATATAAAGCCTTTAGTGTCTTTTTTGCACCAGGGGTGAAAATTAATGAAAGCCTCACTTTGCGAATCAGGGCAGAAACAAATTTACACTTAGCAAAGTTCAATTTGTTGCACGACAAAAGAGGTTGCTGTGGTAAACCATTATCATAGATTATTATGCACAATGTATCTTCCAGGGGTTTATGATCCATGCAAATGGAGGCATCAGCATATCGTTGCATATTTTTGTGCCTAATGGATGCCTACACATCTATGCGATAATAATGATTATAATGCAAAATTTCCCCCCTCCCTGTCAGCTTAGCCAACCTTTGGCACCTTGCATATTAACCCAGGGTAAGTCAGACTGGGCAGGCCCAAAAGCAGAGAGATCTCTCTATGGGTGTGTGTGTGAGTGTGTTGAAATAGAGCGATAGGTAAGGGATAGCTGTATAGAAGGGATGGATAAGGGTGCAAATGGTGGTCCAGAATTTGGCTGTGGTGATATTTTACGAGTGAGAGGAGGGTCACTCACACAACAAATGCTAGTGAACCTCCAGTATACTATCCACATCTGCTAAATCACAGAACAGTTATTTACAGAAAAAGAGAGACAGACAAGTATACATTATTTCATGGCCTGTACTGAAACCATTTCAGCTCATATAAAGAACAAGTATGTGTCAGTGATTAGCAAAGATGTGTTAAACATAAAAATGCACTAGAAAAGGTCAAGTCATTTAGGACGACTTCATAATTAGTTTTGTTTCTTCTTGCTGAGCAAACGTGTTTTTTTTTATTTTTTTTATTTTTTTATAACATCTGAAAGGTTAGTTACACTGTCATGAAATTCATCATAGCAAATTAATATGTTTTCATTTATATATATCAGTGGTCTTTTATGTATCATCTATTTTTATAGATTTTTTAATATATATATATATATATATATATATATATAATATAAATACTGTTTTGCTACTGCTTCATGCTATCAATAGTGACGCTGGCAGATAAGAGCAGAATGTTTAGAATATACTTAAATCAATGCTTTCATTTATCTTCAAAATGAAAAAGTCAAACTGACATAAAATTATTGCTATTTTTCAAGTAAATAAGTACCTTACCCGTGTGTATAAATATCTGTGCTGCAGGTATTCACAGCTATGTTAAAGTCGCCATGAACCGGAAGTTACAAACGAGTTTTCTCCAGTGTTGTGACGTATTTCCAAGTGAAACGGAATATTGAATAGAGGCAGAGCCCGTCTACGGAGAGCCTTGGCACTTCCTATTAAGTCCTACTGTACCAAATTTTAGTTGTAGTTCCACCAGAGTTCCACTGGGGGCGATCACCCATGAGTGCAAAATGAATGGGAGTCTATGGGGCTAGACGGCAAAATTTGTCTCTTTCACCCGATTGCCGTTGAAAAATCTCAGATTTGATTGTAGGTTTTGCAAGTTCAACATGGGTTATAGGTCGAAAGTTGAATGAACGAGTACTTATGTCCTTTCGATTTCTTACAGGTTGAGTTGTTGTTGCCCATAACACGCTAGCATTCTGCTAATGAACGCTGATTGGTCAGTGAAGGACTGATTACGACCAGAGATACCGCTTGATGGCATAGTGGCATCCGAAGCGGGACCAGAAACAAACAAAACAAAAACAAGTCTATCACGTGTATTTACCTGTGTCAGCTGTGTTGTCGATGCCTCGAGAGAAAAGAAAGTGCAGAGTGCGAAAGCACCAAAGTGACTGAAGAATTGCCGTAAAGCAGTATCTCTGGTCGTACGATGTGTATGACGTCATTGACACTTTAAAATACTTTTTAAAGCAAATAAGTGACTCTAAAAAATCTAACACCCAGCAATGTGTAATTTCTTTGCATCTCCTTTCGAATACAACATTCAAATTACGACAAAAAATTATATCCTGAGAAAAGTGGGTTTTGATGGGTATAGACCTCCATTCATTCTGCACTCGCCTGCGAGCGCCCCCGCATGGACAGAGACGTGTTACTGCAGCCAGTCCAGAAACCGGAAGTAACCAGAGAGTGCCAATTCTCTTCCTATTAGAAATTCTCTGATAGAGGGCAGGGTTTTACTTCAGCGCTCCTCCTCTCCATCTCTCGCTCATAGCACTAACGGTTTGAGGGGAGTTGCCACGCCCTCGCGCCATAGCACATGACAGGAAGAGAAGAGAAGTCGTTTCGAGGGGGGAGGGAAGGATAACATATTTGATTGAAGAATATAAGGGAACATGAATTTTTAAAAATGAATGAAGTGCACAGATAAATCATTTGTAATAAATACTACAATATTACATATAAAAATACGAATTGTAAAATTTGATTGCATGGCGACTTTAATGTTCAGCCGCATGACCATGAGCGTGAATATACAAAAGTTCAATTAGCTTTGCCAATGAAAATATTTTCAAACAAAGCTACAGCAGAGTTTACCGTTCAGTGTCTTTGAGGAACATACAAAAGTGTGTGTCTTTCCTAAATGAATCAGTGTTTTTGAACGAATCGCTTAAGTGAGCAATTCAGTGATTCAATCACCATTTATTTACAACAATGTATTTATACACTATTTATTCTACTATTTATACTACAAAATGGCTTAAAATAGTGCATATACACAAACTAAAATGCATTTTATCCCTTAATGAATCAGTGTTTTTGAATTAATCGATTGAGGGAATGATTAATTAATTAATTAAAACAAATAAAGTCACTTGTGTTTTTACTGAACAAATCAGTGTTTTTGAATGAATCGGTTGAGTAATTAATTGACTCACTCATAAACAGTAATTTACTGATGTAACATAACAATGTAACATTGTAGAAAGAGTCACCGAAATATCCTAAACAGTAATTCACAGACAAGCAGACTGATTTAACTGTAATATAATATAATATAATATAATATAATATAATATAATATAATATAATATAATATAATATAATATACAAATTAACAATTTTATGATATAATGTCATATTTAGTATTTGCACACTTGAAGTCAAAACTTAAAATGCATGTATGCCATTACGTGCAAGACAATCATTTTCTTTATGGCTAAGGGTTCAAATACATTTGGGGCCACTGTATATACCGACATAGATGATTTTTATTGTTATTGTAGTGATGATACTATAACCTAGCATTGATCAAATGTCGGCTCAAAGCCTTCTGATAACAGACTCAGAACTACCTGCTGTAAAAGTGTATCAGCAGAACAGAGGGTGGGGGCACAGGAAGTTTTTTCTCCCCCTTCATGAGCACAGAAACATATCAGTCATTTAAATGAATGATCTCCCTCACGGTGCACAGACAGCCAGGACCCAGCGGGAGACCCTAATGTGCCTGATTGAAAATGAACAGAGCAGGAAGCTCGCTACAGTGCAGAATCATAATACAATTAGCCAGGGAAGATTGCCACATTAGTCTTCCTGCCGTCATAGAGCACAAAAAGAAGGCCCTCTTTGTTTCTCTCGCTCTTCCTCCTTTATTGTTCATATACAAGAGTCATTATTGCAGTTGGACAAGAGAACAAAAATATTTAAACGAAAAGTGAGAGTGCACAGGTTTCACCTAAGGAGAGTGTTCAGAATAATGGTTTGCATTTGTGTGTGCATTAAAACATGGCTGTGTGCCTTTGAGTTATTTGTCATTTCATTATTTCTTTGTGCCTGAGATGGAAATGGATTTCATTATTAGTTAGATCAAATGTGGTTTGTGAAACACACCAAAGCGGTAGCGGTAGACTTTGAGGAGTTTTGAATCTCGCTTTTTCCTCTGAGACATAAAAGATAGACTGCTGATAATCATTATTCAACCTGATGGCACAAGCAATAAAATTTGTTTATCTTTTCACTTTTTTTCATCCATTCCTTCATTTTTTCTTTTCACTCTGATATTTCAGTCCTTATCGGTTCAGGGTTTTGGCTGCGAGCCAAGTATGGAAATCTTATTAACTCAGCTTCCACTGTCTGGTTATCATGGTGAAAAATCTGAATTCTCTTTGTCATTGAATGACACATGTTGAATGGTCTTAAGTGAAGAAAAAGTACTTCAGGGTTTTGATGCTTTCAGGGCTGTCTTTGAGTTAGACCTTTTCGATTCAAGGGCGCTGTGTTAGCCCTTTTTAGTGTTACAGTGCATAGCATGATGGGTCTAGAAATGTCAACATTAGCAACAGATGTGACTGAAAACAAATGACAGCAATTTGACCTCAAAGCTTCATTTTTTGACTCTTTAAAACTTTCACAGAAGCGTTCTACCCTGCTAAGAGAGCAACTAGTAGGAGAAAGAGAGCAGCGCAGTGATGCATCCTCCTGTTAATAACAACTCCTCTGCAGCTCCCTCTTTTGGTTTATATGAGAGTCTGATGCTTGCTAACTACTCATTGTCAGCATGTGATACCAGGCCTCTGCCATGACTACAGTAGTTTGAGGGTTGAACTTGAACAGCCCTGGAATATCCATTTATCACTCCCCACAAAACTTAAAATAAATCGTACTCGGTTACTAACGTAACCTCGGTTCTCTCTAGAAGAGGGAACGAGTACTGCGTAAGATATCTTACGCTAGGGGAAAATCCTTTTTCCGCGAGATATTGAAGCCAAAAATTATGAGCGTGACGCCAGACCCAATCAGGGCACTTCGCGCCCGCTGCGTCACGTCCCGCCGAAATGGGCGTGGTCTAGGCCTATAAATACCGCTCGCAGGCAGCTATTATCTGGTTTTTCATCATCGAAGCAACCAGAGCGTGTGCATGCACGGCAAGATACGCAGTACTCGTTCCCTCTTCTAGAGAGAACCGAGATTACGTTAGTAACCGAGTACGTTCTCTTACGAGAGGTCTCTCGTACTGCGTAAGATATCTTACGCTAGGGGACCCAATGCAAAACGCCGTGCATGCTGAGATCTGACACCAAAGACCCAAAGGCGAAAGCCCGGGGTACATATAGTGCACAATCACTCAGGGAACTCACAGGGAGTCCGGGAAGAGGTAGGGGCGAAGCCGCACTCTTCCACATATGGAAGCGTCGCTTAGACGCGAATTTCATCATACAGACAGGGCGGGGTACGGCCTGAACTGATGGGGGAATGTGGGTCTTACACAGTTTGCCCAGGCACATCTCGTGCTGCTACTTTTCACTGTCGAACATTGAGTTGTGCTCAGTAGACACAGCATTCTGAGCTGATAGCATCAGGTCAGATAATACTGGTAAACTTAGACCGACAGCAGCCTGGCCTGCAGGGCGGGAACCTCTAGGTTATAGAACCTTATAAATGTAGACGGGGAGGCCCAGCCTGCCGCCATACAAATATCTTGCAAGGCAATCCCACTTGACCAGGCCCACGAAGAGGCCATGCCTCTCGTGGAGTGCACTCTGACACCCAACGGGCACTGCATGCCCTTGGAGGCGTATGCCAGCGCTATAGCATCAACTATCCATCTGGATAGGCTCTGTTTCGACGCGGCTAGTCCCTTAGAACGTCCGCTAAACGAAACAAAGAGCTGCTCCGTCTGTCTGAAAACAGACGAGCGAGACACATAAGCTCGTAATGCCCTGACTGGGCAAAGGAGGCTTGCGTCTCTTTCCTCATCAGGGACCGGTAGGGCTGACAGGGAGATAACCTGCGCCCTAAACGGTGTGTTGAGGGATTTTGGAACATAACCGTGCTTAGGTTTGAGTATAACTTTTGAGTCATTAGGCCCAAACTCCATGCACGCCGCGCTCACAGAGAGCGCGTGTAGGTCCCCTATGCGCTTCACTGAAGCGAGAGCCAGCAGAAACACAGTCTTGAAAGACAGGTGTTTCAAATCAATTGACTGTAAAGGCTCAAATGGCGCACCTTTCATGGCTTCCAGAACCGTAGAAAGGTCCCATACGGGGACTGAGGGAGGTCTGGGAGGATTCAGTCTCTTAGCCCCTCTAAGGAAGCGGATGACTAAATCGTTCCTTCCTATTGACTGACCAAGCGTTGTTCCTGAGAACGCCGCTATAGCCGCCACATAGACTTTGAGCGTGGAGGGGGCCCTGCCCTTATCCAACAGCTCTTGTAGGAAGGAAAGCACCTCCGTCACACCACAGTCTGTGGGTGACACACCACGGGCTGTGCACCAGCCCGAAAACACTGACCATTTCGAGGAGTAGAGCCGTCTCGTAGACGGAGCTCTAGCCTGCGTGATCGTGTTTAATACTCCTTTAGGGAGTCCAACATGTACCCGTTGATGGCCCAGACATGAAGGGACCATAATTCCGGGTGAGGATGCCAGATCGAGCCGTGGGCCTGTGAGAGGAGGTCTCTCCTCACTGGTACTGGCCACGGGGCAGTACTTGCTAACTGCATCACGACTGGGAACCAAGGTTGGTTTTCCCAGAACGGTGCCACCAGCAATACTGAGCATCCTTCTTCCCTGATCCGCTCTATAACCTGAGGCAGGAGAGAGACGGGGGGAAAAGCATAGAGCGGGCGGCGGGGCCACACATGGGCCAGCGCGTCCCTGCTCTTGGAGAAAAATTCCGAACAGTGAGCGTTTTCTTGAGACGCGAACAGGTCTACTTCCGCTCTGCCGAATTTCTTCCACAACAGTTGGACTGTCTGTGGGTGTAGAGACCATTCGCCTGCCGGAACATTGTTCCTGGACAGTCTGTCTGGTCCTATATTCAGGAGCCCTGGCACGTGCGCTGCTCTGAGCGAGCGCAGGTTGCACTGAGCCCATACCAGGAGGCGTTCTGCCAGCCTGTACAGGTTCCTGGACCTGAGGCCGCCCTGGCGATTTATGTAGGACACCATAGACATGTTGTCCGAACGGACCAGTACGTGGCGTCCTTTTATTTGGGGACAAAAACGCGTCAGCGCGTTGTGTACTGTCAGCATTTCGAGGCAGTTTATGTGCAGGAGCTTCTCCCGTTCTGACCACTGGCCGAAGAACGGTCTGCCCTCGAGCAGCGCTCCCCATCCCGAGGTGGACGCATCCGTGGACACCACTTTCACCCTCGAGGAAGTCCCCAGGCTTACACCTGATTGGTACCAGTCGTTCGCTCTCCAAGGTTTCAGAGCTGTGACGCACTTCTGATTGACCCTGAGGCGAAGCAAACCGGATGCCCACGCTCTGCGTGGGACTCGCGCTTTCAGCCAAAACTGCAGCGGGCGCATGCGGAGCAGGCCCAGCTGGAGCACTGATGATGCTGAGGCCATGAGACCTAGCATCTTCTGAAATTTCTTGAGCGGGACAGACGCGCCGCAGCGGAACGAGTTCGCTGTGCGTTGAATGTCTATCGCGCGCTGTGGTGATAGTCGCGCTATCATGGACAGCGAGTCCAATTCTGTGCCCAGGAAAGATATCTTCTGACTGGGTGACAGAGAGCTCTTCGCCCAATTGACACTGAGACCCAAATTCTCGAGGTGATCGAGTAAAACGGTCGTGTGTTCAATGAGCACTGAGCGAGATTGCGCTAGAATCAGCCAATCGTCCAAATAGTTCAGTACTCGCATGCCTCTCATTCTGAGGGGTGCGAGTGCCGCATCCATGCACTTCGTAAATGTACGGGGTGCCAGGGATAAACCGAACGGCAGGACTGTGTACTGATATGCCTGGCCCTCGAAGGCGAATCTCAAATATCGCCTGTGACTTGACGCTATCTGTATTTGAAAATACGCGTCTTTCAGATCTATTGACACAAACCAATCTCCTTGGCGAATCTGCACAAGGATTTGTCTGGTCGTGAGCATCCTGAACTGTCGCTTCACAAGCACTCTGTTCAGTTGCCTTAGATCTAGTATGGGTCTGAGACCCCCGTCTTTTTTCGGTACCAGGAAGTATCTGCTGTATAGCCCTCCTTCGCTCTGAACTTGAGAGAGAGGCTCTATGGCCCCTTTGCTCAATAGTTTCGCCACTTCGGCTCGAAGTAAATGTGCTACTTCTGTTTTTACCATGGTCTCGACGCGTGCCGCATAGCGGCGAGGGCGTCGGCAAAACTGTAGCGAATAGCCTCTTTTTATAATGTTCAGCACCCACTTCGAAACCCCGGGCAGCTTTGCCCATGCGTCTGCATGAATAGCTAGGGGTTGAATACGAAGCGCGCTCCGCTCGCTCAGCGATGGAGAAGCTTCGGCGTGCTGCAACACAAGCGTCGCGCTCGTGACATTTGAGGCATGGGGCGCGCTGATAACAGCGGGCAGATTGCCCGCGCTCGACTCCTCTGCGGTGGTCAACCGCGAGGGGGAGGGCTGGGCGGTTCCCGAAAGCATCACACCGAAAGCATCGTTCGCTTGAGTGAAGCGAATGCACGTTGGTTTTGTTTTTACAGAAACCATGAGACATGCATAACGTGGTGTTAGTGGGCACTGGGTAGTGGGCACATTCACCATGTTTGAAGCGCAACCGATCTGAGTCGGTTTTATGTGCGCGGGCCCTGTGTGACAGGCTGTGCTTGTGTGTAGAGATGGGCACTTGGCAGTGGGCATTCTTACTACACATGAGACACCATCGGCCATGGCCGGGACACCAGAAAATACACTCTTTTGGGGATTTATCTGGGTAGCCGTGAAAACGGCATTTGTGTGCAGGCAAGCGGGTGACAGAACCGGCTTTTTGGCTGCAGAAAACACTGGAACAGTCACATTTGCTGGAACTGGACGAGCGAATAGCTTTGGTGTGAGTCTGGCCGCAGCGGGACTTGAACACCGTCGTTTTCCTAGACGTGCTAGGACGACTTCGGGGCCTCGGGCTTCACCGTAATCCTAGGTCGCGGGCCACGCACGGCGGGGCGGCGACCGGATGAGCAGGAGCGCGGTCTCGCGCTTCGGGCCTGGCGGCGCTGCGAAGTGGAGGCAGTGGACGGTGGCTGTGGCTGTGAGCTCTGAGCAGACGGTTTCGCACGGCCTGCTGCAGAGCTGGAGCGCTTCGGGAGGAAGTGCTTCATAGCCTGTGACGCTTTCTGTACCTCTGCGAATCTCTCCGCAAAATCCTTGACGGAGGATCCAAAGAGGCCTGTGGCGGAAATCGGGGCGTCGAGGAACGCGGTGCGCTCGGACTCGGCCATTTCCGAGAGCGTCAGCCAAAGATGTCTCTCGGTCACAGTGAGAGAGGCCATATTCCGTCCAATGGCCTGCGCTGCAGACTTAGTAGCATGGAAAGCGAGGTCAGTGGCACTCCTTAAGTCCGGCACGCAGATCGCGTCAGGTCCTTCCTCATCCAGCTTACGGAGGAGATCGGCCTGGAAGATCTGAAGCGTAGCCATGGTGTGCAGCGCTGACACAGCTTGCCCGGCGGCGGAGAAAGCGCGGCGGAGCAGGGCCAGCTTAGCGCGCCGTCCAGCGGAGGGCGGACATAAGTGGGCCGCTATCGCCTCTTCGACCGGTGGCAGCGAAAGGTATCCTTTGTTCTTGGCATCGTCAACTGCGGAGAATGCCAAAGAAACAGCTGGACGCACTCTAGCTGAATAGGGGGCGTTCCAGGACTTAGCGACTTCTTCGTGTAACTCAGGAAGAAAGGGCGCTGGTCTGGACGCAGGCGAAGCGCGCTCCCCAGGCAGGAAAAATCCATCCAGCCGGTTGTGAGCGGGCTGCTCGGGCGAAGACCACTCGAGGCCGAGGCTCGCCGCGGCCTGTGCGAGTACTCGCATGAGCTCCGTCTCGATGGACGCTCTCTTGCCTGACGATGTGCGGGCAGGGGGCGCGGGATCCTCAGAGCCCGCCCAATCCTCACTGCCTGACGCCAGGATAGAGCAGGAATCAGCAGCAGCGGCGACACACACACACAAACAGAGTACAGTGTAATAGAAAGGATATGAGCGCCGGAAAGCGCAGCAGGAAGGCAGGAAGGCGGCGCGGCCAGCGACTTCAGTGACTCGTCCCGCTGAAGGTGCTCTCTCTCAGACGGCGCGGCTTCTTCTCCAGCTCCAGCGATGCGTGTGCTTCGCTTGAAAGATGAAAAATCAGATAATGGCTGCCTGCGAGCGGTATTTATAGGCCTAGACCACGCCCATTTCGGCGGGACGTGACGCAGCGGGCGCGAAGTGCCCTGATTGGGTCTGGCGTCACACCAGGCCTCGCTCGATAGGCTGCTGCAGTTGCCGCAGAGCAGCCAATAGGCGCGCGAGCTGCCTCGCCTATGTCTGCATGCTGCCGCAACGCGTTTTGCATTATTACAAAATTAAGGATAATTTTTGGCTTCAATATCTCGCGGAAAAAGGATTTTCCCCTAGCGTAAGATATCTTACGCAGTACGAGAGACCTCTCGTAAGAGAACAATGGGGTTCTATATAGAGCCATAGGGTTCTTGACTCCGTTTTAAAGAAGCCTTTATACCAAAGTTCTAAATAAGTAGGCCTACTATATATGAAGCACCTACTAAAAATGGATGCAATTTTCTTGCACATACAGTACGACAACTTTGTCAAAATCGCTTTTACAAAGTTGTCATATCACATGGATCTGTGAAAAAGACTAAAAACACTGTATTATGCATGCCATGCCAGTAGTTGGCAGTCACTTTGTAAAAACTGTAAAACTGTAAAAACACTATGCGTCTATAGACTGAACATGTATTATGCATATGCATGACGTCACAATTTTCACAAATTCGTATTTTGTGGCTTTCACAGAGACAGAGAGTGAATCATTGAATCATTTACTCAAGTTATTGGTTCATTCATTGGTCTATTCAGGACTAAAACATCACTACTGTGTTGCTTGGAGACGCAAAAGTTGTTCTGTGGCTTCTACTAGCAAAATTCTGTCTAAATGTGTCTAAAAAAAATAAAATAAAAATAAAAAGTACAATGCAAATGTAAGTCTAAAATACAACAGCCCACATTGTCACGGTGAGAAAACAGAGGAAATTTGTGTTAGCAAAAGAATGAACTTAAGATCATAAAGACATTTAAAATAACATGCAAAGATGATCCTCTACCCAAAGCCCCTGTAAAAAAAACAACAACAAATAGGGCCTTCCATTGTTAATTTTCAGAAACATAATTCACGGAAAAATAGAGCACAATATTTTAAGAGTGTCTCAAATTCATAGTCAGCCACAAAAGAAATAGTTTCAGATGAAAATACTGCTAGTTATGCCAGCTACTGATTCCTAACTATATATTGTTATTCACTGTGCTTTAATTAGCTGGCTATATCTCACTGTGCTCTAATTAGATTAATATATTCAGTGTTTCGTTATTTCCACAGTCATGTACATTTCACAGCATTAAAAACAGTGTGTTTATCATATTTTGGTATTTACTTAGTTCCTAATTCTGGCATGGGCATTTAAAGCATCTTACGGTTCTCTCCAAAAAAAAAAAAAAAGGCTTTATTAATATGGTAAGAAACATGAATCTATTACAAACTCATAGGTTTGATTTAATTTTGCGAGACTAGAAATTCAGTTGAGGCTACAGTGGTTCTTTGTTGCAGAAAATCTAAATTTACAGAATGGAAAAATAGTTTTGGCCTTTGGTCACAATTGCCTTTGTTTTGTTTTTTAGCCTAATTACACAGGTTTTTCGATATGATGTCATGCAGTGATCCTCAACATGACTAAAAGGCATTCATTATGCTAGCTACATTTCTGTCTATCTCTCTTTCTGAAGATATCCCAGGGCCACCAATATTTTCATCATAGATCGGCATTAATATTAATGTTCTTAATTGACAAGGACATTGACATATTGGTGTCCTCCAGCAGTGCATTTAATCTGCAATGTTACAAAACAAGATCTAAAGTTCAAGGTCTTTTTGATCTGTATCAAAAGCTCAGCTGAATAAAAAAATTATGGGTGTACAGATGTTCAAGTGTTGAGTTTTTATGTTCATTGCATATACAAAGACTGCCTACAGAGAAATAATTATTTCCATTCATTTTAAAGAGTTGTCATTCCATCTTACATTTTAGAGTATTTTTTCAGCCTCTGTCAGTGAAGGTGAAATAACAATGCAGCATATTTTACACAAATCAATATGAGCATTCATCAAAAACCTTGGCAACCTCTTGAATCAAAAATCATGCTGGGACCCTTCAAAATGGTGCAGAGACAATGATAACATCATTTTGACTCTCTTTAAGGCTTTTATTCACTTATGTCTTATGTATTCTCTCTTATTTTAGGATTCTTTTTTTTTTTTTTTTGACTTGTTGCTTGTTCACTTCTATTACAAAGTGTTGTCTTGTCGACTTTCTGTGCTAAATGTAAAGTTAGGGAGATCTGTCTTAATATTAATACCTATTGATTTTATTGAGAGTATACGCTCTTAAAAAAAGGTCCAGTGCGGGACTGGCAATCGTTCTGTCCGGTTAAACATAACCCCACAACCTTGTGTTCATCTACCTACACATCTGTCGCTTCTGTTTCATCGCGACTTTAATGTTGTAGCATTTTAAGAAATGTATTGTATTTTACTGCATTGTACTGTACTGTATTGTAATGTACTGTATTATAGCTGAAGACTTTACAGACAATACGTGTATAATGAAACATGCTATGGCTAAACAAGGGAATAGCACAGTAAATTTAAATAATGATTTATTGTTCCACTGAGTTCTGCTGTAATTAGGGGCCAAGCCCCGAAGGGGCTGAGGCACCTATTGTATCTGTTAGTTTTCTTATTAGGGGCCAAGCCCCGAAGGGGCTGAGGCACCTATTGTATCTGTTAGTTTTCTTATTATTATTCCGTAAATGGAAGTCTATGGCAGCCCTATGAACCGTACATAGGAAAATGATGAAATTTGGTACACTTCTAGTGATGCTAATGAATAGTAATTGGACCAATTTTTGAGTCTCTAGGACCAACTCTATAGCGCCACCAGCAGTTCAAAAATTCAACATTGAAATGGTTATAACTTTTGAACCCTTTGATCTAGAAAAATGAAACTTAGTACACTTGATTCCTCTCATCATGCTGATCAGAACCAATATCTTACATTAAGACTCCGCCCATTACAGTAGTGGTCATTTTGAAAAGTACAGTATGCAGTTTTTTTGCTACTCCTCCTTCAAAATTGATCTAATTTTGTCCAAACATGTGCTCAAATGATCTTCGGACTGAGCCGCATAAAAGTACTGTCCCCGATTTTTTTGCTATACTGGAAAAAAAAAAGTTATGATGTCGCAAACTTAATGAGGTCGACCCAAAATTGGTTCAGAAGCTATAGTTCGGCCAAACTTTGATCAATCGAAACGAAAATTGGTACACTTCATCGGAAGCATGATCTGAGGTTCCATGCCAAAGTTGGGAACAGCGCCACCTACGGGTCATGAGATATGGAAAATGCATATTTTGGCCAATAACTTGTGAACGGTTTGTCAGAAAATTATAAACTTGGTGTCTATCGATTCCTTGGGTCATGATGAATCCGTGGATATCAATTTTGCGATGATGGGATGTACCACGTGTCCGCCATTTTGAATTTTGACATAATTTGCAATATCTTTTAAACTATTTGAAATTTCTTCACCAAATTTGGTATGGATCGTCATTTGCATGGCCCGAAGGTACATGAGAAGTTTGATCACAGTGCCACCTAGTGTTCCAGAGACATCATTGTTTATTGAAAAAACGCTTATAACTTTTGCTAACATTGCTTGAAATTTGATTTCTTTATGTCAATATATTCCTTGGCTTATGCCGATTTCAACGATATCTCATATGTTATTTTTCAACAATGTGACTGGCCGCCATATTGGAGCGAATGTAAAACAGTTTTTTTGCTACTCCTCCTTCAAAATTGGTCTAATTTTGTCCAAACATGTGCTCAAATGATCTTCGGACCGAGCCGCATAAAAGTACTGTCCCGTATTTTTTTGCTATACTGAAAAAAAAAAAAGTTATGATGTCGCAAACTTAATGAGGTCGACCCATAATTGGTTCAGAGGCTGTAACTTGTGAACAGTTTGTCACAAAATCATAAAATTGGTGTCTATCGATTCCTTGCGTCATGTCGAATCCGAGGATATCTATTTTGCAGGATTGGATGTACCATGTCATAAGCCATAAGCTACATTAGCATTAAGCTATCTTAGCATGCTAATCTGGTTAACTTGCTTTTGTGTGCTCATTCTTACACTGAAGGCTCTCCTCTGCAGTTTGTGATTGTATGTCCTCTGAGTGGCGCAATCTGCTAAACCATGTATCTCGAATCCCGAACCATTCTGGTCGTGGGTTCGAGTCCCATGTGGGACGACTTTAAAGTTGTCATTTAAATTCCTTCCGGCTCTGCACTGCTGTTGGTGCTTAAATGCTTGCTGTGCTTCATTTACATTTATATTTAATTTCTGCCGTTTCTGTTCTTGCGGCTCTGCACTGCTGTTGGTGCTTAAATGCTTGCTGCGCTGCTGTGCTTGATGTACATTTACATGTATATTCAATTTCTGCTCTTTTTGTTCTTCTGGCTCCGCACTGCTGTGTTGGTGCTTAAATGCTTGCTGCGCTGCAGTGCTTACAGTACTTGCTGTGCTTGATGTACAATACATTTCTGATGTTTTGCTCTTCTGGCTCCGCATTGCGCTACAGCAGCTTTTGCTTGCTGTGCCTTGCAGGGCTTGGCCCCGTATTGCTGCTTGCAGCTATATTTACTTTTGGTTATTTGCTCACACTGTATTAGGGTATTTTTGAAATTTTTATAATAATTTCCATTGCCAAAATAGTTTTATTTTTTTCTATTCTTTCCTATTTCCTTTCTTTTCTCTTTTTTTTTTACTTTTACTATTTATAGTTGTATGGCAGTAGTAATGTGGTTCCGAATTCAGCAGCAGTGCAGCCACAACTAAAAACTTGAATTTATATTTATTTTTAGACTAATCATAAAAGTAATGGCCGTCACACACATCCTTGAAAATTCTGCTACTAACACCCTCTGTCCTGACCACAATGATGACTTAAACTTTTGGATTAATTCAAAAAGAAATCTGAGAGTCTATTAAATGAGGGGATTGACCGAGACTTGATCCAGTTCCAGCATCACTGACAAATGTGTTCAATGCTATATTCATTGTATTGTTGTGTTATGGATAATGGCTAGCAATAGAAAGACCACATGGGGAGACTAGCGACTCTTAATCAACAATGTGCAATGCATTGGTGGTGAGGTCTTGTCTCAGGACTATTCATCAAACTTGCATCTGATGATCAAATGCTGGCCTTTCCACCTGCCTTGGGAATTTTTCATCATTAATTTGCTTGCTATTTACATTCTATTGTGCCAGTGGAGGCTCTGGCTCAGTAACACCGTCATCAGAATTTAAAATCTTTCAATGTGAATTTTATAATTTTATATAAATGTTTACCTATTTTAACATGTATTAAATGTTAGGGTATTAACATGCCTAAGACTTCTGCACAGTACTGTATAAAAAAAAAACATTATACAAATTATTTTAAAGCTAATTCTTTCATTCATCCCAGTAGGAAGCAAACTTTTTTAAATCCAAATGGCCTCTTATCTCTTTCTAATTAAGTCAAAATATCACATCCTAGTTTGTCAAATTATGCATAAAGTGGGAACATATCATATATTATACAGTGGGAATCAATAGTATGATACATACTTTCCAAAGATCCACAGAAGTGCCCTACTAATCAGTAGCACAACCGAATGTGTAGTTTAAAACAATCATTCTCACTTATTATGCAAACATGCTCCCACAAAACCACAGTTACAACTGAAGGCTATAGCTACAGTAAAAGTGGTATTTTAATATGGACAAAAACAAAGCGTTCATTGCTAACTTAATAGCCCTAAAGGGATTCTACATGGCATTAAGTACAGATAGAGCAACAGTAGGAAAAAAAAGCTTCTTCAGGTTTCTCTGTCTGCAGGTTGCAGTTGTTACCTTTAGATAGTGTTTGAAGTACAGCAGGGGGTGCTCAAGGGGGCAGAGACCTCCTAGTTATCGCTAAAATCAGGCCAATGGGGAGCTACCCAACTGCTCCTCGGAATGTTATTTAAATGTTTTATGGCAGCAGAAGATCGACACCTCCATGATGTCGGACTGATATTAATGATTTTTAGAATTGTTAATATTAACTCTAACTAAAATAGTCCTGTCATAAAGTCTATAATGGCTCATACTAGTATATAAAATTTTCCGTGTTTCGCTCTATCTCGCTGTTTCGGACTGCTATGACTCCGACCAAATGCAGCTTTATTGGGACAATACAGAATCTTAATCAATATTACAGGCAAAAGGTCAAACACAAAGGTAAACAATCCAAAATAGCAACAGGGCAGAAAACACAGGCACAATGGTAATCTAGAAAACAGCCAGAGAATCAAAAAACCAAGACACACAGGAAAGCAGGATAATGCAACATACAAGACTTTGCAATGAATGAGTGAAAACACTGGGCTTAAAAGCAGAGCTAACCAGATAATGATACACTGCTGAATGTAATTACACATAATGAGAACAGGCCATGGATCCTGGGAAATGGAGTTCATGATGAGATAGCCCAGAAGACTGAAGGAGTGGTTATCATGGACACTTCATGCGAGCCTTTCAAATATTTGTTTGACCTTGGCTGCATTAACCCTTCAAAGTCGACTGACGCTCTAGAGCGTCAAAGTGTGCACACCTGACATATCTATTAATAGCTTCGGAATGGATTAAGGTATTAACTTACTTTTTTTTCTATGAAAAAGCTGACATTCGTCTGCGTAATAATGAGTAGACTGTGTTGACTTCCGCGAATGATAAGCCTTCCAAACTTCTACAAGCATTTAATAAAAATTTTACCGCAAAACAGAGAACTGGTACTTTACCCTATCAAATGATATATAATGTTGTTGGTGTGTGAACCAATCACAGACCAATATAAAACAAACAAGGACATTAGCAGGTGTCCTAGGAACGTAAAAAAAAGGGAGGGGTTTGTAATAAATCTCGCGCGTCTTCTTCTCAGACACAATCTTTTTTTTGGACACGATAAATTTGGATTACATTAAGTATTATTCCAGCCTGATTATTCATACATACCGCTTTCACTTTTTACACTTGACATGGCAAAAAGAAACAATGTCCTAATATTTGATCCATACATTTGAGGAATGTATTGCCTGACAAAATATAAATAGTGTTGCATCAATGAAACTTCAGTAAATTGGAGGAGTAGTGATACACTGAAAACATACAAGCATAATATATCAGTTCATTAACAAACTTACACTTAGATTCCTTTTGACATGTTTTTGTGAATGTGCTGCTGTGTACTACTTTCCACCAGAGCCTGAACAACCCTATTCGACAAACCTACTTGTTAAGATGCCAGACAGAATCTTTACAAGGTTTTTGGCTGCCAAGAACAATCTGAAAACAGACTAAGAAAAAACATGAATTTATGCAACACTGAAATACTGAAATATATACGCATGCTAACAACGAAATAACCGATAACTCAACTTTTAGCTTGAAGTACAATTCTGCTTTTTAAGATGTTGATTTTCTTTATTCAGGTCCATTTTGCTGTAAAAAGGAGTGACTAAGTGAATGACACAGCAGGAAATAAGTATGATTGAAGTTGTAAGTATGATTGTACGCTCCCTTCTTCAGATTTTTTCCAAAATTTGATGAGAATTTTGGAGTTCTGCACCTAAACAGATTCTAAAGGAAGGAATGTAATTAAAGGTGGGAAACCACCACTGTGAACTCTGCTTTCATAACTTTAAACTACTCTTAAAATGAAGAAGAAACAAACATCTCCTGCAGAAGATACCTTGAAATACAGAGAGAAATACAACAACAAAAAAAGAGAGAAAGGCAAAGGGAAAATTGCAAATTACACATTCTGGGCCCTATTTTAACGATCTAAGCGCATGGTGTAAAGCGCACGGCGCAAGTTAACTTAGGGCGTGTCCAAATCCACTTTTGCTAGTTTAACGACGGGAAAAATGGTCGGCGCACCAGGCGCATGGTCTAAATGAGTAATGGGTGTGTTTTGGGATTTACGTGCGTTAAACCAATCAGAGTCTCATCTCCCATTCCCTTTAAATGGCAGCTGCGCTCGCGCCATGGCAGATTCGCTATTTACATGACGGAATTTGATAGTGGAAAGACCGAATCCGTCTCCAGAGCGCAAACGGATCTGCTCGTGTGAGAGGTAAAAGTGCGCAAGCAGACCATCTACAGGACAAGCCGGATTCCACCATATCTTTATGTACACAATAATAATCTTTTACATAGTAATCCTTTTATTTTAAATATTTGGCATGTTTGTGTGCTGCTGCGCGTCCCTGTGTGTGTAATAAGCAGAGTGTACACAGCGTGTTGTGGACCCGTCTATAGGCGCACATTACTAACGCGCTCATTAAAAAAAAATTATAATAATTGGGCCATTGACTTTAGACCAGGTTTCAGTTGGTCAATGGTGCAGTCTATTTTTGTTGCCTCAAAATAGCAACGCACCAACAATGCGCCAGAACACACCCCATTTTCAGACCAGCACGCCCATGGGCGCACAAATGGGCGCAAATGCATTTGCTATTTAAACAATGTGGCGCAGGACGTGAGAATGATAACTGCGTCGGACTGAAACTAGCAAAAAACACTTGGGTCGCGCTTGGCGCTGCATTGCACCGGGAGTAAGATAGGGCCCTTAGTCTTTTTTCACTAAACCCGGACTTTCAAAGATCAAAATATTGTTTATCATAATAAATGTCTGTTTCACAGCACTTTTTTTATGCTAATAGTTTTAGCTTACAGCATCCATACTATGTGTAGTCTTGCATAGTCAGACCTTCAAACTGACGGCAAAAGGTCTGGACTCCATCGCAGCTTTCATTAACCGCCCAAGAGGACGTGTGACCAACATTTAAAGTAACCAATCAGAGTTTGTTTTGTTCCGCGTCATGTTTAGGGGTGTCCTAAACATGCCAATCTCCCTACGATAACATCTAATAAATTACTCATTAAAGAACGTTGTTGCAAGTTTACTACAACAGTGGCACCACAAACTTCACATACTTTTGAAAATCCAGCATTTAGTTACATGATGTCTTTCCTTTTCAATGAAGGGGTCTGGCATCACAACCATGTTCACGGTGGCTTCGTTTCCAGGTGGACCGTTAAAGAACACGACATGCACGTCTCCCGGACATCCTGTAGAATTCAACCAATCAGATCACGACTTCAAAACTCCTTGTTCCCGATTTTGTGTGCCATATGCATCAGATGTTCAGCCAACAGTCTGTGGGCATTGCGTCTGAGGCTGAGATTCAGCCTGTATAAACAGTTCAGTAATTATAATAATAATAATTCATTACATTTATATGGCGCTTTTCTCTGCACTCAAAGCGCTTTACATGGAAGGGTGGAATCTTCTCAACCATCACCAATGTGCAGCATCCACCAGCAGAAACTCAGTCAAGCCTGCAGTTCTAGTTATAACGATAATCTTGTGCATAAACTACACTCTTCCACTCATTCACTCATTGTGTCCAACCATCACCTCTGCCATGCATGTGAGACTTGTCGTCCTTTTAATTTTTTCATTTCATTAAATTTTCAAAAGCTGCTTTTATCATAAATCTGTTTTTACAGTAATAAAATATGTTGATTATAACACTTCTTAAAGCCACATTCTTCCTGCTTAACTCCTCTTTGCTGACCCTGAGCAGCTTGGCACTCACTAAGCCTGTATTGCAAAGGGTTATACCAGACATGTGGATCCAGATGCTGAAAGTTAGAAAACAGATTGCTTTGCTGGGAGACATACAGAAGAGTGGGGGCTGGGACGTGTCTAACAGCTCTAAATGTCTAAAGACCTCTCTCCTTTCCCTCTGTTCGATACGAATTTGAAATACAGCAGATGTATTACTTTATAAACAATATCTAAGACCTTTTCATTGGATTACATCAATCACTGAGGCAATTGCTGAATGAACATGGTGAGGAAAACAAAGCAATAGCGTTCCCTAATCCAACTACATTGATTTGTTGGACAGCTGCTACATAACAGCATGCCCCCCCCCCCCCCCCCCCCCCCCCCCCCCCCCCTTATTGAATCTGCTGATCTCAACAGTGACATATAACCAACAACTCTAGCAACATTTCTGTGAGCTACTTGGAAGCCAATGGGAAAGTACTGCAATTAATATAGGAAATTAATGCAAAGAATATTAATCAGTTACCATAAGATGAGGCACATAGGAATAGGATTATACTGCTTGTTTACATGATTCAGACCTTGACAGTAATATTTCAATGCCTTAAATACTCTACTTGTTTCCTATATATAAAGGAATATTTATATAAAAAAATAAAATAATTGCAGCTTTACAAATATAAATATACCATATACATTAAGATAAGAAAGCATTTGCCAAGGATGTAGTTGTAAAAAATAAATGTACAATTTTTATTATAAACACACCTCGATTGCCGAATTCTTCATTTAAAAAAGAAGAATAACAATTTCTATTTAACTTGAGAGATAACCTGGGAGAAAGAGGGCTTGAGGTAAAAGTTAAAAAAAAAATATATAAAAAAAAATTCCCAAAGGCAGTGTGCGAGTAAACTCTCGTTTACACCACTTTCTTTTGGTTTAATCATGTGAGCTCCCCCTGAGTGCTCGTGTTCTTCCCCATTTACCCAGACCAACATTGATTTGCTCTTTCTTACAGAGCCAGGAGCTCATCAATGCCACACCCCCAAGAGAGAAGAGTTCAACTTCTGACTGCAAAACTCTTTTCTTCTCACAATTAAAAGACTGGTGATGTAACCTTTAGGGAAGAGAGGGAGCATTGATCAATGAGGACACATGGGGAGCAGTGGCGTGAAAAAGCTTTGATGAAAAGAAAATGCCACTCTTGCTGGTACTGATGATGTATCTCCAAGACAATTAATATCAAAGGAGCAAATGTGAGGCAAGGCTGTGAATCGGCTGCAGGTGAAATGCAAGTTTGGCAGGGATGCAACTCTGGCCTGCCCTGGCAAGTCGGAGGATCAAAACAGTGTTAGACGATGACAGAAAATTTCTAGACATCACATTTTGATGAAAAACTAGCATTCCAAATGTTACAAATTTTATTTCCATTACATCATATTGCTATCATTTGTCATGAGTTCAATAAATATGGAAGACTTAGATAAGTTGTCGCAAGGTCAATAGCTAAATAAAGTTTAAGATCGGTTAAAATCATCTTGAAATTTTTTTTTTATTATTATTTTTTTTTATGGAATATTGCAGTAGTGATTATGATTTATCCGTGCACATTATTATTTTTATTATTATTATTTTAAATTCATGTGTCCTTTTAATCTTTAATCAAAATACCTTCCCCTCCCTCTTGCAATGACATCTCATCTTTTCTCTTATGACTTGGTTTTGCAGTGGGGTCTCAAGGAAGAGGATTATGTTGAACTGAATTTTGAGCAGAAATACAACCTAGAGTTCATTAAATCTTAGCGTTGAAGTAATGTGGCTAGTCTTGCAAAACAGCTCTAGTTTTGGCAAGTTGCTCAAAAAAAAAAAAGATAGAGAGAGAGAGAAAATTGCAAAATATGAAAGGCAAAAATATCTAAATATCAAATTTGAAGGCAAAAAGAAATGCAAAAATTTTTTTTTTATCGCATTATAGTTTTACAGCACCTAATGATTCAGTCTGTGCATGGACTGTCTTGATTTAGGCTGAATCATGAAGCGATTTAGACCATTTTACTAACTGGGGCTGTATCTAAAATCGCCATCTATACCCTTAAATAGAGAACTATTTGAGGGGACTGTAGTGCATTTGTAGTGATGTCCGAAACTATAGTGGAGTATACTCCAAAGCATAATATCATACAGGCATAAATTCCTTTTTAATTGATTATTAAATTGTTTAATTTATACATGCTAGTTTTCATTACTACCGGAGCTGACAGCTTGCTAAGTTTCAAATGCTTATTAAACAGCAAGCACAAACTATGCAAAAGTGGCAGCTCTTCTGGCACACTAAGTGTCCAAATTCACTCACTCATTTTCATCCGCTCCTTCAAGTGGACTATATTAGTTGAGTAATGTAGGGAATAGTGAATGAGGGTATAAGGGGCAATTACGAACACCCAGAACCGACCCGAGTCATCCACCAGTCGGGCATTGCTATAATTTTTAAGGGTGCGCCCTCTGAAGTTTGCATACCTACACGTCACTGAGATCTCTAAAGAAAAGTAATGATTGTAAAACTGATATTTCCTCACGGTGTGTAAAATATTCTAATTATAGTAAATTATTATTATTGTAATTATTGTATTCTTACCCCTATGGTTCGAAAAGTCTATTCAGGATAAACATGTATATAGTCAACAATGTGTAATATGAGGATCAGGATCGGGAAAGGTCCATGAGCTGGGACTCGAACTCAGGTCTTCCGGACCACAAAGGAGCTACATGTTGGCACACTTGCCCACAAGGCTATCGGTGCCAACCCAAAAGTAATTTTAATAGTATTTTCGTACTATGACCATGGGAACATGTGTGATGTAGCCATGCACATTTGAAAAATGCCCACCTTACAGACAAACAGATTTTTTTTGAATGATTAAAGTATAATTGATTGTTTTAGGAAACTAAAGTTCAACACAAACTATAATTTGCAGACCATTTTGTTTAACATAAAAAAAGGTAATAGAAAAGTGAAAAAAAAAATGTTGTCCTAATAAATTGTCCACATTTTTTTTTTTTATTAAAATAAATTGAAAACCAGTTCACAGTGGTTTACCGTTCAAAATCATCTGCTAAACAAAACACACATATATTGTTCTTCTCCCCATAAGCTCTTTAAGTTTTATAATCTGATGTAAGACACGCTTATCCACACTTGTCTTCATAATCTGATATCTGTGACCTGCTCCCCACAAACACAACTGTGCCATAAATCCACAATGAAAGGCCTTCACAATTGGTGTGAGTAGATATCTTGCTGTGGCTGGGTTGATATAGCGTAGACCACCTTGTCGCCAACTGCGAGGTCGATGGAATTAACCTCACAAGGCATCAACAAGCCAGTCTTCTTCCCATTATTGACGTCTGTATTTGGAAAGGCAGTACTTATTGAAAAAGGGAGAAGACTGAACATGAATATCGATTGTGGGGGAGAGTGGAACCGAGGATGCGTTAAAAAGCTTCCTGCGGAGAAGAGATTGGGCAGAATTTTTGTTTAGCCGCTCTAAGACTGTCCAAGCATCACTGAGTAAAGATCCACTTTTGGATGTGGTTTCCTGGCCAAAGGAAAGAAACCTTGCCTGGTTTTTTTTTTTTTTTTTTTTTTTTTTTTGAGCCTGGGGTGTTGACAAGAAGGTTTTGCCTGTTTGATCTATATTGGCTTGAAACTATATATTATGTGCATTGATTTTGTACAATTATGTTTTTAAATGGCATGGAGGTCTATAAAACCTGGAGAAAGATGTTGGAGTTTCCATTTATCTTAAGACTTTCAGAACCAATCATCTACTTTAATAATGATTTATAGTGCTTATATATAAACAAAGAAAAGAAAAAAGAATAAACTGAATAAGGACCATTTATGAATGACAGTCAATGGAGAAATGTTTTTCCTCCACAGATAGTTACAGCATCTGTACTGGGAGGAACTGTAAATGGTGGCTGCTGTTTGATTTTGGCTCTCTGTGACTGTCTGTCTTCAACTCTGCATAGCCTTGTGGAACGTGCTGATGGTGTGTGATGAATTATCATTCGGACTGAATGAAAGAGAGGGTCAAAACAGGATAGAAACTAGCTTAATACTTCTAAATTAGGATGTTTTTTAATGTAAAAATATTGATAACATTATAAGTGGACCTCAGTTCATGACTCCTTTATGGATAGCAATAGTGTCAAGGAACAGGAATAATTGAGAAGAACTGAAACCGTAGACCGCATATTATTGCTGACATGATTTTAAAATAAAAAAAAACAAAAACAAAACTCTTTCCATTAATATTGATAATGGACTTTTCTACATCATCTGGCTTTATATACACATAGGCATTATTGTAAGCAATTTCAAGAGAAATCCTTATTTATTGAGCTTAAATATGCATAATGCATAGCTTGCAACCTGTAAATGCAATATAATGAGTTTACTGAACCTGAAATCATATCACACCTACTAATTATTGCAAGCAAAATTAAATTGCTTGGTTTTCAGAATATATTAATGCAAATTAATTAATTTAGAAGACAACTGCATGCTGTGGGAGGACTGTTGGCATCTAATAATGTGGTGCTAAATATTAAAACCAACCTCATATTTTGATGCAATTTATCATTTTTGCTCTCTTTATCTCACTCGCTTCTCCTTGAAGAGGAAATACTCAATGAAATTTTCAATCATTTTTTCATGCAATCACAAACATAACACTTTCACGTTTCCAGATAAGAAAGTTTAATTTTCTTTTTGATTATAATGCTGCATTGAAACTTATAACAAATGAATGTTAAACGCTATCAATGTTAATTTGTTAAACCTCTCACATAATGATCCGAGAACTGTCATTGTGAATATATCTGCAAGCATTATAAAAAAGAACTATTAGAGCCTCAAAATAATGCTTCTATTTATATACGAATATCATCAGGGGAAACTTGAAAAATAAAGAGAGACTCGCACGGAAACACACCTAACATGCCCTAACCAAGAAGAGCTAGCAGCTGTAAAATCTGATCAGAAGATTTTAATCATACACACAAAGGCGGTCTTAATAATTAATTAATCCCACTCCATAACTCTGAGGGGGATTCTTTTTTTAGGGACTGGCAACAAAAAACAGCTGGCAAAGACCCGCCTCCCTCTGTAGCTGAGCAGATTGTGTGAGAATTTTACTGTTTATTACACTCCCAGTGCTCTTCTCTGTCACAGCCAGAACAACGTGAGAAGGAGTAACATGTCCAGGAGCTATTTAGATAAAACCTGTTAGAGCTTTTAGCTCCATCAAACACACTGTGCTACCAACTAATTCGAGGATCATTTGTGTTAGTGAGCTTATTTACAGGGTTTAAATGCATTTATGTATCAGTCTGACAATGAAACATTTGATGCATTTATTACAGAATAGAATGCATTATACACTATTAGAAGAAAAAAGGTTGTGTATTGAACTTTAAAGGCTTCTGTCAGGTGCTTCATCTTTAGGGGTTCCCATCATGGGATTTTTTTTATTATTATTTATTTTATTCATTTTTCATTTAAATTACATTTTATGAATTAAAAAACTTTATCATACTAGCATTCTGGAATCATAAAAAAAAAAAAAAAAAAAAAAAAAAAAAAACCCTCTCCTTATATAGAACCTTTTTGGCATAAAGGTTCTTTAAAATAGAATCAAGAACCCCACTGAATATTTTCTAGGTTGAAAAATACTTTTGTAGGTTAAATGTTTTGCACTCTCATTTCGTATTTATTTCTTATCCAAAATACCGTTCTTGACTCCGTTGTAAAAAAAAAAAAAAATCTACCCATTCCAGATTGAATGTGTTCAGTGGTGTTTCCAATTACATTTGTGTTTTCAGCATATTTTTGAAAATAATTAAGATACTTAGATTATAATTACTATTGACATGGTATAGCAGGAGTCTTAAACTAAAACTACCTGAGTGTAAGACTAAAATACAGCAATGAATGTTTAAAATTCAAAATTGTCAGTTGTATACAGGCAAAATATAAAGTAGCTGTAACAGTGCAGTAATATAAATAGAAAATGTTATTTCCAGCAACTGAATTACAAGCGCATCACAAAGTGTTTACAGATCCGTTGATTATAATGGGAGCAATCTAATTTTGTCGTGTCTGGTGAGATGTGTGTAACTTTTTAGACGGGTGCAACTAAACATGCGTTGTTTAAATCCTTGCTATAGGGACAAAATACCAAAATGCAAATTAAATTAAAAATTAAAAGTAAAAGAACAAAACAATAATAATATTAATTAACCACACTCTTAAAAATAGAGATTATTTATTGTCATCACTGTTTCCAGAAGAAGAGGAACCTAGAACCTTTCCATTGCACTACATTTTCTTTATAGTGAAAAAAGTTGTTTTGTTCTTTACACTAAGAACTATTCACTGAAATATTCTGTGGAGAACCAAAAATGGTTATTATATGGCATCACTGAAAACACCCTTTTGGAACCTTTATTGTTAAGAGTGCAAATATAGTGAAAAGGTAGACATCCCTGAAATGGAATTTGATTAGCAAAGTGCTTTGAGAGAAGGGTTAATTCAAAATAGGTTGTATCAGAATAACAGAGCTCATAGATAGCAACATGTAGACATAAACACCTGCTCAGGCGGAGGAGTGTGAGAGTTCAACACAACACCTGCTCTGTTGGAATATGAATCATCAGATGGCAGTGTGGAAAGCTCGAGATGCAAAGACTCTTCGGTGTTGATAGGGTTGAATATCACACCACTCACAGATATTAATATAGCACATGCAGACTATGCATCAGTCCATCATGCAAACCACCTGTCCTATGTAGGGTCGCAGGGATGATGGAGCCTAAAGGCAGAGAAACTGTATGTGCACATAGTATAAAACAGTACATCATCTTCAACTGTGACCTTTTTGGACTTTTAGAAACATTAAGAAAAACTGAATTATGTCAGTTGTAATTTTTGTATATTAATCATTTTTACACAATAAGGGGTTTATGTTTAGTTCACTCTTTGTTTAGCTTATCATAGTTCGAAAGGCAATAATATTTTTTATAATGGTTGGTATTAGGGTAAAACAATAAATTATATGAGAAATAGCAGGTGAATGATGAAGAGATGGTAAAAACGTGAATATAACTATATTGAAATATTAAAACATAAAAGTGCCCATAGTTGAGGAACAACTATGAATAATAAAATGCAAGTCCAAGGGTGCATGCAGACATGTTTGTTTTCCTGTTTTCAGTAAGTTTATATTGGTAATCCTTGGCAGCAGGAACTAATCCTTTCCTGCAATCTCATCCAATCTGGTGATCTCAGCAGCTTTATCTTCCCTTCTTATTGTGCTGATAATAATAACCAGTCACTGTCCTTTCATCTTTCTCTCCATTACTATTGTATCCTCTGCCTTTTGCAGGATCAGAAAAGCAGATGGCCTTTTTGGCTTTGCTTAATGTAATCCCACTGAAAATTCACTTTAAATACGAGCTCAAAATCTTTAAGTAGGTGGTCTTAGGTCCAATGCCGCATGTTTTCAATAAAACCTCAGTCTTTTTTTCTCTCCATTTACTGATAGTTAATGCAATGTCAAAATGCTGCATAAACAGATAAAGAAATTCTATAATACCTGCAATAAGCTATCTGCTTCATTCCAGTTCATCTCACTGGCTGATGCTCGTCTGGCACAGAATCCAACGGAACTATACAATTCCACATATGCAGGTTTCGCTTACTGCCGGTCGGTTCCACAGTTCCCCCTCAAAAAAATGGCCACTAATAAAACATCTAATAAGTCATATTTGCAATTAAGTTGCTATATAAGAAAAGAAAAAGAAAAAGGAAAAGAAAAGAATAGAAAAGAAAAGTAATAAATGCATGCACACACACATAAAAATTGCATCACAATATACAGCATTTTCCTAGTGGGTGTAAATGGAGACATTTATTTTTTATTCTTTTTTATTTTTATTTTATTTTTTTTACAGCAGATGATGTAGTTATGAAATCCACCAGCAGGGGCTAACTAAACCAGATAACAGATATTTTTTATACTAAACCCTCTTAAAGAAATGGCCTAAAGATGCAATTAAGAAGAGTGTTATTTTTCCATCTTAACTATTTTTTTTAGGGAAGCTTGTCTTGTTTTCATAAAAAAAATTCTGAATATTTTGCTTTATGTGAGCATGAATTAATACATTAGATCTGTCTCAGTGATTATTTGCAAGCTTCATGCTTATTCTGTTGTTAATTGACTTGCCTTCTTTTTCCAAGCTCTGGGAAGGATTTCTCTTTTCCAAAGTCGCTTCTGTCTAGGTTGTAATGTCACACATAAAATTCCTTAGAACATTAAGCCCTTTTTTCTCCAGTAAGAAGACAAACTCAGATATCAGTTTCATCAAGGATTTATTGCATAAATGTATAAAAGATCTTTGGAGTTGCAGTCATGTATCCTCTTCTTATCTCTCTCTCTCTACCCAGGGCCCCCTTGCTTTTCCCTATAAGTGAGCCCTCTTTGCTGGTGGAAAGGTCAGGCCTCAGCTAGGCGATGACCCGCAGGAAGCGCTTTCATTAGAAATCAATTGCTGAGACCTTTTCATGGGGAGCAGTTTAGCTTATGAAATGCTCAGAGCGAGTGAGTGAGAGAGAGAGAGAGAGAGAGAGAGAGAGAGAGAGAGAGAGAGAGAGAGAGAGAGAGTTGGCCAGCGAGTATCTCAAACACTTCTGAAGTGCTAAAACACACCCACATGTACACCGTCACACACTACAGTAATTCTGTTGAAGCTAGGTGGCTTTATAGGTTTCCATTTTATTTTATTTTTTTGCCACATTTAACACCTTTTGGGGTGTTACATTTTTTATACATGTGGATGGATGTAAAACAGATTTTCAGAGAAAATAATAGCAGCATTTTAATCACACTCAACAGGATTCTTGAAATTCTATGTGAATCTGCCACTATGGTGAAGCCTCTGCATTGTATATTTCAAATGGGAGATTGCCAGTACAAGAAGAGGCAGATTTACATTTCAGTAAAACAGTGCTGCCATAATTATCATGTGTGTTTCTTGAAGGAAAGAGGATAATTTGTTCCAGAAGCTTTTCTAAATGGCTCATTTTATAGGTCATAATGGCATTTGATAGAAACCAAATTAAAAATAATAAATATATTTAAATTTGATTTATGATGAAGAAGGTGATTATTATTATTATTTCTAAATCATGATGTTATAGGTGTTGGTAAGTCAGTTATTTTGGAAAAAAACATAAAATTATTATTTTATCATTATTAATAGTTATATTGTTATTGAATATAATATAATGATGACATTATGACCATTATAATCATCATTATGATAATGATGATGATGATTATTAAGCATTATTATTTCAATCATTATCATAATACTACATTAAAATAAATCAAAATATTATTATATTAATATATTATAATGATATAAATATAATAATAATAATAATAGGGTCACACTTTATTTTAAGGTGTCATTGTTACAGTGCAATTATATATTTAAGTACTGAGTAATATTAAGCAACTACATGTACTTACTATACGGTTAGGGTAGGATTAGGATTTGGTTGAGGCTTAGTTGCATGTAATTATGCATAATTTATTGTTATTATGGCAAGTACATGTAACATGTAATAAGGACACTGTAAAATAAAGTGTTACCAATTATAGTAATAATAACATAATGATGATGATGATTAATTATCTGCTAATAGTCAATTAAATCAAAGTGTGTTCCTCTTTTCCAATTTTTTCTTTTTTTTTTTTTTCCAGAACAAAAAGTAAATAGAAAGAGCAGAAGAAAGATAGAGACTCTGTGTGTATTTATGCATTCCTCATTATCATCAAAAATACTTAGCGAGATATAAGTATCCAGATTTGAAAATGCGTCTACAATTCCGAGTCAAAAGTTTACCCGAGTATGAACTTAAGCACATTGACTCTCTCTTTCTCATAAATGAAAGCAGTTTGCTCATTAACTACTAAACACAAACATCTTCAGTAGCCCCTTTGTTATTGTTCCCCACCATGCCATACTGCAATTACTGCAGGCAGTTTGTGATATTACAGCCCTGATTATAACTGCTATTCCACTTGTGCAAGAGCTTCTCATCATAATGGAGCGTCCAGCAAAACAGCTCAGCCAATTAGGTTTCATTTAGACCCTTATTGCAAATGTCACATGAAGAGCGATTGACCCCGGGTCTGCACCCTCCCTCATACAAAACTAGTCTTGGCACAGCCTAATACTTCTGATGCTCATTCAGATACCAGCCTTGTATTCCCGCAACAGTTTCCAAGGGCAACTAGGCCAGGGCTGCCTGTCTGATCTGGTTAATGTGGCTGTAATCAAATGAGGGAAATGGCTCTTATGCAGGTCAATTATGTATCTGCCGCCCTGCTGAGGAGACGTGGCCTGAGTGGTAACAGGGGCTCGGATGGGGCCAAAAGGGACGGCGTCCTCCCACTCATTCTCTCTTCCTGCTGTGCATCAATATTCAGGCAGGGCAGGAGCAATGACAGGACAGAATGTAGTTGGCTGTCATTCAATGCTGTTCTCTCTCTAGTATTCCTTTTAATTGTCATCTTCCTGCTACTCATACTTTAATAAACACCTATGATGATTCCTTCTGTGGTTCATCAGATGTGAGTTACTGTATACAGTATATTGTCTTGCACTTGAGTTTTATGATTTGCAGGTGTCACCATAGATATACCATAAAGCCCACCATATGGATTGCCCTGCACACCATACTGTAAGTGTATAATCACCCAAAGAGTGTTGGGTTATTATGATGACGGTCCTTAATATTATTGTTATTGTTAATTTTATTATTATTATTATTATCATTATCATGCTGTTGTATTATTAGTAATATATTATATTAAATATTAATTGTATTTATACAAATAAGAATATATTTTTATTTTTATGTATTATTACAATAATTATGGTGATAATAATTACAATTATTCATTATCATCATTATACATTATTAATAAAAAAATAATCAATAATAATAACAACAATAATGCAAATTAATTATGTGGATATAATTAACACTATAATTAACGGTGCTGGGAGTATTGATAATTATGATATATTATTATTTTTATATACTATTATAATGATAATAATAATCATTATACAATAAAATAAATAAAAAGTAATATTAACATCATCATCAATAAGATGAATCATGTGCAAATAGTCATAAACGTGTGTTTCTCTTTTCACAGCCTTACTTTTTTTTTTTTCTAAAAAAAAAAAGAAAAAAAAGGTAGGCCCTATATTATTACCCAGAGAGTGTTGTGGGCTTTTATAAACATAAAAGATGCTTATTTATTCGAAGAGGTGCAAATTTAATTAAGTTTTCATTTTTTAAGATTGTTTATGATCTTTTCCTAATTGACATCAGTGAATCACTGCCGCTGAATGCCACAATAAATTTAATCACACAAACCTTTAAGTCAATTACCGTCACGTCATTTCTGAATACACAAGAAGTCAATTAGCAAATTATGGCAAATTATGGTAGCAAAATATAGCAAACAACAGCTACTGATGTGTGAACACATTTTAAAACATGCCTGTTAAAAAGGGCCCCATGACACCTTTCTCTACAAATGTTTTTGCAAACATTTTATGCCAATCCACTGATATTTTTCACTATTTTTTTCTTGTTCTCGCCATATAAGTCCCACTTTGATACCTGCTGCTAGTACACTGGGGCATCGGCTAATGATGCCGAAAGCTGACAGAAGTCTGGATATCGTCTGATCTAGCTAAGGATTTGGCAATGAAGCGTGTTTTGGCAGATAAGGTATTTTATGATGTAGCCAGGGGGCAAGACATCTTCCAATTGGCTATAAAGTGCTCTGGGAGAACAAAAAGCCCCCATATGAAAACAAATTAGTGTCACCTTCATCCTCTTGACCTGTTGTTCCAAACAGACCAACACATTTTTAGTCAGTTGAGAAGATTTCCCTGTGCTTCATGCAGTGCTCCCAACTGGTTTCTCTCACAATCATTACACAGTTAGCGATTTCCAGGCGTGCATGTTAGCATGCACAGCGAGCATGTCGGAACCAGGGAAAGCTTTTAGGGCTAATGTGACAGTGATGCACTGATGTCCTACAGGTAAAGAGACATTCATCATCCTGCCTTGAGACTGGGTGACCCCAAAGAGCTCGCTCAGGAAAAAAGATTGAGCTTCTGTTTTTCATGGGAGATCATTTCATAGCCCTTAGCCCTCTGGCTCCAGGGACAGTATTAGAACTGTGTCTGGAGAAGTCATTCTATATGTTGATATAAGAGCGGAGGGTCAGAGAAAAGGAAGAGTCTGTTAGGATAGGAAGCACCAACAATTCTGCATCGATCCGTTTGGCCTCGAATGGAGAGACATGTTTGGTCAGCAGGAACACACTATCATTCATCCATGAGGCCACATATAGAACGTCAATGGCATCAGCGGCCTCATAAAACAAAACATGACATTTGATCTTACATAAAATATATATTGCAAATAAATGGAAATGTTTGAAGTTTTAACAGAAATGAAATGTGTGACATTGACCATGTGAGCAAAGATGTTTTAATCTCAAATGCGATTTAGAAACGTTTAGTAGTGATGCCCATGGGCATATAATTTTTTTTTATTTTTTTTTTTTAACCTACAAATTTGTTTAAACCATCAAAACATGAGGTAATTATTTCATACTTTTTAAATATTTTAAATATGAGGGAAGATATTATATTATATTAGATTAGATTATATTATATTATATTATATTATATTATATTATATTAGATTATATTAGATTAGATTAGATTATAATATCTACAAAATTATATATATATATATATATATATATATATATATATATATAAAAATGTATTATTATTTTTTTTTTGGGGGGGGGGGGGCAAATATATGTATGTACATTGACTGCAACATAATCAGTTATTAGTATTTTATTGGTTCTGTCTTGTTTTTGCATGTGTTCATCATTTCTTTGTATGATAGCCTGGCCAAAAATTATGTCCGCTCAATTTGGCATGTTTTATTCCGTCATCACAAATAAAACTGTTGACTCCAAGCACAACTACGTAATATGCTTAAAATGTTTTGTTTTAATATATTGTATTTTTATTATATTTGGATAGAGGGAAAAGATGCAAGTTTTCCTATGGTTGGACATCGCTTTTTGCCACTACTGTAATCGAATTTGGACATTTTCATTTTAGTGGGTGGACTTATGCTGTTGCTAATTCGACAAGAAGGTTCGAAAAATAAATGATTTGGTTTTGGTTTGTGGGTCAAAATCCAACATGAATAAGAATTTGGTTAATGCGCTCAGGCAGTAAACATGTCTTCACATCATCTTGCATCATGCCTACTAATGTGGATCACAGCCAGACATGTATTTGTCTTTGAAGAGTTTTTGCTCAGCTGGTTCAAGTGTTTCATCATTTTCATTCTGCCGCTGCTGGCTCGGACGAGACACTTTTGATTCTTAAAGGGAAGCTGTTGTGAGTCTAAAAGAAGCGCTAAACAACAATTCTGTTCTGTAGTCATTTACGAATGCAAATTGAATAGCAAGTCACAGCTTTTAACATAATGCCATTAGACTTCCATCAGGCTGATCCACGCAGATACAGTATACCAGCTTGTCATTAAATGTGATCGTTCCCTGTGCGCTATTTCATCTGCATGTAAATAATGACATCAGACAGCTATGACCATACTCCATTGCAAATGAATGTTGATTTCATCGTGAGCCACAAGCTAATACGATTGTATTGTTTAATTGCTGCTTGATTGACACGTAATCAGCCGTTACAGAGAAATGTCTCCATAAAACCATTTGCCCTGAGTTTTCAAACAATACAAAGCAGATGATTTGGAAATATTACCTGAGCCATTGTTAAGCCCTCTCTCATTACTCAGCTTTCATTAGCATAGCTACGCTGCGCAATGCTACGTGGTAAATGGGAGATTAGGGAGGCTGCTGAAGGGGATATAAGGGAACAGAACTGTAATGAGTGTTAACCATGTAGGCTGCCAGGTCTTATTGAATAAATAAGTAAGAAGATTAGGGACTGCTTAAATATCTTTGTGCACCTGTGTGCCATACTGCCTGAGCACCTCATAAGAAACATCCCTGCTAATAAATGAGCAGCTCTTATACAGGTAACGTTTCTTCTTTCACCTTGTTCACATTTAAATATTACCTTTATTCCAGCTCATATTTGCAAATGACTCTCTAATGTCTTTCTTGGCAGATTTAGCCTAGTTTTACAAAGCCACAAAATGTTCGTGTGGCCAGAACAATTCAATTTACCCATATGAAATGTACCTATTACCCTGGGGTTTATTGAATCAATGACACCCTTTGCTCTCATATGTGCAATGGTTTACGTTAATGCTGAGGTCACAGGTCTTTTATTAGGTTGATGCTACAGCATTTTGATCAATGCTGACACAGTCAGGATAAAAACAATTATACTGTGCAATTCAACAATATTGTATCTTTTCTTTTACATTTATGCATTTTGAAGGAAACTTTTTGCATTTTAAGGTATTACATTGCATATGCAAAAACTGAACTCATGGTCTTTGCTTTACTAGTGCCATGTTTTAATGCCTGAGCTACAGAAATACCCTGTGCGTCATACTGTAATTCTATATTGTCTTATACGTATGAGTGTGCGAAACCTTAATGGCTTCTAAGTAAATTTGAACAATTCTAAATTTTAATAAATATCAAAAAACTAAATAAATGAATTCCAAGCTTTAAACGCACTCAGATATGTTAATAAAATAAAATAGAGAGCATAAAAAAATTGATTGACATGCACCAAATAAATATATTGATGAACAATACAACTGTACAACTTATTTATTAGTGTAACAATTGGTTGAAGCATAGGAGGAAGCAGGATTCACGTGCAGCACACTTTATTTAAACAAACTCAAAACTTGACAAAGATAGACTCAGACTAGGGAACAGGACTCAGAAACAGCACAACCAACATACTGTACAACATCAAGAACTCACGAAGACTGAAACTAGACAGAGGGCTTAAATACACAGGCAAACAAGCTAAACAAGATAACAAGGGGGCGTGGCTAATTAGAAACACCTGGGGAGACTAATAAACAAGAAAAACTACAAAGGACTACAAAACATGGCACAGGACAGGAAATGACAAAAGTCCACACAAGACAAGGGGAACACAAGACAGGAATCAATTAGTATTCTCTAGTGCTCTAATCTCAAAGAGGTCCATGGTAATAAGCAGGCATGTTGATGTTAATTAAAAGTTTTTCTTAGATTGCATCAGTGATAAATATCTGGAAACCATAATTACCGTGGTTCACTTTTGAACAAGAATATAATGAAAGTTTGGATTTGGCCTTTGGTTGTGGGACTGAGTCCAAAGTACCAGTAAAAACATTATACAGCCACCCACTGAATGTATTAAAATGCAATATGCGGCAATCAAGTGAAGCTGAAGTAAATATTAATAATAGCAAAATAGCAAGAAAGTTACCCCATCTGTGTCTCAGGAGCATAAAGCACACTGACGTGCCAAATTATCTAAGAAAATCTTTGACTATGCTATGACACACTATTCTGAACTTTTAATAAGGCAAGCTTATATTCCCTCATTACCATGAAAATTCATTAGCCTTTTTGAAATTTGAAGTACTTTATCCTTTATTTAAGACATGCAGAGTTAGTTTGGAAAGTTTCACTGTGCATCTTGTAAAGTATCAAAAAGGCATTGGTGTAAGTACTTGTGTGTGTCAGTATCGCCCTTACATGGGTGTGATCTGATCCTTTGCTGTCTGCTGGTGAGTTGAGTGTACCGTGGGAGCGTTTTTCCCCTCTCATTGCCTCCTGCTGTGAGGATTGTCTGTTTGACTAGAGATTCCCAGTATTTCTCTCTCCCGAGCTTACACGAGATGCTCCGCTCCATTCAAAGCCCATTTTCTGCATTCATTTCATGGTCGTGCTCCTGTCAAAGCTTGGATTTCAAGGATGAATCCATTCAGTTCTACCCGGGTTTACCAAGCTAAAATAAATTTCTACATACTATGACTTGCCATGTATGAATGTGTGTCTGTGTATGTATGTGTGACCTGAAAGTATAAAGAATTCATCAAGAAGGTGTTGGTCAGGCTTTCACTGCTAATGTACATCACTATTCATCTCAGATTTCTGCTGTGACCTTAAGGGCAGATGTATTGTAAGTCTAGAACGTTAGGAAAAAGTGTGTTAAATATCACTGTCCTATACTGAAATTATATCTTTCTTTTGGGTATCCGAGACCTCAACCCAGACAGAGGCCTGAGGTCACGACCAAGGCCTGATTCACCCTTTGGATAGACCTTTAATGCTTCCTTAACTTTATTTAAATGTTGCTGCTTAACTTTGCACTGTATTTTAAAATTATGTAATGAATAGTGAAGCAGAATATGTATTTTTCCCAAGGAGAAAAAAATAAAAAGAGAAAAATGGTAATACGAAATGTGTGGTTTTATGTATTGTGAGGTCAAGATGAGGTGTCATCCATTATCCTCTTTCACTTTTTCTCATTCTATCGTGCATTTGATTAAGACAGAGCTCTCGCAGTAGGATTATGGAAGGATTAGGCTGTTGAAACACTTCTTTATTCTGTAATGTAACATTTTGAATGTGTCTGTTCTCTTGCTCTGTCGGTTTATGCTATGGTAAATGGGACAGTTTCAGAAAGTTAATAGAGTACAAAAAGTCCTCTTGTTATCAGGGTTTGTGTCTACACACTGTATCATAGCTAAATATTATTAAAAAAAAACATGGAATTATCTTTTATGTTTAAGTTGAAGACACACAGCTTAAAAAAAAAAAAAAAAAAAAACTGGTCACTGGCATATTTAATACAATGCAATGAAAATCAGAGTACAGAGAAATCTGTTTTAATGGTTCAGAGTGGTGTAGTAATGTTATCTTCCAGCAGGGGCTAACTGGGAAATGTTAGACAATCATGCATTGTTTTATGGGAGAAAAAAGGACACCAAATAAACAAATAAATAAATAAAAATATATTTAATTGGAAAAAAACAACCCTTGCTCTCTTGCTCCAGACCACAGAATAAATTCTGACACACCAGCGGTATTCACTGAACCCAACACTCATAAAGATGATTGTTCTATATAAAATATTCGTACTGTGATGTGCTGTTATGTCATCTTCTACAGGCAAAGACCTGGGTGTCATGCTTGAAAGCAATTTGTGTTTTGAAAAACACATTTCCAATGTCTCTAGAGCATCATTCTTCCACCTTATAAACATTGCTAAGTTATGACACATGTTCTCTGTTCCTGATGCAGAAAAGCTAGTTGATGCATTCATGACCTCAAGACAGGATTATTGTAATGCATTACTGGCTGGATGCCCTGTAGTCTCCTTAAACAAGCTTCAGTTGATTCAAAATGCAGCAGCAAGAGTTCTTAGCAGGTATAGAAATCTGATCATATCAGCCTTATTTTATCATCACTACATTGGCTGCTCATTATTAGTTTTAGTTTTTTTTATGCAATTTTTTTTATGAAGCTAAAATGTCTTCAATTAAGTGTAATTAAGTGTAATTAAGTATTCTTCTATCACACTATAATTAGTCATACACGTTAAGATCACTTATTTCTAGTTTTATTATTACTTATTGTTCTTGTTTGAAAGTACGAATATCAGAATCCACAAATGGAGGTAGAACCCTTTCCATGATCTATAATTATAATGTATTAAATAAACATATGACTAGAGTTTTATACAAAGTATTGTGAAATGTGCGATAATAAAATAAATACATAATAAAATAAAGATAATAAACAGATAGATACTGCCTTGTCTTGTAATCTGAGTTAACTTAAATAAATTAAATAGAAAAAAAAAAAGGAATTCTCCATTGAGAACTGTAATTATAATGAAATTGGCATGTGTTTCTTTTCATGCTTATCTTTTGAAATATGCATAAAAACTTTTACTGTTCCTTAAAAAAAAATATAGGAATACCTATTGACTTTCTTACAAGTAGCAAGTTTCACAGTAGCTAGTGATTGACATAGTCAGAATATCAAAGCTTCAAGGTCATGTTTTATTTATTTATTTATATATTTATGTGTGACATGTAAAGCACATTGGTCATTTTGTGTGTTTGTTTTTTTTAGTGTTTTTTTTTTAAAATGGTGCTACATAAATAAAGTTGCTATTGCTATTGCAAGTATTATCCAAACTGAAATCGAAAGCACTGGGCTGATTTATTATTTAAGACAAATGCTCTCAAGTTCAAACAAAAGCAGTACATAGATTTTAAACTAAATCATATAAGCTATGCTCTAGTAAATGCTGATTAAAGTTTAGTTTTGCCACAGTATCGACAATTATTTAATGAACAGGAGAGTACAGCAGATGTTAAAGGTTGACTTCTGTTTGTTAAATTAAATTGTGCAACCATTTCGCTGGTGACATTTAGGGGAACAGAAACAAAGTGGCTTGGCGGATTACAACTAATATCCATGTGCAACCCCCTGTCCCCCCCCCCCTCCCCCAACCCCCCAACCCCCCAACCCAACCCAACCTCCCTCCCCCTCCCCTGTTTTTTTACTGCATTTACATTTACAAATCTCTTTTGCCCTGACTAATGATTTGGCCTCATTATTTTGAAACAGTAGACCATACAACTATCTTAAACGATGGCTCACTGAAGTGTGTGTTAAGCCAGACTTACAGGGTGCACTGATGTGATTTTGCATAATAAACTGACTTCTCTAAGTATTTTCCCTTTCTTTGCCGCTGAAATGAATGCAAATGCTTGCAGGGACAGATTGTTCTAGTGCTGTGCATTTGATCATCATTTCTGCGGAAATTATCCATGGCTTGTGTACTTCCGTACTGATGTTCTCAATTTCATAAATAGTTGAAGTTTTCAGTGAAAACCAAGCGGTCATGGCTGTGCTATATTTTCATTTTTGCATTTTCACTGCTTTACACTGACAAAAACACATTTTATTGTTCTGTTTACTTTGGGAGAGACTGTGAAAAGAGCAAACCAGATTATCAAATCAAAGCACATGTGAATGAGACTGTCTGTCGCTTATGATCTTCCATCTAGTTTGTCATTTACCCCGTTCCTTTCTCTCTTTCTCACTCCTTTTTCTTTCCCAACTGCTCAGTGACTGTCTGAGCTCTAAACATAGCTGATTGATCTGGCCCTGGGGGCCCGGGCACCAAGCCTCCCTACGTGTGTCTCCATCTCTCACTCAACTTAAGCCTGCTGGTAGCTCAGCACTGGGAGTCATTGCTTATGAATCTCCAGCTCTACCAAAAGATCAGCTTTTCACTCTCCATACCTGCCTCCCTGCCCACAAAGAGGAGGAGGTGATAGAATAAATCAAAGCCCCCTAAGTCAGTGACACACACCATCCCAGCAACCATTCTCGACCTCCTTGATTTTATTAGCTCTCTCTATGACGAGAGCGGTATGGGACAATTAACAGCGGCAAGAGAATAACTGTGAAAATTGGAGGCCGTGGCTTGAGAGGAGTAAAATATGAGTACGGTGTAAAAAACCTTTAGGTTATGCATTATGAGAGTGCAGTTTTAGATGTTTTAAATGTTTCACAGCTCACTAATGGGATGCTAGTGAGCAGCTTTATATATTGCATATTTTATCAGGAAATGCCATATCTCAAAGCCCTTTAAGCCAATCGGTTTCACTCAATATATTTGCGATGCATTTATGTATGTTTTTTCACAAAAGCCATTCAACTGCTTATTCAAATTAAACCTTTCTAATATCCAGACGAGGCAGAAAAATGCACAGGTATCGATTTCCCGGGAAAGTTGACAAATGGAAGCTGTGGTGCGTGGTATCGCTTTTACTCACTGAAGGAGCGAGAGGACATTTGTCAAGCTCTGGTGAGGCTGCAAAACTGTGATAGTATGGAAGGGGACATAGCCATGGGGACAGTTCCTCTGGCTAATTAACACACACACACACACACACACACACACACACACACACACACCACACACACCTTCACTGACATGTTGTTATCGTACGCCATTTCTAATCTGGACAGAAAAGAAGTTATCTCTGAAATTAATTACACCAATAACAGAAGCAGCCTGCAGGACCAATAAACAGGATAATTAGGAAAAGCAATCAAGCTCTTATTAGATTCCCAAGGAAAGGAAGACGGGACCGCTTGAGAGTTTGAAAGCTGTAAAGACGAAAGAAACAAATGAAAAAAAAAGAAATTCAATAAAAATGCAAGGAACACAAGAGAATTTGTCTTTTTTTTTTTTTTTTTCATTTCCTTTATTCAGTCAGATCTGAGATAGTAAAAAAAAAAAAAAAAAGGTAGGCAATAAAATAGGAACTTAATTGCTGGAAGTGGCATAAAATGACATCATAACAGAGAGCGAGATTGGCAGGACTGATTCAGCACCATTGACCGCAACACTCTATGCACATTTAAGAGCCATTGGTGGTCTGGTCTGGCTTCAGTACCATGGACAAAGACAGAGCCTACAACACAAACTAAATTCAGCACCATGGACAGGGAAATACAATGGCTTTAGCTACTGCTAACCTGTAGGCCAGCAGTTCTCAACCTTTTTGAAAAAGACAGTGGTTTCCAAACACGGGGGCGTGCCAAGGGATAGTGTACAGTCAGAAATGATGCGAAATTATCATGCTTATTATGCGGCTACTTGTCGCATAAGTAAATAATTGAACACAAAATATTATTGTGACATTTTATTACCTCAAGATGACTCAAAGTACACACTTGCACTGTCTGTTATCAGCTGTAACGGTTGTTGTTGTGAAATAACAGACCACTAGATGGTGAGATTGAAGAATCAGAACTGAGTATGGCAGGGAGCCATGTGATGGTTCTGGACAAGGTAGGACTGGCAGGGGCAGGTGAATACGAAGAATCTACTTTAAACGTCACAGAAACAAGGTGTCTACACCAGACGCGAGCAGAGCAATGCAACAAAAACAAATAGAACCCATTATAATCCGTGATGCTGTCTACACTGACAAATTACTGACAGTCTTTATGTGGGCGCATGTAGGTGGGGGGCTTTAAAATATGTCTCTCTACAAAAGGGGGGCCCGGAAGAAAAGGTTTGGGAACCACTGGACCCTGTTGTCCAACACAATTTTTGAAGATCCCCAAAAACATTACTGGTGTGCATCTTGAGACAAAACAAAAGTTGTTTTAATTTAAAACGTGCATTTTAGTCTGAGACTAGGCTTAAGGCTTGTCTTTGAAACCGGGGTTAGCCTCTTATTTAGATGCAAAAGATACCAGAATAAAGTTGCCTTTGAATTAATTAATATTGAGATGCTCATTCTGGATGCATTATGCATTATATTACTTATTGTAAAGATGAGGTTTGTTTCAAAGACTCTAATAGAGTAATGTAATGTCATCCCCCTCCTTCACTCCAGCAGTGTCTCGGTTATCTTGTATAAAACCTTTGAAACATTTGGACTAGATTTCACAGCCAGGCTGCCCAGAGGGAGGAAATCATAACAAAGAAATACACCAATTTGAGTCAAACTGTTTTCAATTACACCCAGCACACTAGCGTGCATAGATATAGCTTTATGTGCTCATTGCCAATTACCAATCCCTACCATACTAGGATGCAGAGTGAATGAGAACAGCTGGTGGTGAGAAAGACAAAACACACGCACACACTTTTATACCGCAAATGGAGTCACATTTGTATGCAGAGTATATTGATATCAGCATGATGCTATGTGGTCTCACACCAGGGTAGTGCTGGTAATATCAAACCCATGGTGGTACGTAATGAGGATTAATATTACACCATACTCAGAGAGAAAGAGATGGATTGATGGGGAGAAGAAAAGAGGATGGAGGTGTAAGTGAGTTAATAGTTGTTGTTCAGTTGTTGCTGTCGGCATTTTAGCTGTTGCTGAAGAGAGAAACACACAACTTCATTCACAGCAATGCTTGCTTCCTATCTTTTAGTTTATATTCTCTCAATTTATTTTACTGTTTGGACTATCAAGAGCTTAAAAGTGCTGAAAATGCAGAAAAGAAAGTTGTACACTCTGTTTGGACTTTTCAAGTCATATGTGTATAAGCCCCTCTCTCCATCTCTTCTAATAAAACATGCATGCAAAGACCGTTTCATCATGATTTGATCACAAAAATATTCCCATGATTCTTTCTGTCACATAAATTAACAATTAAAGGGCTGGTGACAGGTAGGCAGCTTTCAGCTACAGAATAAAAATTCTCTGAGCCATCAGACGGACAAGAGGGTTCAGTAGCCATGCTGCCTTTTATGGAAGCTTGTCTGCAGCATGAGTTTCCCGTCCAGGCTTGTTTTTTTAATGATAAAGAAAGCATTTGGAGGATGATGGCTTTTTGAAAGGAAATATGGGGGAGAAAGCATGTCGTTATTTGAATGAAAAGAGCTTCAAAGCAGTGAAAGCTTACCAAATACATCTTTGTGTTCTTTTTGTGCCTTTTTGATCTCTCTGGTTTCAATTTGTGATGAATTGTGACAGGTTAAGAAAGATGTGTAGGGTACACATGCTCACTTGGGCGCGCGCACACACACACACACACACACACACACACACACACACACACACACACACACACACACACACACACACACACACACACACACACACAAATATTATAACTAGGGATGCACCAATATGAACATTTTGGCTAACACCAATAACCAATGATTCTTTATATTTGAAAGCCGATAACTGATACATTGGCCGATAAATCTAAATCCAAATTTATATATAATTTTTGAGAGCCTGGTTACAAAAACAAATGTCTCACCAATAAAAGTCATGTCCCAAACACACAATTATAATGATGTACGTGTTATAATTTTTTATACTACAGGGCCGTTGAATGTCTGTGAATCTGATTGGTTGACGAACGTTCTAAGGTGTGCATTATTTTCAGGGAAGGCTAAAGTAGTTCCAGGCAGGTCTTGACCGCATTACAGTTCCATATCACTTCGCGTAGTCAACTGTAATAACGGAACATAGGATAGCCTACAATTCATAACAAGAAAAAGCATTTAGCGATATATTGTGCTTGATCTGCAATTTTCAATGTCTAGCTTCACAATCAATAGAAACATGCAGTTTAATTTTAATAAATAAAGTATATAGTCCTATCTATAATCAATACGGATTTTTATTGCAGATAATATAACAAATACATAATTATTGATAGGCCTACTTGTTAAAAGGGCTTTGTGTTTAATTTATTTGGCTATAGTCTGCTGTCATCTGTCAATAATGAAAAAAAAAAAAGAATGAACGAATTAATTCAAACGAATTGAATTAATAAATAAATAATATTGACGCACATACTTTTCTGTCTCATTATTGCAACATCTCTCTCTAATAACTGCATTAATAAGTCAAGTCAAGTCAAGTCAAGTCAAGTTTATTTGTATAGCGCTTTTCACAATACAGATTGTATCAAAGCAGCTTCACAGTATTAAATTTAAATAATACAACAAAGTTTGTTTCAAGAGGAATTTATTGATTGATAAAATTAAATTAAATATCCCCAAAATATCCCCAACTGAGCAAGCCAAAGGCAACAGGATTTCTTTAATTTCCACTGCATGCTTCTTTTGGAGTTTGAGAGATGTGGCCTACTGGATGAGATGTAGAGTCTGTCATATGAGCATCCAAGCTTATATTACCATATAATCATCTAAACACATTTCAACTATTACCTCGTGCTTTTATGGGTCTCACATAACTACTCCTGGCTCTGTGCTCTTGTAGCAATTTTCCACATCGTCCACCATCTTCAGCCCATTTTACAGCCTCTGTCTGTTTTTATCTCCTCCTCTCTCTGAAACATTAATTATGCTTTCAAGCAGCCGCAAACTAGAGGCTGCCTGCCAATGAACTCTCTGTTTCATACATGAGCATGCATTGATGAACATAAGGCTGGCCATTTGTATGAGACACAACATTGCTGATATGGAAGCACGCAGGAGTGAACAAGCAGCTCGTGATAATCAGACAGGGGTACATCATGGAGGGAGGTGTCTGCCATTTTTTTTATCACTTTCTACTCCTTATTCTGACAGTGTACAAACTTGATAAATAAATATTGTGGTGAAAAGTTATTCACTTTACCAAAGTGTTATTCTGAGTACCACTCCTTAAGGCCTTTATTATCTCCAGTACATCCATACACTACAGCAATGATTTCCACTTTTGGTGACACCCTACTCAAAAATGTTTGCACCCCTTACACTCTAAATAATAATTATGTGGCTTAGAAAATATCACAGTAATATTTAACTTTGTTAACTTAATAAAATCTCTGAATATCATTTACGATTGTTTGAGTTAAACATACCAAAAGAATTGACTAAAAATCCAACAGTTAATTTTATCTAAAATTTACAGTTATATTTATTTATTTTTTCACTAAAATAATTTAGTATTTGATTAACCAATTATTTATTTATAATACACTTAATATATTTGTGCATTTCTATCAAAATATTTGAGAATGGAGAACTAAACTGATTTGTTTCAAGAACCACAAATATTACTTAATTCAAATCAATATTATTCATATATTTAACACACTCTTAAGAAATTGAGTAAGTTTACTCAATTAAAACAATACACTCCTCCCCCACCCTCTGACGTGACGACAACTCAACGGTTGAGTGAGCGCGGGCTGTTTGAACTCTCTTCAGTCTCCTGAACAGTTCTCCCTTCTCAGCATTGCAGAATTGGTGCATTTCCTCTGTGAAATTCAGGTGTGTGTATGTTTTATTTGATCTTTTATATTATAAAATCATTACTGTGCTTTAAATCATTTTATTTAATGCAAAACAACATACTGAGAGGCAATGTGAGTCACCTAAACGAGTGTCACGTCTGTCTTTTCGCTGATTGAAATTCCTGATGCCTTGCATAAAACACATGACTTTATTCCTAAAGATAATGAATATAACTAATTTGGATGATAAAATGTTCTCAGAACTGTGCACTGTTTGTTTATTGGCAGGTTATGGAGTAGCAGCATCCTTTGGATCTGAGTGAAACGCAGGACGGCGGTCTGAAGTTCAAAGTTCACCCGCAGAGAGCGAGTCCGGCCCGAGAACCAGCGCTGATCCGGTGGAAATGGGATAACAGACTGATTATAGGCGTAATTTGCGGGTGGGGCGGGTGGGACATGTCCCCACCACTTTTTGCTTAGGTCGATATTGTCCCCACCACTTTTGAAACATCTCGCGGCACGAATGTACCAATACAAATAAATAAAACATCTCCAGTTAAATAAGAGGCGATCTAGCGCTGAAATGTGTTGTTTTTTAAATCAAGTGATCAAAGTGCTCATTGCCGCTGCGATCAGTGGCGCGGATACTGTGTTCTCTTGTGGCTTGCGCACAGTCTTCACTCGGACGCGCGCTTCAATCCGTTGTGGAGACTCTCTATTCGTTCCGGTGAAATTACAAAACAAAATGCACACAAACGTGTCCCTGCCTGATATACAACCACTGATAAACATAATCGGTTTTGATAAAAAAATAAAAATAAAAAAACGATACCAGTGCGGATTAGAATCCAGAACCTCTGACACACTTGGCAAAAGTTCCTGCCACTGGACCGTAAAAATACACTCTTGAAAGAGTCGGACCTATATATTTATTCACGTGAAAATTCTCACCACTAACAACATATATTAGACCTCATCAAACGACAAATTAAATCCAATGTACTATTTAAATCGATTGCTGGACATCGTAATGTTATTGTACATACATCTGATTCATGATTTAGCATTGTGTTAGCAATTTAATTAAATTTAATCAATATTTTTAAGTGTAAAAATGTTTCACCAAAAAAAAATTTGTAAATCATAGGAAAACTTTTATAATCTGAGTGTCTGTCCATAAAAGTTAAATAATAATAATAAACAACACATTTACATATTTTATTGTATTGAAAAAATGAGCCTATAAGTTATGGTAAAATAATTGATCACAACTTGATAAATAAAATATTTTTCTTTGAGCTTTTTTACTCTACTGAATAACTAAACAGTTTAATAGAAAAATGCAAAACTGCATGTTCATTCAGTGTTTTGTTGAATAATGTTACACTAAAGAATGTTGAATAATCACACTATTCTCTGTAAAAAAGAAAAAAAAAAAGAAAAAAAAAGTTATTTTCTTTACACTTTGTGTGCAAAAATGTCCAAATAAATCATTGTTTTTGATTAAATAAATAAATAAATAATAATAGTAATAAATGTAATGATCCTTTGCAGAAGCAATATGAAAGAAACTGGATATCCTATAAAGTATATTTAGTATATTTCAGGGCCTTTAGTAGCAAAGACTTTAGGGCCTTTCGCACCAGAGGAACCTTTTCATATATTTACTCCACAAACCAACTCTACGAACATGGAAAACAGCCTCTTAACCTTTATGCTAAGGAGAAAATCTGACGCAACTTTGAGGGGACAAAGCCAAACATGAGGTCAGGCTCTGACGTTCTCAGTGCCGTCCAAATAAAGGTCCACTGAGCCGTAAAAATTAAAGTCACACAAACAAGCGCGGCTTACGTCACTTCAGAGTTCCTACTGGTGGTGTGAATGCAACCAGGATAATGCTCCTAAGGGAACCATTCGTTTTCGGGGGAACCCCTCGGTGGCTAGTTCCTAGAACTAAGTTCCTAGAACTACCCGGTGCAAAAGCCCCTATTTATATTGAAAGGGACTAAAATAAATAAATAAACAAGACTTAACTTAAATGCCTTGACTGGCACTGTTGTCATGGGAAGTCCCCTTAACTATTAAAATGACAAAGACAAAGATATCGCTTTCCTTAGCAGACATTCAAACTGATTTTGTGATTATAAATATAAGTTTGACCTGAAGAATATCAGCTAGATGCAGGTAATGTCCTCGCTTAATCTCTCTCTCTCTCTCTCTCTCTCTCTCTCTCTCTCTCTCTCTCTCTCTCTCTCTCTCTCTCTCTTGTGTACAGTAGAATTTTATACTCTACTCTACACAATACAATAAGCTTCAATGAAGCCAATCAGCTTTCCTTCATTGCTAGTTTTAAAGTGATGTATTATAATTAGTAACCCAGGCTTGGGCTCAACTGTTAAACTATCAACTGAGATTTGAATCTGTGGCAGAAGGAAGTAGTTCCCCATAAATGAGAGTATTTAAAGACGCTCTGTTGTTGTTGTTTTTTGTTGTTGTTTTTTTACACTTAATCCTCCGTTACTAATGACGCTTTGGAATTAGCAACAGAGGCTTGGGATTATATGTGTAAAAATGTAGTCCTACACAAGAGCATTTTAAGGACAAAAACCTGACAAATGTCTTGAAACACATCATCTGAACAATGTTTTGAGGTGTGGTTAATGTATAAGCGGAATAATTGACTCCGCTTCACATCATGCCTGCATTACTACCTCGGGTGTGCATTATTTTTCTAATAATTCAACTATTCCTTATCACAATTTTGCGATATGACTGGCAGCCTGTACATTATTGCTTACATGTTTGGTGTGTTTGCATGGAAGACATCTTGAAACTGATATAAGCATGAGCTGTGTGTCCCAATTCAGGGGCTGCATTCTCCGAAGGCCGCATTTGAAGGCCGATTGCGTCACAGCGGCGTGACGAAGGCTGTCCCATGATGAAGGATCCTACAGCGGCAAATTAATGTCCAATGTCCACTACAGCAGCAAAACACCGCTCAGTGCCGCTGGCAACACTATGTCTCCGCTTTGGGGTGTGTCTGTTGCGAGTGTGTTTAATCTAAGTTTTTTTTTCAACACACACAGTATAATCATCAGAGATGCACGCGATTACATTCGGAAATAGACAAGCTTTGTTTCCAAATGATCCAAGCAGAAATCCTGTCAATTTTACAAACTTTTATAAACCCTGCCAGTATAATCCCTATGAAAACATCCAAAATGAAATATTTAACATATATATAACAACTGCAAAGCGTACTCTAATTTGTAAACAAAATGATTTACGCACTAAATCCAGCATAAACTCCGGCACAATTAGCATATTTTTTAACTCATATTTTTTAAGACAGACATCACATACCAAACCTCACAGCAATTGGCTGCCGACCGCGTTTTTCGCTTGAACTGCCTAACCTTTTGATGCTCTCAACGATTTCTCCGGTCCGCTGTTAATCCCAAAATGCACTGCGCAAGCGTGAAGCTCGACTTCCATAGGAATTAATTGAAAATGCTCCGCTCCGCCAGCTCCTTGCAAGTGGACACACACCGTCAACCTAGCTTAATGTGGCCAACCATCAGTAGCCGCGTTTCCATTACCCTTCAAATTGCACAAATTGAAATTGAAAATTGAAAATACGCCCAATGGAAACACGTCAATTTCGCAAAAACTCCCATTTATCGCAAAAAAGTTTTTACGCTCGCATGAGGTGGTTTTTCAGGCAATTCGAAAAAGAAATATTTCGCAAAACTGCAATGGAAACAGTTTTTGCACATTTACAGGTCACCTGACGTAGATGACGCGGTATGTTTGTACAGAATACAAGACAGAGTTCTTTATTAAATTCATAAAAGACAGAAGAATTACAGGAATACTGGATTCTAAACCTCAAATAAATGCCACAATCAAGACCTCAAAGCAGAAATGAGTGAGAAACACCCAGAAACACCTCATATGTGCCGCTCACAAGTAGCCTAATAAGGGTCGTTCCTTACCATTAATGCACATACATCTCCTTCGATTAATAATAATGGCTAGTGCAGTGCTGCCCTACAAAGGCAAAAGACCTTAAGTCGCTAGAGTGTGGAACTGAGAAAAATTACTTTAAATATTTTTAGTTGTCCCGCCAAATTAATTATAGGTAAGACACTGGAAATCTGGCAAATAGATGTTTCAGTAATGACAATTATATTCATAAAAAAAATCTTGAGCTCAAACTTGACTTTTGACCACTATTTTTAAGTTACTGTACTCTGCCTTTGTATTGTCAGCAAAAAGTGAGAAGTCATGCCAAGGCAAAAGGCAGTAACTTCCACATGATCAATATTTGGTTGCTGATCACCATTAACAAAATCATTATAGTAACACCTGTATAAAATCTAGTGACCATGGCATTTATTTTGTATGATTTACAATTATTTATAGCCATCTATTGCTATCCTGTGCTTTGGTTGCATTCTGATGGCATTATTAATACATTTGACATGACAAAATACCTCCATAGATATATTAGTCCAGCGTTGGCTCGACCGTGTTTAGGGTGGGGCTGAAGTCGCCGGCGAAGTTTTGGCACTCTGCCAGCTAGATGCATGAGTGTTTCAACTAGGTCCGCTACCTGAACTGGGTGAGGCGGGGCTTTAGTTCTTGGTTGTATTCATCTGCTATCGCACGTTTGTCGATGGAGCGGTTTCAGACCATACTAAATCTTTTGACCGCGTTTATGCAGGACAAAGCTCTGAGGACATCAGAAGTTACAGGGACTGATGGCAGCTGTACAAAGTACACAGGCTACACCGTCATTTTAATTTTAATGGACATTAAAACAAAGGATGATAACCATACAATCTGGTAGGTAGCATTATTTGATAGAACACCGGCACAGTAACTTCATATTGACGCGCGGCTAAACAAAGGCAGAGCACCGTAACTCAATTTGAGCGTTCCAAAACAAAGCCAAAGAGCGGTAACTGATGTTACGGTGTTCTGCCTTTGTTTCTCATGGGCTTTTGGAAGTTACTGTTAAGACAACTCATTATTTTCTCGAAAAAACAATGGAATTGATTCAAGATACTCATCCACATGATAAAGGAAGTCTTGAATGTGCCAAAAATATAAATAACTCATTTTCGACCAAAAACGAAGTTACGGTCTTTTGCCTTTGCACGGCAGTGTGGCTGGGATATAGTACATAAACCTACCATGGTTTTTGGAATGATTTCACTTATCGCGAGAGGAAAAAACTTAGTTTTAGTCGCATAACATTGGTTAATGGAAACACCGTCATTTCGCAATCATTTTTTGTCTACATTTAGAAAAAATCTGTAATGGAAACGCACCTACTGTTGCCAAGTCCGAGGTTTTCCCGGGGAATTGGCTACTTTTAAGTTGTTGCCACGGGTAAAAAAAAATTATGCTGGTTGATTTCCATTTCGACACTCCAACACCCCCAAAAAATCCATCAGACTGGATCCAGTGGAGAATTCAATGGAGAACAGCCGATGGGGTTTTTCGGCTAGTTTTGTTGCACAGACCCGGCAACCCTGCCTACCGTTCTTCTTTCCCCGGGCCGCGAAGGATAGAACGATGAACCAGCACCAAACAAGAGAAAACAAGATCGAGAGGAGGAGCTGATCGAGATATTTGGGAGGACATGCCAGATGATGTTTCACCTTTGCCAGTGGAACATCATCTGGGATCAGTGCATACTTCCACTGTCCACCAACAGGTTTGTAGGGCTGACTCAGGAGTAGGCTGCCATGTCACTGAGATTTCTCAGAAATAGGGAAGAAAAATTAAGAATAATGAACTCACATACTCAAAAATCAAACCATAAAATATTTTAACATGAACAACTGTTCTATGAGCTAAACTCTGCAGGACAGCAGCCCTCCAGGCCCGAACATTGCCTATCCCTGATCTATAAGACATATTTTTTGTGTTTCTATTATATACTGTTCATATTTTTTTAAACAATATCTAATATCAAAATCTAATATCCATGTGTAAAAAGTCAGTTTTTCATAAAAAGTGCAGTATTTGCCTCTGAGATTAAGGAGTTGAATGACAATCTAAATTTACTTCAAATTTATACTTTAATCCAGAGTAAATTTATGTCGTTACATTCCACCACTGGTTATTTGGAAAATGAAACTAACAAAATGTATTGTCACATTAACAAATTGTTGCTAGCTGTGTCCCGGGAGTTCAATGCAATGGGACGGTCTGGTTTTGTCGCCTAGCAACTGGTGACTGCCGTTTTGACCATAGACAGTATATAAACTGGACACAGTGACCCCATTGGATTCAACGGAGACAAGTGAAGTCAATTAGAAGCTCTCACTTCCTGATGGCTGAGCGTACTGCGCAGACTCAAACTGAGCTTGACGACGTAGATGTGACGTGAGCAACCCGTCTGTCTTCTAGTAGCTGTGCCAAGAGAAATCTGAATCATTCCCTTCCGAAATTTGCAGAGACGGTGAGCGTGAGTAGGAGCTGTCCATGAGCTTGGAGCAGGAGAAACTTTTGCTAAGTATTCTGATTAATTTGTAGCGTCTGGACCAATCAGACACACAAATTATTCATTTATTTAATGAATAATCTGTGTAAACTCACTCTCCCAAATAAGGCCTGTGAAAAGTTCCCCAAATGAAGCTAACACACTGGCAGGACGCGGTGTCTTGTTACAGGACACACATTGAAACTGATTTTACGAGCGAAATGAATGTCCTGAGAGCTGCGACTCTCACTTAAACTCTTGCAGAGGAAGAGAAATAAAAACCCTGTTAATCCTATATATATTCTATATATAACCACTTGATAAATGTGTAAACATGTATCTAATTTTTCCCATCTCATGATTTTCCCTTTTATGTGGTGTTTGTATTCTTGTAAACTCAATTGGGTTAATGTTTCAGACTTTGCATATTATGGTTAACCAACATTATATGTGCGACATTTTTAATCTCTATAAACTCCAATCTTCATCCCCGTTTTGTTAATTTACATTACATTCTGCTAACTTTGTGACGCATTAGTATTATAAGCATCTTAAAGATTCTTGTGTTAAACATCCAATCAAATTGCATGTTCAAAGGAACAATGGGTCGTAAAAATTTCCCTCCAAAGGGAAATCTTCTCATTGGCTCACACAGCTCCAGCGGTTGTGCCATCTTCACGCTTTAAAGTCACTGATCAGCTCTTAGCTCTCTCTTAGTCCCTTTCTGAAATGCTGACGTGAAGATGATGCTGAACTAGAAGCCTCTAAGGACCCACCAAGCTTGTGCCAGGCTGCGGCCTTGTCTTTCCATTCACCAAAGATACTCTGAAAACCACTGGTTCTCTCTCATCAAGACCACATCAGCAAAGATCAACTGGAGCCTCAACAAATTGCATCAGGACATTTTTATTCAAATGGGCGAGACATGCAAGTATCAAACTAAGTCTCATTATTTGATACATTAAGTATCCTTACCCCTTTAAAGAAGGGCGTTTTAGAACTAAACTGATGGTTTGCTCAAGGCTGTTGATCTGCTGACAAACAATGATTAGAAACAATGCTATAATTTCTTGCTTTCCTGTATTCTGCTTCAGCTCTCTTTCCCTTGGTAAACTGTATGCATGTATGTGTGTGTATGTTAGAGTAGTTTAAGTGTTTAGACTAGTTAATAAAATCTTGTTTATGTCACACGTAAAGTTGTCCTTGTCTCAAGCTCATAACTGGAGTCACTAATCATTTAGATCTTGGTTACTGCTCTTAGTAGTATTGTAAATTAAGAAAGACATTTCCCATGACCCGGAAATGTACATTTCTTAGAGTTAATAAACAATTGATCCTGAGTGTTCATGGGACAAATAGGTTAATTGATTGTAATATTAATTTACGACAGTAAATTAATTATATTAACTAATCCAAATATTCATAATCAATTATAACCAGTTATTATTGATTATTAATATTTCATATAGAGCTAATTTGCTACAAATTACTTTGTCATTTTGCCTCCACGTCCCCCCGATTGCCCGCAAGCTTCTCCTCCTGTCCATACGGTAATCTCTCTACTGTGCGACAGAGAGTCGCATGGTTATGACGCAATTGTTAGCCTGTTTTTAAAAAAAAAATATTCTACGGGCCATAACGTAAGATACAAGGTAATGGAGCCTTTTATACATTTTCGTGTTTCTTTAGAAATAAATAATGGACAAATGGAGTCTTTAAACGCCTCAGATGTAAAATTATTCGCTGTCAAAGTGATGCCAAAATGAATGGGAGTCAATGGAATGCTAACAGCAGGTGATTATCTGCTAATCAATGGCGGTGCCCGGGGAAGCTTCAATATTTTATGAAACCCTGCCCCCCTGGTTGTGACAAGCGGCAGAAACATTTGTACTGGACTTTATATATAAAACTTTATAAGTTATATATATAAATACATTTATTATTTATAACTGTCTAAAAACAAAACGGGGTTGAAATGTTCTAGAATGTCTAAAAATGTTCACCATGGTCAATTTAAGTGCAAAATAAAGCCTAAAGAGTATAAACTAACCTATATCAAATCACATACTGGTAGGGTGACCAGATGAGATTGGCTGAAATTCGGGACCGGGGGGGGGGGGGGGGTGGTTGTCTATGGGTCGGGGTGACGGGATGGGGGGCTTCTATGATATTAGACTGCGTAGCCTATAATAAAAGATAATGAATTTCAAACCTGAACCAAACATATTTTTATTCAAAGATCAACAGTCTGTCATTATTCTTTAGTCTGCCACAAAAAAACACAAAAAAAAAACACATTAAAATCATGAACTCAAATGTCATTGTGAAAAGAAAAAAAACAATGACTGTTGTCAGTAACAGTGCGTAAATCAGACCTTTCAGTATAGCCTAACGCTAATAAGCTTAAACGAAAATAACGAGATAATTGTGTAGTGAAGTATTTTTTTTTTGCAGTGCCGCGAACAATCAATCACAATCAATCACTCCTTTACGCGTGCAGCAGTGACTGTCCTCGCGGCTGCAGCAACTTGCGCTCTAATAATAGGCAAAATAGGCTACAGAATATTTCGTTCTGTATTGACAGGTGCAATATTTGAAAATCGATCATATTTTTTTTATTATTACATTTATATCTGCATTTATGTAAAAACTTAAACTTTCAAACATCAAAATGTCATTTATTAATATGTTTTCATGTCAAAATGACAAACAAACATATTTTCCTATTCTATTTTGCCTTGCGTGTCGCGTGAAAAATAGGCGTCGGTTCTATTTTCTAGCATGCACGTGTTTTCCGCGCGGCTCGAGGCGCGCCTGGGACGCGCGTGTCACGCAGGCAGTGTGCAAGCTCTAACGGACGAGTTAACCTGTTAACAGGGGAGCCGAAATAAAAACGGACACGCCACGCAGCCAGTGTGTCGCCGGCCTCAACCTCCGCAGACAGTTTTTAATGTTTATCAGACAATAACTACTCAAGATTTTGCTTTAGTATAATTTTCGGGACAATTAGGGCCAGATTCGGGATTCGGGACAACAGTTTAGATTTCGGGACTGTCCCGAATTTTTCGGGACGTCTGGTCACCCTACATACTGGTAACATATAAGTCAACATTTTCATTTTTATCATTAGATACATCTGATTACTCGATTAAATTGAAACCCAATATTTACATTTAAAAGTGTAATCTGGCAATTTCGTCTCCGGCACGCACTTAATTCTGGAGTAGGCAAAGCTGCGAAGGATCCTTCTGATGTATCCTGCACTCACGGGAATAGAAGGACGCATTTTCAGGCCACATTTTGAAGGAGCCTTTGAAGGAGCCATCGAAGGACCTTCGCATTGGGTCAGCCTTCGTCGCACCGCGATGAAGCAATCGGCTATACTTTCCCCTTTAAACAAGTCTCGGTGCATCCTCCGAAGACCGTGTCCTTCAGATGATGCAGCCCCTGAATTGGGACACAGCTAGGGTGTCATAATACATGCTTTTGTCGGTGGGCTACATCTGTGTTCACTTTCATCCAAATCTCTATGAATGGATGTAGACACCATTGGCGCTCCCGATCTCTACACTTTGGTTCATTCATTCATTCATTCATTCATTCATTCAGAGGTAGTTCTCACTTCCATTTATTATATCAAAACCTCCATATTTACCAAAACCTCTATATCAGTCTTAATTTTGCATGTGGCAGTCAACCCCAGGGTTGATGAGGCTCTTTTTTAAAAGTGAGCATTTTCCTTCTTTTAGTCAGGAGCTTAATTAACATGGCCTCCATGGGGAGCGTGTGTGTCGAGCAGATGGCACAGGCTAGCTTAGGCAAGATGAAAAATGCTAATTTGTCAAATGCAGCTAAAACAACCTGATTGGAGATCTCATTAGAAGGCGGTTTGAACTCCCATCTGAAGACACATCTTGCCAGAACACACACCTTTTTTCTCTCGTCCGCTCTCTGCACTATTTTAATCCTACTTTACCTCAGTTCTTCCCACTCAGCTCTCTCTAACTCAGCACCCCCTGGGATGAGGTGTCAGCTGTTTCCTCTGCTAAACATGTTGTATGATTATGACAGGATGATTCTATACAACATGTTTTGTTCACTTATTTGTGCAATGTACAAATTATTAAATGCTTATTTAAACAGTGAAACAGGTTTTCAAACATTTCCCCAAATCATTGAGTTCAGTTGGTGCGCAAATTTGTATATCTTATCACATAAAAAAAATACACATTTCACTTTTAAAAAGTCTGCTCAACCCTGACCTTTAATGAAAGTGGATCAGACCAAGCACCACAACACACTTGCAGCCAATCAGCAGTAGGGGGCGTGTCCACTCATTATGGGAGAGGAGAGAGAGTGAGCAAGAGTGAGATTTGAAGAAAGACTGTAGAAAAAGAGATGGCTGAGAGACATTACAAAAGAGAGAAGGTCAGAGGAATATCACTGGAAAAAGAAGGGATATGATCAGAAAAGAGCTTTAGGACCCACGTTAATATTAGAAAAGCTTTCCAGCGCTGGAGAAGCTGGAAGGCTTGAAAAAGGACGCCGAGATTTAGTTGTTTCTGCTTCATACACAAGTAACATTCTTTTCCTAGGTTTCACAGAACCAAGATAATATGCTATTGTTGTAACGTTAGCTATAGTACCAGGACAATATTTAGTTTCATTAGCAGCGTGTCCTCCACTCTGCATTGAAGAGAGGGCATGTTTGTTTGGGTTGATTTCAAATATTGCGTACCAAATAGAGCCAATGTTAACAGACTAGTGCAACAAGAATTGCACTTGGGCCAATTAAAAAATTTAGATGTGACCAGTCACTAGAAAATTTTGACTTGGAGAGGTTAGAAATTTTTTACAGTGTTGTTTCTCAGAAATCACTTACTGTCTGCTCCTTTATATGCAAACTTGACATCTGTTGGTCAAGTAGAAGCTATTGTTAGATAGAATAATGAAATATTGTTTCATTATTATATGTGATCTGCTCCATCATTTTGAATAATTTTTTGACCCAGCTTTAGATTTTTCCACTGAATTTAAAAAGGAAACTCTAGTATTGTCTAATGCTATACTGTAATTGTTTATTTAAACAAAACACTGGACGATTAAATGAGAGATTATATATTTTAGTAAGTTTCTTTCATTCTGATGGTTAAGTTTTTTTTTTTTTTTTTTTTTTTTTTTTTTTGTGCTGTAACTCTTTACTAGTTACAGCACACACACAAAAAAAGACCTTAACCATCAGAATTTTTACCCTCATTCAGAATAACCCTCTTTATTTGGTTCTGACATTTGAACTGTGGCAGCTACAGCACTCTGTCCCACCACATTAAGGAGTGTCAGAATGACATTTATAGTTTCAATTTTGTAATATCATTTACATCATTTGCAAGCTGAGACTTTGTTTTATCAAAACATAACATAAAACAGCAACTAGAACTGAAAAAATGTCACACAGATACATAAGACATGGTTCTAAATCAGCGTCTCACATTGAGCTTGCAGGGGTCCTGCTCTATAATTATAACAAAGTCACATTTAGCTCAACTATTTTAACATTCGGTAGATTCAGGGGGTTCATCTTGATCCCTGAGCGAATGTGTGACACACAGCTTGAAGCATTCATTTGAATAAATCCGTAGCAATGAACTAGACCGCACAAAAAAGACCTTGCACACCTTGTTGTGTCTTGAAAACAGAAGAACAGACTGTTTTCTTACAATCACAGTGTAAGGGACAAAAAGGTGGGAGGAAATATGAGGGCCAATAGCATTCTCTCTGTTTTTCATCTTGCTTCAAATAATAACAGTGCAGAAAACAACAGTTGACTGACAACAGGATACCTTTATGTTACCTCAGTCTGTGGCATCTCTTTCGTACACAAACACTGTCACAACCAATACCTTCTCTCTCATTTCTCCCCCCATCAATTGTCATGGAAGCCAAAAATGTTTTTGTTGTCATGTTTTTACAATTGCCACCTTTTTCCCGCTCTGCCTATTTCCGTAGTATTGCCGAGAAATGAAAGGAATTCAGTACAAGATTGACTGTTTTAAGCTCTTCACACCTTAATTCTTCATCTGATTCCTTTCTTTTTTTGTTATTCACTGCTGCGAATGTGTTTACTATCTGCAACTTGCACTTTTATTTGCTGTATGCAAATCATCCTGTAGCTGCTGACTGAAATCGTACCCCTTCTTGTCCTCTTGTGCTGGGGAAATTATGACAAACCTTTTGCTTTCCAGACTATTATTAATACATGCATAGTTAAACTTTAGTTAATTTTGAAAAAAGTAGCTTTATTGCAAGTTATATACATACACATACATAAATACAGTACATACATACATACATACATACATACATACACATATATATATATATATATATATATATATATATATATATATATATATATATATATATATATATATATATATATATATATATATATATACCCCACTTGACTTGACTATGAAACTCACAGAGGTTACAGGTAACAAAGCTACATAAGGGCTTAAATACACAGACTGATGACTAGACAAGGGACACAATCAAGACAATAAACCAATAAGAACATAACACATGCGACAAGGGGAGCACATTGCAGGATCACGTGACAAACAGCAATGCATGACAAAACCAGAAACAAGACAAGGAACATGAATACTAAGACATGAACACAAACAAAACCCCAAACCGTAACAGCTTGTTGGAAATTTTGTATAATTATTGGAAAAGTAATTTGTGATACACCTGAGTTACTGCCACGCTACTAAAAAGGTTTAGTATCTCTTCTTTTAGTTAGTTACTGCCCAACACACACAATCCTCTTATCTAGCTCATTTTCATATTTAATGTGTCTTGAGGAGTTTTCCTCCTTGATCTTTCTAAAAGTTTAAATCTAAAGTTTTAGCAGGCAAAATTACTGCAGGCAGTTATCAGGCTGAGACTCCCGACAAAGCAAAGGAATCCTTCTGTTACGCAGTATTCTTCATGATGTATTTCTAAAACCACTCTCTGTGTTCGATTTCTTCCTGCTGCGGATAAAACTGTCAAATCTCTGTGTGTGTGTGTGTCTGTGTGTGTGAATAAACACTTCAGGAGTGTTGCTCTGGCATCATCTGGGTATCATGTTAAAATTGCTCATCTGTCATGTCCTCTGTCTACTTGTCAGGTACACTAAGCTGGGGCAGGGCACAATGATTATCGCTGAAGTGTTTTGTCAGCCATTTATTTGTCTCCCTATGTATTTCCAATGCTCAGCTGTGTTGGATTTCCTAGCGTGACCTAGAATGATGACGGTAATGGAGAGACGAACAGAATAAAGCCTGCATTTATCTGATAGGCAGAGTACAAAGTGGGGTTAGGACAAGTTCCAGTGTGGTAAAGGAAGTCTCCATGGGTTAAGAGATATTATGTTACTTTATGGTCACCATATTATTATTATTATTATTATTATTATTATTATTATTATTTTGTAGGCTCTCATAAGCAGAATTGTACCTTGAGGGAAATTGGCTCATTGTCCAGAGCTGTAGGGGTACATTCTTCAACATGGTCTCATAAGGAAACGTCCCTCTAGAAACTTTTATCATACACCACCTCTAGTAATCAGATGTCAATCTGATGCCATTTTCAGGTTGTTTCTGAGGATTCGGTTATACTTCACCAATGGCTTTACTTTTAGAGATAAAATAAAAATTTACAAAATGACACAATCACACAATGATGGATTGCATCATGCAAGTTGTAATGTACATTTTGAGTGACATTTGAAAGCCATGGTGGAGGGGAATATTTTATATTTTCAGCAAAAACTCTGTGTTTCACTCAGTGTTTCACACAAAGGTATGTAATCAGAATACTTTGAATATAGTGTGATATTCTTATAGTCTTTGAATTTCACTAATGAATGGAAATATAAAGGGCTAGATCAACCAATGATCAACCAGTTCTCTAAAATAGCTTCAGATGCATCTCATGACGCTTCATTTGGTCAGCTAGACAGAGAACAACACTGTTTCAAGTTCTGACAATGGAAGAACAACAAGGAAACAAACAGGTTCAACAACTGGGAAGAAATGAGTGGAAGGGTAGGGAGGCAAAACAGAGGACGATGTAGAAGATGCAAAGGACGTAGGCACTTTTCTGAATAAATAAGGGCCACTATTGTGGATCATGTTCTCAATCATGACCTTATATGGCTGAGGCGGGTTGAAAGGTACAGCCGATTGTTGAAAGAACAACCGGGTCCTCAATCATTAAAACGTTTGTAGACAGAACAGGTCAGACAATGTTCACTATACTGTAATGCTGTTGCAAGGCTATGCAGGTGCACAGTTTAACAATAGTCCACTTACATTTTACATAAAATAATTACATATATGCTTTATAGAGACAATGCAACACACACAAACATGTCTTGTTTTATGTCATGTCTAAAGCTTTATATAATGACATTGTATTGTATTTGTTGACAGACTAACAGTAAAAGTGTAACTGTGAATCCTATCCTGTCTCAATCAATATCCCACAAATAGTAATGCTTAAATTTGTAGTGTTGAAATTGAAATATGCCATACAGATAAAGTGCAGTTTCATAGTTTACATCTGAAAATTCTGACAGGGTACACTGTTATATTGTGAAAAAGCATTTTGACTATCTTGTGAACAACGACTTGTCATTTTAATGGCACTGATATGTTCATTGACATAAATACTTTTGAGAGATGAACTAAGTATTTTGAGCAAGTTCAATGCTTTTGCAGGTAATCCATTGTGTGGTGCTGTTTGTACAGATTGTTTTGAGAAATGCACTTACTGGTTTGAAAATCTTAAGGAGTATTCAAGAAGTGTACCAAAGTGACTGAGTGACTTTGCCCAGAAATTACTGTATGTCCATTGTCCAATCTCTATCAAATAAAAATAAAATAAAAAAACTATAATCACAAATGACTTAAGTAAAATGATGGAAATTCTTTGAAAAAGTGAAAAATTATTTCATGATATAATGACTCATCTTGACTGTTTTGTGGTGTTTTTGTTTTATTTATTTATTTTTTCATTTCTTGATTTAAAATATTGTCAGTACATTTATTTGCCTGTTACATTTTTTATTTATTTAATTTTACTGTGTTTGGGGTTGGGGCTAAAACCATTTAATAATAGCTATATACGTATAGTTGTAATGGCCAGGATTTATGGCACTCATGATTCTTATACATTTATCAACAAATAAAAATACATTCATTGGTTTGTTTTAATATCTTTATGTGTCATTGTACTTAATCAGTGCAAGGGCTAGTTATTTGGCTTAAGGTTACAAAATTAAAACCAGTTAAATATCCTCTTTGGCTAAAATCTCATTTTAAAAAACATAGCTAAAATTAAAAATTAAGTATTTTTTTTATTAAGATGACTTGAAATGTGTGTTGTAGGAATGGACCAGCCTGGTGACAAAGAGGTTCAAACAGGAAGTTGTTTTTATAGGAATTCTAAAGGAAGAGAGAATGTATCAACTTTTATGTATTAGAGGGTAAATGTGATGTCCTGATGAATGTGACTTTTGTCTAATATAATTTGTTTTGCATTAAGTCACATTTATTCTGTTTAGGTAAATGTATTGTTATTTATGTTCATTTATGTTTGTGTTGTTACTGTTTTGAGAATTTGTATGGTTTTGTCTTTTTTTTATTAAATTTTTTATGGTGCTGGCCACCTCCTGTAAATTCAGTGGTACATCTTGTCTATTGAGTTTTTAGTTTTTTTCATGGTCCTCTGTCAGTTTGAGAGGCTGAAACATGACAATGCCCCTTGTAATTCTTTCTATTTCCTGTGATTTAACCTGAATGGAATTTGATTCTTGATCTTTTTAACTGTTAAAATTTTTGTTTATTTTTTTTCTTAATGATGAAGCTTGAGATCACTTGAGATTTTTATTTTTATTTTATTTTTTTCAGTGGTGGACAGTAACGAAGTAAATGTAATTCGTTACTGTACTTAAGTAGCTTTTTTGCGTATCTGTACTTTACTGAAGTATTTAAATTTGGGAAGACTTTTACTTTAACTCCACTACATTTCAAAGTCAAATATCTTACTTTTTACTCTACTACATTTTCAAAATCAGTCGTTCCTTTTTATTTATGAGTAGATAAAAACTTAACTGGTCAAACGAGCCACCAATCACAGTAGCCTACAACGTGCGCGCTTTGTTTTGAACTTGCCTTGGCGGTATCTACTAAGCGCAAACCAGAGCCGTTAAATATGAGAGTTGCGACCATAGACAGTATATAAGAGGTTGAGACACACACGGCTTGTTCGACTTGAACCGGCGCTGCACAGACCGATCAGTTTATGACATCAAAGTATAGAGCGAAATCGCGAGAGCGATTGAAAAGCATACAGAGCCGTCTACTCTCTAATCGCTCTTGCGGTATTTTAATGTCATTCACCGATTGGTCTGTGCAGTGTGCCGTTTCAAGTCGAACAAGCCTACTGTGATCTCGCCGCCGCGCGGTCACGTGATTCGTGTAGCTCTCAATAGTTCCAAACAATTTGTGTTGCCAATGATTTTAAGCGGGGCAGAGAGCAGCAGCTGTTATTGCAGCAATTATCGGTAAATACTGACGCATAATGACCATTGCTTATTACGTTGACACTAAAATTACTTGCATATAATAGCATTTTTTTTTTCTGAGGAGTAGCAGAAACACTACATTAATACGTTTTGGTGTTTAATTTTGTAGGGAAATTGGCTGCTCCCATAATGTAGTAGTGTGTATATATATATATATATATATTCAAATGGCATTGTGCAGGTTTATGTGATTGTGAATGTATCATTACATTAGGATGTTTATAATTATGACCATAGACGCTCGTGAAAAATATGTACAGTAAATACTGTAAATGTATTATACCTTATGGGAACAGTCCCCTTCCGTCAAAAATTAAACACACAAAAAATGTATTCAATTCAAATATATATATATATATATATATATATATATATATATGACTAATTAATGTCATTTTATTAATAGATTGATGTGCCAAGAGTGACATTAGAGTCTTCACGTATAGACTGAGTTAAGCAAGAGTCAATGTGACAAAAATTATAATAGGACATTATAGCCATAAAAAAATCATAGTACTTGGATACTTAAGTACATTTGAAGGCAAATACTTTTGTACTTTTACTCAAGTGAATGTTTAAAGGCAGCACTTCTACTTTTACTTGAGTAATATTTTACCTTGAGTATCTTTACTTTAACTCAAGTACATGGTATGTGTACTTCGTCCACCACTGATTTTTTTTATGATGAGGTTTGAAATCACTTGAGATTTTTGTTTATTTTTTTCCTAATGATGTCTCTTTTTTTTCATGGTTGAGATGAGAATGTCAAAAGGTGCAGGTTAGGCTAATAGTCATTTAATGATGTTTCCCTTATGATACTGCTCTGCATGGTTCTTTGTACAACACACTTTCTTCTGCTTTCAAGATGCTATATGTATGATTCACACGGCCCCTCACATGGAAATACATGTCAAATTACAGCTGAGGGTTTGAAAAAAATGAATATGTGCTTGCATACATTGTTTCCGCTATTTTGTCTTCCTTTTCCTGAAACTCCAAATCAATCTTTTACGTCCAAACTGTATGTTTAATACATTTGCAATTTATTATGCAGGAGTAGAGAAAAATCCATCTACTGCTGTACTGCTCCAATCAAAAGAAAACCATCTGCAGTAGAAGTCTCTACACATGCTGTGATCCTCGGGATCCATGGGGAACATTAAAAACTAACAGACAGACTTGCCCTTGATTCCCCCAAATAGAACATCAATATGATGCATTGATTTGAAATACTGATGAATGTCATCCTCAGAACTGCCTGAGGTATTACAGATTTGTAGAATGAATGAAGAGATAACACACAATGTTATCTTTGTGAAAAAAAATATAAAAAAAATTCCATCTGCTATTTTTTCCTTTACACGACACGTGTACAGTGCACTTTCTATGTTGTCCCTTTTGTCTAAGACATGTAAAGAGCTCATTCTATAAGCTGTATTTGAAAAATTCTAAAGCTCATATTATGAACATTAAAGTATAAGGTAGGATTTGAGCCATCAGCATAACTTGTTCCTTTCAGCTTAAGAACAGTAACCAAGGAGCATGAATCTTGCCTATCAATCACGTGAAGTCAGTTTAACTTTGTAGGTGTTTATCTTAAAGGGGTGGTTGATTATGATTTCACTTTTCTAACTTTAGTTATTGTGAAATGTTTTTTGTTTGAGCATAAACAACATCTGAAAAGTTACAACGCTCAAAGTTCAAAGCAAAGGAAGATATTTGCTTTTAAAGAAATCGTTTTTTAAGGACTTCAACAAACGGCTGGTAGGGACTACACTAGCTTCCTCCCGGGTTAGTGACATCACAAACCCTAAAATTTACATAAACCCTGCCCCCGGGAACATGTAGTCCATGTTGAGAAGAGGAAGAGTTGTTGTTGTAGAGCACATTGTAAGCTGTCGCATCCTTCTTTTCACATGCAATACAAATCCAATAGCATGTCAATATAGGCATCTTACAACAGTTCCCACACGAGCGATTTTAGATTATCAGAATATGCTAATCAATGACTTGAAGTTAGTTAACTCCACATCAGCTAAATAAATTCATCAACTAACCATTCAGAAACACCCTGTTGCATTCTACATGTTGTCACTTCTTCTTGAGTCTCTCCATCATTGTCCGACTCCAGTTTAAATATAAAAGGCAGAACAGTTTCTGACATTTTAGTGCTTGGCATAATCAGAGCTGCTAACACACATGAGCTCTTGAAGCTCCGCCCTCTGTGCCGGGAGCAGCAGCTCATTTGCATTTAAAGGGTCACAGACCTACTGACCCTCAAAAAGGGACAACTTTAACATCCTCCAAACAATTATATGTGGGGTATTTTGAGCTAAAACTTCACATACACACTCAGACTTATTTTAAGAGACTTATTTTACATTTTGTAAAAAGGGACATTATACCACCCCTTTAAAATAATGAGCTGAATAAAAGTCCCGGTGCCTGAATGATTTATTCAGTGAGGTTCAGATGTAATTTAGTTTCTAAATGACTAATTTATCACCTTTTAAAAACTTAAATTTTAGAATTTAACTTTCATCTCAAAACCAGTCTGTCATTGTCTTAGAAGAAACCACTGGGTTTGGTTACATGCAATTTGGTTACAATTAATATCCTGTTTCAAATATTGGAGATTTCTGGTAATCAGCCCATGTAAATGTTGTATTAAGAGTAAAATATTTACCAGTTTTGTCTTGAATACTAAAGATCAGAAATGAGTTATTAACTTACTATGAAATTATGTTACATTTGGTCTGTGTATGCTTGGTGACTTATACAGGGTTACTCATAATGGTGTCTTTTCAGAGACATAAACAGCATATCGCCGCCTTGGAATTATAAGGTTCTATCTGCGTTCTGAGCAGTTTTGAGATATTGAGCTTTAAAGTTTTTGCATTCCATTCGACTGTGTAGAAAGAACCTTTTTATTTTCTAAATAAAAAGTTCCAAAATGTACACAACTTAAAAAACAACATCACATAATGTAAAGAAGTGGTCACAGAATAAGAATATGTGAATAACTAAATTTTGACAAAAATGTCAGATAGAACTGGCTTTATCATTGGCAGAAACTTAACTAATTGTTGTTTCTAATGTAACTTGGTTTGCATGTAGCTTGAAATCTATGTCCGGGTTGATGTGATAATAAAATATGTACACTCTCAGTCTTCTGTTGCATACGATTTGTAACTTCATATAAGTTCTACAGATGCTCTTCAGGTGCACTGACTGTAAATGGACTGGTTAAATGGTTAAACAATGGTTATAAAAGGTGAGACCTTAGTTTTATAGGAAACAATTTTGTTCAATGGTGCTTTCAAATTATTTTGTCATATATATTGTATTGTTTAATATAGAAATTGTGAGTATTAGTTTTTTTGTTGTTTTTTTTACCAAAAACATTTCAAATAAATGCTGTTTTTTTTTATTTATTTGTTTTACTTAGTTCAATTCTATTAATTCTATTGTATATTATATTACCCCCTAAAATTGCTTAAATGCCAATTTTCAAAGCAGCTTTCCATGACACCGAACTTTTAATCCTAAATATAAATGACATGGTGGTTTTATTTAGATTCTAAGAGGCATCACTTCACTAATTAGATCACTTTAATACTGTAGCCAATAATTTTAGTAGAGTGAAGATCAATTAAACAAAGACTGACAAAACAGTGACATGTTATCAAACATGTCACTTGTCTTGTCTTCTTTTTTGTCACACAAAGGATTTATAATTTAGGGGCATAATTTGTTTACTGCAGCAAGATAACCATAATGTTACAATTGGCTGATTCTGTGATGGTTTGGCTATTATTGTTGCAGAGACTCTTAACTGACAGCAAAGCTGTTGACCAAAACACTGAACAAACACTTGTTTTTGTGATTTTTTAAAAAGCATGCTTGTAAAGAGCCCGTAATTAGTTTAATGTTTTCTTTCTTTCTTTCTTTTTCTTTCTTTCTTTCTTTCTTTCTTTCTTTCTTTCTTTCTTTCTTTCTTTCTTTCTTTCTTTCTTTCTTTCTTTCTTTCTTTCTTTCTCTCACACTATCTATCCATCTATATCTCTATATCTGACAGTGGTCTGTATTTTGAGCTAATTGCCTGCCCGTCTCAGGGGAGATGTAAAGGATAATTTGACGTAGAAGCACAGCCGGAGCTAATAATCCATCAGCTATTTCAAGGTCTGTGGCACCTGTCAGATATGTCTCTTATGCTCAGGAGAGGAGAAGATCGTTTTCAGTGCTACAGTACCTGCCACTCGCCTATTGCTCTTGCCAAAGTGAGAGAAGATTATATAAGCCAACGTCACTCTATCCCCAATGACCAATTTCCTAAATTAATAATGCATTAAAGACTGTCTAATATAATTTTTTACTGAGAAAAACATACAGTTAACCAAGACAAATTTCTCTTAAGCCAAATGCACACTACAAGTCAGAGGGTCTTCGGGAGGTTGACAGTTTTTTGTTTTCCACTGTGTCGGTGTGCACTTATCACACCTTATCGCAGTCTACATGAATGTGTTGCAATACATCATTCTCCCACCCCGTCTGTAGTTATAGAACTGAAATTCATTCTCACACACATAACATGAGAAAATGTGGCTGACACAGAGTGGATGAAATGTGCAGCAGTTTGATGGGCTTTTTTTGGCTCCTGCTTCCCACTGCCTTGCCCTCCTCTTTTGCACTTTCGTGCTTTTGCAATCTCATTGGCAGTTGCTCGTTGCTGTTTTCTTGGTGGTCAGAATTGTGCGCACACCTCAAAATGTGGTCGGATTTTAAATCAGTGTGTCAGCGTCTGTGGCTTGTCTAACAGGTGGGCCAAGTTGGTGACAGAAATGCAGTGCAAGTTGGCCACAATGTGTGTGTGCGTGCGTTTTTTTTTTTTTTTTTTTTTTTTTGTTTTTTTTTTTTGTGTGTGTCTCAGACTACATGTCAGAAATCAAAGAATGGTGTTGTTAAAAACAGATTTGTACATTACAATTCTCTAAAAGACTTTCATAGTCCTAGCTCGTATGTCTTCTCTCCAGAGGAATGGTGAGTGGTGTACAGGTGGAGGCCATTTTAACAGTTGCCACCTTCTTTAAGCTAACATATGCTTCAATTAGAAAAGCAGTTAATCTCAATATTCCCTCAAATCCTCTGCAACAAATCATGTGCATTATCTATATTGGCTTTGCAAATCTCTGGTAAATTGGATGAGAAAAATTTGCTTACCTTGAAAAGATGACTTAAAAGGGATAGTTCAACCAAAAATGAAAATTCCATCATCATTTACTCACCCTCAAGTTGTTCCAAACATGTGTGAATTTCTTTCTTCTGCTGAACACAAAGAAGATATTTTGAAGAATATGGGTAACCAAACAGTTGATTGACCATTGACTTCCATAGAATTGTTTTGAATTGAATGGGGTCCATTTGGTTTCCGACAGTCTTCAAAATATTTTCTTTGTGTTCAACAATACAACATTATAATTACTGTATGTTCCAACATACTGCATGCTCCAACTTAATTACTGTATGCTTCTTTTGGCCAAATCCTAAAACATCTTTGCATGTATCCTTAGCAGTAAAGAAAAGACAACCCCAAAATGCATTACATCATGCTCATTTAAAAAAATAAATCCAAGATGGCAGACAAGAGAATTGTTGGTTCATTAAAAAGTGGCAAAAAAAAACTAAACAAAAAAAACATATACAATGTTACAATAGATTATTATTTAAACTAAATCCTATTTTTTATTTTATTTTTTTACATTCTATTTATCAAAGAATCATGAAGTATCACAATTTCTACAGGAAATACGAAGCAGCACACCTGTTTTCAACATTGATAATAAGAAATGTTTCTTGAGCAGCAAATCAGCATATAATGATTTCTGAAGGATCATGTGACACTGAAGACTTGAGTAAATTCAGTTTTACCATCAAAGGAAAAAATGACATTTTAAAATAGAAAACAGTTATTTTAAATTGTAATTATTTTTTTGCTAAATTTTTGATCAAATAAGTTCAGCCTTGGTGAATGGTAGTGTTGTGGAAATGCATTTCTTTCAATCCTGAAAAGTATAGCTGAACATAATTAAATAAATAAATCCCTCCATCCATTCTCCATATCGCTTATCCTCTCTAGGGTCATGGGAGGCTGGAGCCTGTCCCAGAATTTCAGGCTGCAGGCAAGGAAACACCCTGGACAGGGGATAATTAAATGAATAATTACATATAGGTTAAATTAAAATTAATGAATTTAGTGAATTTAGTAAGTAAGGAGCACTGTTCGTGTGGTGTAACCATGTAGATGTGTGAGGTAAGGTTCGAAAATAAAAGTTATATTATGAGACCCTAATATTAACTTGACTTTTATTGACAGATATTTGAACGAGTTTAAATATGTACAGTATTTTTTCAGGAATTATTATTATTATTATTTTTATTGCTCGGCTATCTATTGTGCTTAAACAACAGTATGTCCTAATATGAACTTTGCAAATGATTTCACAATCAAGTATGAAACAGAACATGGCTTTCTCAGAAGTGACAGTGGTGAACAAAGCTCTTTCTTAAAACACTGAGGTTCTTCCTGCCAAACCTGCGTCTGATGGACATGATTTAGACAATAGCATAATCATTGATAAACGGGGAACATTATTACCGTGCAATCAGAGCAGTGGACACTCATTTATCTCAATCATCTTCATTGTCTTTATTCTCTTCTGGACTTCAACCCATCATCAACCCGTTCACCATCACCTTTCAATCCATTCTCAAAGCCAAGTTTGGAATATTAATCCAACTTTTCTGCTCCAATTAACATGCCTTGTGGGTCTAGCAGGGATGAATGGTCAAGGACAATAATACTTAAGAAAAATGTTCAGAAGTTACATTTACCATGGTGGTGGAACTCATATTTAACAAGTTTTCTGGAAGGTTCTTGTCCCTGAGGAAGAAGAGCTTAGGTGACTCAGGAGAGAGTCGTGTTGTTCATTTTAAGAAATCATTCTGAAGACTATGTTCTGCATCATGGCCTCTATTCTTCCTTTGTTCCGTTCATTTTTCCCCTCTATTTGGTCATAGCTGGTGGCCGATGTCTCGGCAGAGACACTTCAGTGATCCCTGGCCCCCTGGAGTTCGATCACCTTATCTGCCCAGGACACATGTCCTTGGGGAAATCTTTCACATACTACCTTGAACCTTTCCCCAACAGGAAGAATGTTGCACATGTTCTCCATCTCCAGCAACCACTCTGTTGCTAATCAAGACAGCTAAACGGATAAACACAGCTTGATGCCATGGGTTCTGCTTCCTCTCCTCTCTGATTCCCTGTCTTGTTTTATTGGACATACTTATTGCCCTGAACTAGAGGTTAGCTTCGAATTGTCATTACTTCTTCCACCTCCGCATTTCAGTTTGGCACTGAGAACAGAAGCCTTGTGTTTAGAACCAGACGAGGTGAACTGTTTTGTCTGCTAATTAGTTAGTAAGGCCAGCAGGGGCCGACTGGGATTAAAGTCGTTGGCTCCCCTTCGCCTGTCTGAAGTTCTGTTTTAAGTTAAACACTGCTCTCTGCTATATAACCTCACATAAGGTGGTGTGAAATTATGCTTCATTCTCCAACTGTTATACATTTTGTTTTAAAGGTAGAGATTAGGCTATTCTGTATTTTTATTTAAGGAGTGATCGTTTTGATACAACATCCGTTTCAGAAGTGTTGATATCTGACAATGCTATACACAGCCACTTTGGGTCGTTTCCCAGCTGCCATTGGTGCAACTGGCATGCGCATATAATCATATCACATTGTGCAAAGCAGATGCAATGTTTTGCCCTTATTTTGGGTTGGTAGGCAGCGAGAACACTGAATATGTAAAAGCTTATTGAACTTCTGCTTGAGTGATTTCTCTTAATTATTCAAATAATCAGATTCAAGAGGACTGAGAGGCAGAAATTAATGGATTACAACAGCCCATTTCTCTGCGGGCACTCTCTCTCCTCTATTGTCTCACTCCATCCCCGCTGATGCTCAGAGCAGCTGGACTTGCTGTAACGTTTGTGCCATGATGGGTGGAGGGTGGGGGCTGAATAATGGCAACCAGGGAGCAAAGAGGTATTAGAAGAGATCGATAGCTGGCAACCCAGAGAGCCAGCCCATAATCTCCGTCAGCCATGTAGGAAAGTACATTATTGCGACTACAAAGCTTATTAACAAACCCACAGGTCGTGCATTATTGAAATGGTGGTGGTTTTATGAGGCTCAATTCAAAGAGGAAGGGAGGGAAAAAAGGGACAAACATGAATTATGCAGCCTCTCCATGATCTGTGCAGCAGCTTTCTCTTGAAAATATTGCTTTTGTTTGGGCTTTAATTGGATTCATAGTTTGAAAGCTTTGTCAACTGGCAATTTTGTTGTGTGTGTGTGTGTGTGTGTGTGTGTGTGTGTGCGTGCGTGCGTGCGTGCGTGTGTGTGTGTGTCTAGTTTGTGTAGATACTAAAGCGGTGTAGCAGTATTGCCCATTAGTCGATTTTCTTGAGAGAGAAAGAGAGAAGAAAAGGTCCCAGAGTAGGAGAAACTTACACATTACTCTCTCCTACTGTGGCCTGGGGCTTAGTGGTTAGTTTATATTCAAAAGAGATTCTTTAACAATATAGATCTACCATTCATTATTGTGCCATTATATTATTTGCAGACTTGCCTTGCTTCATTTTGGAAGCCTTACATTGTGTTTTCTTTCCAACACAATTTGTCCAGCATTATTATGTTGTTCTGAGGAAATTGACTGAGCTGAATGACACACAAAGAATCTGCTGGTAACATAAATGTTCAAATTAGACTGAATTACTGACAAACCTACATTTGATTACACTTCTTAAAACCCTAAAATCCTGTTTAAACAGTCTCATATAACAACTTCACACATTAGTTGCTCAAAGACAGATGTTTATAAATTCTAATTTCTCAGAATAGCATGTAACTGTAGTTGGCATTTATTATACACTTTTAGAAGAAATGTTTCTATGTACAGTAGAAACTTAAAGGGTTCTTTTTAGTGTTTGGAACACCCCAAAAAGGTTCTATAGAAGATACTGATAATGTTTTGAACCCTGAAAAGAATACATATGGACTCTTTATAAATTCTCAGTCAAAAGAACCCAACACTCTGTTGCCAAGTAAAAAGGTTCTATACTTTTACGGTTTCCAAACATTGGAGCATAACATTTTATAAATGTGTTTTGTTATACTGCCACAATATGCCATCCATGCACCTGTAGCTCAAACAAATGGTCTTGGGTGCTATAGCAATGCCAAGGTTGTGCGTTTAATTCCCAGAGAATGCATGAACTAATAACAACACAGGCTCCTGGAAAAACGTAGCTGTGGCAAAATGTTTGCAAGATGCAAAATACGTACCAATACGTGTATCACTGCAGTTTCCAATAGAAATGAACACTAGAGCCAGTAAAACAGCAAGCACTTTTAATCGTTTTCAAACACAAGTATGAATACGGGGCAGATTAGCTCCATATGTTCGGTTTTACTGACATTCTAAGCTGGCTCGATAGCTCAGCTGATACAGAATTGTACTTGTGACGCGGAGAGCGTGGGTACGAATCCCGTGAAAGATGAGTCACAATAAAAGAACTCAAAAACAAGCTAAAATGGCATGCTTTTAACACTATCAGGTAGGTTTTACTGCAGGGATGGGGAACATCGGTCCTGGAGGGCCGCTGCACTGCAGAGTTTAGTTCCAACCCTAATCAAACACTCCTGAACAAACTAATCAATGTCTTCAGGATCACTAAGGCTACAGGCAGGTGAGTTTGTTTTCAGGGTTGGAGCTAAAATCTTCAGGACAGCAGCCCTCCAGGACTGATATTCCCCATCCCTGGTTTAGGGTTTAGTGTTTAGTGTAGGAGTTTGTTATTTTAAAATAAAGCATTGAGCTTTTAGCGCCACTCACCAGACATTTCAATTCAGAACTGCGTTGATGCGTACAAACTCCAACGTAATAAAATGTCGCCATATTCACGCTCATCTGTTACGTGTTTTGCAAAAATGTTGCCACAGGTAAGTTTTTCCAATGAGCCTGGACTGACCAATAAAAAGTACACCGTCTGCCAAATGCATGAATGTATTGCCATGGATATGTGTAATTCACACATATGTGAAGTTCACAACATCATATCAGATACTTTTATCATTAGATGTTGTTGAAATAGCATTAAGACCTTAACATATTCTTGAATAAAAGTTTTTAGAGATAATGTAAAAATGTAGAAAGTTTTCTGTGATGGGTAGGTTAGGAGTAGTACAGTTTGTACAGTATAAAAACCATTACTTCTATGGAGAGTCCCCACAAAATAGCGAACCAGACGTGTGTGTGTGTGTGTGTGTGTGTGTGTGTGTGTGTGTGAGAGAGAGAGAGAGAGAGAGAGAGAGAGAGAGAGAGAGAGAGAGAGAGAGAGAGAGAGAGAGAGAGAGAGAGAGAGAGAGAGAGACTTGCATAGTTTTGTAAAACACATAAAGATACTGTCCGGGATGTATTTATCTAGACAAAAAATAAGATCAACAGTGCAGTATATTATAACCAGCACAAAGCCCCAAAGCAGTTATTTCCAGAACTGGATCAAGGGAGGTGACCTTAGTGGTGATCTCTAACAGTATCTTGATATCATTACCAGAGAGGAACCACAGCATTCCTAGGAACTCATCAGAAACAGAACAATCACAAGGCCCAGCATTCAGCTTTTCAGTGTACTGGTCTACCTCACAGGATATAAGACAGATAGAGACATGTGAACACCCACACATTTCACCTTCTTGACCCAGCATTCTAGTCTGATATTGTAATACAACAGATGTGTGGTGATAAACAACAGGCTAAGTAGGTGGAAACAGCTTGAGAGGTAAAGTGTAAATAATGTAAAATTCATTCTGCAGTGGCCTTACACCAACGTATGGTAAATTGTCTTCTATTTTTGTTGGAGATACAATGTTAGTTATGCTCATTAACTTTGAACATCAAACTGTCATTTCAGTTCACTCTAATGCTAAAGTACCTGCTGGACAGCTGACCTCCTGTATCCCGGACGATTTTGCAAGTGTTAATTTTGTCTCAGCTGCATTACTTGCGACCATCAGAATTGCTGTAATCTGCTCATCTTTCTCATTGTAGTTATATATTTATCTAACGGCTATTGTTGTCTTTTGCAAGCAAAACAGACACTACAAAGTAATGCATCGTCTCATTGTGATTGATGATCTAAAGAATCATTTGAGCTGACAAATATGAACACTTGCAAGTTTAAGCCAAAGGAAGGATATGCATTTTATTCTGTATTTTCTTGTAGCTAATTGGCTAATTTGTGGAACCAGGATGTCTTAAAGAATGACATTGGACATTTTTTTGTAAGATCTTGAGACTTAAGAACGTTTGTACCTTCTAACAGCATATATTACATGCAGATTATATACCGTGAGTATAATATAATTATGTGTACTAATATCAGATCAATAGCAAATAAACACACAAAATTCCTTAATTAAGAAAAGCAATCTCTGAGCTCACCCATTTAGCCTAGTTTGGATGCTTGTTCTTTTCCATTTCCTTGCTCCACAGGTCAGGGCACCAGACAAAACCTCTCCTTTTTGCTTTATGAACATCTGGTTGCAGGGATCTGATAAGTCTGGATCAGTGTAAGGAATAACACAAATCTGTGAGCAGACAGCTGAACGAGAGAGATCTCCCAACCCCATCCTAATCTTCACAATTTGCCGTAGCTGATAAAATTTTAATGAGGAATAAACATAATGGGGGCCCCTGAAAGATTACCATAAACTGAGAGGAATAGATGCTCAGCTGTGCTCCAACAGGGCCCGAGCGCACGGAAGATAGAGGCATCAAAGAAACTTGCTTTTTATTACCATACAAATCATCTGACTGTAGTGTTTATTTACACAGAGTGCCAAATGGCCCCAGTATCCCTAAGGCAAGATTTACTTTTGCTCTGCACTTCAAGAAGGTTCAGGAGTTTGGATATGAAACTTCCTGCCTGTTCACTGCTGGACCAAAACTGCATCAAGGGTCTTGACAGTGCAACATGTTCTCATAAACTGTTTTACATAAATTGTGCATTCCTTGAGGTTTAAATCGCCTACTCACATCTTCCTTTTCTTTCTTTTCCTTTAATTTCCCCTTTGTTCTCTGTAGCTAATGATTAAATGCTCATTAATATTTGTAATGTAGCCTACAACAAGCATAAGACCCTGCAAACTACTATGGTAGAGACAGAGTAAAGCATGTTTTTAATGATGGTTAGTGTTAACTCCTTTATTAAAATATAGGAGACTGGGGAGTCGATGCAGTAAGCTGTAACAACATCAGTTTAACCATCAAAAATTAACTACTGGGGTGACATCTAGGGATGCACGGATATTTAAAACAAACAAACTGATGGTTTTAAAATCACCATGGAATCAAAACTGATCAATCTTATTTATTTTATTTTTATTAATTTTTTTACAAAAATGTTGCTGTGTTTATTATAAATAATATATCTTTGTACACTTTTTTTTTTTTTTTTTTTTTACTTCTGTACACTCATAATCTTTAAAGTGCCCCATTATGGATTTTTGAAAATGACCCTTCGTGTAGTGTGTAACATAGCTCTAAGTGAATGAAAACATCCTGCAAAGTTTTAAATCTGAAAGTGCACCGTATAAAGTTATTGTCTTTCAAAAGTAGGAGTCGACTCTGAGTCAATGAAATGAATCATTTTTCAAACGAGTCATAAGCCGTTTCGTTGTGACGTCAAAACGAAACATTAGCATTTGCCCGCCCACTTATTGCGCACGCAGACACCAGGGAAAACTTGAACCTCAATCCGGCAGCTGATTCCTGTGGATACTGGATAGCATCACGTCGAGAAGATGCTGTGCTCTACAATGTGAAGGTAAAGTTGTGTTAAAAAAAAATAAAAAAAATTCACCGCCCAAGGACGAGCATGTGAAGAATCAGTGGTTAAAATTCATCTTTACCACGATACCACAGCAGTATAATCCTAAACTTTTGCTGTGTTCCCTTTATTTTACTGACGACTGCTTCTCATGTTCAATTCACAGGATTCATTCGCTTGCTCTTGAAAGATGGTGTTCAAAATACTTAGTTTTGAGTTTTATATTGTGTAGGTCTCCAGTAACATTATTACTGTCTACTGAAATACTTCTGCTAATCAGTTGTGGGCCACTGTTACCTAAAACTGTGTCTATTAATGCAGATTGTCTGTCGTTCTCTCTACTTTGAGGAAAGATTAAGCATGGAGCATGTTTTTACCAACGTTTATGTTACATCAGTCATTCACGCTAGAGCTCGGCTAATGTATGCACTGTTATTGATACAGCTTCCACATGTTCACCGCAATAAATTAGAAACATACTATGTAAATAAATAACTTACAAGTAAAATAATCGGTTTGTTGATGGACATGCACTTGTTAATGCTGATGGTGAGGAATTACAGTTGCAACATCTCATTATGTACCTCAAACTGAGTAGTGTATCACTGAGAAACGTCCTGCTCAAGTCATCCTTGCGATGGAGGTTTGGGTTGAATAACTAGTTCTTAAAGGGGTCATATAATGGTACATGCACTTTTACAAGTTGATTGTACTGAAATGTGTGTTGGCAGTGCCTGTACACAACCATCATAAAATTATAAAAAATCAATCCAGTGTTTGTTTGTTTTTTATCTCCTTATATGTTTCCCCCCCTCTCAAATCAAGCCGTTCGACCTAGTGACGTCACACGGTCGGATGCCCCTCCCGCGATTGTTGATTGACAGCAGCGTTTCAACACAGACCCGCCCTCGCTCGTGAGCGAGCTGCCTGTCTGTCATCATACTCCGCGCGTCATTGTTGATACTGGCACTGTCTATGAGCAGAATGGCGTCTAAGCGATTGTGGTGTTCTGTTCTTGGGTGTAATAAGGAACACAGCAGTCATTTTGACGAACCGCTGAAGACGCAGTGGCTGAGTTTGTTTTCAAAGGGAATATTCCCCACGATCAACGTCAATGCTTTCATGTTTGCGCGAATCATTTCACACACCAGACTGCTCGAGGGTCAGTATAAAGCTGGCTTTGCTTAGAAGCTGCTCCTGAAAAAAGGATGTGAGTGTAAAATTTTATTAACCTTTATATTAATATTTATATTAATCTTTGCAAATCGCTTGCACGCTTCACGATGAATGTGGCTGTTTACACTCAGGGTACATTACGGCATGTTTTCTATGTACGACGTTCTCGATATAATTCATAATCCCACGTTTATATTTATAATGAACAATGCGTTATGGTTATTGTGTTATTTTGTTAGAAACGGTGTACGCACAGAACAGAGGGGCGGGGTGAGCAAAGCTCATTATCATTTAAAGATACATGCACTTAAACGGCGTGCTGAAAACAGAGCTGTTTTTGACCAGGTAAAATGAGTGTTTTCTTACAATACTAATGAGAATTTTTAATTAAAGTATATTACAAACTTTCAATTTAGACCCTAAAGAATCATATTAGCTTGTACAAAAATGGCATTATATGACCCCTTTAAAGTGTTTCATCATCGGACTCACACTAGGATTGATATGATAAAATCAACGTCATTATTCATTACTGTGTTTAGTTTACGGTGTAGGAAGCCTCAGGACAGCTGACGTTGTTTTGGCAATGGGCATTTTGGTACATTTTGTAAATTTTGTACAATGTGCTGTGCGTGGTAAACCAATCACAACACACTGAGCTGTCTGGCCAATCAGAGCAGAGTAGCTCACAGAAAGGAGGGATTTAGAGAGACTGATTCATCTGATGAGTCATTTGAGAATCATTGAAAATGTGTGATGTGCAAATGTATATTATGAGAAAATGAAACCGTTTTTTTTTACTTTGATTAATGTAAACCTGTTGTAGGAGACTCCAAAACAACATTAGGAAACTTTAAAATAGCATAATTGGGGTACTTTAATCAAAGGATACGTTTACACATCAATGATGTACTAAAAACAGAAACGTTTTTCCTTCACGTTTTTTACATCAGTTCACACTGATCGGCGAAAATGACTAAAAACACTGTATTATGTATGCCAGGCCAGTAGTTGGCGATGTCACTTTGTAAAAAATGCAACCCGCCTATTATAGACTGAACACGTCATATGCATGCACATGTTGTCACCGTATTCACGAATTCGTAATTTTTGTAGTTTACACAGTCGTGTAAATGAACGGACAAAACACATACAAAGTTTTCAGGATTTAGTTGAAAATGGTGTCATGTAAACGCCACCGAAAAACGTTAACCTCCGCCAAACTACATCTGCTTTCTTCATGACGTATGTTTCGGGGAAGGGTGGGACTAAGGGTACGTTTACACGACAGCGGTATGCTTAAAAAGGAGAAGTTTTTCCTTTGAGTTTTCCACGTCAGGGTTCCCACACCTTAGTTAACTTCAAATTCAAGGACCTTTCAAGGACTTTCCAGGTACAATACCCTCAAATCCAAGGACTTAATGTAGGGACACATTTCAAGTGAGAGCAAGATTACATCGTGCTACCTTGTAAGATACATTGTTAAAGTGTTCATGTGTCAAACACAACTATGCAAAAAAGCTTATTTTATTTATTTTTTTTTATTATTTTTTTTGCATTTATTTTGGCCATATGACAGAGTTCTGATATTCTTTTTGTCGTATTTCTGTTTTGCATAAAATAGAAGAATATTCAGTCCATCCTATACTGTATTCTAAAATGATCTGATGTAAACTTTTGCATGGATTTTATTGAAAAGAGCTTAGGCTCATGTTACCAGAAGTTTTAAGATATATGAATATGCTTTTAAGTTCTCTTACGAGAGGTCTCTCGTACTGCGTAAGTATCTTACGCTAGGGGAAAATCCCTTTTCCGTGAGATATTGAAGCCAAAAAATTATCCTTAATTTTGTATTATTGTAAAACGCGTTACGGCAGCATACAGACATAGGCAAGACGGCTCGTGTGTCTATTGGCTGTTCTGCGGCAACTGCAGCAGCCTATCGAGCGAGGCCTAGCGTGACGTCAGACCCAATGAGGGTGCTTCGCGCCCACTGTGTCACGTCCCGCCGAAACGGGCGTGGCTTAGGCCTATAAATCTCTTCAGCGAAGCATACGCATCGCTGGATCCGGAGAGAAGCCGCACCGTCTGAGGAAGCACTTGCAGCGGGACGAGTCGTCACTGAAGTCGCTGGCCGCGCCGCCTTCAATCGCCTTCTTGCTGCGCTATCCGGCGCCTATATCCTTTACACTCTCTGTTGTGTGTGTGTTCGCCGCCACGACACACACTGTCTAAAAGAGCTTGCGTCTTTTTAAAGATGCCTTCCTGCGGCTCGTGCAGAGCCACACTCAGCGACGGGGACCGCCACGTTATCTGCGTTTCCTGCCTGGGTGAGGATCATGCAGCTCTCGCGCTCGCTGACAGCGGCTGCCATCACTGCGAGCTACTGCCTATGGCGACTCTGAGGACTCGCCTGGCATATTTCACTGAGACTGCACCTCCGCCCGCTGTAGTGCCTCGCCGTAAAAAGCGCCGTGCTCAGCGGGTCCCGGAACCTTCCCCAACCCGTCAAAGCTCGCCGGTTCGCCCGCCAGCTTCACCGGCTTCGTCAGTGTCTCTTCCTGACGGACAGCGGCCGCCGTCTGCCGCCGCTTCCGTCGATGACGCTGATGAAAAAGCCGCATTGGGGGAGGATGATTCCTGCTCTCTCCTGGCATCGGGCAGTGAGGATTGGGCGAGCTCTGTGGATCTCGCGCCCTCTGTCCGCGCATCGTCAGGCAAAAGAGCTAGCATCGAGTCAGAGCTGATGCGCATACTCGCACAGGCCGCGGCGAGCCTCGGCCTCGAGTGGTCTACGCCTGAACAGCCTGCTCACAACCGGCTGGATGGATATTTTCTTCCCGGGGAGCGCGCTTCGCCTGCGTCCAGACCAGCGCCCTTTCTTCCTGAGTTACATGAAGAAGTCGCTAAGTCTTGGAACGCCACCTTCTCAGCTAGAATGCGCTCTTCTGTTTCGCTAGCATTCTCCGCTGTTGACGATGCTAAAAACAGAGGTTACCATTCGCTGCCGCCGGTCGAAGAAGCGATAGCAGCCCACCTTTGCCCGCCCTCCGCTGGACGACGCGCTAAGCTGGCTCTGCCTTCAAAAGCTTGCCGCATGACGTCAACCCTGCTCGGTCGCGCTTTCTCCGCCGCTGGGCAGGCTGCGTCAGCGCTGCATACTATGGCCACACTGCGAATTTTCTAGGCCGATCTCCTCCGAAAGCTGGACGAGAATGAACCAGATGCAATTTGCGTGCCAGACTTGAGAAGTGCTACGGACCTCCCTCTCCACGCTACTAAGTCTGCTGCACAGGCCATAGGACGGAGCATGGCCTCTCTCACTGTGACTGAGAGACACCTATGGCTAACGCTCTCTGAGATGTCTGAGTCTGAGCGCGCCGCGTTCCTCGACGCTCCGCTTTCTCCCGCTGGCCTCTTCGGAACTTCCGTCAAAGATTTCGCGGAAAGATTCGCCGAGGTACAGAAAGCGTCACAGGCTATGAAGCACTTCCTGCCGAAGCGCTCCAGTTCTGCAGCAGGCCGTGTGAAACCGTCTGCTCAGAGCTCACAGCCTCAGCCTCCGCCCACCGCCGCCACTTCGCAGCGCCGACAGGCCCGAAGCGCGAGACCGCGCTCTCGCTCATCTGGACCCTCGCACCCAGGATTGCGGTAAAGCCCGAGGCCCCGAAGTCGTCCTAGCACGCCTAGGGAAACGACGGTGTCCAAGTCCCGCTGCGGCCGGACTTCCACCAAAACTCATGGCTCGTTCAGTTCCAAGAAATGTGACTGTTCCAGTGTATTTTGCAGTCAACAAGCCGGTTCCACTGCCCGCTTGCCTGCACACAAATGCCGTTTTTACGGCTACCCAGATAAATCCCATAAAGAGTGTATTTTCTGGTGTCCCGGCCATGGCCGATGGTGTTATGAGTGTAGACAAAATGCCCACTGCCCAGTGCCCATTTCTACACACAAGCACAGCCCGTCACACAGGGCTCGCGCACATAAAATCGACCCAGTTCGATTGTGCATTAAACGTAGCAGATGTGCCCACTGCCCAGTGCCCACAATCACTACGTCCTGCATGTCTCGAGGTTTCTGTAAAAACGAAACCAACGTGCATTCGCTCTGCTCAGGCGGACAATGCTCTCGGTGTGGTAAATGTGCCCGCTATCCCGTGCCCACATCCACACACAGACATGACAAGTCCTACGGGACTCGCCCAGCCCTCCCCCTCTCGGTTAACCACCGCAGAGGAATCTGCCCGCTGTTATCAGCGCGCCCTCTGCCTCGAATGTCATAAGCGCGACGCTTGTGTTACAGCACACCGAAGCCCCTCTGTCGCTGAGCGACCAGAGCGTGCTTCGCATTCAACCCCTAGCCATTCATGCAGATGCATGGGCGAGGCTACCCGGGGTTTCGAAGTGGGTGCTAGACATTATAAAAAGAGGCTATTCGCTACAGTTTCGCCGGCGCCCTCGTCGCTATGCGACGTGCGTCGAGACCGTGGTAAAAACAGAAGTAGCACACCTACTTCGAGCCGAAATTTAGAAACTATTGAGCAAAGGGGCCATAGAGCCGCTATCTCTTGCTCAGAGCGAAGGAGGGCTATACAGCAGATACTTCCTGGTACCGAAAAAAGACGGGGGTCTCAGACCCATACTAGATCTAAGGCAACTGAACAGAGTGCTTGCAAAGCGACAGTTCAGAATGCTCACGACCAGAAAAATCCTCGCGCAGATTCGCCGAGGAGATTGGTTTGTCAATAGATCTGAAAGACGCGTATTTTCAAATACAGATAGCGTCACGTCACAGGCAATATTTGAGATTCGCCTTCGAGGGCCAGGCATATCAGTACACAGTCCTACCCTAGGCTTGTCCCTAGCACCCCGTACATTTACGATGTGCATGGACGCAGCGCTCACACCCCTCACGCTACAGGGCATGCGAGTATTGAACTACTTGGACGATTGGCTGATTCTAGCTCAATCTCACTCAATGCTCATAGAGCACAGGACCATTTTACTCGATCACCTCGAGAATCTGGGTCTCAGAGTCAATTGGGTGAAGAGTTCTCTGTCCCCCAGACAGATAATATATTTTCTGGGCACAGAACTGAACTCGCTGTCTATGATAGCGCGACTGTCACCACAGCGCGTGCTAGACATTCAGCGCGCAGCGAGCTCTTTCCGCTGCGGCGCATCTGTCCCGCTCAAGAAATTTCAGAGGATGCTAGGTCTCATGGCCTCAGCATCATCAGTTCTTCAGCTGGGCTTGCTTCGCATGCGCCCGCTACAGTTCTGGCTGAAAGCGCGAGTGCCGCGCCGAGCGTGGGCTTCCGATCTGCTTCGTCTCAAGGTCAATCAGAAATGCATCGCAGCTCTGAAACCTTGGAAAGCAAACGACTGGTACCAATCAGGTGTAAGCCTGGGGACTTCCTCGAGTGTGAAGGTGGTGTCTACGGACGCATCCACCTCGGGATGGGGAGCGCTGCTCGAGGGCAGACCGTTCTTCGGCCAATGGTCAGAACGGGAGAAGCTTCTGCACATAAACTGCCTCGAAATGCTGGCAGTAGACAACGCGCTGACGCGTTTTTGTCCCCAAATACGAGGACACCACGTCCTGGTCCGTTCGGACAACATGTCAGTGGTGTCCTACATAAATCACCAGGGCGGCCTCAGGTCCCGAAACCTGCACAGGCTGACAGAACGCCTCCTGGTGTGGGCTCAGCGCAACCTGCTCTCGCTGAGAGCAGCGCATGTGCCAGGGCTCCTAAACGTAGGACCGGACAGACTGTCCAGGAACAATGTTCCGACAGGCGAGTGGTCTCTACACCCACAGACAGTCCAGCTGCTGTGGAAGAAATTTGGCAGAGCGGAAGTAGACCTGTTCGCGTCTCAAGAAAACGCTCACTGTCTGGAATTTTTCTCCAAGAGCAGGGACGTGCTGGCTCATGTATGGCCCCGCCGCCCGCTCTATGCCTTTCCTCCCGTCTCTCTCCTGCCTCAGGTGATAGAGCGGATCAGGGAAGAAGGATGCTCAGTGCTACTCGTAGCGCCGTTCTGGAAAAACCAACCCTGGTTCCCAGTTCTGATGCAGCTAGCGAGCACTGCCCCATGGCCAGTGCCAGTGAGGAGGGACCTCCTCTCTCAGGCCAAGGGCTCGATTTGGCATCCGCGCCCAGAGCTGTGGTCCCTTCATGTTTAGGCCATCAAAGGGTACCCGCTGACCTCCCAAGCGGAGTGTTAAACACGATCACGCAAGCTAGAGCTCCGTCTACGCGACGTCTCTATTCCTCGAAATGGTCAGTGTTCTCCAGCTGGTGCACAGCTCGTGGCGTGTCGCCCCCAGACTGTGGGGTGACGGAGGTTCTCTCCTTCCTACAAGAGCTGTTGGACAAGGGCAGGTCCCCTTTCACGCTCAAAGTTTATGTGGCGGCCATAGCAGCGTTCTCAAAAACAACGCTTGGTCAGTCAATAGGAAGGAACGATTTAGTCATCCGCTTCCTTAGAGGAGCTAAGAGACTGAATCCTCCCAGACCTCCCTCAGTCCCTGTATGGGACCTTTCTGTGGTACTGGAGGCCATGAAAGGTGACCCATACGAGCCTTTACAGACGATTGATCTTAAACACCTGTCTTTCAAGACAGTGTTTCTTCTGGCTCTCGCTTCGGTGAAGCACATAGGGGACTTACACGTGCTCTCAGTAAGCGCGACGTGCATGGAGTTTGGGCCTAATGACTCAAGAGTTATACTCAAACCTAAGCACGGTTATGTTCCAAAATCCCTCAACACACCGTTTAGGGCGCAGGTCATTTCCCTGTCAGCCCTACCGGTCTCTGACGAGGAAGGAGACGCGAGCTTCCTTTGTCCAGTCAGGGCATTAAGAGCTTATTTGTCTCGCTCATCTGTCTTCAGACAGACGGAGCAGCTCTTCGTTTCGTTCAGCGGACGTTCCAAGGGACTAGCCGCGTCGAAACAGAGCCTATCCAGATGGATAGTTGACGCCATTACGCTGGCGTACACTTCCAAGGGTATGCAGTGCCCGTTGGGTGTCAGAGCGCACTCCACGAGAAGCATGGCTTCGTCGTGGGCCTGGTCAAGTGGGATTGCCTTGCAAGATATATCTATGGCGGCAGGCTGGGCCTCCCCGTCTACATTTATAAGGTTTTATAACCTAGAGGTTCCTGCCTTACAGGCCAGGCTGTTGTCGGTCTAAATATACCTGTACTGTCTGTTCTGATCCTTTCGGTTCAGAATACTGTGTCTGCTGAGCACTGCTCGATGAGCACTGCCTGCTGATCGACCGCAAAATGCTTATGGGCAAATAAATAAGACCCACAATTTTCCATCAGCTCAGGCCGTACTCTGCCCTGTCTGTATGATGTAATTTGCGTCTAAGGGACGCTGCTATATGTGGAAGAGCGCGGCTCCGCCCCTCCCTCTTCCCGGACTCCCTGTGAGTTCCCCTGGTGATTATGCACTATATGAACCCCGGGCTTTCGCCCTTGGGTCTTTGGTGTCAGACCCCAGCACGCACGGCGTTTTACATTGGGTCCCCGTAAGATACTTACGCAGTACGAGAGACCTCTCGTAAGAGAATGTACTCGGTTACTAACGTAACCTCGGTTCTCTTTAGAAGAGGGAACGAGTACTGCGTATCTTGCCGTGCATGCACACGCTCTGGTTAGCTTCGGCGATGAAAAACCAGATATCAGCTGCCTGCGAGCTATATTTATAGGCCTAAGCCACGCCCGTTTCGGCAGGACGTGACGCAGTGGGCGCGAAGCACCCTCATTAGGTCTGACGTCACGCTAGGCCTCGCTCGATAGGCTGCTGCAGTTGCCCGCAGAACAGCTAATAGGCACACGAGCCGTCTTGCCTATGTCTGTATGCTGCCGCAACGCGTTTTACAATAATACAAAATTAAGGATAATTTTTTGGCTTCAATATCTCGCGGAAAAGGGATTTTCCCCTAGCGTAAGATACTTACGCAGTACTCGTTCCCTCTTCTAGAGAGAACCGAGGTTACGTTAGTAACCGAGTACGTTTTTCTTGCCTCATGGGTTTACATTATCTTAACAAGCATTATTTGCAATCTTCTTTGGTGAGCCAAATAACTTGAAACTTGCATTTTCCAGGCATCACGTTTCAGAAGTTTCAGCCTATTTTTTCAATGTTGTCTATGAAACGTTGTGAAACCATCATAGTAGTTTCATGCGCGAGTGAATGTTATGGGGGACGTTTCACAGGAAACACTTAACATAACGCATAAATGCTCATAACAAACGTAAATCAAGCAAGCTAGTATGCATTGGCCACGAAGTGTTGGCAAAATAACACATTTGTCGGCACATTTGTAGGGAATAATATGGAATTTTTTCCAGAAAACTTCTTGCACAAAAATAAATTCAAGCAAAACGACCAAAAATGCTGTATTCTGCTGCCATGCCATTAGATGGCGATGAAACACTAAATATATATTTTTTTTTTACACTAAATACTGAACATGTAATAAGCTTGTGCATGACATCATTGAATTCACAGATTTGTGTTGTTTACAGAGAGAGAGTTTTCAAAAGTTTGCATTTTCGGGCACCCAAAACACAGTTGTTGTGTTAACGAATGGCCAAAGCGCATAAAAAGCAAAACTGTGTCGTGTAAACAGCCCCTAAATTTCCTACGCAACAGAATGCAAGCTGGCAGTCACATTTCCGAAGGATGAAATCCAGTCCAGCCCTACATTTGTTTTCTCATTCCAGAAGCCGTTTCACTAATTATCAATAGTCAACTAATTGTCAACTAATTGTCAACAGCATTTGACTTCGTAAAACATTTTTGCAAAATACGTTGCGTCGTGCACGTGTAGTTTCAAAGTGAAATGTCCAGTGAGTGGCACTAAAAGCGTGTTTATTATTTTCCGGAACAGATGAATGTGAATATGGCAATGTTTTATTACGTTGGAGTTTGTACACATCACTGCAGTTCTGAATTGAAATGTTCAGTGACTGGTGCTAAAATCTTAATGCTCCATCACGTTTTAAAATAACGTAAACCTACACAAAACCCTAAACCTACCCGATAGTGTTAACAAAAGCAAATGTGACATAAAATATGCTATTGCCACCAGCCAGGTCCTGTTTTGAGGTCATAACATAATTGTGCAAGGAGCCGCGTGAAAATTTGTCTTTATTAATCCATAATCTGCCCCTGTCATCATAATTGTGTATGAAGACGATTAAAAGTGCTTGTTGTTTTTCTGCATCTGGTGTTCATTTCTGTTAGAAACTGCAGTGATATGTACGTATTGGTACGTATTTTGCGTTTTGCTAAAATGTTGCCACAGATATGTTTTTCCAATGAGCCTGTGTTGGGTAATAGCACAGGGGTGTACATTTTTCAAAATGTCTTCTTTTGTGTTCTACAGAAGAAAGAAAGTCAAATGGGTTTAAAATAAAATAATTGTTTGGGTGAACTACCCCTTTAAAATCACACTTCAGCATCCCAAAGTGGCATTAACGACTTCAACAGAGTTTGCTAACTAATGCAGTAATTTCTAAGTCAAGATACAAACATGGCATAATAGGTTAAAGCTGTTCTGATCTTTCTGTTCAGCTTAATAATACTTTGTGTACACTTTCTCCACCCTACAAGACTGAATGATGTTGACATATTATGTTTTTCCGGTGAGTAAAGCGAGATTTTAAGTGGTCTGACCTAATGCTGAATAGGATGCATTGCAACCTCTGATTATTAGTGTGCAAGACACATTTTATTTCTGGATCACAAATGAGCCAGAAAAGCTGTTTTTCCCTGTCTGTTTAAACATGTTCTGTGTCCAGATGTCCAAATTCAAATACACAAGCAGCAGCACCACAGGCAGTACAATATGCATAGAGATTGCTGAATGTGCCAAACGGTTGCCAGGCACATGCATCTTCCCCCCAAAAAGATTTACATTAGTGTAACTTTGGAAGGAAGGATGACTTAGGAAAAATAGATGGAAAGAGAGAGAGAGATGTATAATACTAACACTATGCTAACCTCCTTGCCTCCTTGCTGCTAAGTGCATCTTGCTTAGATTTACAATGCCAAACTATATATAAATAACACTGCAAAAATATCCTGCTCATGTAATAAACTGTCAAGATCATATTTTATGTTAAATTGTTTCGGCCACAGCTAAAATACAACAATACAATTATTATTAAAGTTTTGAATGGTTAAATATTACTTTACGGTCATAGCGAAACATTACATTAGAAATAATAAGGTTCATCGGTTGACTATAATTTGTTTGTGTAATGGCAATGTGCGTGTTGGAGGTTTTAAATCTGCTTTTCACTATCCCTTCAGATTAAAGGGATAGTTCACTTTGAAATTAAATTTTGGTATGTTTTAGCTTACCTCAAGGGCATCCAAGATGTAGGTGTCTTTTTTTCCGCAGTAGTTTCAATTTTGATATTTTTAGGTCAAACCGTTCTTGTCTGTCAGTCATACAGTATAATGCAGGTCGATGGTCACTGTCTCAAAGAGCATGCACAGAGTCCAAATTAAAACAATTCCCCATCGTCCAAATTAAACAATTCCCCATCGTAAGTACACATTGATGGCCCAAGACACGAAACGAGCGGTTTGTGTGAGAAAACGAACAGTATTTATATTTATTTGGACGCAGCTGTGTTCAAGAGGTAAAAACGATATAAATACTGTTTAATTTGGACGATGGGGAATTGTTTTAATTTGGACTCTGTGCATGCTCTTTGAGACAGTGACCATCGACCTGCATTATATGACTGACAGACAAGAACGGTTTGACCTAAAAATATCAAAATTGAAACTACTGCGGAAAAAAAGACACCTACATCTTGGACGCCCTTGAGGTAAGCTAAAACATACCAAAATTTAATTTCAAAGTGAACTATCCCTTTAAGGCCTGCAGAGATGCCATCTGTCTGATCATGAGTTTTGTTTGAAAAAATCAGTCTGAGAAAAGACAGTTAGGTGATATAGTATCAAAAGTATGAAATACTCAAACATTGATTCAAGGAAGAACAGCTACAACTTGATTACTGCAGTTCTAGTTCTATCAGTTTTACAGAAACATCATAATTCCCTTATTAAAATCAAATCATTTTACTCAAGTAGGGGGCACAAACTTGTGTAAATAAAGTGTAAAATGAACTTGGGGTTCAAAGTACTTTTCTTTCTTAACATAAATTTTACACTTCTGGTGGATAGCATACTGTATATTCCTACTTCTCTTGTTTTCAAACCCAGAAAGAAGGGAAGTGAACAGCAGGTTGTAACATGACCACATGACAGCTTAAAATCAATCTAACAATTTTATCTGATCTAGTTTGAAAACATACAAAATAAACCAAAATAGTTTGTCAATAAAAGTAATTTATTAACTTTGTCACAATGACACATTTACATTTGTCCATTCACTTATTTTGGTGCATGACAATAGGCTTGTTTGAGATGCGCCTCGCCTCGCCTGAAATGTAGGCGAGAGTAGGCGGTTGCAGTGAGGGGAGGAGTAAAAAAAGTGCAGGCAAGCCGGACAGTTCTCTCTTCTCGTAGTGGATCTGACACCTGTGATGGATATCGCAGATGGATATCGCGGGATTCGCGGGGTTCACGCTCGTGCACAGTGTTGCTAATAAACTGGATGGAATTTAAGTTCTGTTGCTTTTATATGAAAATAAATATAATGAACAAGACACCCAAAGTAGCCTATTATTTAATTCCATTCCAAATACATGTTTATCAGTCTTTTTTCTTTAATACAGATAAGTGTTTTTTTTTCTTTTCTTTTTTATAAAAAATACATTGCACAATCCATAGAGATCGCACTGTTAGATAGTTTGGGAATATTCACACATACATAAAACATGATATCAGAGTTTTAAAATCAAACATTTTAAAAGAGAACAATACACCACGGTTGTTGTTGGTTTTTTTTTTGTTGTTGTTTTTTTTAAAATCTTTATTAAATCATTGCGATACAAGTAGTAGGAACACACAGATAGAGTCATACATCACGGTTGTTTAAACCAATGAACATTAAGCTGTGTCGTCAGCAAGTCGTTTCCCATCATGCTTTTGATCAGCGCAGTCGGTGGAGAGCAACTGCGCTCGACTGCAGAATCCGACAGGTGTGCCTTGCGCTCGCGAGAGATTTTTGACATACGTCAGCATGACATCAGAGCAAGGCGGACCGCACTCGGACACATTTCTAACCGGCATGCATCTCGCGCTGATCACCGGTGATCGATTCTGCGCAGATTTTGCTCATCTCAAACAAGCCTAATGAATAAAACAAAGTAAATACACTCACCTGCCACTTTATTAGATACACCTGTTCAACTGCTTGTTAACGCAAATATCTAATCAACCGATCACATGGCAGCAACTCATGTATTTCGGCATGTAGACAGTCAAGATGTTCTGCTGAAGTTCAAACTGAGTATGACAATAGGGAAGAAAGGTGATTTAAGTGACTGAACATGGTTTGTTGGTCCCAGAAGGGTTGGTCTGAGTATTTCAGAAACTGCTGATCTACTGGGATTTACATGCACAGCCATCTCTATGGTTTACAGATAATGGTCTGAAAAAGAGAAAATATCCAGTGAGCGGCAGTTCTGTGGGCGAAAATGCCTTCTTGATGCCAGAGGTCAGAGGAGAATGGACAGACTGGCTCAAGCTGATATAATGGCAACAGTAACTCAAATACAACCAAAGTTTGCAGAAGAGCATCTCTGAACACACAACACGTCAAACCTTGAAGCAGATGGGCTAAAGCAGCAGAAGACCACACCGGGTGACACTCCTGTCAGCTAAGAACAGAAAACTGAGGCTACAATTCGCACAGGCTCACCAAATTTGGACAATAGAAGATTGGAAAAACATTGCCTGGTCTGATGAGTCTTGATTTCTGCTGCACAATTCAGATGGTAGGGTAAGAATTTGGTGTAAACAACATGAAAGCATGGATCCATCCTGCCTTGGCTGGTGTTTGTAGTCTAATGGTGTGGGGAGATTTTCTTGGCACATTTTGGGCCCCTTAGTACAAATTAAGCATTATTTAAACACCACAGCCTTCATGAGTATATTGTTGCTGAACATAACCACCCCTTTATGATGGCAGTGTGCCCATTGTCTGATGGTTTCTTCCAAACGTGCCGCACAAGCCCTGAAAAGTGAAGCCAAAGCTAGTATAGTATACTATCCTAGGTCATAAACCCCACCTCCCCGTGTTATTCAACGGGATGTGAGACCAACTAAACTTCAAATATCTTTTTTTCAAAGGTGGTTTCTGTCATTTGCTGTCGTTTTTATCACGCTGATGTAAGTTCAAGTGTCTGTTTTTAAAATAAGCTTGTTTTTAGTTAGTTACGTGATGCTATAAAAACGGTGGTGTAACGTCATGATTGACAGCTGTGATTGACAGGTTCTCTGAGCGAAGTAGTCACTGAAGCACCAACTGACTTTTTTTCGGGATCTTCGGAGGACTGAGGAGATTGTATTTACTTTAATTGAACAAGCCTCTTGTTGTACTGCAATCAACAGACATCAAAATTGGAGCAGAACGGAGCAGATAGGCCACTTAAAAAAAAGTGCAGGGAGTGTGTATTCTGTTAGAGTGAGGGCGGGGCGTTGATTTTGCTGCTTTACTTCCTGCTCAATACTGCGCAGGTCTGGTCCTGAGATCACTACTGCGCAGACTCAAGTCCCAAGATGTCAGCACCATATCGGGACACTGACAGCTTCAGGTCTCACCAATGGAAGAGAGCGAAGGGGTGTCGTCCATCTTTTTTTACAGTCTATGGTTTCTTCCAGTAGGATAACGCACCATGTCACAAAGCTCAAATCATCTCAAACTGGTTCCTTGAACATGACCATGAGTTCACTATACTCAAATGGCCTCCACAGTCACCAGACCTCAATCCAACAGAGCACATTTGGGATGTGGTGGAGGAACGGGAGATTTGCATCATGGATGTGCAGCTGACAAATCTGCAGCAACTGCATAACACTATCATGTCAATATGGACCTAAATATCTGTGGGATGTTTCCTAGCACCTTGTAATATGTGCCACAAAGAACTAAGGCAGTTCTGAAGGCAAAAGGGGGTTCAACTTGGTACTAGGAAGGTGTACATAATAAAGTAGCTGGTGGATGTAGATGAACAGACATTCACAAAAGAGAATTGTGTGCATTACATTATGTGAGGAACGATGTGCTCCACACCTGTACAACAGGGATTTAAACCTGACTAGCCACTGCCCACCTGACAGCCTAAACATGCCAGCTATCTTAGCATTTAAAGACTATGCAAGTTGCTCACTAACAAACAGGGGATTAAAATTTAAAAAAGAACTGAAATTTAACTCCAGAATGACATTTTACTAATGGTTAAATGAATGTTCAGCAATGTTCATAAAGGTTTTTTATTTATCTTTACACACTGTTAATATGACAACTAAAAGTTTTGTCATACCAGAAACTTTTAAACCATGTGTGTTTTAACTCAGCATTAGTTTGTGCCCCTCTGTCTTCTGATGTAAAGTAGAGCAGGTCGGTTATTACATTTTATTTTTAAATAAAATTTTGGTTTCCAACAATTATGAAAACAAGATAAGTGAGATCAAATAATTACTGTGCCTCTTTCTGTTTCATAAAAGTATTTTCTGCATATAGCTGAGCCCCAGCAGATATTGATTTATAAATTTACTCAACATTTAAGGGAAAAACAGTCTGCAAGAACTGTTAAAATACAAAAGCAAAATGAGTTATCTTGACAATCCTGACAGCGCAGGAAACAGAGAGTGATTCTGTCAGGATTCATGTGACCTGTTTTTCAAAACAGACAACATTTGAAGGAAATTTCATTTCAACTTTTTAATTGAATTGTCTGATGAATGATCTTGTTTATTTGGCAAATCATACTTCAGTCCAGACCCATTTGTCTCTCTCATATGCACACACACACACACACACACACACACACACACACACACACACACACACACACACACACACACACACACAAAAACCACAAACGCACACAGCCACACACACCTTTTGGTTTGTAGGGTTGGTTGCTAGTGCATAGGGCTGTGGGGCAATGGTGGTGTAATGGTTGCTAATAAACAGGCTGTGGGCGGTGTGTCGGCTAAGGCTAATGATATCCATTAGCGAAGGAGCACAACATGCCCATGAAGCACTGTGACTAGTTCCCTCAGCTCTCATTGCAGCTACACCTAATCAGGCAGTCTGCTTGCTTCTTGCCCTTAACTACCCACAGGCAAGCCAATGCTGGCTCTCGCTGTCCCATTACCTGTGCTGGTCTGTGCTCTGAAAAACACAGAGACTTGTAATTACAGAATCTTCCATCAACATTGATAAGTTTCATCATTGTTATAAATCGAGACTGGCAACATCAACAAAAGGAAGTTTAGAGATATGAGCTCTTGATGCCACTGAATGAACCTTCAATGTTGTCTATAAACTTAAAATGAGGTGAAAGCAACACTCAAATAAATGTATTAGGACTCATGACAGACTGGGTATTAGCATGTCTCAAATGCGTTTATATTAGGAATGCACCGATTGAAATTGAAATTCTGGCTGATTACGAGTCAATAATTGCTTTCATGCTATGGTATTCAAATTCTATATTGTTGCCTAAATTAAGCGTAGCGTCAATTCTCTCAGTTCACGTTAGTAAAGCTCACATCAGCTGACTCTCAGCTGATACATGTCTACCTATAGGAATACGATGCCTATCACTGTATACATATATAAGCTCCTTCAGTATTATTAGCAGCTATCGCATTTCTCAGGAGCTAATTACCCTCCAAATCAGATGGGTTTCTCCCGTCCCCAGCCTCTCCTTTCGTCCAGTCAGTATGGCATTCTGATTCCCCTTGAATCAGAATAAATACTCAAATTATGTTGTACTTTAAAATCTTGAATTAATGATATCTGCAATACATTCATGTTTGTTCTGTATACCCTAAGGGGGGTTATTGCTGCTCTACCTGCTCTTATCCATGCTAGGCTGCATGGATGAGCAGGAAGTTCTTGGCCAGAACAGAACCATACCGCCAATCCTAACTGTATGCTAATTGCCAATCGTATTTGAAGATAGTGGTCCTAACAGAAATGAAATAAAACATAAAATTAAATGTTTTTATTTTGAAATGTATTACTAATGTTTTCAAAGATTAAAAGAGTGGCAGAGGTTAAGTTTAAGTTAGTTTAGGTTAAAGGATAAGTTAGATGACAGCAAAGGTAATCTAAATAAAAAAATAGAAGAATGAGCATGCACAATTAAATATCCAGTAAAATCATAATTATTGACCTATATGACACTGATATATTGCATCCCATAAATCAATATTGATGGCCTTTTCTTATGGTAATTTTTACCTCTTTTTTTTTTACCATACCATAAAAAAGCTGCATGTACAGTAAATGGCACAGTTTAAGCACAATGGGTTGATTGGCAGACAGATTCTGTATAGTCAAAAATACAAAACATTTTGGATCCCATTATTATACATCTATTTAGCACTGTCCATTTGCGATTGATTTTAAGAAACACATTTTAATACTAGATATAAATGGGGTCTGGTTTATGGAATAAACATGCCGCTCAAAAAAAAAACTGGGAAGCCTCAGTATCTGATTGAATGCTGCATCTACACGTATCATCAAATCCCTATCTCATTCTTGTAAACAGTGAAATGCAGGAGGTCTTCTTTCAAGCAGTGACCCTCTGTGAAAGGTAGCAGTACTGCTGGGCACTTAATTGGCCTATTGAACCCTTATCTCACCTCACTTTGCCAGGAAACCCAATGCCATTATAAGGCTGACATGGTGATGACACCTGAACACCAATCACAGGACAATACCCCCCATTCAACAGCAGGCATTAAAAGAGAAAGTTGACAGATCTAGCCTTATCATCCTGACTGGAGACAAGAAACGGTCCATGGTGCAAGTGAGTGCTGAATTTAGTGGAAAAGGAAAGTCGGAGAAAAGGAACATGATGTTATGGCAGTTGCAGGGATGAGGACCATCAGAGTGTCATTGCAGGTTTCTTATCTCTAAACCTTGACATCATGAGACACCTTGACCTGTCAGAGTTCCCAAAGGCTTGAGGAGATTGGAGTTTTTCGTGCCTATCACATGGGTCGATTCTTTAAAGGTTTGCTTGTCTCACATTTCTCCAAAAGTCCTATATTAGGTTTTATTATTTATTAATGTGGAATGCTCTGCAACATTTATGGACCTTTCCAGTCTGGTCAGTGTAAGATAATGTAAAAGACATCATGAGAATATGAAGAAAGACTGAAGGAATGGATGCATTGGCAGAAAAGTTTGCACAAGTCTACAAGTAATGTTTAGACAAGTAATGTATCTATTCTGGGTGCATTATTTCAAGCTGTCGCAAGTATTCCTGACAGAAATGTAATCAGACTGTTGTAGATTTGAAAATCATGCTTTCCCCCATTATGGATGAATCACGGAAGCTACACAAGTTACTTTTATTATATTTTATTTTACTTTTATTTTACTCTTTTTACTCTTATTTATTATTAGGGCTGGGTAAAAAATATCGATTTCTCGATTTTAATCGATTCTCATTTTTACGAACTAATATCAATTCTTAAATCCCAAGAATCGATTAGGCTAGTCATCCTGTTTTCAGTTGATGAATGAATGGAACATTGTAGCGTGCATCCCATCCAATAAATCTCAATAATCTTTGTGCTTTGTTACTATTGATATGAAACAAAGTCTCAGATTTCAAATTACGTCCATTTTTTTATGAAATTCAAAACCATACATACCGTTTTGGCTGTAGCGTGAGATCGCTCTGGCGCAGCTCAGCTCAGCTCAACTCAAGAGAAGCAGCAGCGCTGAGCGCACATGATCTTCTCTTCCGCCTTAATAATACCAGTTACAGCGCAAAATAAACATGAATGAGCATCTGAAAGTGTGTTAAAAGATAGAGTACAACTTATCGAAAATTAAGTTAAAAAAGTTAAAAATTAACTCTAGAGATGAGCATTTTTCTAAATATGTGCACCATATTACATTTTCATTATAATTTTTAATGTTCTTCAATATTTAATGCATGTTTGAATAAATCTGGCAAGTTTTTATGACAGCCACCATTTAAATGTTTATATTTCATATAACTTTATTATTATAAAAATAAATAAAAGTATAATTTAAGTGTTTGTATACAAATCAGTTCATTTTTACTTTCAATATTATAGTGGGCTAATGAAGCCTAGTAGGCTACAACTGACTCCCATAGTTTACAGCATTAGTTAAGACATTTGTTTTCCTTGAGAAAATTTGCCATGTATTGTACCTGATATCCAAAATAATCAATATTGAATCGAATCGAATCGGAATCAAAATCAAATCAAATTGCAAGCTTGTGAATTGGAATCGAATTGTGAAATTTGTGTCAATACCGAGCCCTATTTATTATTATACATGGTCAGACATTCAAGAGAAACAGGCATAGAAGAACAAGGCTACATGAGAGGTGGTCTTCATTCCAGATTTCTCTGTTCTCCATTTCTCTATTCCCTCACCCCATCATGCCAGCTGTAATGGTTTCTCCTCCCTCACCCCCTCCTGCCTCTATGTTTCTCCTTCCTCTCACCCCGTCATGCCTTTATGTTTCTCTGAGTCAATACGGTAAGATTGAGCTTATATACACCACTGAGGGACTTACAACTTCCTTGTAAGGTAGCAAAACATGTTGCTTATGTTTAAAAAGGAACGTATACCTCATGCTTACACATGGCACAATCAATTTACAACTTCCTTGTAAGATAGCAAAACATGTTGCTTATGTTTAAAAATGTAACGTATACCTCATGCTTACAAATGGCACACTTTCCACATTAAGAAACTATCCCTCTGTGTATACATTTGTGGTACATTTGCATCAGTTGAAAAACATTCCTTTCCTTGTAAAGAACATGCCAAATGTACACATTTGAAGTATCATCCTCATTGGAACCAGGGTTGTCAACCGTTCCGTATAATACGGAATCGTCCCGTATTTGACACATAAAAGTCTTGTTCCGTATTGAACTGATACGGAACGCACTTTGTTCCGTATTTTTGTTCCGTATTTTCAAAAACATTAAGAAATCTTACTGACCCCATATATCAACACAATTTAGACCTAGGATAATAGTGCATATACAGTTGCAGGAAAAAGAATGCAAAGCTTTTCTGGATGTCTGCTGAAATTGGTCATAAAACTACATTTGAACTAAATCACAACAGTTCACAAACAGTCTGCTTAAGATTAAGAACTGTTTTGTTTTTTTAAGTTACTGCATTACATTCTCTACTGGTATTACATCATCATGACAACAAAGCTCAAAGATTAGATATAACAACACAGACTAAGTCAGTAAAGTCATCTAATTAACAAAATGATCAATGAATTGAAAATACGGTTAAAACTTAATGTGTCTTTTACACACTAAAAACGGTTTGTACATTAACGTTAAAATACAAGTTAGAACATTAAAATATGTTGAAATGGTGAGGCTACAATGTTTATAGCCACTAATAGCAGCTATAAAAATATTTTAAAGGGGTCATGACATGAGAAATAAAATTTGCCTAGATCTTTTGACGTCTTTGTACCATTTAAACATCCTGCATGTTTCAGAGCCTAAAATGCCTTCCTCATTGCAAACAAAGCATTTATTTAATCAAGCTCCAAAAATGGATTGATATTTTGATATTGCTGGATCTGTGACATCACATAAATAGACACCATAGACTGTAAAAAAATATGGACGTAGTGTCCGTGACGTCACCCGTAGGTTTCTGAAGACCGTTTTTGAAGTCTAAAGTGGGCGTGGCCGACCGTCGCCATCTTGGCAGCGCGTCACTCCCGAATTTATTTATTTTTACAGTCAGACAATGTGCTGAGGTAATGTGACGGCTAACAGACAGCAGACAAACGGCTAATGATGACTAATGACCACAGCAGCGGGAATCCACCTGTCACTCAAAAGTGGACACACCATTAACTATGCAGAAATTTAAGGCTTAATATAATTTAAACGGATGAGTTATAAAAAACAAAAATCACCCCCCTCACAGTTGTCATGAAGGGCAAAATTAGCCGTATAGACCAAAGCCACTTTTTGCTCCAGGCTGTAAACATGTTTTTTTTCTGCTGTAAAGTTGGGCATTTCAACATGGGGGTGAAATGCCCCACTTGACTTTGACTCACTTTTGCAGCCAGCCTCAAGCGGCCAGTTGATGAATTGCCGTTTAATTCACTTCCGTGTTGGTTTCAAGAGAGAGACAGGGAGGTTGCCGCTTGGTAAATACATATACTTCCTCCAGAGTTATACATCATCACACCATAGGCGTCGCCCACTGGCATCCAACATTAAAGAGCATATTGCAGGTATTATTTTTTTATTTTTTTGTGCAAAATGAATATATAACCCTTTATGAAAATATCATATGAAAAGTTAATGCAGGATTTAAAATGTTTTACAAGATGTGAGGGCACAAATGTAGTAGAAAAAGTGAGTTTCTTTGACAGTTTAAAAATAAACTGACTGCCGAAGCAAGAACCAAGTGAGACTCTCAGCTGGTGCGGTTCCTTCGGTGCACACCTTCATCGGGTACGCCGTCTACCTGTGGTTCGACCGCCGACGGGAGACATAGTGTTCACGGATCCGTACAATATTGTGATGTGAACACATTGTTACATATCGTTAGCTAATGTGTGTATATCTATAAGCTAACACTGGTCTCTCACAAAGCCACCTGCCCTGTTCTCCACTGGTTCTCCTCACACCACAACTCAATTTGTCTCCTCTGACCATTGTTCTGTTTAATCCTTGCCTGTCCCTGCTTTCTTTTTTATATGTTTGTCTTCCGTCATACGAGTATGAATACAAATCTACAATTTCCTCAGCATCCAAACTGTCATTGCAATCCATTGGTTTCCTATTGTTTAAATTGACCGGTTACGTCCCTTCCGATGTGCCATTTTTCAGAATGCGGAAGTAAAATTTTCTCACAAAAACAACTCCAGAAGCCTTAGTAGCGTATTTATAAGTATATTTTAAAGAAAATCTAGTTCTTACATTATTTTTCCTATACATTGACTCACTGGGGGCTCTATCCTGCAATTTGCTCTTTAACGACTGACATTTGCTTACCTTGGATGTGAGCATCAGGCCAAAAGCAAATAGAACCCATTATAATTACTAACGCGGTCTGCACTGTACACAGATGCACATTCAGTTTCTGACATACTCCACACACTTGAGTCTGTCGGCAACAGGACAAATGGAAGAGTGAAATAACATTCTCTTTGACGCGTCCAGTTTTTTTTTTTAAACGAGGCACAGTGTAATGTAAAGTTCCCAAAGAAACTTTTGTTGAAAGATACAGCCAACTGTATTGGCTCTGACAGCAGCTGCATCGCACACCGTATAAGTAACTGATTTCATAATGCTTTGCCTGTTGGGTTTTATATGGATAATGTCAAATTCTTACTATGACAGAACAACAAGAAAACAAACATGGTCAGCAACTGGGAAGAAGAAGATGAGTAACGATGTGTGGTAGATGGGTAGGGAGGCAAAAGTTAGAAGAAGCCAGAGGTGTCAACATGTTTCTGATTAAGTAAGGGCCACTATTGTGGACCATGTTCTCAATCATGACCTTATGGCCAAGGGGGGGTCGAAAGGTACAGCTTAATGCTGGCAGAACAACTGTGTCCACAATCATTCAAACGTTTGACAGAACAGGTATGTAATCAGACAATGTTCACCATACTGTACTGTGCACTATACTGTAACACTGTATACTTCCTAATGCCATTACAGTAGTCCACTTTCATTTTACATCATACAGTAAATATATATATATATAGCATGTGTCTTGTCTTTTTCTTTGTATATTGACATTTTACTGTAATTTGTTGACAGACAAACAGTAAATGTGTAACTGTGAATCCTGTCCACACTGGGGGAAAAAAATATATTTTTGCTGCTTGTTCAAATTGCTTACTTAAAATGAGCTTAAGCAACACAGTTGCTATACATTTTGTCCTAACTAATTTGATTGTGTTCAATCTGTTTAAATATATGTAAAAATTTAAGTTTACTTAATCCGTTTGTGTTGGATTACATGAATGATTTGTGTTGCATTAACTGAAACTGGGCGTTGCTTGTTAGTTCCCAGCATGCTTTGCATATGGTTGAATTAAGAGAGAATAAATGTTACAATTAAGTGTTATTTTATTATGTGTTATAGTTTTTTCTGTGAAAATGAGAAAAGGGGAAGACTTGATAATGTGTAATTGTGTGTAATGTTCAATTACATTGGAATTATTAGAACCATTTAAATTACAGTGGGTTACCATTGTGGAGAAGAGTGGAGCATTTTGTTAGACTGTGGACTGATTCAGTTACCTTTGGCTGAAGGTGCATGTACATCTTAGTATTTAAGATGTCAATATGTGCTTCTGCTAGCAAAAAGCTTAGCCTGACTACGTTAGACTTCGTACTTCCGCTCGATTTCATTTCGCTTCTGTACTCAGTCTAAGACAGCGTCATAGCTTTCCGTTTTCCTCCGGCCTGAAAACAGCCGGGCCAATCAACGAACAGAGGGCGGGCTGAGAGCCGTGACGTAGACGCTAGACCCCGAAGCCGCCGCCAGGCGCCGCCATTTGCGCCATTTAGAATTTCAGCCGCCGCCAGCCAATAATTTCGTAAGCCAAATTGAGCCGCCATCTGATAAAGTTTGGCTGAGCCGGCTAGAATTATTTGCATCAAATAATAATTCTATCACATAGAGACATACACACACGAAATATATAAACAATACATGAGATCTATTTTCCCACTGGATTCATAACAGCACAGTCTTGTGCTCGTTGCTACGATACACAGACTCACAGTGAATTGACGACCAATTCAAATTGCTCGTTTTCCGTACAGAAGAAGCGATGCATTTTTTTTCTCGCACTGAGGTGAAATGGCGGAAAGAAGCAAGCAAGGTAATTTTGATCTCACTTCTCACATACTTTCCTAATTCCTACTTATAATTTTTTTTAACTTAGGCCTACCCAGACTTTTGTTAAATCTTCAGGGCACGGTTGCACAAACACCTGAATCAAAGATTGATGTTATGAACCAAATATTCTGGAACGGAGAGATTTATAGCACTGAACGTGATATTACTGCAGTAACAAACCACCGTTTCCACATTGCTAATTCACGACGCATGCTTCAGTGTACATTGAAGTGAAATGTGCAAAACTTTGTCCAAAATAATACTGATAACAGTGTGTTTATATTAAGGCTAGACACGGCAGGCAAAAACATCGTTTTTTTTTTTTTTACTGGTCAATTTTGAGATTTTTGGATATTTGTCTTAAATAACATGTCTTCTTTCAGACTTGTGGTGACAAAAAGTCCGAAATACACATTTAGGTCTTTATTTTACTACACTTTGTCTGTTCGCGTCTGTAGATTTTTCCTAAATTCAACAAAAGTTTGCGTTCTTAATCAACATACTTCTCCGCGATCTCTGCCGTCGCTATTTGAAAATGTTTAGTAGCATACAGACTACAAAATAAATATGTACATACGTTGTGAAAGTAAAATCTAGTGTTTTCTTTATTACATTGTATTGCATTTTGTAGAAATATAGTGTAAGCCATGCATTGCTTGGAAATATTGAGATCTAGTAAATCAGTATAGACATCTGTAACGTTAGACATGAAGTGGCAGCTTCAGCCATTTGCAGCTATGAAAAGTTTGGCGGCTGCAGCAGCCATTTAGGTTTTGGCTGAGCCGGCTAGCCAGCCAATAACTTCATCAGCCAGCCATTATTCTCAAAACAAATGGCTTCGGGCTCTAGTAGACGCTGATTGTACCGTGGATGCGTAGATTTACTTCACATAATCTGCAAAAGTCGTTCACAGCCATGTTCACTCCGGTATTTCGCTCGATGGTTTTGTTTTCGCATCATACATGTGTTTACAGTGGAAGTTACAGTAGATGCGGCTGAGCATGCGCATAACACACGCCATAACCAAACGTTATGTGATTGGCTTACGGGTAACCAATGATTTTAAACTTCAGACAAGCAATTAAAAATTTTTTAATTAAGGCAAACATATCATATTTTTGAGTGCAGTCTCTTGCAATCAATATTCAACATAGAGTAATGTTTATTACTCTATGTGGTCATAGCCCAAGCTATAAGCCTCACAGGAAAACCTCCATAAACATTGTTTACCGAAATGCCTACCTGGGCCTGCTCAAGGGCCTGAAACCACAGCTTCAAATTAGAATGGGTCCCTTCTAGGGAATGTGGCTAGGTAACCCGAAGGAGCCCCAGCCAATCACTATTCAGGGGAATATACTCACCCGAAATGCCACCAGGAAGGCCTGACCTGGTGTCACTTACATTGGATACATTAGTCTGGCCAAATTCCTGTCTGTCCGAAGACAGAGCCTCTGGACACTTGCCTTTAAATAAGGCACCCAACCCGAGGGACTGCGAAGCTGACTGTGAACCACTCGGCCCGGATCTCATGACTCAGCATAGAGCTTACAACCCTAGCCAGCGAGGGGAGTTTCTCTGCTGGATCCACGGATCTACCCAGTGTTTGTATTTCAAAACACTGAGGAGGCCTGAGAAGGCCTAAGGGCTGATCTAACTGGGAGGCCTCATGAGAGGCCTACAACCGTCTGACCAGACTCAAGAGTTCGCATACTCATAGTGACCCTTAGTGAGGGGAGGGGTGTCTGGTAGGCAAACCAGGCTGTAGGCAGGATAAAAAGAGGTTCCGGGAGGGAACCAGTAGCAGAGAATGAATACATTAGTCAAACCAGGGCACAAGCTCGCCTTCAGAAGCTGCCTGCTAAGGCCAGCTGAACTGATGGCAAGCGGCCACTAGCTGCCCGAACCCGGCATCGCTGGGAAACCACTTACAGGGAGGCCTGTGGTGGTTAAACTAACAGAAAGAGGTGTTCCAGGATACCTTACTAGGATTCTTATTTTTTTGGTATTCTTGTCAGACTATGAGGGTGAAATGGGGCGACTCTATATCAGACAGTTTCAAAGTGAGTAATGGAGTACGTCAGGGTGGAATTTTGTCTCCACCTTTGTTCAATTTATATATTGATGACCTGTCTGTGAAACTTAATGAATGTAATACTGGGTGTCTTGTTGGTGATGTCTTGTGTAACCATTTGATGTATGCAGATGACTTAGTACTGATAAGCCCTTATAGTGCAGGCCTGCAGAAGCTTCTGAATATCTGCTCCTCCTATGGCGATGCATTTGATAGTAAGTATAATGCTCTAAAAAGCCACATACTGATTGTTAAAACAAAAGAGGATCAGAAGTTGATGTTCCCAGACTTTTATCTTTGTGGAAATGTTCTACAGGTCACAGATGAGGTTAAATATCTTGGACACTATATTACAAATGACCTTTCGGACGATAGAGACTTGTTGAGGCAGAGGTGTAAACTATATGGGCAGGCTAATGTATTGGCTCGTAAGTTTCACATGTGTTCCACCAATGTCAAAATTGTATTGTTTAAAAGTGTCTGCTCGCCTTTGTATGTTGCGCACCTTTGGCGCAGCTACAAAAAGAAGAGCATGCAGGCTCTGATGGTGGCATACAATGACTCTCTGAGAATGCTATTGAAAATACCGCGGCACAGCAGTGCAAGTGAGATGTTTATTAACAGTAGAATAAGATCTTGTGCAGCTGGCATTAGGCACAGTATCTATACATTTATGTGTAGAGTCCTGAATCAGTCAAACTGTATTGTACAAGCGTTGGTCTGTCCGAGGAAAAGCTCGGTCAGGTTTACTTCAAGAATCTGGAAGCACTGGCGCTCTTGCTTATATGTGTAAATAATGTATTATGTTATTTTTTTTGCTTTCATTACTATTATTTTCCTTTTTGTTTTCTTTTAACACTATGGACCGGGATTCTGTGTCCTTAATAAAGATTGAATGAATGAATACCTGATAACCACCATTTGTGGGAACTCACCTTCGGGGAGGCCTGGTGAGGCCTACTACCTGACAACCACCCTATGTGGAAACTCGCCTTCAGGGAGGCCTGAAGAGGCCTACCACCTGATAGCAAGCTAAACAACTGGTTGCTATGAACCCTGAATCAGGGTGTCAGTCCCAGGGCGGCCTGCTAAGGCCAGCCAGTCCTTGGGCTCAGTCTCAGAGCGGCCTGTTAAAGCCGGCCTCCTGAAAGTCTTCTTATCTAAGAAACTAACTGCCACGAACCAGAGACGTTGGGGAATGAGCTACATGGTGGCCTGACAGTGGTCAAACCTATTTGGATGATCGTAATCGGGGCTCACCTCCAGAGAGGCCCACTGAGGCCAATTGTCTGATTGGCCAGTGAAATAACAGTCGAGCACCCCATGATGGGGCTCAGGGTCAGGAAGGCCTGCTAAAGTCAGAGCCTGACCATCAAGACTGCTGTTTATATACCTGTCACTCTAGACTCACTTACAGGATTAGAAGAGGCCTACTAGTCCTGAAGCAAGTCAGTACTGTCAGCCATCTTCACACTGCTCGCCTATCAGGGAGGCCTGGTTGGGCCTACTAGCTGATAGCAAGTCTATTCTGCTACAAACGTACACTGTTGGGAACCATACTACACCAACATAACTATTGGGCCCACCCACAGGAGGCCTAATACGGCTAGCTACCTGGTCATGGCTATAATGTACATCCCACAATTTTGGGACTCACCTCCGAGGGGGCCTGTTAACCCTTTAAAACCGGATGTGTCGTCGACGACACAGCCAACCAAGCTGTATTCATGTCACTGTAACTCTTCAACCGTTTGCACTATCAAAATAATTCAAATAGTTCCTGAAAGTAGACATCGTGCACGTTTCGCCAATATACGGCTTATTATGGTAATGTCATGCTTTCCGTCTGCAAATGACAGCAGCGCGGGATGGAAGGATTTGAACAGAGAGATACGACGCGCAGCAGGTTAGAGTGTTTTGGATTGCATAAAATAATAAAAGAAACAAACAAATACATGGCGAAAGAAGTGTTAGACAGCAGAAGAGGGGATTGGGATGATTTTTAATGAAATTTGGGAGGCGGATGGCCGTTACTCTTTCACGCATCTAAGCATGTAGTGCGTGCGTGTGTATGTGTGCGTGCCTGTGAATGCGTGCATTTGTATGTGTGCGTGTATGAAAAAAAGTGTCCTAAATGAAAACTGTGCAACCCAATGTCACAATAAAGACTTGTATATATGTATTATAGTTAATTTTTTCAACTTTAAAGTGTTAGTTTCTTTCGTTCATGATTTTTTCAGTTTTTTTTCTAAATAAAAATCAGTACATTTATTCTCTTTTTTTTTTTTTTTTGTCTATTTAAATTCTATTTACAAACTCACCACACACAATAATGGTCAATAACTGTAATTTGTTGAAAGCTTATCTTTTTCTGAAAAAGATGACACCTTGCACATGAAGATAGCACATTGTTTTAGAATTTTACAGTAAAAAAAAACAAATTATGTGAAAAACACCTATTTTAGCTTCAGGTTCTAAAGGGTTAAGGCCTGCTACCCATCAGTGAGTCTACTGCCCAAACTATTAGGGCCAACCATCAAAGGTAAGCTGGCCTCAAGAGCCCTCTTGGGGGCTGCCTGGTCAAGGAGGCCTGCTGAGGCCTACCACCTAACCGAGCAGCCTTCGTTGGCCGATAAGCTGTTTATACAGCGCCTACAGTATCCTGGTACCTAATTACATTGCCAAAGGCAGTGTACTCAGCAACAAAGCAACACCCTTTAAGCAAGGGGTGTACAACATATGCCACTCTGCCTCTATGGAGGCCACAGTTTTTTCTTTTAGTCAGGGGCCTACCATCCTACGCATGGGCGTCAGCTCATGGCAATGCTCTGGCTTCACGGGAATGTACTTCCAAAAAGGAAGTGAAGGTTAGAACTTCCCGCTCGACCCAAGCCATAGTAGTGCGAGGTAGAATAATGCAGAACTAAGAGTAGGGTACTCACTACCTACCCTGTATCAACAGGGGAGTGCCACCACCTAACCCTGAGATTCAACAGGTTTCGGGCCTACCAGTGGCTCTAGGGGTAAAAGAACCTTATCTGCACTTGATTGCAAGCCACCCACCTACAACCCATCGCTCGAGCAGGTAGCTCAGCGAGCTGAGTGGAGCCTATTCTGGCGGCCTGGATCCATATACTAGTCCATATACTAGTTATGCACGGTGGGGTCGGGCAAACAACAAACCAGTCTCTTCGTGAGGCGAAATATGGCCTAACCCTGCTCAAAAAATACCTATTGTGCCAGGGAGGTCTTATTGAAGGCCTAACCCTAGGTCTTTACTACTCATGCCTTTGCACCAACCTGCATTAATTTTCTCACTCCCAAATGCAGAGAAGGGGGCAGGCCTTGGCCGAACGACTCCCACCATGGGAGGAGGCTGTCATATAGGGGTGCTTAAAAAGCCTACATTCACATAGTGAAGTGCCAGAGGCAGAAATGCTTTAGCAGAACGCCTCCAGTATCCCTAGTATAGCCTAGGCCAGCTACTACGGCGGCCCTAGTGAGGGACAGCCTGTAAGCATAGATCTGTCTGAGGTCTCGGAGGAGCCACAGCCTCAAGACAGAGATGTCTCATATGAGGGCTGCAAAAAACGCTCAGCCTGTACAAAAAGCACGGCCCTCTGCCTCGTCCTGCTCGCCACAAACACTTCCATTCTTTCTAGAATGACGTTCTGCAACTTAGTGCTCCGCTAACATTCCATTAATGTGAATGAGCGGCGGCCTCAAAAAGCTCTCATCATGAGAGGAAGCCTAAGCTATTAACATAGTTTCTTACAACTGGAATGAGCGGTGGCACACCCCGTGAATACACAAAAAGGAAGCCATCACATACTCACAAAAGACGCCCATATCATTGGTGCTACTTTATATCGTTCTAGCCACCTAACAGGGGAACTTCAGGGCCCTAATATCCAAGTTTACCTGACCTTACCTTAATGTACAATAACATGACCTCATAACTCTACACAGGGAACAAAAGGTCTGTGGCGTGCGGAGTGAAGACTCACCAGACGGTTCTCTATGAACATGGGGTCTACCACTTTACATGCCTGAAAGAGGCGCTCTCACTAACCAAGCCGAGGCGGGCCATCAGAACATCGTTCTCATCATGGGCCCAGCCCCAGGCCTGATGTCAGAAATGCCTGGGGAGTCGGGAAGAGAGGGCTGAGATGTAACACACCCTCCGGGGAGATGATCCATCACTGACGCTGCGTGCGTTTGTGCTGGATCACCTCCCTCAGATCCCTCTTCTTGCGGGAATCATGCCTCTTCTGCGACCTGCTCCTCCATGGAGGGAGTGCATGAGAGGCGACACTGGCTCTCTGGCCCTGTCTACCTATAATTCGCAAACGTCTCGTCAATTGGTGACACATACCCATGCTCTACGATACCCTCAACATCAGCGAAACTAGCCTGCTAATGTCGGTGGATCCGGGCAGAGTATGGGTTCTTCCATGCCCTCTCGATCTCCGTGTGAAGATCCCTGAGCTGGTGGTCTATGGCCGGGGAGAAACTGATTGCCAAGCCTGCCGCGAGCAGACCTAACGACCTAACATCCACCAGCTCAGCATACACGGGGCATTGTGGCTGAGAGGGTTCAGGATCTACCTGATTATCACCCTCATCAGGCATCCCCTGTTCGTCCTGAAGAGCATTCGCTGCAGGAACAGTAGGAGAATAGTCTTCCTCATCCACCTGCAACTCACCCTCATCAGCCGCCGAATTGTCTGAGAAGTTTATACCGCTCACAAGGCGATCAGCGAGGTCTTTCAGGGAACCCCATGATGCAAGTCGCCGCTCTGCCTCAGCACGAGCGGGACCTGAACCACGAGGTCCAGATGCTGTGCCCTCCTCACTCAAGAAGAGGGCCAGACGAGAGCGGAGTGTTCTCAAAGAAAAACGCTCACAGTTTGCACAGGCGGCTCCCTCGAGAACCGCATGTGCATGCTCCTCACCCAGACAGAAAACGCGCAGTTCATGTGTGTCACCCGGCATCAAATATCTTGGCCACAGATCAGCACACATCTGAAAATAATCAGCCTTCCCTGTGTGTTTCATTTTTAAATGTATCTTACCGTAATCCTTCCGCGTTTACAAACAGAACAGTCCCTGAAGACAAAAAGGTGATTATCATGTTTGCAAGGTGCCCTTTTCTACTTCCAGGTCGCACGCTAATGATTCATGGGCTGTCGCCGGTCAATCTGATTGCCGTGATTTGATTGTGATTTCAGACAGCTGTCATGCCTGAGGCGTTCCCCATAGCGTCATTTCGACGCAGTGCGAGTTCCTTTTCAAAAGGGAACAACACTATTCTGTTTAAGAGGTAAACATTCCCTGTGTAAAGTGAAACAGGATTTTTATAAAAAGGTTTTAGATGGAATCAGCTAAACATATAAAACCCCAAATTATAAGCACCCACTGATGTCCCATAAAATTTGTGAAGTATGACGAACATCATAAAATCATCACAAATCCCAAAAGTACATAATTTTGTACTTAGTTTAGGTAACATAAACAAGCTGTCAATTTCTTTCACCCTCATGAATGGAATGATCTACAAATGGATAAAACTCCCAGATCAAATTGAATGACGTTTGTCCATTCTTGCTTCAACAGGTCAACAAAACAGCAGAGTTCATGATTAATTGCAATAGACAGGTAGGTCTCGTGTGGTTCAGTCACCCTGAGACATCTAAAATTTGCAGTCTAACATAGCTTCATTTCGTCAATAGATTCCTGGAAAACTCATCTGAAGCACATTGCCACATGGATTTTTCTTGCAGGCTACAGAAAAATAAAGCTTGCGCTCTAATGGGTGAGCCGTGATGGGTGTCTGTTCTAGCTGATATCAAGTCACAAAATAAAGTGAAAGAGGTCAAAAGAAGACCATCTCAAAACAAACCTATAATATGCATGTTGGGACTGAATCACAGTCAACCAATTAAGTGAACAATACAGTGAACTTCCTAGTGGCAATTATATCTGCTGCAATATTTAGTGACAAAACAAATCTTCGACACAATAATTTAAATTGACTGAAAACTCAATCTTGCTGGAATCCGCTAATTGCTTTCCTTAGATGTAGAAAAATGAGCATGTTGTGCATTTTGAGATCAAAGTTTATTCAATCTTATTTCACACAAATGCTTTAGTTCTCATTTTTTTTCTGATACACTCTTCTTTGTCATTTATTTTTCATCTTTATTTTTTTATTTTTTTTATTTTTTTTAGGATCATCAATACACTTTTTTTATTACAAATGGTTTGTGATATGTGATACAAAGAAAAGGCCTTTGGAGATGAAATGCACCGGGTAATTAGATTTTAAAATACTTTGTGTATATGGAATTCTATGACTTTGGGGGACATATGAAGAGTTCAGATGCAAAAGCCTCTAAGTGCCATCTGGAATTTTCTTCTAGAATGATCATTTTTATCAAGCTTGTATATTAAGTAATTTCACTTAAATGGCAATGAAGATTACCTATTAATTGTCATGTAAGTGAAATTACTGAACTTAAATATACGAGCTTGATAAAAATGATCATTCTAGAAGAAAATTTCAGAGAGGCTTTTGCATCTGAACTCTTCATAAATATATGATATTTATGATGTATAGCTTTTGCAACTAATTACAATGGGGTTTAAAAGAATCAAAGGCTCATGAATAATTGTAAATGTTCCTCCACTGATTGCTATTTTCTCTAAAGCAAAATCATTGTCACAAAGTTCTGTTGCAGATAAATTACCTTTTATGAATCCTTGACCCAAAAAGGCTTTATATTTTTTGACAGTCAATGCATACAGGGACCAGTTGCATAAACATAGCAATTATGTTAAGACTGTCTTAAGAACTAGTATGACCATCTAGCAGTTAGTTAGGGATAATCAGTCTTACTTTTCGGTATCAAATTAGACTAATCTACGTTTTTATGTAACTGACTTAAAGTTATGAACAGTCAAAAAAAAAAAAAAAAAAATTATGACTATTTTGTAAGACTATTAGCAGTTCTACCAGAAAGACTCAGGGGAGGCAAAATACCGTAACAAGTATACATTTATTAACAGCCCAGCAAGCAAATATTATGATATAAAGTTCTTTGGCGTAGGCCCCGTCCGTAGCCGTAATCCGAGGGTACAGAATCTGCATTTCCTGCCAGAAGACGAAGGCAGGGGCACAGCCGGCCCCCTGGGAGGTATGGGAAAGGACCATCCTGGTGGTGGTGGGGAGGATGCAGGGGAAGGAACCATCCTGGACCGACACAAGGGTGAGTAATTAATGACAGAATTTTCATTTTTGGGTGAACTAATCCTATAAACAATTTTCAACTATCCTCTGATAGTTTCATAGCACAATAGCACATTCTTCCATTTGGAACAAAGCTGCAGATGGTGTAAAACCACACTGGAACAGATGTGATTTCAGTGACTTCCCTTACTTGTACAAACCAAAAACATTTCTGACACTCAGTAGAAGAGAATTCAGTTGAAAAGAATTGCAAATGAATAACACATAGAAAATGAGTACTGGCTGACTTATACAGGAAATACATAGCAAATAGGAAAAAATAATGCCTTGTAAAGAAGCACACGGCTGACGTGAAGTATAATATGTCCCTCGTCCCTTTGTTTGAGAGTAGGCAATAGGAATTAGGTAACTGGTTAAACAGTTCTTGCACAGAGCTACATTGGTAGCATTGGTTATTGCAAACAAATAGAGTATATATCTCTGTCTCTATATTTTAAAGGGATAGTTCACTTTGAAATTAATTTTTGGTATGTTTTAGCTTACCTCAAGGGCATCCAAGATGTAGGTGTCTTTTTTTCCGCAGTAGTTTCAATTTTGATATTTTTAGGTCAAACCGTTCTTGTCTGTCAGTCATATAATGCAGGTCTATGGTCATTATCTCAAAGAGCATGCACATCTGACGTGTACGCAGACTGGTGCATAGATATATACACACTAGATGTCGCATTGTCTATGGCAGTTCATTGGAACGAATGTCTTTAAGGCGACATCTAGTGTATATATCTATGCACCAGTCTGCGTACACGTCAGATCAGATCACTTCGACATGGCTGTGTACAAGAGGTAAAAACGATATAAATACTGTTCGTTTTCTCACACAAACCGTTCGTTTCGTGTCTTAGACCATCAATGTGTACTTACGATGGGGAATTGTTTAATTTGGACGACGGGGAATTGTTTTAATTTGGACTCTGTGCATGCTCTTTGAGACAGTGACCATCGACCTGCATTATATGACTGACAGACAAGAACGGTTTGACCTAAAAATATAAAAATTGAAACTACTGCGGAAAAAAAGACACCTACATCTTGGATGCCCTTGAGGTAAGCTAAAACATACCAAAAATTAATTTCAAAGTGAACTATCCCTTTAATGGGGATTTCTATATTTCAATGTTTTCTATTATCTTGCACATTCTTCTATTTGATGTACTAAGACATCCATCAGCTCTCACCATTGCTCCCACAGTTCAGGTTTGAATCATGTTTGATCAATGAACTAGGCAGATAATAGACACTCTGATTTCCATGAAGAATAAGAAAAAAATATTTTCAGTACTTACATTCAGAATGAAATAAATGACTTTAAAGTACCCAGAGAGCCCTGAGAGAGAGGAGCCCTCACTGTTGCACTGTTTTGGTGTCTGTTTGTTTTCGGGCATTAATTAGCCATTAAAATGCATTTGAGCTCTATTGTCTATGAATGAGTTTTTTAAAAGCGCACTCCTGAGAGTCCCACAATCTGAATGAAACAGATGTCAGCCACTTTCTGCCTCCCACCACTATCAGCTCCACCAGCAAGCCCTGTCTTCATGGTTAAAGAATAAAAATATATATTTAAAAAAACAAAACAAAGATACTGAGTAAAAATTGAACACAACAGGACAGCCACCCACATTAAATAAATGCAAACTTTATGTTCAGAGGAGGGTACTTGAAATAGTTTGTGACGTTTTTTTCAACCTGACATCAATACAACCATCCTTAGACCTAAAGGGAATGTTCTGTGTTGCTCTGTTGTATAGGAAAGGCTCTGATGCAGTATGACCAGTGTTGGAAGCTGCTTTGAAACTGTAACTTGTCAAGATACAGACAATTAATATTTTAAAGTAGTTAAACTACAGCCAGGCTGCCTACACACTATATTCACAGCTAGCACACAATACTGTATTTTACATTTATATTATTGTTTTTTGTATTATTAAAGCACACTATCGCTTAAAAGTTTTGGGTCAGGTAGTTCTATTTCAAATAAATGTCGTTCTTTTGAACTTTATATTCATCAAATAATCTTTATAAATCAGCATATTAGAATGAGCTCTGAAGGATCATGTGACACTGAAAATTTAGTCGTTTACACCACGTTCTCTCGTGTCATACCTTGTATCTTGTTTTGGTACGTAAATCTATTTAATTGCTTCAAAAATATAGCGGTGATCTGCACTCAAAACCTTATTTATGCAAAGTCTGAGATTGGATCGGTGTACTCTTCTTATCCTCCTTCTATAGGCTCTACCGCACACGTTGATCCTTGGACCTCTATCACTTTATACACATTATAAAGCCCGAAAGGCATGCAGTAATACTCATATAGCCCCAATGGAGTGATAAATGCGGTCTTGTGGCGGACTTTCTCAGGTACGGTAACTTGATGATAGCCACTGGCGAGGTCTATTGTCAAAAAAATCTCTGCTCCCCCAATGCATCCAGACTCTCATCTATGCGTGGTAATGGGAAAGCATCACATCTGGTCTTAGCATTTAATTTACTATAGTCCACACAAAGTCTGAGACTCCCATCAGCCTTCCGCACCAGCACAATTGGTGAGGCATAGGAACTGGAACTCTCGTGTATGAAACCCTTTCTGAGCAACTTGGAAATATGCTCCCTGACTTCTTCAAACTGGTTCGGAGGTATGTGTCGGTACGGTTGGGCAACTGGAGTATCATCCACCAAATGGATCTCATGCTTCACCCTGTCCGTGTACCCAAGGTCCTCTGCATAGACTGCAAACACATCATCATATTTCTTCAAAAGTACACCTAGCTCAGTCTGTTGCTCTGTCCATCTAGCAGGTGTCCCATGTCACTGTCAGGCTCTTGTCTAACTTCTTGATCAATGCTCATTTCTTCTTGATCAGTGGTTGATCATGCGTTGAATTTGCACTATGCAGTGGTTGACCTCTGCATAGACTGCAAACACATCATCATATTTCTTCAAAAGTACACCTAGCTCAGTCTGTTGCTCTGTCCATCTAGCAGGTGTCCCATGTCACTGTCAGGCTCTTGTCTAACTTCTTGATCAATGCTCATTTCTTCTTGATCAGTGGTTGATCATGCGTTGAAACCTCACTTCACAGTGGTTACTCTCCATGCATTGACAATGGCCAAGTACACCCACCAGAGTCTTAGGAAGCAACCAAACATCCTCTGATGAAAAATGTACCACCTCGACTGGAAACACATGACTATGAGGGGGCACTAAGGTTGGAACTGGGACCAACCCACCAGGCAAGGGTCTGTTTCATGGCTCTAACAATGCCCAAGCATCACTGTGCGTTGGTCCCTTGTAGACTCTGACATCGACCGTGGCAACAGAGGATGCGGGTACATATTCTTCGTGTTTGCCACTTACTCTGGCTATTGACCCTTTTTCAATGAGTTCAATCTCCTTTACTTGATGGAAAGCTTCCCTCCACACTGAGTCCAAATTACCTCCTAGAGTGTTATCAAACTCAGAAAGAACAAGCTGTTTGCATCTCTGAGCTATATTCATTCCTATTATGCCAGGTGGAGTCGAGTCTGGCTCTGGAACATCCTCATTCCTGACTATCAGGAATCCACATTCCAGTATGGTCAGTCCCATAACTTGGATGTCTAATTCCACATATCCAAGGTACGGCAAAGGTAGCTTGTTGACTGCGGTTATCTTGAGCCACTTAGCTGTACAGTGAATGTCTTGATCATTACCATGGAGATGTTCTCTGAAAAAGGTTGCTCACGTTACTCCCTGTGTCCAATAAACAATGAACAGGCTCACCACCAATGTAGATATTTACCTCTGGACATGTGCCTACTGCACGCTCAGGCTTACCTCGCATTACTCGGCTCACTGCAATGGAGGGACCCCGTTTCCTGGTACTCCAGACACTGAGGCAGAACTGGAAGCAGCTTTCTAGCCATGTGGTGCTGTCTAGTTTCGAGCTAAGTGTCCTACTCCCTCACATTGGTATACATTGGCCTGAAATAGCCTCATCACGGACGTCAAAAAACGTACAGTATGGCCACTCTCTCATAAACCTGCGTAGTTCCCTGTGAAGGGTAGAGTCTTGCACCCCTTCAATGAACTGGTCTCTGAGAGCTAGCCGTGGGTCAGACACAGCATGAGAGGACTGTTGGAGAGCAGCATTCAAAAGCTGAGGCAAAGCATGGGAAAATCTTCCCCATCTGATTTTCTGCATAAATAAAATACATGTTACAGCTGTGGTGTTGTGCATTTATCTCTAAAAGCTCCCCTTAAATAAGAAAACAGCTCCTGAGGTTGTTTTATCTCTTATTTGTCTTATGTTTGAGTGAACATATTGATACTGTGACTGAGAAACAAGATGGCGCCGCTGTGTTTGGCAAGCCGTCTGTCGCTCTTCCTTTTGTGGATTATTTTCAGTATGTTTTGCTTCTCTGTGATCAAAACGTGGCCTACAACTTTTATTTATGATCGGCAAATGTTGCTAGATTTGAAAACTTCAGTCATTAATATTAATAAGGATTTATGGAGCGGTTCTCACCCGTTCTCCTCATTTTTTATTTTTTTTTATTTATTATTACAGGGACAGTGCATATTAATAAACATTTCTGCCAATATGCCAGAGTTAGCCAGAAGGCTATTTTTCATCTGCAGTCCCCGGACAGATGTTAAAAGTCACCCTAAAAGAGAATAAAATTACATAATATAAAAAAAAAATTGTACAATACATTTAGTAAGAAATCCTATTATGTTAAAAAATACAGTCAAAATACAGCAAACCAACAATCAAACAAACATCTGACAAAAACATGACATATACACACACACAAGGCAAGAAGCCAGCAGTGGATAGAGCAGGTCTAGGAATGTGTTAATTTTGACAGATCTGAAATTCAAGAAGCCATTTCTTTAAATGGTTCTTAAATGTACAATATGTGTTTAGATTTCTGATGATTAAAGGAATGCGGTTCCATTCAGTAGCAGCTCGAACAGAAAAATAAGTATGACCAAATACACTTTTTCTAAAAGGAATGACACAATCTCCCCTCGCTGCACCTCTGGTTCTGCTATGATCAGCTGTACGGATGTTAACAAACTGGTGGAGTGGAGGAGATGATAAACCATGAATAATTTTGTATAGAAGACATAGATTTGAGTATTTGACCATGTTTTCCCAGCTGAGTAATCTATGTTTTTGTAATATTGGGCAATGATGAGAAATAATCGGTTTCTTATCCAGAATTTTAACAGATCGTTTGTAAAGTGACTGCAGAGGTTTCAGAGATGTAACACTAGCGTGTGACCAGATGGGTAGACAGTAAGTGATATGTGATAAGATCATAGAGTGCATGTACATTTTTGCTGCCTGTGTGGACATTTGATGGCGAATGTGTCTAAAATTCATGAGGTTAAATTTGATGCGATTACAGACCCTTTTTACATGCGATGTAAACGACAATTTTGAATCAATCAAAACCCCCAGATATTTGTATTCTGACACGATCTGCAGCCTTTCCCCAGAAACGAAAATATCTGGCTCAACACTAAAGTTTTTGTGGGACTTTGTGAAAAACATTGCTACTGTTTTTGATGTATTCAGCTGCAGGCAGGAGTGTTTCAACCAAGCTGTAATGTTATCCAAGGATTTAGTGAGCTTCTCAGCCTCCTGAGAGAAATTCTTACCATGAACATAGACTACAGTGTCATCAGCATACATCTGCATAGAGACATCAGGACAGACGGACGGAAGGTCATTTATATAAAGTGAGAACACTAGAGGCCCTAAAATAGATCCTTGAGGAAGACCGGTAGACAGACTAAGAGCGACTGATTTAAAAGACTGGACTCTGACATGTTGGAGACGGTCAGTGAGGTAAGACTCAATCCATTTAAGCGCATCCGAGGAAAAGTTATAACTGCATAGTTTTGCCAACAAAATTGTATAATTAACAGTGTCAAAAGCCTTCCGGAGATCCAGGAACAACGCACCAACAACCCCACCTCGGTCCAACAGAGCTCTGATGTTTTCAGAAAAGAAGCAAGTCGCAGTCTCGGTGGAGTAATTGGCTCTGAAGCCAAACTGCATAGGGTGGAGGGCAAAGGGTGTGGAATTTAGATGGTTAATAATTTGTTTTGCTATTAGTTTCTCTGCAATCTTAGACATTGCAGGCAATATACTGATGGGTCTGTAGTTTGACATGGAATGAGGATCTCCACTTTTGAAAATTGGAGCAACAACAGCTGGTTTCCACATGCTTGGAAAAATATTTTGTGAAATCGACATGTTGATTATTTTGGTGATGGGGGATATGATTGATATACTTAGTGCCTTGAGCATTACCGTATCCATATCAAAAATATCTTTACATTTTGATGGTCTGAGTGATTTAATGGTCTGTGATACCTCTGATTCTGTGATGTTAATTAAACTAAAAACTAATTGACTTTTGTCTATTGACGGGGTGTATATGTTCTCTGGTGTAAAACAGTTCGCTATGTTAGCCACAGAATCAATAAAATAGTGATTAAATGCTTCTGCTATAACCGGAAGATTGTTTGTCGGTTTTTCATTTATTTTAATTACTGGAGTGTTTTGTTCTTTGGGGCGATCACCCATCATTTTTCTTAGCTGATTCCATATTGTTTTAGTATTTCCATTGGATTTTTCAATTATAGTGAGAAGAAATCTGCCTTTGCTTTTCTTAATGACCTTACAACTTTATTTCTCAACATGGCGAAACGTCCTCTGTCATGACTTGATTTAGTTTTATTTGCTAGGTTTAGGGCTTGGTCTCGTTCTTTCATGATTTTTATGATGTCTGGATTTATCCAGGGTACAGTGTTTTTGTGTTGTTTGTACTTGATTTTTTGTGAGAATTCTTTAATAGGTCTCTCAAGTGTTTTTAGAAATATTTGGCTGTCTCTTTCGCAATCAACTAAAGATAAAATGTCATCCCATTGAATTTGGTTAGCTGCAGCTACAAAGTTTTGATAATTATTTTTAGGAATTGTAATAGTCTCTTTTTTTTTCTCTAGTGCAAGGGTGAAAACGTTTTTTGGCAAGCTTTCTTGTGACAAGAATTAGATTGTGGTCCGATAAACCTGTCAACATATTAAATGATTTTATCATTCTTTCAGGTCTATTGGTAAATATGAGATCGATTTGTGTCTTGGTAGAGTTAGTTCTCTTACGAGAGGTCTCTCGTACTGCGTAAGATATCTTACGCTAGGGGAAAATCCTTTTTCCGCGAGATATTGAAGCCCAAAATTATCCTTAATTTTGTAATAATGCAAAACGCGTTGCGGCAGCATGCAGACATAGGCGAGGCAGCTCGCGCGCCTATTGGCTGCTCTGCGGCAACTGCAGCAGCCTATCGAGCGAGGCCTGGCATGACGCCAGACCCAATCAGGGCACTTCGCGCCCGCTGCGTCACGTCCCGCCGAAATGGGCGTGGTCTAGGCCTATAAATACCGCTCGCAGGCAGCTATTATCTGATTTTTCATCCTTCAAGCGAAGCACACGCATCGCTGGAGCTGGATAAGAAGCCGCGCCGTCTGAAAGAGAGCACCTTCAGCGGGACGAGTCACTGAAGTCGCTGGCCGCGCCGCCTTCCTTGCCTTCCTGCTGCGCTATCCGGCGTTATATCCTTTCTCTGCTACTGTGTTTATGTATGTGTGTGTGCTCGCCGCCGCGACACACACTCCCATTGCACTAAAAGAGCTGGGCGTCTTTTTCAAGACGCCCCTTTTCCTGATCACGCAGCTCTCGCACTCGCTGACGGCGACTGCCCTCACTGCGAGTTAGTTACTGCCTATGGTGACTCTGAGGACTCACCTGGCATCCATAAAATTATGCCGCCAATGCTTCGCTCTGTCAGTTCCCTGAAAAGCGACTGCAGATGTGCATTTTGCAGCCAACGAGCGCGTTGCACAACCCGCTCGCCTGCACCCAAACACCGTTTCTATGGTTTCCGTGCGTCACTGGCGAAAGGAGAAAAGAGCGTTTCTGGTCCCCCCGCGGACGGACCGACCTCCTCTTTCTCGTACATTTCTCATTCCCCTCTGAAGTTCGGGCGACTGGAAATGTCAGTATTGCAGTGAGCAAGCCTGTTGTAATACACGCATGCCTGCAAACAAACGCCAGTTGACGCTCTCTTATAATACTCGCGCTAACTGAGTTACAATGTGTCTCCCCCTGTGGCCCAGTGGCAGACTCTCAGGTTTTTGCACGCGAGAGACCCGCGTTCGATCCCCGGGTCTACCGGCAGATAAAATTATGCCGTCAATGCTCGCTCTGTCAGTTCCCTGAAAAGGCGACTGCAGATGTGTATTTTGCAGCCAACGAGCGCGTTGTACAACCCGCTCGCCTGCACCCAAACACCGTTTCTAAGGTGTTCCGTGCGTCACTGGCGTAAGGGAAAAAAAAAGGGAGTTTTTCTGGTCCCGCTGCGGACGGACCAACCTCCTTTTTCCTATACATTTCCCACTCCCCTCTGGAATTCAGGCGACTGGAAATGTCAATATTGCAGTGAACAAGCCTGTTGTAATGCACGCAGGCCTGCAATAAACGCCAGCATGTTGACGCTCTCTGTTTCTATGGCAACTTCTCGCTCGTTCAGTTCCAGTAAATGTGACTGTTCCAGTGTATCCTGCAGTAAACAAGTCGGTTCTGTCACCCGCTTGCCTGCACACAAACGCCGTTTTTACGGCTACCCAGATAAATCCCATAAGTGTGAATTTTTCTGGTGTCCCGGCCACGGCCGATGGTGCTTTCTGTGTAGAAAGAATGCCCACTGCCCAGTGCCCATCTCTACACACAAGCACAGCCCGTCACACAGGGCTCGCGCACATGAATCGACTCAGATCGATTGCGCTTCAAACATGGTGAATGTGCCCACTAACACCACGTTATGCATGTCTCACGGTTTCTGTAAAAACGAAACCAACGTGCATTCGCTTCACTCAAGCGAACGATGCTTTCAGTGTGGTAAATGTGCCCGCTGTCCCGCGCCCACATCCACACATAGACATGACAGTTCCTACGGGAACCGCCCAGCCCTCCCCCTCGCGGTTGACCACCGCAGAGGAGTCGAGCGCGGGCAATCTGCCCGCTGTTATCAGCGCGCCCCATGCCTCAAATGTCACGAGCGCGACGCTTGTGTTACAGCACTCCGAAGCCTCCCCATCGCTGAGCGAGCGGAGCGCGCTTCGTATTCAACCCCTAGCTATTCATGCGGACGCATGGGCAAAGCTGCCCGGGGTTTCGAAGTGGGTGCTGAACATTATAAAAAGAGGCTATTCGCTACAGTTTCGCCGACGCCCTCGCCGCTATGTGGCGCGCGTCGAGACCACGGTAAAAACAGAAGTAGCACATTTACTTCGAGCTGAAGTGGCGAAACTATTGAGCAAAGGGGCCATAGAGCCTCTCTCTCAAGTTCAGAGCGAAGGAGGGCTATACAGCAGATACTTCCTGGTACCGAAAAAAGACGGGGGTCTCAGACCCATACTAGATCTAAGGCAACTGAACAAAGTGCTTGTGAAGCGACAGTTCAGGATGCTCACGACCAGACAAATCCTTGTGCAGATTCGCCAAGGAGATTGGTTTGTGTCAATAGATCTGAAAGACGCGTATTTTTCAAATACAAATAGCGTCACGTCACAGGCGATATTTGAGATTCGCCTTCGGGGGCCAGGCATATCAGTACACAGTCCTGCCGTTCGGTTTGTCCCTGGCACCCCGTACATTTACGAAGTGCATGGATGCGGCGCTCGCACCCCTCAGAATGAGAGGCATGCGAGTACTGAACTATTTGGACGATTGGCTGATTCTAGCGCAATCTCGCGCAGTGCTCATAGAACACACGACCATTTTACTCGATCACCTCAAGGATTTGGGTCTCAGTGTCAATTGGGCGAAGAGCTCTCTGTCACCCAGTCAGAAGATATCTTTCCTGGGCACAGAATTGGACTCGCTGTCCATGATAGCGCGACTATCACCACAGCGCGCGGTAGACATTCAACGCACAGCGAACTCGTTTCGCTGCGGCGCGTCTGTCCCGCTCAAGAAATTTCAGAAGATGCTAGGTCTCATGGCCTCAGCATCATCAGTGCTCCAGCTGGGCCTGCTCCGCATGCGCCCGCTGCAGTTTTGGCTGAAAGCGCGAGTCCCACGCAGAGCGTGGGCATCCGGTTCGCTTCGCCTCAGGGTCAATCAGAAGTGCGTCACAACTCTGAAACCTTGGAGAGCGAACGACTGGTACCAATCAGGTGTAAGCCTGGGGACTTCCTCGAGGGTGAGAGTGGTGTCCACGGACGCGTCCACCTCGGGATGGGGAGCGCTGCTCGAGGGCAGACCGTTCTTCGGCCAGTGGTCGGAACGGGAAAAGCTCCTGCACATAAACTGCCTCGAAATGACCCACAGACAGTCCAACTGCTGTGGAAGAAATTCGGCAGAGCGGAAGTAGACCTGTTTGCGTCTCAAGAAAACGCTCACTGTCCGGAATTTTTCTCCAAGAGCAGGAACGCGCTGGCCCATGTGTGGCCCCGCCGCCCGCTCTATGCTTTTCCCCCCGTCTCTCTCCTGCCTCAGGTGATAGAACGGATCAGGGAAGAAGGATGCTCAGTATTGCTAGTGGCACCGTTCTGGAAAAACCAACCTTGGTTCCCAGTCGTGATGTAGTTAGCAAGTACTGCCCCGTGGCCAGTACCAGTGAGGAGAGACCTCCTCTCACAGGCCCACGGCTCGATCTGGCATCCTCACCCGGAACTATGGTCCCTTCATGTCTGGGCCATCAACGGGTACATGTTGGACTCCCTAAAGGAGTATTAAACACGATCACGCAGGCTAGAGCTCCGTCTACGAGACGGCTCTACTCCTCGAAATGGTCAGTGTTTTCGGGCTGGTGCACAGCCCGTGGTGTGTCACCCACAGACTGTGGTGTGACGGAGGTGTTTTCCTTCCTACAAGAGCTGTTGGATGAGGGCAGGGCCCCCTCCACGCTCAAAGTTTATGTGGCGGCTATAGCAGCGTTCTCAGGAACAACGCTTGGTCAGTCAATAGGAAGGAACGATTTAGTCATCCGCTTCCTTAGAGGGGCTAAGAGACTGAATCCTCCCAGACCTCCCTCAGTCCCCGTATGGGACCTTTCTACGGTTCTGGAAGCCATGAAAGGTGCGCCATTTGAGCCTTTACAGTCAATTGATTTGAAACACCTGTCTTTCAAGACGGTGTTTTTGCTGGCTCTCGCTTCAGTGAAGCGCATAGGGGATCTACACGCGCTCTCTGTGAGTGCGGCGTGCATGGAGTTTGGGCCTAATGACTCAAAAGTTATACTCAAATAGGGCTGTGACGGTGGCAGTTTTTTACCACCGCGGTGGTAAGGGACCAACTACCGGCGGTGTTGCGGTGGTTGGGAGGTTGTTTTGAAATGAATAATAAAAAATAAAAAAACAACACACTAAAGCCGGTAAAGCATTGAAATAAATATCAGTAAATACTAGTAACTTACATCATATAATAAAGTTGAATCTATTTAAAAAAAAATAAAATTTTTTTTTTAATATTTCCACACAAAGACGCGTGATATAGCCTACCGCTCTGCGCTTTGAGAGGGATGTGGGACACGAGCAGGAAAGAGACCATCAATCTCTTTTATGATATCTTCATGTTAACTACTTGTTGTAAAAGTTATGAAGAGCGAATTTTATCTTCAACAAGGGCAAGGCATTTAGGCTATGTTTGCGCGCTGCCAGAGAAAGCCAAACTAAAATCACCCGCGCGTGTGAAACGCGCTTTACAAATGAACTTAACGCGCCTTACCAATTACCATATGTCTAATAACAAGCACAAACTGTTTAAAAAAGAATTTGACGTACAAGTAGCCTAAAAATGTAGGCTATCTGTCCTACAGCGTTTTTTCTACTTTACCACAGTAAAGAATACGAAAATAATAGACCTAATTAAAAGCGAACAAAGGAAGAAACGTTTATAATCCCCTTTGGAAATGGGTGAGACGCGAGTGAAGATATGGGAAAAGAAACAAGAGATTCCATGCAGGGATGAGTCACGATTTTGTAATATTCGATTAGTTGATTTAATTATAGAATATCTAATATGTTGTGCGATTATTCTCTAAAATAAAATCTCCATGTTCTGGTGCTGATGCGGTGGTGACGCGTTCATGTAACCAGAGGGTGACGCTGCCAGTAACGCACATAACAGCTGTCACAAAGAACCGGCAAAAGTAATGATTATGAATGTGTCAAATATAGCAAGGAGACATTTGAATTGTTTATTAATAAAGTGTTTTTTTTGTGTCAGTGTCGGGCTGCAAAGATGAAGTTGACGATTGCGGACTCGTCATCTTCGCAGTGAACGCGCCTATAGAGAGAAATGCACACTTCATACGGAATGCATATGCTAGTCGGTTTATTTTCGTTTTGAATTGTTTTGTTTAAAAGTAGACAATTCAAGCTTTCTATAAGGAATAACTAATGGATATATTTAAATTCTCTGATAATCGGTTGTCCAGATCGCAAACCAGAATTCAAAGCCGACAAAGTTTAAATTTATGGGCTCAACTCTCTCATTCGTCATGAATTCAAACTTTTCCATGGCTGCGATATAACATTTAATTGCTAACCTATTATGTCTTTTGTAAACAAAGCTTTGTGTGTCATAATATTAATGTAAAACAGCATTCACAAACGAAATATTTTTTTGGCGAACCACCGCCGGTACTACTCAGCCACCGCGGTGGCGCTTTACAACCGCGGTGGTGCGGTTGTCAAGTTTACCGGCACAGCCAAACCTAAGCACGGTTATGTTCCAAAATCCCTCAACACACCGTTTAGGGCGCAGGTTATCTCCCTGTCAGCCCTACCGGTCCCTGATGAGGAAAGAGACGCGAGCCTCCTTTGCCCAGTCAGGGCATTACGAGCTTATGTGTCTCGCTCGTCTGTTTTCAGACAGACGGAGCAGCTCTTTGTTTCATTTAGCGGGTGTTCTAAGGGACTAGCCGCGTCGAAACAGAGCCTATCCAGATGGATAGTTGATGCTATAGCGCTGGCATACACCTCCAAGGGCATGCAGTGCCCGTTGGGTGTCAGAGCGCACTCCACGAGAGGCATGGCCTGTTCGTGGGCCTGGTCAAGTGGGATTGCCTTGCAAGATATTTGTATGGCGGCAGGCTGGGCCTCCCCGTCTACATTTATAAGGTTTTATAACCTAGAGGTTCCCGCCCTGCAGGCCAGGCTGCTGTCGGTCTAAGTTTACCAGTATTATCTGACCTGATGCTATCAGCTCAGAATGCTGCGTCTACTGAGCACAGCTCAATGTTCGACAGTAAAAAGTAGCAGCACGAGATGTGCCTGGGCAGACTGTGTAAGACCCACATTCCCCCATCAGTTCAGGCCGTACCCCGCCCTGTCTGTATGAAATTCGCGTCTCAGCGACGCTGCCATATGTGGAAGAGTGCGGCTTCGCCCCTCCCTCTTCCCGGACTCCCTGTGAGTTCCCTGAGTGATTGTGCACTATATGTACCCCGGGCTTTCGCCCTTGGGTCTTTGGTGTCAGATCTCAGCATGCACGGCGTTTTGCATTGGGTCCCCTAGCGTAAGATATCTTACGCAGTACGAGAGACCTCTCGTAAGAGAACGTACTCGGTTACTGACGTAACCTCGGTTCTCTCTAGAAGAGGGAACGAGTACTGCGTATCTTGCCGTGCATGCACACGCTCTGGTTGCTTCGATGATGAAAAACCAGATAATAGCTGCCTGCGAGCGGTATTTATAGGCCTAGACCACGCCCATTTCGGCGGGACGTGACGCAGCGGGCGCGAAGTGCCCTGATTGGGTCTGGCGTCACGCCAGGCCTCGCTCGATAGGCTGCTGCAGTTGCCGCAGAGCAGCCAATAGGCGCGCGAGCTGCCTCGCCTATGTCTGCATGCTGCCGCAACGCGTTTTGCATTATTACAAAATTAAGGATAATTTTTGGCTTCAATATCTCGCGGAAAAAGGATTTTCCCCTAGCGTAAGATATCTTACGCAGTACTCGTTCCCTCTTCTAGAGAGAACCGAGGTTACGTTAGTAACCGAGTACGTTATTCTTGTTGGCCCACGTATAACTTGTGTTAGATCAAACCTGTCAGTGATTTGTTTAAGCTTTTTTCTACAGGATTTGTCCTCCCAGTTGATGTTAAAATCCCCCATTATGATAAGTTCTTTATCAAGGTTGCTTTCTTTTAGCAGCTGCTCAAAGTTTTCATAAAAACTGTTATCTGCAGAGGGAGGCCTATACATTACAACAAGGACAAATGACATTTGTGGTGAAAGGGTGATATTGAGACCTAAACATTCTAATAAATTGTTTGACCATTTGATTTTGTGACACTGTAATGTGCTTTTTATATAAACCATCACTCCTCCCCCCCTTTTTGATCCCTCCCTGTCTTTCCTGTAGATGCTATAACCAGGAATATTCAGAGCTGCCGACGGAGCATTTTGATTAAGCCAGGTTTCAGATAAGCATAAAAAGTCCAGGTTTGAATCCGATAAAAGATGCTGTATTTGCTCACTTTTAGACAGTATGCTTCTAACGTTTAGATGTCCACCTAGAAGACCCTTTGGTTTAGCCCTAGGGTCCCACATTGTTCGTGAATGATTGACAGTCTGAAACACCTCCCACTTCCTGTTCTTCGCAATCCCAGGATTTAGACGTTTCCTGTTTACATTCTGCGTTACTATAGGGACGCGCAAAGCGCCCTTTTTTGAAGTGGTCGCAGAACTATGGGGTCTAGACAGGCCAGCATGTACCTCAAGCCCCGAGGAAAAACAGGATCCACCCGATGTCCCCGCGAAGTCATCACTTTGCAGGCTCGACCTCCGTGATCCCCCGAGGACACGCCGCACTCCACCCACGCCGACACCAGCATGAGAAACCCGCGCCCGCCGATCCATTATCTCCGTCTCAGCACCAGCACGTCTCCCCAGCGTCCCAGCACCAAGGGAAGACGACGGACACGGAAGGTTAGAATGTACAGGATTACATTGTAGCGCATCATACAAAGGGCATACCTGTAGGACTGTAGTAGTGCGCTCCTCCAGTGTAACGCGGTGCGGTCCTGGGCATGGATGTATGTCTCCAGATAATATCAAACAGATTGAGATGATCAGTGCATTTGTCCATTGTAGGCGTGAAGTTGTCTTTGTTTTTTTTCGGATTTGTTTATAGAGATGAGGATAAATGAAAGTCATAGCCACAAGGTATTTTCCATAACCAATGCTTGGCTTGACGTTATTGTTTGTTTGTTTGTAAAGTAGATCCAAACTGCTGAAGAACCTTTTCCCACAGAAGATAAGTTGTTGCTTGCTATCAGCAAGTTTGAGGTCAACATTAGATGGTATGAGACCGACAATCAGAGTGTATAGCAGGAGAGCTGTTACCACATCTGTCCCACCAGCAGCCATGTTCCCATGCCCTATTCAAACGCCTCATTCATCGCCTCATTCATCACCCTGGATGAATATCCCGGAACACCTGTGCCGGCACACCTCTAATCCTCTTCGCAAAAAACGCCGTAGAAGACGCGGCAAACGAGGAGGTGCTGCTATTAGATTGAAAGCCAGAGTGGATTTTTCTGTCTGCTGTGCTGCACGGGATCTATCTTACCGGAGTCGTTGGATTCGGCCTATTGTTCCTGACTCCCTTGATGTTTCTATGGTGTGTCTACTTCCCCGGGCTCGTCGAGGTGGAGTGAACCCTCAGTTTCTGCGCCCGCTAAACAGAGGGATTCAACCAGAAAGCGATCCTCCGCCGCTAAGGATGGCATTACTTAACGTGCGGTCCTTGGTAAATAAAACTTTCATTTTACATGACTTTTTTATTTCACGAAATCTGGATTGTTTATGACGGAAACCTGGACTAAATTGGGGGACTCAAGTCCCTTTTCTGAACTTGTTCCCCAAAATTGCTCATTTTTTTATTCTCCACGACACTCCGGTCACGGGGGAGGTTTGGCCGTTGTTTTTAAAAACTCTTTTCAAGGCCGCTTCATTCCGACGGACGCTTACACAAGCTTTGAGGTTCAAATGTCCTTAATGAACACGGAAAATCCAGTACTATGCGCAGTTGTTTACCGGCCCCCACAGTTCAATAATTTATTTCTGAGCGAATTTGCGAACTTTTTGGGGAATGTAGTAGTAATATATGACCGAATTTTATTGCTTGGTGATTTTAACATTCATATCTGTTGTCCTAGTAAGCTGCTAACCAAAGATTTTTGTAATCTATTGGATTCTCTTGATTTTTCTCAATATGTACAATGTCCTACGCATGTTCATGGTCACATCTTGGACTTGGTCTTTGCTCATGGATTTTCTATCAAAGATATGGACATAAGAGACAATGGATTTTCTGATCATAAATCCGTTACTTTTACAACTGCCCTATCTCGTCGATCAAATACGAAACCTGCTCAGACACGTTGGGTTCGTTATTTCTCATCCACTGCCAGTGAGGACTTTTCCACTGCCTATAAAGCAGCTAATGAACTACTAACTACGAAACGGATCTCTGAATCCCCGGACGTTGACACATGTCTAAGTTTATTCAATAATACCTGCTTGGACATTGTTAATATCATTGCTCCTTTAAAATATAAACGTTCTATAAAAAAAATTTCACCTTGGGTTAATGACTCTATCCGCTCACTCCGACAAAATTGTAGACGAGCAGAGCGCAAATGGCTCAAGGATCGACTGCAGGTGTCATATGATATTTTGAGAGAATCTCTTCATGTTTTCCAGAAAGCTGTCAAGTCTGCCAAATCAAAATACCTTGCTGAAATTGTTTCCAAAAATCAGCATAGACCAATAATTTTATTTTCCACCATTGACTCTGTTTTAAACCCTGTGGTTGATGCTTTCCCTGATGTGTCTGATTCTTTATGTGAAAATTTGTCATCTTTTTTTATCACAAAGATAATAAGGTTAAGACCAGAAACAACGCAGAGCTCTCCTGTTTTCCCTTCGATATGGTCGATCACTCAACCCTTATTCTTCGACTGAAGAATTTAGGCATTCATGGCACCGTTTTAAATTGGTTTCAGTCTTTTTTAACTAATAGAACATTCTCTGTATGTATTGAAAATTGCACTTCCTCAGCAGCACATCTTTCCTGCGGTGTACCACAGGGATCCATTCTAGCTCCGATATTATTCTCTCTTTATCTGTTACCATTGGGTTCTATTTTTTCTAAACACGGAGTGTCATTTCATTTATATGCCGACGACACCCAATTGTACTTTCCATTTAAACAAAACAACTCAAGCTCTTTAGAAGTCCTTCTTGCATGTTTTCAGGAAGTGAAGCTATGGCTTACACAAATTTTTTTAGCTCTTAATGAAAACAAAACTGAAGTCATACTGTTTGGACCAAATGATCGCTATGACTCCGGTACTTTAGATCTTGATGAGTTAAATCCTCATGTTACTTCATCGGCAAAAAATCTAGGTTTCCTGTTCGATTCAGGCCTTAAGTTTGATCAACAAATTAACTCTGTTGTTAAATCCTGTTTCTTTCACTTACGGCATCTCGCAAAAGTAAAATAATTTCTTTCTTCTAAGAATTTCGAAATAGTCATTCATGCGTTTATCACTTCACGACTAGAATATTGTAATTCACCTTATTTTGGAGCTAACCAATCATCAATTGGGCGCCTTCAATTAGTACAAAATGCTGCTGCCAGGCTGTTGACTGGTAGTCGAAAGTCCGGTCACATTACGCCTATCCTAACCTCTCTAAATTGGATACCAGTCAAAAAGAGAATAGAGTTCAAAATTTTAATTTTTGTTTTTAAATCATTACACGGCCTAGCACCGGGGTACCTATCGGACCTAATACACTACCACAACCCACCCAGGGTCACTTAGGTCTAGTAACCTTGGATTGCTCTCTGTACGTCGATCGAGACTGAAACATCGAGGTGACCGAGCCTTTGAAATAGCAGGCCCCAAATTATGGAATAGCCTACCATTATCAATTAGATTAGAGTCGTCAGTTGCCACTTTCAAATCAAAGCTTAAAAGACACTTTCTTAATGCTGATCCTTAATCTATTTTCTTAACTTGTAATTGTATTATATTCTGTGTTATTTATTTTAGTATGCTTGTAATCATATTGACTGCTCTTGCAATTTTACTATTTCCTTGTATTGATTATTTTGTCCTGTTCAGCACTTTGGTCAACCATGGGTTGTTTTTAAATGTGCTCTACAAATAAATAATGAATGAATGAATGAATTCATGTTGGCAAGAGAAGACAGTATTTGGTCATGTTTTTGCCCCAGCTCCAAAATATGTGACTGGAACTGTACCACCGGGTTCCCTCTATCACCATGGTCCACAGCCTCTGCCCCATCTAGATTGTGGCTGGTTCCAGCTTGAGTGTCAAGCAGACTTGGGTCCTGGTCCATGTTCCGATGCAGTCTCTGGCTCAGACTGCACAACTGCCACAAAACAGTAACAGTTTGCAGACAGGTTCACTTGAAGCTCTCTGCCTTGTGTGGTCCCCTTCACCCTCTTCGACAATGTGAGCAACTTCCTGCTTCAGAACACTAATGCCTTGCTTCCTCAACATCTCTCCAGGCACGCCACACCACTCATTGTAGACCCTCTTGGCGATGGCTCTGAAGTCCTATTATTCATTAATTTTATTTATTTACTTTTTTTTTTACTGTAAAGCACTTTGTGACCCTTTCCTTGTCTGTGAAAGGTACTATATAAATAAAATTGACTTACTTACTCTTCATCACTACCATTGTGTAACCCGTTACACGTGATAAATTTGTGTCAACTTTACTAACGGACCAGTGGGCTCAAAAGATTAGGTTCGTCCGGGGAGAGAGATGGTGCAACAGCAGTGAATACTCGAACAAAAGGATGAGGTAAGAACAAGTTTGAATTTACTGAATATGTTCTTTTCTTTTCTTTTACCTTGTTGTTAGATTGTAATGATTAATCAATTAGTTGAACATGGACCCATATAACCTCACACAGGCGTAAGGAAAACAATAGAAAACGAAACAAACAAAACAAAACAAAATCTCGTTCACTCTGAACGTAAATACTCAGAAAGTCCAAAAGTCTGATGTTTCTCAATGAACAGATCAGTTCGTAAACTCAGTCCAAAAGTTTGTGAGGCACTTAAATCAGTCGTCCTATTCTGCCCTGGATAGAACAGAATAAATTGATGTGTGATTCTAATCCTACCGTTCAAAGACGAGCAAGTTCAGTTTCGGCTTCGGTTTCTCTTTCAACAGGGTAATCAAAGGATTCGTTAAACGGGCGGCTCGCCAGTCCAACCCTACCGTTATGCACACAGGAAGAGCTGAGACAATCCACAATTCAGGAATGATTCACACTTCGTCCGATTCACATGCAGAATGGATCACACTCATCAGCTGGACATCACAGCACTCACATGGAAACAAAAGCAGAAGAACAAAAAAACCTGGCCTTGAAGACACAAGGCCAAAAAAAACCAATTAGCATTCGACACTATATACAAATCAATTCAGATTATACACAACTTCTCATAAAACACAGCAAATAACATCCATTTATAGGACTCTGTACAATAAATTGTCTTTATGCAATAAATTGTCTTTATGCAATAAATACATTTTTGACATACTTGCTTGTAAGCATCTTATTTAACACACACATTGCATTTCATGGCATTAATTTCACATAAATGCCTAATTACATCTTTCATTTTACACTTAAGGCTGAATTTGCCATTATACTGCACCAAATAAACAATAATTTGATGTAACACACTTAATATGATCCTTAATGAACCTTTTTGAACAATACTGAAATTATTGAAACTATATTAACTCACCAAGGAACTCGTTTACATGTACATCGGAAGAACCCGGAAAGTTCCAGATGATACACGTTCTCAAAATGTCTTTCTCGAGCATAAACTGCTTCTCCCTGAATCCTTAGTTAGAGATATATATACACACACGACACACACTATATTAGCTTTAAACTAGCGCTAATATGGCATCATTGACATGCGGTCAACACATAACGTGAACAATCATATCACTTCAACTCATTTTAACTGCTAATTATTTCTACATCGTCATCATATAAATGATTTAGAGGCATTTAAACAACTCTCACATCAGTTCTCGACTCAAATCGGAGCTTCAAATCTCCCGGAGCAAAACAAGCATATCGTCGCTGTCGGGCGGAATCCTCGTATCTCCAAAACCATTATTTTTCAGGAAATTAAAAAAACTGCATATTTTTTGAGTTATTAAACATTGTATCGTTAAAGTTGGTATTATACCATATATTGCTATCATATACTGTTGTATACCAACATTAACAAAACATTTCCCTAAAATCATGTTTAATCGGAGATACGAGATTTATGACTTGGGAGCGGGGAGATACGAGGTTACGCTGTCATTGATTAGAATGGAACGGACACAGACGGCGCTGCTGCCAGCAGTGTTCATCACAGTCTGCGGTCGCGTTCAGCCTTTTGATAAGAGATAAGGCTTTAAGAGCTATTCAAATCTAATGATTGTGGTTACATACATCTTCCTAAACTCCATTTTAAACGTTTAAGAGATATGAGTGATGCAATAACAAAATATTAGGCTGTCTAAAATAGGCGGAAATTATCTGCACGCAAACAAAATCGGCGGTCGCGTTGAGCCTTTTGACAAGAGAAAAGGCTTCAATAGTTAATCAAAGCTAACGACCGTGGTTACATACATCTTCCTAAACTCCATTTTAAAGGTTTAAGAGCTATAAGTGAAGCAGAACAAAAAATGATGATCTGACTAACGTTGTCTAATAGGTGGACATTTGCCTAATCTGCACGCAAACTTACCTCCGTGGCTCACGGGCTTCCTTCTGCACCGAAGCATTACAGCTATCGATTTGTAACAAAACAAGCCTACTCAAATGTATCTAACCTAACTATTTTCACTCGTTATTGTCTAAAAAACAGACAGAGTTATGCAAAAATAGGCTTAACTTACTGGCGCCAGTAGACAGACCCTTTTTCTCCCATAAATAAAACCTGCTACTTGGGGTATTTTACATGCACAGTGCCAACTTCGAGTCAGTAAAATAATAATAAAAACAATCATTTAAAGCTGGTATCCAAAACATTTAATTCAATTCAAGTATAATATTAGATACATTTTAAAACTTCAATGCACAAGTATAATGAGCCTAATAATAAGCCTAGTAATACGTAGACATTTAAAATGCATCAATAACTGATATCATAGTTTAACACAGATAAAATCAGAGTTAAGGCTTGCTTTACGTGTTGCTCGACGAGGGTTTCTTAATCGTTGCGAGTTTCAATCCTGAGGAGACAAAATGCCGCGAGGCTCCCGCCCCCCGCGGAGTGAAGAAGAGGTGGAGTTACGAGGATTCTCAGACAGTTGAAGTGTCCAATGGAGTTACGAGATTTGCTCTCAAGCTATTTTCAACACTTTAGATTGGTTAATAATTTGTAAAAATAACAGAACCACGTGGGGACTGACCAATAGCATCGATTTGTGAAAAAATATGAAATTGACCAAATTTGGACATACGAGGTTTCCGCCCGACAGCGACGATATGCTCGCGTCAGAGGTTCACGAAGAAAAAGAAAGTTCCAGAATGCGCTGCTCTCTAAAAGTGCCGCGATAGCAGAATTTTCCATGACGTCATTCAAAATGCGATCTCATTGGAGGCATATGTAAAGGGAGATAACGCTATTGGACATATTTATAACATTCAATATTTTATATTTCTCCATTTCTATATAATTAATTAATTGTTTGCAGTCTTATATTTGATCTGAAAGTAGCTTTCATATTTTAACTCTGTTTTTTAATTTGAAGTGCATTTTGTCTCTGTCCACTGGTAACCTGGGTTACACTTTCCCCCTCTGAATTCAGGCACGTCCTCGGGCATGCTTGGGGTTGACTTGTCACCACTATAGGAAAAGCACCAGACATATTCAAGGAATGATCACTGATGGATGTGGATTCTTCCAAGGAAGTGGTAAGTGCAGAACTCAACCCTTGCAGTAAGGACTGGATAACTAGTGTTAGGGGATTTCCTAGTTTATGATACTGGAATTTGTTAGGAGGCCCATGCTGCCTTCTGGAACGTCTAGGGTCAATAGCTCCAAGGTCATCATCTGTAACAGGCTGGTTACTTGTAACATCCTGGGCAGGTGAGATTGTGTCATTGGACTGTGTTTCCTCCGTCACAGTGTCCGACAGACCTGAAAACTCCAGCACATTTCCATTCATAGGTGCTAACAACTCTGGGGGCTCAGTACTTTCAATGCATTTGCTTCTGCAGTTCTCCACTTCAACAGTGTCTCCATCTTGAACAGGTATACAATTTTCTTCTTCATTTTCTGATTGATTATCTGTGGAGTCTTCTTCTAGTCTGATGTCAGGTAATGTTTCTTTTACTAGAGGTCTACGGCAGCCGGAAGGGTTCCAGTGTCAGGTAAGGTTTCATTCACAGGTTCTACCACAGCAGCAGGGGAGTTGAGAAACTGTGTTTCAGGTAAGTTCTCTACGGTCATAGGATGTTCTGGAGGTGAAATAATTGTTGTACTAAACTCCAATTGGCGTCCTGAATTTCCAATATAAGAGTCATCCTCTGATTCAGACTGACTACTCAGATGTTCTTGAGGAACCGCTTCATGTGCAGAGTGGGATCTGGTTCTAGGCTACGACGAATTTCAGAGGGTCTGTTCCTTCAATTTCATTCAGGGGTAGAAACCCACAAGGCAGTAGAAGATCGCGGTGTAATGTGCGGACTGGTCCAATTTTCCCTTCTGGGCAGACTGTATATACTGGCATGTCACCTGCTTTCCGGACTACCACATAGATCTCAGAGGCCCATTTATCTGACAACTTGTGTTTCAACTTCGAGCACAAGGACTCGATCACCTGGTTCAAGTGTAGAGGCAACTACATTTCTGTCAAAACGTCTTTTGTTCCGATCAGCCATTTTGGATGCATTGTGAGAAGCAACTCTGTAGCTTTCCTCTAATCGTCTCCTTAGGGATTTCACATATTGCGAATGGGACTGTAATGGGAGGTTGGTATGAAGTCCGAAAGCAAGGTCGACCGGCAGTCGAGGCTGCCTCCCAAACATTAGCTCATATGGTGAATATCCAGTTACATCACTCCTTGTGCAGTTATATGCATGCACCAATGGTTTGACGTGATCTTTCCAATGAGCTTTGCTTTTGTTCTCCAGGGTGCCTAGCATCTGCAAGAGGGTCCGATTAAAGCGCTCCACCGGGTTCCCTCTAGGATGGTAGGGGGTGGTTCTCACTTTTCGGATGCCAGCAATTCTACACAACTCTTGGATGGTACGAGATTCAAAGTCTGGCCCCTGGTCGCTGAGAAGTTTCTCCGGAAAACCGTAATGGACAAAGAAATTATCCCACAGGCATCTAGCAACTGTTTGCGCTTTCTGGTTACGAGTAGGAATAGCAACAGAGTACTTGGTAAAATGGTCTGTGATGACCAAAATATCCTTGGTGTTACTGCTGTCTGGTTCCAGTGGAGATGGGTCTGTCTGCGGACTGCAAGAGAGGGGAGTAACAGGAAGTGGGCGTAACTTGAAGTGGGCGTAACCTGAAGTTGTCCAAATCACACAGAACCACACGATATGTCAAACTCAAAATGAGATGTTGTCGGCAAGATGCCAGCTCGTTTAGAGACATTTAGTAATGTCGTAAGTGTAACATTTAAACCACATTATTAGATTACCCTTTGACTTTATGAATACACATAAATGACAGCTTGGCAATATATTAAAGGTTTTTATTAAATATTATTTCCAAAAAAATGTAAGCACATGTAGTCAGAGGTACAGAAAAATAATAATAATTCAGCAAATAAGGAAATTGTTTTATTTATTTTAATCATGTTTGTTAAAAGTATGTTGAATGATGTTAGTTCATTTGTGCAACCATGTATTTGCTATAATGATGAAAATATTTGAAAACCAGTTAAAATCAAGTAGCCTAATGATGCAATCCTTAGTTTAAATCTTAACTTTTGAGTGTATGCAGAATAAATGGATGTAAAATGATCATGTCACATGTGATATTTTATTTAATGTGACAGAAAAAAAAGACAGTAACACCAGTGGCACACAATGAATTACCAATGACATACATAAGACCAAAGATCATTATTCTTCAATAATAATAATAGTAATATAATCAAAGTTTTTTTTTTTTTTTTTTTACAATTCACACCCAGCGGTAATTCAGGAAAAAAATATCTGAATGCTCCACTTGAAACTTCGGTCTTCCGATCTTTTACCATGTCAATTCTCAACTGATTAATAAGATTTTGATTAATATGCGCGAAGGAGCGAGAGAGAGCCAAACAGTTTGAAGACGCACGCGCGCGCGACTGGGGCTCTCTCTCTCTCTCTGCTCATTCCTATCGCAAGCACAGCAGTCATCTACATCATTTACCGATCAAATAAGGCTTTGGCGAGACAAAAAATCGCTTGTGAGAGAGACGCGTGAGTGACAGAGAGACGGAGGGAGAGCAGGGAAAGGAAATGCAGCTGAATGAATACGCTACGTGTTTTAAATAGCGAGCGTACTTTCTTTTTTTTTTTATAACGAAACGCAATATGTTGCGGCCGGTGTTGATTCTGTGGCACACCGCCACGAATTAGTCTATGTGTGGGAAACACTGTTTGTTCTGTTTATGTTAAACTCGTGCGAGAGCGATTCAAAAGCATTCAGAACTGTCTGTTTGCTCTTATCGCTCTCGCGGTACTTTGATATCATACACAGACCGGTCTGTGCAGCGCAGCTTTAAGTCGAAAAAAACAGTGAGCAGCTTGAAGTGGACGTAACTTGAAATGACGTAACTTGAAGGGGCGTAACTTGAAGTGGGCGTAACTTGAAATGACATAATTTGAAGGGGCGTAACTTGAAGTCTTGCAGGATGCAGACAGATTCTATTGTTCCAGTGACAGAAAAACCATACAAACTAGTTCTAATGGCCTATGAGTCTGAATATTCACCAAGGGAGCCACTTTCTGTGGAGGAGTCTTCCTACGAACACAGCGCTCGCACCTTTTGATTTTTTTGTCCACATCGGCCGCCATCTTCGGCCAGTAAAATCTGGAACGGAGAAGATCGAGAGTTCGCTCCAGACCCAGATGCCCCATGTCATCATGAAGACTGGTAAGTACAATTCCTCGAAGATCTTCAGGTAAAGCCAGTTGGTTTAACACTTTGTCTCCGTCCATCCTCTTCCGATATAACAACCCATTTTTCAGCTCAAGTTTGTTCCATTGTCTCATCCACAAAGTTACTGCGGGTAAGTGGAATTTCAAGTTTGCAGGTTTGTTGTTAGACTCTAAGTGCTCAATTACCTCTTTAATTTCAGGGTCAGCTCGCTGCTTCCTGATCAGATCCTCTTCAGACAGGCAAGGTATCTCTGGGAGACCATGGCCATCTTCTTCCTGGATTTCTGGAGGTAATGCCTTTTCATTCATGCTCAGAGACTCTACCAAGGTCAAAGGAAAGACTGAAAATCATGGGATTGATTGACTTGATGTTTTTCACAGATGGCCTCCACTACTTCAGGTAAGATTGTATTAGTGTTGCCTTCAAGATCTCCAAGATGATGTAGAGTGAACTGTCTGATTCGTTCTTGCTCTTTTTTAGATTCCCAATCATCTGATGGTTCACCATTGGGACGACGAGACAATCCATCCGCATCTTGATTTTGTGCTCCAGCTCTGTATTGGATCTTAAAATTGTAGGTTGAGAGACTGGATATCCATCTATAACTAGTAGCATCTAGTTTGGCAGACGTAAGGACATAGGTGAGGGGATTGCTATCAGTGACCGCTGTGAAATCTGCCCCATACAGATAGTCATGGAATTTTGTGGTGATTGCCCATTTGAGAGCCAGAAATTCCAATTTGTGGGCAGGATACTTGGCTTCACACTTTGTTAATCCACGGCTGGCAAATGCTATGACTCTCATGTGTCCTTGCTGTTCTTGATACAAGGCTGCTCCTAGTCCTGTAGCACAAGCATCTGTATGCAATACGTAAGGCAGAAAAGGATTTGCGTACCCCAAGACAGGAGCAGAGGTTAACCTTTCCACGAGGCCTTCAAATGCCTGTTGACACTCGGTAGTCCATCTGTCACTCAGAGACTCTTTTGGATTAAGGTAAGTATGATCTTTATCTTTCCTTCTTCCCTTTCGAACCGGAGGATAGCCAGCTTTAAGGTTGTTGAGCGGCTTTGCAATCTTGGAGAAATCTTTAACAAATCTACGGTAATATCCTGTAAATCCTAAGAAGGATTTTAGTTCCCGCAGGTTCTGGGGCCTTGGTCAGGTTTTTATGGCCTCAATTTTTGATGGGTCAGTTTCTACACCGTTCTGGGAGACAATGTGGCCCAAGTAGCGCACAGATGTTTGGAAGAATTTGCATTTCTCGGGTGAGAGCTTCAATCCGTATTATTTTAGACGATTCAGGACTTGTATCAGTCGGCGCTCATGCTCCTCAAGGGTTTCGGAGAAGATGATAAGATCATCGATGAAAACTAAGACTTCTCTTATATTTAAGTCACCCATGCAGCGCTCCATGAGCCGCTGGAATGTGCTTGGCGCATTGGTTATCCCTTGCGGCATACGGTTAACTCCCAGAACCCGAGGGGGCATACGAATGCTGTTTTCTGCTTGTCCGCTTCATCCATCTCAATCTGGTAATACCCGGATTTTAGATCGAGAACAGAAAATGACTTGGAACCAGTTAACATGGAGAACACTTCCTCCAGGTTTGGGAGTGCATACGCATCTCGTATGGTTTGAGAGTTAAGCTTCCTAAAGTCAATACATAGCCGCACTGAGTTGTCTTTTTTTCGGACTACTACAATGGGGGATGCGAATGGGGACTCAGACTCTCGTATAATACCGGCTGCTAACAACTCCTGTAGATGTTTTCTGACAGCCTCAATATCTTGTGGGTGGATGGGACGAGCTCTATGCTTGAAAGGAGTTTCATCACTCAGTTTAATTCGGTGCTTCACCTTATCTGTGTGCCCATAATCCATTTCCTTCAAAGCAAAAACTTCAGGCATAGAGTTTAACAAGGCTGATAGCCGTTCTATCCATTCGGAGGGCAGTGGGGAGTCTCCAAAATCGAGAGTTATCTGAGGACTTTCTGGTGTTTCAGAAACATCACTTGTTAATGGCTTGTTTATCACCTGCTGGACAGCATGCATTTCTGCAATCACAGACCGGGGAGGGATTACTATGTTAGTCTGGGTTTCATTCTTGACTACCACAGGCAAGGAGAAGAAACGTCTCACAGGTAAGGCGTGCAACCCACTAGCAACTAAAAGACCACTTGGCAGAGAAGGTATGGTGGGAGGACTTATAACAGTCAGTGTTTCTGCTGGAAGGTAATTCAGACAGACGGCTCCATCAAGAACAGCAGTGCATCCTGCTGGCACTATTTCAGGGACTGCCCCTTTTAATGTCACACACCCAAGGGTTTTGGCACATGATTGTCGATGCCTCACATCAAGTGTCTTCAGTACGGCTGCATACCCTTTAGAAGCTAATTTGGGACTGACAGTCTCTTTTTGTACGTAACTGGAGTAAAGTGCATCCAAGGTATTTGTACCGATGAGGAGATTTGTACAAATCTGGGACCACCAGTGCTAGCGTGGTAACCTCAGCTTCTGTTCCTAGAAACTCTTTGGGAAACATTAAAGTTAACTCCACATACCCGAGGTAAGGCACTGACTGCCCATTGGCTCCCTCCACTTCCAGCAAAGATTCCAGGGGTTTCATGGGGTGATGAGAAAAGTTATTTTTGTAAAATGACAAGGGGATGGTAGTCACCTGGGAACCAGTGTCTAAAAGGCAGTTCACTTCAATTGTGTCGACATAGATTTGGGCAGTACATTTCATTCCAATTAGTCCTTTTGGCAGTTTGCTTTTAGGGCAATGATGCTTTGTCCCAGTCTCCATATGCCCTGCTACAGAGACTGTCTGGTGTTTAACTGAGTAGTAGTGGCTTGGTTCTTTAGGTCCCACTGAGCTTGTTTTTCTCTCAACTGGCGCCTCTTCTCCTCTACCTTAGAAGGGTTCGAGTCATTTTCACAGTTGATGGCAAGGTGTCCATCCTCACCACATCTAAAACAGTATCCAGGACGAGGACGAGTGATTGTCACTGAACCACTTCTGAGTTGATTGTTCTCATCCCTCTCAGTTTGCCTATGCTGGAATGTTGCAGTCTTGCCTGACCGATGTTGTGGTATGTCAGGGGCTGACAACTGAGCCTTTAACTCTGCCACTTGCTTCTTCAGTCCCACTATTCCCTTAGCTGCTGGGGTTTCTTTTGGCACTTTACCAGAAATGGATGTTCTCATAGCCTCTACTTCTGCTTGTAGTTCTACTAGTTCTTTCTTTAGCTGGATCAATTCAGAATTTTTGGAATAATCAGGCTTGCACTTCTGGTAAGTTGAGGTTTGCATAGCAGCAACCTGAGCATTAATTTCAGATATTTGAGCCCTCATAGTATCCACCTCTTCAGCTGCTCCACCAACTGCATGCTGGGAGTATGTTGACATTTGATGAGTAGCAGTTCTCATTTTGGGGGCATTACTCTGTTTGTTCATTCCAAAATGACTTCTCATCCTGTCTTCTTTTGAGGCTTGTCGGTCTTCTTCCATGCGAATTTGCACTACCATCTCTGCAAAAGAAGGTGGGTTGATCTTTTTCTTCTCTAGCTGTAAGCTGGAAATTAACCCATTATCCCAGCATCCACGGCAGAATTGCTTTATCAGACAGCGGTTTTGCTCACTCTCCGCAATGCCGCCTCTCCTTACAGTAGTGCTCAACATAACTTGCAACCGGTGCAAATAACTGGAGGGCTTCTCCCCTGGGTTCTGTAGCATGGTCATGAATTTTGCTAACAGCTCATCTCCATCCTCCACGGATCCGTAAACTGACTCTAGCAACTCCAAGTAAACTGAAGGTAAAGACTGGGGACTCACATGTTTAATGACATCAGCAGCAGGAGGGAGCAGACTATCAAGTATTCTCCTTGTGCGAGACAAGTCCGAAATGGAGGGGTCATCTAATAGAAATTGAACACTTGCCCGCCATGTGTCGAAGTCTGGCTCGTTTACTGGCCTAGGAACTTTCCCAGAGAATGACCTGAGACGGAAAGAGGCAGGTTGTAATGTAGCAGTGTCGTTTGTTCTGACAATGTGTTCAACTATAACTTTTTGAACGCTGGGCGGATCAATCATGTCCATTGTAAGTACTGGATGGGGTAACACCGTAGCTGCAGGATGGCTAGTTCTACTGCTGGGTCTTTCCTTGGACAGGTTTTGTGATGTCTCAGATTCAATTGAGGGAGGGGCTACTTGTTCTGTGGTCACTCTCTGTAAGTTGGCTGGGGACGACGGTCCATCCAGTGAGCTGGTGGTGCTGCTATCACGAGTTTGAGAGTCTGCAGCATGTGGATACTCAACTCTATCACCTGAAGCATCTATGGGCTCAGCAACAGAGCAGCCAGCTTTCATCCTCTTTAACTCCTCCTGGAGCACTTCTTCAATTGACTTTCCACTAGCGCTAGCAATAGTTTGTAGTTCTTCGAAATACAGCTTAGTGGCACTGTCACTAGCTACTTGAGTGTAGACACAGCTTAAGGCACGCACTATGAAAGTTGTATCTGGGTTTGACGTACTGACCATTGTTACGGGCAGAAGGGGCATTAGTGTTTTCATAGCGGAGCTATAAGTAAACTCTATAATGGCATGTTGATGGAATTCAGAGTTTGGGTCATCAATGAGAAGGTTGCGACTAATGCTGCCATATCTCAACAACCATGCTTCTAAGTCCTGATCTGTTTCAGTCAATGTTAAGCCGCTGACTATTACGGCATTTGAGACATCTACATTCTCTCTTTTTACAATTTACATTTTGTCAATATTCTGCTGAGTATATAAATTATTAATTTGACTCAAAACCAGTCACTATTGCTGCAGGCCAATCTCTCTCCCGGCTGGCTCGCCACTTTTACTTGTAACCCGTTACACGTGATAAATTTGTGTCAACTTTACTAACGGACCAGTGGGCTCAAAAGATTAGGTTCGTCCGGGGAGAGAGATGGTGCAACAGCAGTGAATACTCAAACAAAAGGATGAGGTAAGAACAAGTTTGAATTTACTGAATATGTTATTTTCTTTTCTTTTACCTTGTTGTTAGATTGTAATGATTAATCAATTAGTTGAACATGGACCCATATAACCTCACACAGGCGTAAGGAAAACAATAGAAAATGAAACAAACAAAACAAAACAAAATCTCGTTCACTCTGAACGTAAATACTCAGAAATTCCAAAAGTCTGATGTTTCTCAATGAACAGATCAGTTCGTAAACTCAGTCCAAAAGTTCGTGAGGCACTTAAATCAGTCGTCCTATTCTGCCCTGGATAGAACAGAATAAACTGATGTGTGATTCTAATCCTACCGTTCAAAGACGAGCAAGTTCAGTTTCGGCTTCGGTTTCTCTTTCAACAGGGTAATCAAAGGATTCGTTAAATGGGCGGCTCGCCAGTCCAACCCCACCGTTACGCACACAGGAAGAGCTGAGACAATCCACAATTCAGGAATGATTCACACTTCGTCCGATTCACATGCAGAATGGATCACACTCATCAGCTGGACATCACAGCACTCACATGGAAACAAAAGCAGAAGAACAAAAAAACCTGGCCTTGAAGACACAAGGCCAAAAAAAAACAATTAGCATTCGACACTATATACAAATCAATTCAGATTATACACAACTTCTCATAAAACACAGCAAATAACATCCATTTATAGGACTCTGTACAATAAATTATCTTTATGCAATAAATTGTCTTTATGCAATAAATAAATTTTTGACATACTTGCTTGTAAGCATCTTATTTAACACACACATTGCATTTCATGGCATTAATTTCACATAAATGCCTAATTTCATCTTTCATTTTACACTTAAGGCTGAATTTGCCATTATACTGCACCAAATAAACAATAATTTGATGTAACACACTTAATATGATCCTTAATGAACCTTTTTGAACAATACTGAAATTATTGAAACTATATTAACTCACCAAGGAACTCGTTTACATGTACATCGGAGGAACCCGGGAAGTTCCAGATGATACACGTTCTCAAAATGTCTTTCTCGAGCATAAACTGCTTCTCTCTGAATCCTTAGTTAGAGATATATATACACACACGACACACACTATATTAGCTTTAAACTAGCGCTAATATGGCGTCATTGACATGCGGTCAACACATAACTTAAACAATCATATCACTTCAACTCATTTTAACTGCTAATTATTTCTACATCGTCATCATATAAATGATTTAGAGGCATTTAAACAACTCTCACATCAGTTCTCGACTCAAATCGGAGCTTCAAATCTCCCGGAGCAAAACAAGCATATGCTCAGGTCAGAGGTTCACGAAGAAAAAGAAAGTTCCAGAATGCGCTGCTCTCTAAAAGTGCCGCGATAGCAGAATTTTCCATGACGTCATTCAAAATGCGATCTCATTGGAGGCATATGTAAAGGGAGATAACGCTATTGGACATATTTATAACATTCAATATTTTATATTTCTCCATTTCTATATAATTAATTTGTTTGCAGTCTTATATTTGATCTGAAAGTAGCTTTCATATTTTAACTCTGTTTTTTAATTTGAAGTGCATTTTGTCTCTGTCCACTGGTAACCTGGGTTACAATTGTCTATATCGGTATGCCACCAACCCAACTAAAACCCCAACAGCTAGCAAGGAGACCACTCCTGGTACCAAAAATAAGTGTTGCCGGGCTAACAGCTTGCTGTCAGAGGAATAAAAGGTCCAATACACAGGCAAACTTAAATTTAGGGTCTTTTATTTCCTACTGTGACCGTAGGAACACAGCATTAAAAATAGCTTTGGCTTTTCGTCGTTGAAAATGTTTTAGGAAACAGAACAGGACAAAAAATGTTAAAGACAGAAAAAAACAACAACCTGGAATTAGTTTCCATTCTTAAATCTAGGAACTCACAAAAGTACAAAACAATAAAAACCTACCAATGTGGCTTTTTTAAGGATAACAAAAGACAACAGTAGTGGCCTTTACACCCCTGAAAATACAAACAATACACAATTGCATTTATAATGCCACATTTATCATTCAAATTGTCTCTTAATTATACAATAGTATCACTTTATCAGTTTTACAACATATTATGCTTGAATTTGCAAAAATCCATAATACTTGCATGAAATGTATAGAAAACGTCTCAGGTTACGTATGTAACCCTGGTTCCCTGATAGGGAACGAGACGCTGCGTTTGAGACGCGGTGGGAACGCCCTGCGTGATTGCGTCGTGAAGCACGTGTATAATCAGTCCAATGGAAAGACGAGACGTCATAGGCGACGTCATCGACCAGGAAACTATAAGGCAGCCCCGCTGACACAGATCGCGTTAGCTTCTGAAAAGCCTGAAGCAAGTCGGTCAGGGCATGCAGGAAGTATGGCAGGCGAACGCAGCGTCTCGTTCCCTATCAGGGAACCAGGGTTACATACGTAACCTGAGACGTTCCCTTTCAAGGGAACTCGAGCTGCGTTTGAGACGCGGTGGGAACCCCATACCCACTACGCCATAATGCCAAATGCTCGTTCTGTGTGAAGTCCTTGCGCACACTAAGAAGCAAGCAACCTGGCCCCAGGAGTGGGGAGGTCTAGATCATAAAATCTGACAAACGTATGTGGTGAGGACCAGCCCGCCGCATTACAAACATCTTGAAGAGAAACTCCTGAAATTAAAGCCTTAGAGGCAGCCATACTCCTCGTGGAATGAGCCCGAACAGCCAAAGGTGAAAGCTGTCCGGCCGCTTCATAAGCCAGTGAAATAGCCTCAACTACCCACTTGCTCATCACCTGTTTAGATGCAGGGCACCCTTTCCTAGTTGACCCAAAGCAGACAAACAATTGTTCCGATTTACGCCACAGGGCAGCTCTGTGGACGTAAGCATCCAAAGCCCGCACAGGGCATAACAGATTAAGATTTTCCTGATCTGGGGTATTAAATGGTGGAGGATAAAAGGCCTGCAGTACTATTGGCCCCGCAACATTAGTAGGGACCTTAGGGATGTAACCCGGTCTAGGGTGAAGAAATGCCTTCACCATACCAGGTGCAAACTCCAGACATGAAGGAGCAACCGACAAGGCTTGCAAATCTCCAATTCTCTTAATGAAGAAATAGCGAGAAGAAATAAAGTTTTTAGAGTGAGGAACTTTTCTGAAACCTCTTCAATGGGCTCGAAGGGAGCCAAGGCCAGACCCTCAAGTACAATGGCCAAATCCCAAGCCGGTGCTCTAGAGTGCAATGCAGGTCTCAACCTCAATGTACCACGGAGAAAACGAATAATTAGAGGATCTCTCCCAAGAGAAGTGCCCCCCAGAGGGGTGTGGTAGGCCGATATAGCCGCCACATATACTTTCAAGGTAGAAGGTGATAATCCAGCAGAGAAACGGTCTTGCAAAAAATCAAGAACTGAACCAACAGGGCAGTTAACCCTCTGGAGTCTGAGCGGTTTTTTGGGCCCTGGGGGTGTTCTGACATGCTCTGACATTTGTGCTTTTTTCAGTTGCTTATAAACATATTAATGGCAAAGGTGTAAATTCACTCTATATAGCACAAACAGGACTACAATAATATGTGAGCCACATGTATGTACATGTTTTCATTTTTGAGAGAATAATGTTTATGCGTGGTTATCGAAAAAACTAAAAATTTAAGTTTTTGAAATAAGGCCACAAAACACATACTAAATATGTGGCAATAAGACTTTTGACTAATGGATGTCGTCGCCTATAGTTTTTTCTTCAAAATTATGTGAAAATAGTCTTGCTTTATCGTTCACATAAAACCATACATTGATTTAAATTGATGTAAAACAGGTTTTGCTTGGAAAGCCAATATGCGAGGGGGGCGTGAACGAGGAGTGGTTTACACCTTAGAATACATTGTCCCACCCACTCTGCATAATTAGCCATTCATTCAGGTGTGACACAGTGAACCACAATGCAAGGACAAAAGATATATTTAGAAGAAGACTTATATTGACCATTTAAGATTTTGCTTACATCTATCTTGTAAATATGTTTTGCTATTTTATTAAAACGGTTACAATTACAACAATAATTACAATTTCAACAATATTTCAAGTGTACTCTTTCTTTGTAAAAAAAAATGATTATAGGCCTACATTTTATCTATGTATTCATTAGTTTGAATATAGCCAACACTGGAACAGCTAACATCTTAGTTGATGAATTTATTTTTGACAAAAATAGTATTTTATATATAGAAATTGCTAAACAAAAGCTTATTTGATGTGGCAGTATATTCTACAGTAAAAACTGTACCCAAATCTACTAAACAAAATGTTGTCTTTCATATTTCGTCTGACTGTAACGTTGTTTTCATTAAATATTAGGGAATATTGTTAATTTGCAGTTTAATACGTTGCTTATACAAATAGCCTACATTTTATTTCAACATTCAGTCGATTTTTACTCATCTCAGTATAGCAATACAGTTTGCTAAAACATCATCATTCATTCACACACGCGATTTAAATTTAAACTGTCTTTTCCAGCTGTGGTAAACAGCGCGCATCTCTGCCGTTTATTCATTCATAAACAGAAACCCACGTGAAGAAATTCACGTGAGAAGGAAAAAACTTACTAGTATTCCTCAGCTCGCTCCTCGATATACCCGCACTTCTGAGGGACATTTTCCATTAGTATTATTCCTCACAGCGCTGCAAGACGGTGTAAACAAGTAATGATCTAAATAAACTTGTGTGTTTTCTCGAGCTGATCACAGGATTGCCTCAGCCATTTGCGTTTGAATAGCGCGCGCTCTCCGTGGGCGTGTCACATTACATCTGAATTAGCTGTAATGAGGTCGACTGGAATCGCTCTCTTTTAATACAGATTTCACAAGATGAGAATATTAGTTTTTTTATATAAATTACTTCATTTAAAAGAAGAGAATTCAAGCTTCATGCCTGTGTGTCTGTATGTCTGTTTGACTGAGTATTCGCTCAGTTATTGTTCATTTTCGGACACGTTTCAGAATGGACTACACTGGCAGAGAGAAGGCAGAACTCGCTTCGTTTTTATTTTTATTTATTTGGCAAAAAGCACAACACTTTGTTTTTATTGTGAGTATACACAAAAATAATACACATTTAACAGAATCGATTGATGTATGAAACTCTTATGGAAAATCAAAGTCAACAGAGTATTTATGAGTTTCTTTTACACTGATAAAAAAAAAGCGAGCTGGTATCGCCGGCGATACAGCCGACCTCAGGGGGTTAACAGGATCTAGGTGACGTACACCACACCAGGTAGAGAATAATTTCCATTTCAGTGCATAAAGTTTTCTCGTGGAAGGTGCTCTGGAATGGAGAATGGTCTCAACGACCTCAGTCGAGAGACCGGATTCTATAAGCCGGGCCCCCTCAGAGGCCAGGCCCACAGTTTCCACAACTCCGGATTGGGGTGAAATATTGTGCCCCCTGCTTGGGACAGAAGGTCCCTCCTGACAGGAATCTCCAGGGGAGAGCCGTCCAGAAGAGACACTAAGTCCGAGAACCACACTCGAGACGGCCAGTGAGGGGCTACCAGTAACAGACGGATCCCTTCCCGGCGAACCCTCTCCAGAACACCCGGAAGCATTGATATCGGGGGAAATGCATACAGGTGTAGCCTCGGCCACACCTGCACCATCGCATCCAGTCCGAGAGGAGCTGGGTGCGTTAGGGAGAACCACATGGGACAATGTGACGTCTCTGATGATGCAAACAGATCGACTTGAGCTTGACCAAACTTCTCCCAAAGGAGCTCCACCACCTCGGGGTGAAGTCTCCACTCTCCGGGTCTCAGCCCCTGCCTCGACAGGATATCCGCTCCCAGATTCTGATGCCCCGGAATATATACTGCCCTCAGTGACAGCAATTTCCCCTGGGCCCATAGGAGGATCTGATGGGCCTGCCTGCATAAATGACGTGACCTCAGACCCCCTTGATGGTTGATATAAGAGACCACCGATGTGTTGTCCGTGCGGACAAGCACATGGCGACCTCTCAGGTCTGGCAGGAAGTATTTGAGAGCTCTGAATACCGCCATCATTTCTAGCCGATTTATGTGCCAAGAACGTTGATGGTGCCAAAGACCTTTCGCCGAGCGGCCACTCATGAGCGTTACGCGTCGACAAGAAGCCCCCAGCACTGGGCCCTGGGCGAGGAACCAAGGTTTCTTCCACATGACCAAGGCACGAAGGCATCGCCGCGTGACCTTGATCGTGCGAAATGGATTTCCCCTCGGAGAAAACCCCTTGGTCCTGAGCCACCACTGCAGAGGTCTCATGTACAGAAGGCCAAAAGTGATCACGTTGGACGCAGCTGCCATGAGCCCCAACAGTCTCTGAAACTGTTTCACAGTGAGTGACTGGCCTAGTTTTACCCCCTTTATGGCTGTGAGAATCGCAGAAATACGTGCAGGAGACAGACGTGCTTGCATTGTTGTCGAATCCCAAATTACACCTAAAAAAGTGGTCCTCTGACTTGGGAGGAGCACACTCTTCTTGGCGTTGAGCCGCAACCCCAACCTCTTTATGTGAGACAGAACGACATCTCAATGCCGAACTGCCATCTGCTCTGACTGAGCTAGAATCAACCAATCGTCTAGATAGTTTAATATGCGAATGCCCTGGAGTCTCAGAGGAGCCAGAGCTGCATCCACGCATTTTGTAAAGGTGCGGGGTGATAAACCTAGGCCGAAGGGAAGAACCCGATACTGGTATGCTTCGCCCCCGAAAGCAAACATCAGGAACTTCCTGTGATGAGGATGGATAGATACATGGAAGTACGCGTCCTTCAAGTCTATTGTGACAAACCAGTCCTCGGACTGAATCTGTGACACAATCTGCTTGAGCGTAAGCATTCTGAACTTGAGTTTCGGAACTCTGCTGTTTAATTGACGCAGATCTAGAATAGGACGCAACCCCCCATCCTTTTTTGGAACAATGAAATAACGTCTGTAAAACCCTGACTCTCTGCTGGGAGGAGAAACCCTTTCTATAGCCCCTTTTTTTAGAAGCGTCAGTACTTCTTGTTCCATAACCAGAGCCTGCTCGGAGTTCACCACTGTGGCAAGTACCCCTTGAAATCTGGGCGGACGAGAACCGAACTGAATTCTGTAACCCTTTTCTATTACATTCAGGACCCACTGCGAAATATTTGGTAGAAGTTTCCACGCTACCAGAAATTCCGCTAAGTGAACCAGTCTCTCGAGACTGGCCTCTGGATTTGGTTGAACAGTCATTTCGGTGCCCTGAAACGGCGAACCGGCAGGGAACAACCGAACTGACCGTTCTACGATCCTCCGAGGAGGGGACGCTGACACTTCGGTGCCCTGAAACGGCGAACCGGCAGGGAACAACCGAAGTGGCAGCGCTCCAACTCTCCTCGGAGAATTGCCCCCCAGAGGGCGCCGAGGAGGAACGGTTCCTCGAAACCGTCTCTCCCCGGAGGGGACCACCCTCAGAAGCCTGACAGCCTCGGTGTCAGGACTTCTTCTTAGTCCAAGCTCTCTTAGAGACGACGGTCCTCAGATCCTGTCTACCCCTAACAGGCTTGGACTGCGACCGCCACCCAGACTCCCCAGGTTGTGGAGGAGCCCGAGCGGCGACGCTCTGCTTTTGTTGCACTCTGTGCTGCTGTGAGGAGCTCGTAGACGGCCGAGACTGCTCAGATTTAACAATACGAACAGCAGTCTCGGGGACATTGGACCGGCGAGGAAGAAACCTCTGGAGCGCCGCAGATTGTTTTTTCGTTTCTTGAAACCTATCGACGACACAATTTATAGCGTCGTCGAACAGACTTGTAGGCGAAATCGGCGCATCCAGAAGAACAGATCTATCTTTATCCTTTATATCTGAAAGATTTAACCATAAATGACGTTCCGTGGCCACCAGGGCTGCCATAGATCGACCCACAGATTTGGCCGTCTCCTTGGTGGCCCGGAGAGATAGATCTGTTGCACGACGAATTGCGTCAGCGCTGACTTCCTCACAATTGTCCATGTCTTTCAGCAGGTCAGCCTGGTATGCTTGTAAAATAGACATAGTATGTAAGCATGCCGCGGCTTGACCTGCTGCCGAATATGCTTTACCCACCATCATAGATGTAGCTTTTAATGGCTTGGTGGGTAACGTCGGGGCTTTCAGAGATGATGCTGTCTCGGGGGAGAGATGGCTCGCGAGCGTCTCTTCCGCCGGAGGCATAGTCAAATAACCATAGTTAGAAATATCTTTTATTTTACTATAGTTAGCTGTCTGTGGATTATGTACTCTGAATGACACTGGTTTATTCCACGATCTCGACACCTCGGTGTGGAGATCGGGAAAAAACGGAAGCTCCCGACGAAGAGGTCATTATTTAGATGGTAAATATCTTTCATCTAACAAACTCTTTTTATTTGAATCACTCTCAACTTCATCTGCTGGCCAGTCAATATTTAATTTAGCAACAGCATGAGTCAAAACCTCCATAAGCTCCTCATCAACATGGGAATAAGCTGGCGAGGACTCATATTCCCTTTCTGTATCAACACTGACGACATCCAATTCCTCAGAACTGGATAGCCGCAGCATTGGTGCCTCAACCTGGGAAGGAGAAGCCGCAGAGCGGGCTCCTTCCTGGGCAGAGGCACTGGATTCAGCAGGTAAGGGCTGAGGAAGGGCGGGGCCCGTCTCAAACCCCGCTACTAAATCCATATGCGTACCCCAAGATGAAAGCCTCCGCTGTGCCTCGGCAGCAGCGGGACCCGCACCTCGGGGAGCGCGAACCGAACCGTCCTCCTCAAAGAACGCCCGGCGAGAGCGGAGCGTCCGCAAGGACAGCTTAACGCAATGCTCACAGTCAGCTCCCTCGAGAACTGACTGGGCATGCTCCACTCCCAAACAAGCAACACAAAGCTGATGTGTGTCACCACCCGTGATGTAACGAGGGCAGGGAACAACACATCGCTTAAAATCTTGCTTGCTCGCCATTATATATATATATGTGTGTGTTTGTGCTTGAACTCTGACAGACAACAGTAAATAGACAAGGACAGATATACAGAGAGCGCTTGCTGAAGGCACAGAAGCTAACGCGATCTGTGTCAGCGGGGCTGCCTTATAGTTTCCTGGTCGATGACGTCACCTATGACGTCTCGTCTTTCCATTGGACTGATTATACACGTGCTTCACGACGCAATCACGCAGGGCGTTCCCACCACGTCTCAAACGCAGCTCGAGTTCCCTTGAAAGGGAACTTCCATATCAAAAAAAATATCAACAGCAATTAAATATTGGCCTAATACAAGTGAATATTTTTCACCCTTTTGGTGTTTTAGAGACTACCTTCACTAACTTAGAGACTAACTCCCAGATGAGATCTTATTCACCGAAATCTTAGAGGGCCAGCATCATAATGTAACAGAATTGAACAGGTAGCTATTTATACATCATATATGCATCACTATCACTACATGACATTGATCTCAACTACACATTTAATTTTTTTTTTTTTTTTTTTTTTTTTGTCGGTTACATTAGTAATGTCATTATGTAGAATTATTGTAATAAATAGTATATTTTGAATATTGCTTCAGAGAAAAAGTCAAAGTGCTGTACTTGGACTTTTTTAAACTGATTTATTTTTTAATGAAGCATCTTAATTGCTCATTGGAAAAAGTATATTGTTGCAAAAGATATTCATTTGAAAACAGCGGATACTGACGAAATAAGTTTAGTTAGCAGCATTGCTACTTTTAGCTTATTAAAAGCCCCTCATTGAATATAAACTTTCTCTGATCAAACAGCATCTGCTAAAATACTCTGGGAATTTACAGTACAAGAACAACAATGAAAAGAGACAGTTTATTTCAATGTGGCTACACCTTTAGAAATTGGCCTTTAAACATTTTAATCCATAGAAATGTTGGTCACTGTATGAGTACAACATCTTTGTGAAGTTTGCACAGCATTTGAAGTTAGGTTTATCTAGGCATCATTACTCCTGTCTAACGTTCCGCCATTTGACAAGATTCCAGCGGTTCCAAGCTGAGTTTAAATCTCACTCTTGTAACAATCCGATAATAATTATCTTCCCAGGATGAGCCATACAGCAGCTGAAATGACTGCTGGTGGGGATCGAAGTGCAGAGTAAATTAAACGAATTGATCAGAATAACTGAGCTGCACAGGGGTTCAGCCCCCAATGCAGAGATGAGCTTTCTGGGACAACAGCCATGATGACGATATTGAATGCTTCAGAATTGTTTTGTTTTTTTACACAGAAGCAAATAAATTTAACAGAACGTTTACTCCATGCTTGCTGATTAGTTAACTTGAATAAAAGTATTTAATTGCTGGGTAAAAAATGAGATTAATGGTCGTGGCAGCTTGTGCTTTTTTTCCAGAGACATCATGCCAATTTGATGTAAAAAGGAACCGATACCGTCTAATGATATCAGAAATAAACATTTGAACCATTTACATATGAAAATGTACTAATTAGCTTTATTTCTTCATGTACCGCATGTACAATATTTTATTTTTTTATTTTTTTATTTTATGTTCTGCTTGCATCAGATTGATATTCGGAAAACAAGAGACAAATTAGTGAGGGTGTATTGTTGTCAAACAAGATGTGATTGCAAAAAAGGGGAAGATAATTAATGTAGTGTGAGATGAAAGATTCACACCGTGGTCACAAGAAAGGAGCCGGGCCAAGTCTCCTCATAGCTCTTTGATGTCATATCCTTATTTTGATTGTTTTTAATCTTTTCAAAAATATGCCTATGTGAGTATATTTAGATTTTTTTTTTCTCTCTGTTACTTTACCACTCCACACTTTTTCTCATACATATTGTGACCCTGGACCACAAAACCAGTCACAAGTCGCATTGTATATTTGTGGCAATAGCAAACAAATTGTTTGGGTCAACAAGCATTGTATGGGTCAAAATTATCGATTTGTCTTTTATGCCAAAAATCATTAGGATATTAAGTAAAGATCATGTTCCATGAAGATATTGTGTAAATTTCCTACCGTATATATACTGTATATATATATATATATATATATATATATATATTTGTGAGTGAACGCAGCAAATTTGCGAACATAAATGGACAACTATAAAGGTGATTTTCTCTGTTTAGATTTTTTTGCACCCTCATATTCCATATTTTCAAATAGCTGTATCTTGGCCAAATGGTGGTAAACAAACCATACATCAATGGAAAGCTTATTTATTTAGCTTTCAGAAAATGTACCCTTGTGACTTTTTATTCATCTCATCCCAACGTTTTTTTTTGTGTGTGTGTGTTTTTAGTTTTTCACTGATATGTATCTTATTTTTGTCCTGGATGAAATTTTTTTAAATATTTTTGTCCTGGTTTTCCTCTTCATCTTATGCATCTTTTTACCCAATTAATACTCTGTATTATCTAATAGGCCTATTTATATAGCCTATGTTTTGTAAATACTGTAAATGCTTGAAAGTCATGCCAATAAAGCTTTGACTCTACTTCTGTATAGGCACTTTATGGGAAGTTCCCTTTACAGAATTGAACTTATTAGGCCATAATATTTCACTTTATTTTGGCTAGTGATTAATAGGCTATATACTGTAAGTAATTATAATCACAAACATGAAATTAGCAGCGTTTCGTAGACGAATGAATAAGTGTTTTGTGTCCTGTTGTAAATAAAAACAGATGCCCATTAATCGACACATACTGGCGTAGCCTAAGCCTACTGAAATACAGTCATGAGGTCAAAATTTTATTGGCATGATTGTCAGCCCTTTACAGAATTTACAAAACATATGGAAGCTACTTTAAGTATTTTATATAATGTCAATTAGGTAAAGATAAACATGAAATGAAAATAAAGTAAATACAAATGAAAATAAAGTAAATACATGACAATGAATATAATAATATAACTATTAATAATAATAATAATAATAATATACAAATATTAAAAAAGAAACATTTAGTTACTGGATTTAAAAGACCATGGGATGGGATGGGTGATATTATGTTATGCTCTTGCATATTCTTTTAACATTTATTGGTAATAACAAACTTCATTCGAATGCTGTCTATGGGCAATATTTCGAGCAATTTGATTTATTAGTTTAATATAGGTTAATATATTTCTTAATTCATTCTTAATTAAAAAAAATATATATATATATATATTAATAATATCCATTTAGGTTTGCTATAGGTCATGCAGGTTTGTTTAGCCATTAAACTTGTTGAGTTCCCTCAACATAGGATCTCAAGGCCACAACTTCACATCGCGTGGCCACAACATAAGGTCGTTACCATAGACAAAATGTCAGTTAATACATATAAAGTTAATATGTAATGACCATGACAAAACTAAGTGAACCAAAGATGTCCCCTCTCAGTCACTGTAAAAAAAAAAAAAATAAAAAAAAAAAATATATATATATATATATATATATATATATATATATATATATATATATATATATATATATATATATGGCTTTCACTTTTAAGTTTATTAGACAAAGACAAAAACAAACAAACAATCAATCTCAGAAATAAACGTTCACTGCATGGAGGATGTGTTTTTGTCATGCACCTGTCAAATATGAGAGTAATCGCACATCTGCTACTCAAATCACAAGTGCCAGTTTTGTTTGGTTTCACAAACACTTAACCCATGACCACTTGCTATAACGGTTGCTGAATTATTGTGTTTTATATATATACAGTGGGTACGGAAAGTATTCAGACCCCCTTAAATTTTTCACTCTTTGTTATATTGCAGCCATTTGCTAAAATCATTAAGTTTATTTTTTTTCCTCATTATTGTACACACAGCATATTGACAGAAAAACACAGAATTGTTGACATTTTTGCACATTTATTAAAAAAGAAAAACTGAAATATCACATGGTCCTAAGAATTCAGACCCTTTGCTCAGTATTTAGTAGAAGCACCCTTTTGATCTACAGCCTTTTTGGGAAAGATGCAACAAGTTTTTCACACCTGGATTTGGGTATCCTCTGCCATTCCTCCTTGCAGATCCTCTCCAGTTCTGTCAGGTTGGATGGTAAACGTTGGTGGACAGCCATTTTCAGGTCTCTCCAGAGATGCTCAATTGGGTTTAAGTCAGGGCTCTGGCTGGGCCATTCAAGAACAGTCACGGAGTTGTTGTGAAGCCACTCCTTCGTTATTATAGCTGTGTGCTTAGGGTCATTGTCTTGTTGGAAGGTGAACCTTCGGCCCAGTCTGAGGTCCAGAGCACTCTGGAGAAGGTTTTCATCCAGGATATCCCTGTACTTGGCCGCATTCATCTTTCCCTCGATTGCAACCAGTCGTCCTGTCCCTGCAGCTGAAAAACACCCCCACAGCATGATGCTGCCACCACCATGCTTCACTGTTGAGACTGTATTGAACAGGTGATGAGCAGTGCCTGGTTTTCTCCACACATACCGCTTAGAATTAAGGCCAAAAAGTTCTATCTTGGTCTCATCAGACCAGAGAATCTTATTTATCACCATCTTGGAGTCCTTCAGGTGTGCTTTCATGTGTCTTGCACTGAGGAGAGGCTTCCGTCGGGCCACTCTGCCATAAAGCCCCGACTGGTGGATGGCTGCAGTGATGGTTGACTTACTACAACTTTCTCCCATCTCCCGACTGCATCTCTGGAGCTCAGCCACAGTGATCTTTGGGTTCTTCTTTACCTCTCTCACCAAGGCTCTTCTCCCCCGATAGCTCAGTTTGGCCGGACGGCCAGCTCTAGGAAGGGTTCTGGTCGTCCCAAACGTCTTCCATTTAAGGATTATGGAGGCCACTGTGCTCTTAGGAACCTTAACCCTCTGAGGTCTGAGCTGTTTTCTGGGCCCTGGAGGTGGTCTGACATGCTCTGACATTTGTGTTTTTTTCTGTAGTGACATTTTCATGGCTAAAGTCTAATTACACTGTATTCAGCACAAACTCTGCTACAATAATATATCAGCAGCATGTATGTAAAAGTTTGTAGTTTTGAGATAATGACATTTATGCGTGGTTTGTGAAAATACAAAAAAAAATTCTCACTGAAATAAGGCCATGAAACCCATACTGATTATTTCTTCACAAGACTTTTGAAAATTGTATGACATAGCCTAGAATATTTGCTCCAAAACTATGTGAAAATCACCCTGACTGCTCATTCAGATAAGACAATATATTGATTTAAAATTTCTAAGACGTGTTTTGTGTGACAAAGCCATATGCGAAGAGGCGTGATCATCTCATGAATATGTAAGCTTTTCACACCTGAGAAAGACAAAGACACTCCTCTACCTGCCCTATTAGGAGCGATCAGGCCCTGTCATTCAGAGCAACCTTGCACAAAGGATGAGGAGATTTAAAAAAGAATGGCTTTTAGATTGTTTGGATTTATTTACAACACAACACAATCCAAAAACACAAATGACAAAAGAGCACATTGAAAACAATGATCCAAAGACAGAGACCTTTATGCCATTCCTAAAAACATTGTACATACCTTTCATTTCCAAGGTGTTTGATTTTCACTTTACCATGTTCATGTATAGAGACTCATGTTAATGTTGAAGTCAGCAGGACTCAGTTGCATCTGGTCCCTGAAAAAAAAAAAAAAAAAGAAAAAACTGTGAACATACTGATATCAAGAGAAACTATAGGGCTGCACGATTTTGGGAATAGATTTTAGATTTTTCTGGTTAAAATTTCTTTTTAAAATTCACAGAATACACACACACACACACACACGTTTCCAACAATATATAATGAACACCAGGTTTGTTGTGCCTTGTAGGCATAGGCTACGCAGTGCTGCATAAAATAATAATAACAATAAATTAAATCTTCCAAAAGATTTCAAGAACAACTACGCTAGAGAAAAATATATTGATTATCATATGTTACTTCAAATGTTTCCATTCGTTATGATGATATGAAATGAGATAATAGTAAAAACATAAAGCCTAATGTTTGGTGCATTTTTCCTTTCAAACGCAATCGCGCTCCAAAATATGATACATTAAAACCCACAGCGGATACATTCAAACGCCATCGCTCCAAAATATTAAACATTATGGTTATACATATCTATGTTTGAGCAGATATCCACAAACAGTATTTAACAGGAAACACGGGTCTAAATAGTATAATATTCACCATATATCTAGCAACAGTTCAACTGCAATGTGAAGTTTATGCAACAATACCATAAACTAATAAGTAAGAATTTCTTACCTTACATCTTTCTTGTCTTCAAATCGCGTTCTTCTTCTTCTGGGGGTAAATCCAATGTAAGCCCAGACCTGTCTTCCAAACTCGACGAAAAGCAGAGACTTGTGAAGTGTTTTGGTGTTTTGTGTTTGAGGTAAGAGGGCGTTCGCGTTCCATGTGGAGATTTGCATGTGAATCACTTTTGCGCGAGTGGGCGTGTCGAATTAAAAAGTAATTAGCAAGCGTTTGAGATACTGGACATCCTGTTGGTTTTATACAAATTACTTAAACAGAGAATATTTGTTTTCAGTTTGAATCCGATCATTTAAAAGTACACACTTAAATGTGTATAAAGGTATATGGCTCATAAATGTGTGAGAAGTATTCGCTGAGTTATGTTTCAGTTTATAGACGTGCTCAAGAAAAAAAAAGTTCACCGCGACGGAGAGGCAGAACGCACACCCTGTTTATTTTCTTTATTTTACAAAAGCACAATGTTTTGATTTGATTGTAAGTGGACACATACAAAAGTAGAAATATCACAGATTATTTTTTTATATTTCTTTTTTCTGTATAACCATAAATGACGGAGTAATTTAAGTTTATGTTGCTGCTATGTGAAAAAAATCCAGCAAATTTGTGCAAAACAAAACAATTCTGTGTTTTTCTGTCAATATGGGGTGCTGTGTGTACAATAATGAGGGAAAAAAATGAACTTAAATGATTTTAGCAAACGGCTGCAAAATAACAAAGAGTGAAAAATTGAAGGGGGTCTGAATACTTTCCGTACCCACTGTATATATATACCAAGGGAGCAAAAAATCAAGTCTTATAACATGAACTAACATTGTGAATAACAAAATATGTAGTTACAGCCTGCTTCTTGTACTGACAAATGCATATGGACTGTTAGCAACCCTCGTCTCAGGGTTCCAGACAAAAAAGACATTGAAAACTTTTAACTGATAAATTACAGGATCACTTGATAAAGGTTTGTTAAGAAGTGATTCATTGAGTTCATATCTTCTTTAACTTTTACTGCTCTGTGCTGATGAAGTGATCCTTTATAGATTGTCAAATTAAGTTAGCTTTCTAGGATATGTCTCTAGTTGTATTTAGTTTGTATTCCAGTATGAATGTATTTGTGGCATTTCTGTTTTATAGGTTTAAAAAAAAAAAAAAAAAAAGCAAGCTAAGTTTTTCTTAGTAATTTCAACCTCATAGGCTTATAGACTATTTATTTTCAAAATGTACATGTTTTTTATAATACCATTATTCATTTTAATATATTTAAAAATTTGAATATGTATGTATCTTTAATTACTCAACAACAAGTAAATATTGCTTGTTTGGTTCGTTTTGAATCAAACATGTCTATCCACTTAGTAATGGCTCTGAATGATTCTCTGACAGACATTTTTTTTTATATATAGAGTCTCATTTTAAAAAAGTGTAATATCTAGGTAATCTACTACCCTGGTAATCCAGAGTTCTCGCGAGAGCACAGTTACTCTGGTGTTGAGTAACAATGCTCATTAAATATGCCCCTCGATCTGAGCTGCACCAATCACATCGGGTTATCTGATATAGGCGGGCCAGAGGCGAGCTAAACAGATGACGACAGCGCTGCGACGTCGAAGTCATTAGTAAACATTGCAAGGTGGCTATAGATGAACACCAGTTGTTTGAAACGGCTTTGGCTGCTAGCTACAATGAACGAGTTAGACTTGGCTTTTTATCTAAAACAGGAACAGAAGACGCCGCTCGAATCGTTCCTTTGCAAGAAGGACGTTTTTGCTGTTTTGCCGACTGGATACGGTAAGAGTATAATCTACCAGTTAGCTCCGCTGGTATCTAAGCGTATGGGGTTTATTGTTGTGATTGGTCGTAGTGTTATCCTATTGCGTGCAGTGAGATTTTCAAATGCATGCTTGGTGCCGCCCCTCGAGCTGGCCGATTTTCATTAGTCGACGCCAGACCATTAATCTTTTAGATTTAGGTCTGGATTTCCAGGCTAGTAATCTACATCACAGTTGAGAAATGTCAACTTTACGCAAATGAGAAGCGATTTTCGCGAGCCTTTCAGTTGAGCTCAGCTCCCGTCACCGTCTCGTGTGTAAGTGCAGGCAAGACAGAAGAGTTTGAGGGCGAATTCACTGTTTTATATGATTTGACTGTAACTAACCACAAACATGGATATAATAAAATGATGCATGGAAAAGAAACTGTCGACAGTCTCAGTAAGTTTAATTCATACATTTATAGTTCGAGTGTTGTAGTTTTATGATGCAAGTTTAGCACTGCTGCAGTTCATTTTACAGTTTCCCCTGCATTATGTTGACTATTAGGGACAAGAAAATTTATTATTTGTGAAATTCGGATGACGTTTTAGTAATTTATGACAGTATGAGTGAGTTTAATTTGTAGATTGATCGATCGTTAATCTAGTAAATTATTTAATCCACTGAACACTGCTGTGTGGTAATATAAAAACACTCTCCTAACAGCATACTGTTTCTTTTGAGCCTAATTCCTAGTCAAATTAAAATAATATAGTTGTATCACTTGTGATGTATAGATGCATACATCACAAATATACATCTATACAAGTATACATTTTGTATAGATGTGGCCAGATGAGCAGTCTACCAATAACATTAGAGCGAAAGCACCAACAACGCCCACAAGCGACTTCACAGTATAGAGACTAGCGACATACAGCGACAAAATCGCTGGCTGTGTGAACGGGGCTTATGGGGCCACGTGGGTCACTCAATCAGCAGACATGTAACGTGCGATTAGAGTGATTGACAGAAAACCTGACAAGTTACAAAACAATATGACCTTTTCAGCTCATCATGAACCTCAACATGGGAGGCCCTTGAACTTGGGAGGCCCCTGGGCTTCAACCCAGGTAAGCCCGTGCATTACAGTTTTTTTTTATTGCTAAACGACAGTGGGCACAACTGGAGTCGCATGTGCAAAACTCTAACTACAGTCTGCACAGCAGCAGTTCATGTGGACCAAACTCTAGTTCGTTTTTCATTGCTTGAACACAGTTTTCAAAACTCTACACACTTATCCCATGACTTTAACCACAACCTGCACAACACTGTGGATTTACAGCACTTTGTTCAAATGCTAACACACTGCTGTCAAAACTGTGAACCACACATTCAAAACAGAATAGATTTCAGCCTTGTGCCTTTCAAACACTGCTGAGTGCAATTTCAGCTGAAAGGCTAAGCAGGTGTCTTGTTTTAGACTTGATAGTGAACATGCACACACATACAGTATATACAGTATATAAATATATATATATATATATATATATAAATATATATATATATATATATATATATATAGGAGAAAGACTAATTGTCTTGTGGCCTGATGCTATAGAGAGGCAGGATTAGCGCCTCAATTATTTGTTCGAATTACAGTATGTACTTTTAGTTTCTACCTTTTTTTTCTTATTACTGTAATTCCATAAATTACTACAGAGTATTGAAGCAAACTGCTAATTTTCATTTACCTTAGAGAATTGTTATGTTCTAAAAATTTAAATAAATCATGTGAAAGAATGTCACTCTTTTCTTTGAAGAAAATATTACTTTGTTTGAAGTCACTGAAATTGTTCAAACTGTAAAGATGAAAAGTTTGTATTTTCTATATTGGTGTTTGATGCTAGTGTTTTTACTCTCAGTGTGTTCTGAGTGACAGTGTGTGTTATCTCAGTGAGGGTTGTGCATAGTGTTTGGCTGCACTGAGGCTGTTTTGAGCCGCGTGTGTTAAGAGTTGTGTTGCTTGGAATGAGTTTTGCAGGTGATGTGAACTTAGCTCAGGTGACTGTTGGCAGTGCAGACTGTAGTTAGAGTTTTGCACATGTAGCTCCAGTTGTGCTCACTGTCGTTTAGCAATCGAAAAAAACTGTAATGCGGCCTTGTGTGTGGACATTGTTTTGCTGAATAACACAATAATTCAGCAACCGTTATAGCAAGTGGTCATGGGTTAAGTGTTTGTGAAACCAAACAAAACTGGCACTTGTGATTTGAGTAGCAGATGTGCGATTACTCTCATATTTGACAGGTGCATGACAAAAACACATCCTCCATGCAGTGAACGTTTATTTCTGAGATTCATTGTTTTTTTTCTGTCTTTGTCTGATAAACTTAAAAGTGAAACCAATGTATAAATGAAGCTATAAATATATATCACAAAATATTATTTTTATATATATATATAATGTGCAGCATTGTCTTTAATAGTTTTAAACTTTGGTGTGTGTGTGTGTGTGTGTGTGTGTGTGTGTGTGTGTGTGTGTGTGTGTGTGTGTGTGTGTGTGTGTGTGTGTGTGTGTGTGTGTGTGTGTGTGTGTGTGTGTGTGTGTGTGTGTGTGTGTGTGTGTGTGTGTGTGTGTGTGTGTGTGTGTGTGTATATTTTATGTTGTATCTATGCTGTTACTTGAACCTTATTAAAAATCACAAAAAAAATCTAATCTGTAAATAAATCTTTATAAAGTCATTCTGTGGATTAAACTGTATGTTGCCGCCATTCCCAGATGAACAAGTGTAACATTAAGGACACTTACATTTGCCCTATTGATTTATCATTACTAATTAAACATTTATTCATTGACATATTGGTCATTGTAGTGTGGTTATAGGCTAACTAAAGAGTTCACAATACCATAGTGAATGTGTTGTCTAAGACAGCAACAGTAACCATGTGGGCAAAGGTTACTGTCAGTGTCCTTTTCCTAATCAGTTAACTTTTTCAGATACAATTTTAAATATTACTTGGAACCAAAGAATCAATGCCTGAGTCACTTAATATCATCAATGAAAGCCAAGCAATATTCAGCACTCCATCATTTATTTATATGTTGTCAGTGATTGATTTTGACTAGCATGTGCTAAGGTGTGATCACTGCCATTTAATTAGGTTCCCTACCTTGTAGACACAGAGGATTTGTTCTACATAAACACATCATTCAAACAATTAACAAAGAAATCGACACATAAGCCCAGCTACCTTTAGCCTTCATAATGAGAAGATTTTTTGGCCAATGAGGCGTGAAACATCTTTTTTCATATGCTGTATTTTTCCTCATTAAATCTCAATGCTGTAAAACTGTGTTATTGTATCTATTTCTTCAAAGTTCCTGAGTTATTCCAGAGCTAGATGCAGTCATCTTTGAAAGTCTGGCCACAGATGAATCGTTTGCCACTGGTCTCACAAGTTTCTTTTGTCCACCCCATTGCAACTCTCCAATTATTCTCTTTTTTTTCTTTTCTTTTTTGGAGAGAGTGTGTCTGTGCAAGATGACTTGTTTGGATAGGGTTGCAGGAGATGCCTGGTTTCCATCTAAGGGTAAATTCAGTATGGATAACAAGCTCCAACTTACTGTGTATCTGTGTTAGGACATGGCTTTGGGCACTTCACATCTTCTCTCATTTCACTTTACTTGTTCTGTGCAGCTTTTTAAAAAGAAGCAGCAGAAGGGAAAAAAAAAACTATCCATAACATCTATATTCCATTATGGCTAGTTATTGTGACATCAGCTGGGGGCAGTCCATCTGCCATCATGCATATGGTTACTACTAAAAAGTACATCATCCACCTTTATCTGTTCTATATTGTTTATTGATATCATAATATTTACCGTTATATTGCAGTATACATGTTTATATTTGATATTTGTGTAGTTTTAGTCTGTCTGTTAATTACTCACCCTCAATTATGTTTGGTCTACCTTCTGCTCTGCTATTTGACTCATGTATGTTTCAACCCTGTTCAGCATCTTTGTGACTTTAAGATATATTAGACGCATGATTCACAACAATATCATGAATGTTAAAGAACAATCTGTGAATGGTAGGCATAAATCAGAGCATGTCAGTTCAACACACACACACAGAGAGAGAGAGGGCTCAACTACATCGAAATATATATAAAAAAAGAATTTGCACTGGGTATTCATGATATGTCGGTACCATAGTGGGATGGTTGGGTGGATTTAAGATTATCTTTTTAATCTTTAAAAACACTAACAAATTTTAATATCAGCCATTTATTGGTTATCTGCCATAAATGGAGTTGACAAATTAACTAAGGTTTGGGAGCGGGGCTACGCCTCAACCAGTCACCTGACTTCTCAAAACCTTCTTATATCGGGCCGCCCCTTACAGTGCTGTTTGGCTTGTTCTCTCGAACCCTCCCTTCCCAACCCTCTCTCATTCATTCAACCATCCAAATCATCCCCTCTTCTCTTCCCTTTCAGGTTATATCGGGGGTCCTAATCACTCGGCCTACATTTAACTGAGATTATGCCCCCACTCTGAGTCTCCTGGCTGCCAACACCAGACGCCCAGATCAACTTGACAACTATCCCTTTTCCCCTTCCACTTCATCCTTTCCCTATTCATCCCCAACTCATCCCCAACTCTTCTGACTAGCGCCCCATTTTCCCCTTTCACTTCATCTTTTCCCTGTTCATCCCCAATTCTCTTCAATAAATAATTTCCAACATTCATGATTGTGGTGTGGTTCTTGCTTGTGAACATGAAAATAATTACCAGCTTATTTAATTTTTTTATTGATGCATCCCTAATTGCATGACATAACATTTTTTTTTTGTTTTGTTTTTTGTTTTTTAAAGAACCTTTTCAAGAAAAAAAAAACATTTCTTTTTGTGAAAGACACCAGCTGTTTGAAAGTAATTGCCTCAGAAAAGTAAGATGTGAGAAAAAACTTTAGAAAAATTGGTTTGGAGATGCCACTTCAATATTTTGTTTTCTAAAACAATGACAGTAAGACATTTTTAAGTGTTACTTACGCTGTCCACACACTAACTGTTGGCAAGAAAAAAAATCAGGCCTAAAATCATGTAATGGAGATCCCAAATGCAAAAACCCGAACTCAGAGGCAAATCGGTTCTCGTTCATGTGAGTGACAGTAGCTATGTTTGAATGATCAAAGTCATGATCTGAGAGGTGGGCCAATGCGTTGCCAGTGCCCGAGAGATATTTAGCAGATAAAATATATAGACCTGTCAGTGATCCAGTCCTGTAGTGTGAAATGTGTTTTGACTAGAACTGACACCTGTAACAACAGTTGTTTAATGTAAAAAGAACAGCAGTTTGACACATTTGAAAGTTCTGTAGAGAATATAGCCCTACGGCATTAAGCAACTACATCAACATCTCTCAGCATGGGGGTGGGGGAACGGATTTCGACAGCTGGAATGTTTGCCGTCAGATTCTGTTCCCCCCATGTTTCTTACACAATGAGGTTCTAATATTTATCAAACAGATGCATTTTAATTGCTGCCAATAGCCTAGTGGTCAGTACACTGACATTTAGTGCTTTTGGGATTTGGGTGACCCGAGTTTAAATACAGGACCGTGGACTTTTCTTGATGCAATACTGTCCTATCATAATAAAAAGCAAAGACGCCAAAACATAATTCTTTAACCTGATGCCGGTTAAGCTCCATCCACACAGAATAGAATCAGCATCTTTTAAGCCACCTCATCAACATCTCTCATCATGGGGCTGGGGGAACGGATTCCGGCAGCTGGATTGTTTGCCGTTGGATTCTGTTCCCCCCATGCTTCTTACACAATGAGGTTCTAATATTTATCAAACTGATGCTGATTAATTGCTATAGATAGCCTAGTGGTCAGTGCACTGATATTTAGTGCTTTTAGGCTTTGGGCGACCCGAGTTCTAATCCAGGCTCGTGGACTTTTCTTGATCCAATACCGTGTTTTCATACTAAAAAGCAGAGACGGCAAAACAATTATTCTTTAAACTGATGCCTTTTAAGCTCCATCCACACACAGAATAGAATCAGCATTTTTAAGCTACTACATCAACATCTCTCATTATAGGGGTGGGGGAACGTATTCCGAGAGCTTGATTGTTTGCCGTCGGATTCAGTTCCCCAAATGTTTCTTACACCTCGAGGTTCTAATATTTATCAAACTGATGTCATTTTAATGCTGACAATAGTCTAGTGGTCAGTGCACTGACATTTAGTGGTTTTGGGATTTGGGCAACCGAGTTCAAATCCAGGCTTTTGGACTTTTCTTGATGCAATACTGTCCTATCATAATAAAAAGCAGAGAAGCCAAAAATAAATCTTTAAACTGATGCCATTTAAGCTCCATCCAGACAGAATAGAATCAGAATTTTTAAGCAACTACATCAACATCTCTCATTATGAGGGTGAGGGAACGGATTTCGACTGCTGGGTTGTGATTGATGATTCAGTTCCCCCCATGTTTCTTACACAATGAGGTTCTAATATTGATCAAACTACACTGTAAAAAAAAAAAAATTTCAGTCTAGTGACTGGTCACATCTAAATTTTTCAATTAGTCTGACGTATTATTTCTCATTGAGCCAATGTTAACAGACTATTGCAACAAGAAATACACTTGGGCCAAATAAAAAATTTAGATGTGACCAGTCACTAGAAATGTTTGACTTGGAGAGGTTAGAAATTGTTTACAGTGTACAGTAATGCTGGTTAATCTCCATCAAGACACAAAATATAATAAGCATCTTTTAAAGGGATAGTTCACCCAAAAGTAAAAATTCTATCATCATTTAATCACCCTCAAATTGTTCCAAATCTGTATGAATTTCTTTCTTCTGATGAATACAAAAGAAGATATTTTGGCTCACATAGTGTCTTTTTTTCTACTATGGAAGTCAATGGCTACCGTCCACTGTCTGGTTAGCAGCATTCTTCAAACCATCTTCTTTTGTGTTCAACAGAAGAAAGAAACTCATACAGGTTTGGAACAACTGAGGTGAGTAAATTATGACATAATTTTCATGTTTGGGTGAACTATCCATTTAAGTGTAAAAAAAAAAAAACTAAACTAAATAAATGTTTGGACCACATGTAGCCTATGTGAGTTTGTATACTTGTATATTTTTTATTTTTGATGATCTGCCTATCTAAATTGGCTCACATTGACAAACTTGCTGTATGTAGCTGTAGATGACTGAAGTAACCAAAAGGGTAATGAGCCTATCAGCTTTCTGTGCTTTAGGTGGGTCCATCGGGATCTAAGTTCTATCCATTGAGCTGCTGTCACTCCTGTTCGTGTCTCATTTCCATTCTCCTCCCCCAACACCGACACCACTTTAAATGTTTGTCAGACGGGACACAATAACACACTTTAAATTAAAATGGAAATACCCAGCTCACCATTAACCTTCTGACTCCTCAGTTTGACGTTATGTAACCACAGCTGAAGCCATCTCTCAGAGGAGATGGAGGCTAGGAGGTTGAAAGAAGCCCAGCCTTGAATATATAATTCTCCTGAATGTGTTTGCCTTTGGTGTTTAATTTACTTTCTCTTACACAGGTCAGTGAATCCCTCGTCAGACATGCGGTGCATGGTAATGGGGAACCAACATTCATGTGTGTTATTGTGTGTTCACAAAGGTGTTAGAATTTTCTTCAAGTTGTTGGTGGCACTTTGCTTCTTTCGTTGGGGTTAGCGCACTGCTACACTCAGCGTGTGTGGTTCAGGTATAGCCTACATTATGGGGACAAAATGCAATATCCAAAATCCTTGTCCTTGTGGGGACATTTTTGGTCCCCATGAGTAAAACAGCTTAGAAATCATACTAAATTATGTTTTTTGAAAATGTAAAAATGCAGAAAGTTTTCTGACATGGGTAAGTTTAGCATATAATATACAGTTTGTAGTATAAAAAACAATATATCTATGGAAAGTCCCAATAACCCTATTACACCCCCCAATTATATTGTAATATAATTGCAAATATGATTATTATTATTAAAAAATAAATAAATAAATAAATAAATAAATACATACACACATAAGCAAATTGCAATTTCATGTTAAGAAATGTTTATGGCTGATGAATTTTCTCAATCTATTCCCTTTTGGCAGGTTTGACAATAAATGTTAAACCCCGTCTACAAATTACACAGAAGACACAATTATTAAACAATGAAAACACTTTGTGCCACAGCAAGGAGCCCACAAATATGTTGCAGCTTTCATTATGTATTTCAACAAGTACCTGATCATAATTGAACTGATGATAGAAATTGGCATTTGTTGTATTAATATTTTGTATAACTCTCCCATCAAAGTGCAACCATTTTGTTTTAATGAGCTTTTAGTCACATGCATACACGAGACATCAAAGGCAGATCATTGTGTTGCTGAGGGACGGGAATAATGATCACAGAGCAACAATGACAAATTATCATGAGAAAAACGACAGACCTATGGGGTTAGAATTGTTGCATTATTCCAAATAAATAGACAACAATTTACAAACAAATGTAAAGAGTTTCACAAAAATGTATTAAACTCACAAATAAATAAAATGAGATTTGCAAATAAAAAAATATATAATATTTGTGAACTGGTTTCTGTGCATTTGTAAATCGCTGCACGCATTTGTGAATTGCTTCTTGTGCATTTGTAAATCCCCTCACACATCTATAAACACTTCTAGCGTCGACGTGCAGACAAATCCACAAAGAAGTGGACTTCACTCACCGTTTACTCAAGCCAATCAGATAACGGCCACATTTTTATTTTGGGGATATTTAATTTAATTTTATCAATCAATAAATTCCTCTTGAAACAAACTTTGTTGTATTATTTTAATTTAATACTGTGAAGCTGCTTTGATACAATCTGTATTGTGAAAAGCGCTATACAAATAAACTTGACTTGACTTGACTTGACTTGACATTGAGCTGACCAATCGTAGCACGTGGATCTTAATCTGTTTGCGAATTTGATATTTTTTTGTGAATCTCTTTACATTTGTTTGTGAATCTCAATCTATTTATTTGGAATAATGCAACAATTCTTACCCCATACTGACCATGCAGTTGTTGCAGAGAGCGGACATCATAGGATATGTTTAAAGTTTGATGAAGTTTGTGGCTGATTGTTTTCTGTAATGCCTTTGTGTTGTCGTATTTTGTAAGCCTACGTGTTCCCATGACAACTGTGTTCTTAAGAGTCATACTTCATTTATGTTTGTGGGTGTGTGAGAGACAGACAGTTCAAAGGATTTATCATCATTATTTTAGTTCTTCACAAACAAGTGGAGAGAGTGTGCGCTAATTATATACCCACCATATTTTCAAAATTTAAATGTGTAGTCCAGCTGACACAGAACCTATCAAGAGTACTGAACAGCATCTTTAGTGCAATATGTTTACTTTATGGTAGTTGCGTAGCAGCTCTGCTCATAGAAATGTGGATGTTCCTTGTTAATTAAACATTATCTCCTTCTCTTTGCACAAAATAAATATTGTTCACCAGAGTCTCAGAGGAGTCAAGGGTTTCATCCAGTTGTGGTACAGCATCACTGGTGCTTCTCATCCAGCCTGAGGTATCTTTATCTTGCCTTGGGGGTTCTGAGCTCTGAGTCTGAGGACTTTAACCTTTCACCTCAGAAGTACTGACCCTCATTCCCTGCACTCTGACCTTCAGACTCTGCCTAGAACGACTTATTGAGGTGAACTCTATTCTCTGATGGTGGCTTTTTACATTTAGTTGCAGTGAACTACTAGCATGAGTTTGTCGTGAGACTCTCAATTTCACTTTCTAATACTGTACATTCTGTTATAAAACATATACAGTGGGGAGAACAAGTATTTGATACACTGCCGATTTTGCAGGTTTTCCCACTTACAAAGCATGTAGAAGTCTGTCATTTTTATCATAGGTACAATTCAACTGAGAGACGGAATCTAAAACAAAAATCCAGAAATTCACATTGTATGATTTTTAAATAATGAATTAGCATTTTATTGCATGACATAAGTATTTGATAGATCAGAAAAGCAGAACTTAATTTTTGGTACAGAAACCTTTGTTTGCAATTACAGAGCGGGGCCAGTTGGACCGACGGGATTACATAATTTTTTTTTTTTTTTTTTTGTCTTCTCTTGGAAATATTCACAAGAATGATTTTTTGGTGTGTTTATTTTAGTGTCATATGTGTGTGACACTAAAATGAACAAAATGGTCTGACCAGTGTGCGATTCTACTGCTGTATCACTCTTGTGGACATTATAAATGATTTTAAATAAGAATTGTTAATTACATTTATTCATTCATGTAGCACACACTTTTATCCAAAGCCTGGATTACTACCAGAAATGTTTCTTAGTCTTCTTTGCTCGCCAAGACTGCATTTATTTGAATGCATGTTTAACTGCATATTATAGATCTTATTGTGAACAATTCATGCGTGCATATGTTTAATCTTTTATTTGATAAAAATAAAAATAAAATATAAAATGTTGAATAAAAATGTGATAACTGGACCTTCCATAAAAACGCCAGACTTTTCTTTGGTTATGTATGCAGAACTCCAATCAAATGGGTAGAGCTTGACGTCCAGTCCCCCATTTCTGGATGTAATGGGTGGAGTATAACTAGGTCAAGCTCCACCCATTAGGTCCACATTGGTGGAGATGAACTAGATCAAGCTCCACCCATTACACCCTTGACTATGGAAATGTGTGCCAGCTTTTAGAACACAGATTATGTGCCAGAGTGAAATTCCACAACACAGTTTGAGTACTTTTCAGGGCACTAAAAGCTCAGCTCTAATGCAGTGCTCTCTATACACTGGCTTACATGCTGAGATAATACTACCCTCTGTTGGGCTATGTGTGAAATTGCTTAAAACTACTTTAGTGCTATGTAAACGAACAATGAATTCACATATGTGGCTGGCATGACAATGAATCGCTATGCTAGTATAATCACATGGGCTGTATTTCAAAAAACATGTTTTGGCATTACGAGAAAATGACCGTACTTTTCTTATTTTTATCTACTGTTCAACACCTTGATACACATGTCTGAAGATTCTGTTTAGAATCTGAACAGGAAATAGCAGCTTAACTGTAAATCCCAGCAGTTTTACACTCCCAAGTCTTCTCCTTTGATCACTGTGCATCTGTTGACCAGCGATGTGTTTAGGCTGACCCTGCTTCACCGCTTTCCAGAAATCACTGGAGCTCAGGTTTGAGAGGCCACCGCGATGTTCTGTCTCAGTGGGGATAGAGACGGGAGGGTGAGACAGAACGAGAGAGGAGGGGTCAAGAACCAACTCTCTGTAGTCTTCAAGGTTAGAAAGAATCCTGATGTGATTTATTTTTTTCCACACTTTTGGAAAATACTAGAACCCTAAAAGTTGTTTTTGGAGAGTGCACGTGTCCATTGTTGTCATGTTGTATTTTTGTACTCGTGTTGGTTATAGGAAACATTTATAACATTTTCAAGGAAAGTTTGAGTTTATTGATTCTAAAATGTCAAGGGTTACCAAGTAAATGTAAAAAAAAAAAAAAAAACGTATCTTCCTTACACATTAAATAACTGTGTGTGTGTGTGTGTAGAGTTTATTCATGAAGTAGTGTTTGTTTGTTTTTTTACAAACATGAATTATTCACAAATATTATGATGTTGGGGGAGAGTCACACAACTTTAGATTTTACAACCTGAAATAACCTTGCTATGTGATAAAACGGTAAAATAAGCTGATGTTTTAAGAGACTTATTGACCTTGACACAATCGTAAGGGGTTTGCAGGGGTTCTCATATGATACAATTTCCTATTGTGTTTTATTGTTATTTCCTTGCATGTTGTTCGGACCATGTGAATTTGATTTGGAGAACAAACATTTTTCAAATAATAATCATCAAGGAGTTTTGCTAAAAAAATATTTTAAAGAGTCCATAATATGCCATTTTACAAAGGTTTGATTTTGTCTTTGAGGTCTTCTAGAATAGGTTTGCATGCTTGATTGTTCAAAATACACCTTATTTTTCACATATTTTACATTGCTGCCGGACCTCTCTTGCCAGTCTGTCAATAACATTCTGGGGTGCTTTTCCCGAAGCCAACTATGGTCACAAGTTTCAACATTACCAACACAATTCAACTGAACTTGTGACCATAGTTAGCTAACAATGCTTTTAGGAAACACTTTATTTCCTGTCTCTATGAAGCCCCTCCTTCCGGAAAGCGCAATGTGCTCTGATTGGTCGACTGGATCAGTGTGTTGTGATTGTTCAACCGCTTAAGGTTTTCGCAAATGTCAGGTCTCTTATTATAACCGTGAGTTTCAACACAATTCAGTGGAACTTGCGACCATGGTTAGCTAAGAATGCTTTTAGGAAACACACTTTATTTCCTGTCTCTATGAAGCCCCTCCTTCCGAAAAGCACTAAGTGCTCTGATTGGTCGACTGGATCAGTGTGTTGTGATTGGTCAACCACTTTAGGTTTTCGAAAAAGTCACATCTCTTATCATAACCGCTAATCCAACTCAAACAGGCCTCGCCCCCTTTTTTGATTATGCCTTAGGCAGGAATTATCTAAATGAGGAATGTTGTGATGTTTACATTCCCGAAAGAAAACTACTTCTTAAGGTTTGAATGGGGTTTTGTCTTCATTGTCAGGATCATTGTAGCACCCTGACATTTTTGGCTTTATGGGGCACAATCATATTAATAATAAGTTTCTGATATTTATGAAACGTTTTTATTTTTATTTTTGAATAATTGTTTTTTTTATGTATTTTTAAATGTATTAATAGATATGACAAAGCGTCATTGAGTGTCACATCATTGATACATTAGCCATTGTCAACCACCACTACAACATCACTGTTTTTAAACATATCCCCCTTGTTTCCACTTTCCAGGACCTTTGAGTTCACAGACACAATGATGGGTTTAAATTTTTAATGGGCCAGACTGTTGAGGAACCAGGAGTACAACTGAAAAGTGGGTTAATAGGACAGAAGTGAAGTACTGCACAATGAAGTACTGAGCTTTCACCGCCACAACTCAATCACAATGTTCTCTTTTAAGAGTTTCAGACAGAAAAATAACAATAATCTCCTCCAATCGCACTAATTCTTGTAAGGACAATGCCATTGATTTTAATGAAAGGCACAGTCCCTCTTTCTTTTGGCTTAAGATAGAACAATATTGAACGGGCAGGCTGCGAATGCACATTACACTTGATTGTGCATTGCATCGATTGCTATGATGGCCAGAGAGCTATCAAAGCAAATGTAACTGGGCTAGAAGCTGTGATTACTGCCCCTTCCCTCATCGGGGACAGCGTTTTTGGTGTCTGCTTTTAAAACATCCATGGGTCAACCAGCAGAAAGACTGTCAGTTAGTTGGATAACTCATGGCCTAAACTGCATGGGCTTGTCCAATACACCGCCATAGGCATACAAGACCCCATTCAAAAACCTCCAATCTTGCCTATGCTTTTATGCTGCTGTCTTATTTAGTCTTTATTTCGTCTTTGTATATTTAACATAAAGTTAACGCTTTATGTATAATTTCCTGGCCAGATTTAGTCCAGGAAAACTGTACTGTGTTTGTGTGTAGATGGAAAATTGTGCCCATTTGACGGCCCATTATTTTTAACAAACTGCAAGGAAATTATTTTTGACTAGCAAGAAAGCTGTCATTTAAGTTTCATATTAGCCATCTTAAAAGGAGAATTCACCACTGGCAAGATGGGATTTTAGTATAACATCAACACCCATAATGGCCAAAGTATTATTTAAAGTCAGCATGAAACAGATGTTGTGATTATGAGTCCTTTCTTCCCTATTGTGACATATCCAAGCGAAGCAGTTCTTAAACAAGAAAAAAAATTGTTTTGTCTTGATTTTGTCTAACAGGATTGGATGGTTGAATTGTTGGGGTTTGCTGTTGATGTGATGTCATGTGAGAGACAGGTTGTCCCGCCCTCGCACCAGTAAACACGTCATCAGAGAAAAAAGATGTTGCTTCAAGCAGGGGAAGTTATTTTGATTAAAGATTATGATGGAACATTAATTTAAATGTATATATATATATATATATATATATATATATATATATAATATATATATATATATATATATATACATACATACATACATACATACATACATAGTTTAACCTTATGAAAAGGCAATGTTAGTTTTGTTCAAGTCAGGTTATGTTCTAGATTAATAAATTCATAATATAATATTTATAATATTTTTTATTAGCTTGCAAAATGTGTAGAATACCTTTCATATAATGAACAATCTGTGTACACATATTTTGGGTGTAAGGGACATATCTTGCATTTATTTTTTGCTTACACCATCACTCTACATTTTTTTAGCTAATAAATAATTCTTTGTTGAAATACACTTAATATAGTTTTTTTTATAATTTTTTTTTTACTTGCTTATTTATCATTATGATAAAATGTTTTCCATTGCTGTCGTCTAACTTGCTGATTGTCTCAATGAACTTGTTTATCAAGTTAAATAAATGTTGCTAACTAACTAGAAAGAGTAATGAGTTATGAGCCTTTACCAAGCTGTGCAGTAACTGATACAATGTCTCAGCAGAGCAAACTCTAATGATTCATCAAGAAAATTGTCACAGAAGGCTCAATTTATAAACCCATGTCACAGTTAGACAAATGGTGCTGTTTAAAACAACAGGGAATATAAAAGACTATGGATTAAACCACAAGGACATGGTCCCATGAAACTATCGAGTAGCTGCTGGACCTTTTGAAGAACACAGTTCATGGTGTGAAAAATTAGAGGAGGCACTCAATGTGCTACTGTAATATAATTTCATTAATCATTTGAACCTGAAAAAAACAACACAGCTGGTTTCCAGCTAGTATTTGATAATTAAATGGAAATGCAAGATAAAATGCATTCAGTTAGAACACAACATATTAACTGCTGAATTTATTTATTTTTTAGCTATTATAGCTTTCATAATATGAAATGCAGCGTTCCATGTACTGGATCGAAAATCACAAAGCCATTTTGTTACGTCTACATTTCCACGAACCACGACTCAGCAGAAAAAAACAGCATCAGTTAAACAGCTTTCTCTTTCCAGAGTATTGATCCATGGGGTTTCACACCTGCACAAAGCCATTTCATTTGAAATAATGGGGGTGTTGTCTAATGTAGGACATCCTGTCTGAGCAGCCCCTGTTAAGCTAATTCATTTAGCAAAATCGCACACATCACATCTATGACTGCAGTTTGCATGCCATACATTGACTTTGTATATTATTGAGTGGCCTACTATTTATGGAGGCAATCGAGGGAACAGACAGAGCTCAACAGAGAGAGAGGCAGACAGAGACGTACTTGGAACTGAACATGAGCCGTCGGTGATGTCTGAGCACCATGGTAACCATGAGCAAAATGCGATGTCTGTATACATGGAGTGAACAGCCAGGCTAAACAAAGGACTCAAACACTTCAAAAGCGTCATGGCTTCACCTGTCAGAGTGAACAAGAATAAAGGACTGCAGTTATAAACGCAAAAATATTATGTTGTAACCCTTTGTGCAGCTTTTGTCCATTGCTCAGTTCAGTTTCCTGAATCTTACAGCTCCTAGCATGAGGATGATATTTAAAAGGCTGCACATGAAAACCAATAAATATTGCCACTTATCATCTTAACTATTCAGCTTTGGTATGATAAGTCACTGATTAAAGTTTCCCACTTCCTTTGCTAGTGAGTGAGACTTCCACTTTTCTGTCATTTAATCATCAAAATTTTAGCCACAATATCATAATCTCCAAAACATCAGTTGATTAGCTGAACTAATCTGCTGAATTTTTTAAAACATTGGAAATGTAACAGACTCACATGAGCAATAATACTATTGAAATCTATCATTTGAATCTTGACAATGTAACTTACATTGAATAATTTGTTTAGTAATGTTCTCCTCTAGCATTGTATCACATTGTATTGTGCAGCATGCAATAGAGAGCTGAGGTAGTGAAACACACTCTTGTATTTCACTCTTTAGAGTTGGAATGTCTGATTCATTCTAATGAATCAGTTTGTTTGGATTATTTGTGTAAATGAACTGATTCATCAATTTGAGCCCCTCCGTCCTTTTATAGCAGAACATTTAGTAATATTTAGTTTATTTAAATTCCAATGTTTTTGTTTCAGAATAATATGGCTCTGATGATTAAATTATAAAATTGGATATGTTTAAAACAAAATTGGGTTTCACTTTATTTTGATGGTCCCCCAACAGACATTCTACTTACTGTACAAAGTAACTTTGCAACTACGTCAACTTATTCTACTAACCCTAACCTAACAGTCTACTACAGTATACTAATACTCTAATAAGTGTTAGTTGACATGTATAGTTAGTAGAATGCAGACCATGAAAATAAAGTGTAACCTAGCAGTTTTATATTTAAACTTTTTTAAATGGTATTTATTCATTTGATGGCCAGATGATCCTTCAAAAATCTGTCTAATTGTCACAATCCTCAGTCACCAGACCAGTCACCTCAGCACACTACATTTCCCATAATCTCTCCTGGCTCACACCTGCACACACTCATCTAATCATCACACCTGTTTATTATTTCAGTATATCTGTGTATGTAGTTCCTCTGTTCCCTTTCAAGGGAACTCGCGTGAGTCGCGTTGCGTCGAAATTGACGCTATGGGGAACGCTTTGCGTGATGACGTCTTGAAGCACATGTAAAATCAGTCCAATGGTGTGGCAGAACGTCAGAGGCGGGTGACGTAACGTACCAGGAAGCTATAAAAGCCAGCCCGAAACAGAAAACGAAAGCTTTCTGAGTCTTCAGTTGCGCTCTGTGTGAAATCTGTCCTTGTTATTTGGTGTTGTCTGTCTATATTGTATTATATATATATATATATATATATATATATATTCAGAACTATGGCGAGTAAGCAGCAGCAGTTTAGAGTGTGTGTTCACCCCTGCCCGCGTTATTTAACGGGTGGGGACACTCACACTCTTTGTGTTGTCTGTTTGGGTGAAGAGCATGCCCAGTCAGCACTCGAGGGTGCTGGCTGTGAGCATTGCGACGCGCTTCCTATGCGTACGCTCAGATCCCGCCTGGCTTTATTTTACCAGGATCGCGTTCCCCAGGGCTCGGGTCCCGCCACTGCCGAGGCACGGCGTTGATCTCAGACCTGGGGTTCGCAAATGGATCTATCAGTGGATGTTGAGACGGGCTCTGCCTTATCTCAGCCTCTTTCTGATAGATCCAGTGCCTCTCATCAGGGTGTGGAAGCACGCGCTGCGGTTTCTTCCCCCCCCCCCCCCCCCGATAGAGGCACCAATACTGCAATTGTCCAGCTCTGAGGAGTTGGACGTTGTTAGTATTGACGCTGAGTCTGAGGATTCGCCACCTCAGTCTCATGCGTTTGAGGAATTGCTTGATGTTGTTACAAGAGCTGTCGAGCGATTATCTGTTGAGTGGCCAGAAGATAGGCATTGCGTTCGTTCGAAAAGCAAGCTCGACGAACGTTTCCTGCCATCTCGGGCACAGCCTCAGTGCAGAAGCCTTCCGTTTTTCCCCGATCTCCACACCGAGGTGTCGAGATCGTGGGGGAAACCAGTGTCATACAGAGTATATACTGCACAAACATCCCACTACTCTTCTATACACAATTATAAAGAGCATGGTTATGGGGAGATGCCGAAGGTGGAAGAGACGCTTGCGAGCTATCTCTCTCCAGCGACGGCATCTTCTCTGAAGGCTCCTGCATTACCATCCAAACCAGTAAAATTCACTTCTTCCCTGGTTCATAAAGCTTATGCCGCCGCCGGCCAAGCTGCAGCATGTTTGCACACTATGTCATTAATGCAAGCATACCAGGCAGAATTATTGGGTGATTGTGAGGAGGGCGGGGGTATTGGTCCCGATACTGTGTCCGAACTGCGTAGAGCCACGGATTTATCTCTCAGGGCCACCAAGGAGACGGCTAAATCCATCGGCCGCTCTATGGCAGCCCTGGTGGCCACTGAGAGGCATCTGTGGCTCAATCTAAGTGATATAAAGGACAAAGAAAAACATGTTCTTTTGGATGCACCGGTTTCCACTGAAGGTTTATTTGGAGACGCAGTTAATAGTGCTGTAGCGAAGTCACAAGAAGCTTCAAAACAGGCAGCTGCACTTCAGAAACTTCTCCCCCGCCGTTCTTTCTATGAGGCTTCTGAGCGGGAGCAGCCTCACTCCTCTAAAAAGAGCGCTGAGCACCGTGCCACTCAGAAACAGAGCGTTTCCTCCCGTGCTCCCCCACAAAAATCTCGGGGACACGGAGGGCGCTCTCAAACCCAGCAGTCTTCGAGGGGTAAAACGGATCTGCGGACCGTTATTACCGCCAAGAAGGCTGCTGGGAAAAAGTCCTGATGTCTGAGGGCTCAGGACAAATGAGGGTAGTCCCCCCCGAAGTAGAGCGGCCAACACCTCTTTTTACGGTGCCCGTCTCTCTTCGGTGCCCTCAGGGGACCGGTCTGCCAACCCTGCCGCCTCCGGTGTTTCAGGGCGCAGCGGTCTCCGGCGAGCACATATCTCAAGGACCACCCGGAAACGTAGTGGCCTCGGGATGCCCGCCCCCTCTGAGGAGGGTGTTAGAGCAGTCTGTTCAGTCGTTCCCTGCCGGTGCGCCGTTACAGGGCGACGAACCGACTACTCAACAGCAGGAGAAAAATACGGTGCCCGTCTCTCTTCGGTGCCCTCAGGGGACCGGTCTGCCAACCCTGCCGCCTCCGGTGTTTCAGGGCGCAGCGGTCTCCGGCGAGCACATATCTCAAGGACCACCCGGAAACGTAGTGGCCTCGGGATGCCCGCCCCCTCTGAGGAGGGTGTTAGAGCAGTCTGTTCAGTCGTTCCCTGCCGGTGCGCCGTTACAGGGCGACGAACCGACTACTCAACAGCAACACAATCCAGAAACCAGTCTCTAGAGGCAGGTACCTCTAGTAGAATCTTTGACAGCGTGGTAGCTACTGTCAAATGTTTCGCGTTGGGTCCTGCAGACCGTGGAAAAAGGGTATCAGATACAATTCTAGAAACGCCCACCTCGGTTTATGGGGGTCCTGCCCACAGTGGTGGGCCCCGAGCAGGTTCTGGTTATGGAATAGGAAGTAAACACTCTGTTAGAGAAAGGGGCCATAGAATATGTACCTCCCTCCAACAGGGAAACCGGGTTTTACAGCCGGTACTTCATAGTTCCAAAGAAGGACAGGGGATTGCGTCCCATTTTAGATCTTCGAGTTCTGAATGAGTCAGTCATGCAGCTCAAGTTCAAAATGTTAACATTGAGACAATCGTGCCACAGATCAGGTCCGAGGACTGGTTTGTCACGATAGACCTCAAGGACGCATATTTCCATCCGTCCGTGTCATTGGAAGTTCCTGAGGTTTGCTTTCGGGGGCAAAGCATACCAATATCGAGTTCTTCCATTCGGCCTGGCTTTATCACCCCGCACTTTCACCAAATGTGTGGATGCAGCTCTGGCGCCTCTGCGCCTCCAGGGTATTCGCATCACGAACTACATCGACGATTGGTTGATTTTAGCTCAGTCGCATCAGATGGCGGTTCAACATCGAGATGTTGTTCTCGCCCATATGAAAGAGTTGGGGTTACGGCTGAACGCCAAGAAGAGTGTGCTTTCTCCATTTCAGAGGACCACTTTTTTAGGCGTGGTTTGGGATTCAGTGTCGAGGCAGGCGCGCCTGTCACCGCCACGCATAGATTCCATCCTGGCAGCTGTGAAAAGTGTAAAGCTAGGCCAGCTACTCACTGTCAAACAGTTCCAGAGACTGTTGGGTCTCATGGCAGCAGCTTCCAACGTGATACCTTTTGGACTGCTGCACATGAGGCCCCTGCAGTGGTGGCTCAGGACCAGGGGGTTTCCCCGAGGGGCAACCCATTTCGCACAATCAAGGTCACGCGGCGATGCCTACGTGCCTTGGTTATGTGGAAGAAACCTTGGTTCCTGTCCCAGGGCCCAGTGCTGGGAGCTCCTTGTCGTCGCAAACTGCTAACGACGGATGCTTCCCTCACGGGTTGGGGAGCGATCCTAGAGGGTCGCTCATCTCAAGGTCTGTGGGAAGACCATCATCGTTCCTGGCATATCTATCGCCTAGAGATGTTAGCTGTCTTCCGGGCTCTGAGGAGCTTTATCACAGGTCTCAGGGGACACCATGTGTTAGTGCATACGGACAACACGTCGGTAGTCGCCTATATCAACCACCAAGGGGGTTTGCACTCGCACCCATTATCCAATCTGGCACGCCATATCCTCTTGTGGTCCCAGGGGAAGTTGCTGTCACCCCCGAGGTGGTGGAGCTGATATGGAGGGAGTTTGGCCAAGCATAAGTGGATCTGTTTGCGTCTCGAGAGACGTCTCACTGTCCACTTTGGTTCTCCCTCACGCATCCAGCTCCTCTGGGACTGGATGCTATGGTACAGACGTGGCCGAGGCTACGTTTGTACGCCTTTCCCCCAGTTTCTCTGCTCCCGGGAGTTCTGGAGAGAGTTCGCAGGGACCGGGTTTGTCTGCTTCTTATAGCCCCGCGCTGGCCGGGCAGAGTATGGTTTCCCGATCTTGTGTCCCTCCTCGACGGGCCTCCTCTGGAGCTACCCGTCAGGAGGGACCTTCTGTCCCAAGCAGGGGGCTCGATTTTTCACCCCCGACCGGAACTGTGGAACCTGTGGGCTTGGCCTCTGAGGGGGCCCAGCTCATAGAGTCAGGTCTCTCAACTGAGGTTGTTGAGACCATTCTACAGTCCAGAGCTCCCTCCACGAGGAAACTTTATGCCCTGAACTGGAGAGTATTCCCTTCTTTGTGTAGTGACCGTCGGTTGGATCCAGTCAACTGCCCAATTGGTACAGTTCTGGAGTTCCTGCAGGACCGGTTCACTGCAGGTCTGACCCCGTCCACCTTAAAGGTTTATGTGGCGGCCATAGGTGCTTACCACATTCCTTTGGGTGGAATGTCTGTGGGGAAAGACCCTTTGGTATCTCGTTTCCCTCGTGGCACTTGGAGGCCTTCTGTCCTCCTCCCTTTCGAAAAGCGGACCAGGAGGCGAATAATTTGCTTTGCCCTGTTCGGGCGTTAGACGCGTATGTCCACAGAGCTGCCCTGTGGCGTAAAAGTGATCAATTGTTTGTATGCTTTGGGTCCCCTAACAAGGGAGGTCCAGTGTCTAAGCAAAGGATGAGCAAGTGGGTGGTTGAGGCTATCTCACTTGCTTATGAGGCGGCTGGGCAGCCTTCTCCTTGGGCTGTCCGGTCGCACTCTACTAGGAGTATGGCGGCCTCTAAGGCCCTTATATCAGGAGTATCTTTGCAGGACGTTTGTGATGCGGCAGGCTGGTCCTCACCGCACACCTTCGTCAGGTGCTACTCTTTAGACCTAGACTCTACTCCAGGGTCTCAGGTTTTGTCTTCCTAGTGCTGCTCACTTGATTTCACACAGGACAGACATTTGTAGCTATGGTGGCGTTGGTATAGACGTTCCCCATAGCGTCAATTTCGACGCAACGCGAGTTCCCTTGAAAGGGAACGCCTCGGTTACGACTGTAACCTCGGATCCCTGAAGAGGGAACGAGCGTTGCGTCGCCTTGCCATATCTCCTTCATGTCTGTCAGCACGACTTCAGACTCTACGAAGCTTTCGTTTTCTGTTTCGGGCTGGCTTTTATAGCTTCCTGGTACGTGACGTCACCCGCCTCTGACGTTCCGCCACACCATTGGACTGATTTTACATGTGCTTCAAGACGTCATCACGCAAAGCGTTCCCCATAGCGTCAATTTCGACGCAACGCTCGTTCCCTCTTCAGGGAACCGAGGTTACAGTCGTAACCGAGGCGTTTTCAGTCTTCGGCTGTTGGTTGTTGTTTGTGTATGCTATGTAATGCACACTGTTATGCCTGTCTGCCTTTTTGTTTTATTAAATCACGTTTATACTTGTATCCTGTCTTCAGCCATCTTGTGACACTAATGTGCTGATTCGGCATATGAAAAACATTTCTTATCAGTGTTGAAAACAGTTGTGCTAAATATCTTTGTGGAAACCATGATAGATTTTTTTCAGGATCATTTTATGAATATAAATTTGAAAAGAACAGCATTTATTTGAAATATAAATCTTTGTAACATTTTAAATGTCTTTACTCTCACTTTTGATCAATTTAATGTTTCCTTGCTGAATGAGTGTTAATTTTTATATTTATTTTTTAAATGGAAAATAAATCTTACTGACCCCAAACTTAACTGAACGGTAGTGTAGTTAACTACTGTTTGTAGCATGCAGTGTAGCTAAATAGTTTTTCAAAACACTAGCTTCCTCAACACTGGATGATTTAGTTATTGGCTGCCTGGCCCGTCACAGCAGCAGCTGTCATAGATGTCTTTCATGGCAGCTGCCATAGTCATATTTTTTTGTGATTTCACAATCCTCTGGAATACTCACAAAGCTCCTCTGTTCCGTGTAGTTGCTCAGCAATACTAGACCACACAGAAGTTCTGCCAGTCAGGGATGCTTTCTTTTTTGTCATATTAAGAGAGCACATATCTAGAAGTACTTTAGCATAATTTGGACTGAAGAGTCAAAAAATGTCCACAATATTATTATATGATATGTTCAATACTATATATAATGAAAGCCTGTGCCACTGTTTGGTTGTTTTTGTCGTCTTAGGTCAAAGTATAATAGTTTTCAGTTTTCAGCCTCTTTAATTATGACCTTGGTGCTAATGCTAACATATTATTCATCTGAAATCTGGTGTGCCTATTTTTGCAGGAACCGTTTTTTGAATATTCATTTTATGCAAACTACACTTGGAACAATGGAATGATTCTTAAAGTAGGGGGCTAAATCCAGAATTGATTACTGCAGGAGGAAAAGGCCATAAATCCTCGGTTATATTAAAGAACAATTGTGTCTCCATTGTGGAACCTATAAAAATCCTAATGTCCAATTCCACCCAAGCTCTGGTAAATTATAAAGGTACTTAAGGTTGACATGTTTATGTATATTCCCATACCTCCCCTGCACCAAGTCAATTAGCTCTTATTCCTGGTCAACAGCTTGCAAAAGCAAAGACCACAGCAATTCCGGTAATAGCTAGAGGATGGGCGGCCCGTGAAAGATTTACATTTCATGCGGTCAGATGGCATTTTTGCTCCAACTTCTGCTTGTTATATCTTTTCATATTAATATGAGTAATGAGTTTTTGATTTTTAAGGCTATTGAGTAAGCTCAGACTTAACAGCTGCCATTTGATTAAATTTGTCATCTAGCTTTTAGTTAAAAACCTTAGGAGTCACACGTGTCACTTCGTGCCTCCATTAGCGCACAAAGGTAATGGATGCCGATTGGGTTGTTGGCGGTATTATGAGGGCTAAACTGTGTCCATCTAAGGCTATCAGCACCCTTTATATCACTCAAAGAGGATACTATATGTCAGTGTATATTTTATGGGGGTGGATATGAAACAGACCAATATTCCAGATCTTGAAATGAAACAATTGATGTCATTTTTAATTATTGTTCATGATTCATTCAACCTGTTCTCTTTGGAAAAACACGTCTGTGGCAACATTTCTGCAATAAGATATTATGTTGCTTCTTGCACTTTTCGCAACACTTTCAGAGTGAAATGACCAGTAAATGTCACTAACAACATTTCAGTTTTATCCGAAACGGATGAATGTGAATCTGGAAACGTTTTACTTTATTGGTTGTTGTACATATTGCGGCAGTTTGTAAATGAAATGTCTGGTGAGTGGCTCTAAAAGGTTAATGCTCTATCGCCTTTGAAAATAATGTACAACTGATCTAAACCTAACCAACAGAGTTACCAGAAGCAGAAGTGAAAGAACCATGCAATTTTAGCTTGCTTCTAAAAATCTTTGAGATCCTTAAACAAGTGGCATGACCTTTTTTTCATTGGACTCATACCCAAGTGTTTCGCATAGGAAATGCAGTGGTGTACCAGGTGAGCTACCGAACAAGTTTACTATTTAAGAAATACCATACATATGGAGCTGTTTATGTGATTCAAACGTCAAAATGTATTAGTTTAAATCATGTATTATGGTTAAAGAGTTGAGGTCATAATATAGTATTGTGAGGAGCTGTGTGAAAATAAGTCTTTATTAATTGATCATTTGCCTCGTAATCATATTGTAAAAAAGTTGTTGGTATTTTACTCATTTCAGCTGGAAACTGGAAGTTTTGCAAAAATGTGGGTAGAGACATGTTTTTCCAATGAGCCTAGGCTTTTTATTTATTTATTTCTTACTTTGGACCACTTTTTGAAACTTCCCAAAAAGAAAGGGAATGTAGAAGTAGGAGTAAAATGGCAAAAACAATAAAGTGCCTGTCACTGAACTTCCTTTAAATGGCTGTTGAAGCTCCGACTCTCACCCACTATTCATTAGGGCAAGTCTGAATAGGTCCTATTAATTACTGCTGACACCTCCTTGTTGTGAATTGCGTGCTTGACACATAAATAGGAAAACAAGCATTGCGGGGATCATGCACGAGAATATGAGCAAAAAAGGGGAGAGGTATCTGGAAATTAATCATACTCCAAATTGTAAGCGGTGAAAAGAGAAAAAGATGGGCTTCTATTCATGTCTCCCATAATTTGTGGCACTTCTGAACAAAAACATTAACAAAATACACAACATTGAAGAGGCAGAAAGGGACAGTTCATCAAACTGCATTTCACAGGCAGGAAATGTATTTTTAAAAATCACACTCTCTACTTTCTCCAGTTTACCTGTGAAAAGCTACATTATGGACACATTTCCTCCCATGATGCTCGGGCCTTTCACAGGGAATAATGGCCACTCTGTGTGTGACGTGCACCATAAATCAAACAAGCTCGCGTTGTGTTTACCCTTTAGAGATGGGTTGAGGCTTGCAGAAACAGTATCTTCACCTTCCAGCTGTTTCCCCTTTTCCACTCCTGCCGCTAATCACAGCATTCAAACCTCTCTCAGCCATTGTCTCCTTCTGAGTTTTGCCAAACTTTACCTCCACAATGTCACTGCTACTTCAGGAGCCTTCCCCTACCCCCACCTTCAATGCTGCACTCTATTTGAAGATACTAGTCTAAGCAGACTTTGGCTGTGCTGTAAAGTTGCTAACAAGTTACATGTGGGTGAATTTAAGTACCTGAATGTTGCTTCGACAAAACTTTGAAATAAATGGGCGATTGGTTGAAACTTTTCAAAAATAGATTTTCTAACGATCAGGGAAACAGGGTTGTGCTCAGAACTGAATTGAAGTGATTGTAAAGACGTTTACATTGTTACAAAATATTTATATTTCAAATGAATGCAGTTCTTTGAACATTCTATTCATCAAAAAATCCTGAAAAAAATATATAGCAGGGTTTCTAGAAAATATTAAAGAGGCATAACTTTGATAATAAGACTTTTTTCTTGGGCACTAAATCAGCATATTAGAATGATTTCTGAATGATTAGAATAAATAAATGTTATTTAAAATTGTATTCATATTTCACAATGTTACAGTTTTTTATAGTATTTTTGATCAAATAAATGCAGCCTTGGTGAGCAGAAACATAAAAAAATATTACCAACCCCAAAGTTTTAAATAGTCCAGGTCATTAATTAAATGAGAGCTAATTCTTAAATTCAGAATTTTGTACAACTTGCAGTAAAAATGACAAAATAGATTAATTTTTCTTTCATCTTCCTCTTCCGCTTTCTCTATTGGTATGTATTTGTGATTAGAGGATGCTGTCCTTCTCTAAACTCCTCTATCAGACCCCATCTAAAGGTTTTCAGGTACAAAAAGCTTCTCTTAGACTGCCATTTTTTTTCACAGCTCCAGCTGTGAAGGCCTAGGCTAATTGGTAGATCCACCAGGGAGCTCTTGAATGAGCACTCCCATTGAGGAGCCCATTTGCAAGCATGAGATCCGTCCTCTAGGCTGCCACTCAGTGGCAATGGGGAAAAGAGGAGTGAGAGCAGATCGGGGAATGGGGGTGAATGTTGGCAGAAATAGAATAGCCTTGAATAATAAAATTAAAAAAAGTCAAAGAAATGCCAGTACATTTTATCTAGTAAATAATTTTAAATGTATATTTAAATGCATGATTCACCCAAAAATGAAAATTGTTATTTCTTTACCCGCATGTAATTTCAAATTAATATGACTTTGTTTTGAAATGTTGACAAATGTTTCCTTTCAGGGCCCAAAAAAAAAAAAAAAAAAAAAAGGGCAAAAAAGTATTATAAATGTAGTCTATACCCCTTAAATGCAACAATAGTCTTTCAAAGCCACAACAGCTGTGTGTGATTAACAGAGTGCAGTGTAAGTTGTTATTCCCTGAAAATCTTGCTTAACAGCCATTGTCACAATTTTATTTCATTGTTTGAAACAGATCAGTTTGGACATTGTGCTATGCAATTCTCAGTTGTTGTTGTTTTTTTTTACAGAAGAAAGAAAAGGATAGATTATGTATGATGACATATTTAAAATTTTGGGTGAACTGTTCCTTTAAATGTTGTTGTTGTTGTGGTGAGACTCATCACTGAGACCACAAAGAATGTGGCATATATGATTTGCTTTAAAACAGTTTTTTTTTTTTTTTTTTTTTTTTTTTTTTAAGTGTAAACAGTTACAAAGGCATTATTGAACATTGCTCATTCACAGCTGGTGGGGACCTTGAAAACGAACGAGTTCGACACAGTAAGTGTGGGTAATTGACAGGCACAGAATGAGTCCGGTTTGAAGTGGTCCTGCTTTCCGGGCGGCTCATTCTGCTTGTTTGTCATGTAGCTTGCAATCGATGGTCAGGCAGACCTCAGGGAAGAGCTGGGCTGGAGGGCAGATATGCAACAGAGCCCCTTTTGTTATGTTTCCTGGGCCACATACCACAAGCCAGGGTCCTGGAGGGTACCGAGGGGAAAAGAGATGAACTGGACAAGAAATGGAATAAATGTTCTGTTCTAACAGACAACCACCCCACCCCCAGATCCAGCACCCACTCCAAACCCTGAGCTCAAGAGTGATTCCTCAATAACTGACATTCTTAGTAGCCTACTCTTTGTTCTGGTTTTCTTCAATACGTGCTCTTTCTGACTCTTATATGACTCTTCATCACACAGATGTCTATGACAGCTCTTATTGTAATTGCAGAGAGAGTAAATTATTATATACTCCAATAAAGTGATGACATCATCACATCCAATTACACATGGACAAATATGGTGATGGTCCTAATTTCATTGTACACTCTGCTGGTTAACTTGCCATGAATATGCTAACCAAGGCTGCAAAAATACAAAAATAAAATAGCAGTTTCATTACTTTTAAAATATTAACAATATAATCACAATTTAAAATACTTGGTGTCTATTTCTTTTTCATTTATTTCCGTGGTGGCAAAGCTGAATTTTCAGCATCATTACTCCAGTCTTCAGTGTTACATGATCTTTCAGAAATCATTCTACTATGCTGATTTGCTGCTCAATGAACTATTTGAAATATAAATCTTTTATAACATTATACAACCTTACTAAATAAAAGTATTAATATTTTCTGGAAAATCGTACTAACCCAAACTTTTGAATGATATATAATTTATATATTTTTAACTGTTTAAAAAAAAAAAAAATCACATTATATGTTGCAGTCTTGTGCTAAACTGCTTTAAATTACCTTTTAAACTTAAAGCATAACTTTTTTCCTCCAGTCTACAGTCCATATCCCATAATGACAAAGCAAAAAAAGAAAAGAAATGAAATTGCTGCAGTTAAAAAAAGAAAAAAATTGGATATTAATTTTGAGATTTGCTAAAGATTACATTTGAAATTTTACTCAATTATTAGGGTTTTTAAAAATAAACTTTGAATGTTAGATGACAGCGAAGGTAATCTATAAAACGAGGGAAATTGTGCACATTAAATATCTGACTGATACAAAATGAAAACAAATTAAGATTTCTAATATCAGCCAATAAACGATACTGAAACTTAAATGTAATGTACACCTATTTATACTGGCAGGCACATTTCTTAATGAACAGTTGTGGGCAGCTGCAGAGAGCAAAAGTAACCCTACTGTGACATCTTCAGTGGCAGCAGGAAACAAACAGCAATTAGATGAATACTATAATTGTGCAGACATGCAGCTAGAGAACGTCCCCCTGTTGTATTCTTCAGGAGCTGACCTGTTTCTACAGGAGATGTTGAACAGCCTCTCCCTTCAACACTTAACAGTCTTTCCCTTCAATATGGCTCAGATGAGAGACTCTGAACTCCCACTCATCTGCGATAAGGTTGCCTTGGGAGAAAGTTAATCATGAGAAATGATAATAAAGATTTAAATTAGTTGTACTGGGATCACACAGGAACAACTTGTGATTTGTTCAAGTTTGTAATTACTATCAGCACCAATCCAGGTTAGTCCAGTACTGGATGTAATTCACTCAATTAATAATCAATAATTCAATAATCAAAGGCTCTAAAAAACATTTTTCTTTTAAATTATATGTTGAAGTTAGCCTGGGTTTCCCCATGCTGCCTTGAGCGCAGCGCGATTTTATTCACGCTGCTAGTCAGCATGGATTCCATGGACCAGATTTTCGCCTCAACTAGGGAACCAATCACAGAACGGGGAGGGAGCAGCAAGACGATGACGACATCTATGCGACACACTGAAGCAGTTTGTTTATATCTATGGATCCAACATGACAGACGTAAAAATATATGCATATCTTTAGGAACACATCTACAAAAATATGCCTGTATTTCAAGTTGATAAAATAATTTAAAATCCACATCAGTTTATTTGTGCCGACGCGCCACGCCCTCCCAGGATCTATAACGTTACCTAGGCTACTTTCATTTTTAAAAATTCATCATAACCGCACGCGCGATCTGCTTGCAGTCGTCGAGATGGATGCTGAGGAGTTGAAGAAAAGAATAGCTAGTGGAGATTGTAAAGTTGTCGACAATACGTCATAAAAAAATCAAGTCCAGTGTGTGGGAGAAATTTGGAGTTATCTGAAGAAAATATTGTGAAAGGCTTTGCTGCAAACATTTTCGTGTTGGATAGCCGCAAATGTGGAACTTCATCCCTGAGGAAGCACGCAGAAACTGTGGTAACAAAGCAGTTCTATCGAACGGTATTTTTCATATTTAACACTGCTAAGTATGTGTGGTGTGCAGGGCGTGTTTGAAACGCCCAAAATGGTCAGATGTAGGCTAGATGAAATTGCGTGGCATATAGTGTTGTAGCCGCGTCTGTTCGATTGGTAAAATGTTAGGCTACTCAGTTTTGTGGTAACGTTAGCCATGTTCTTCATGTTCTTCATGCCTTTTGACAGCTTCGGCATAAGTTGTCCTTGTGTTAATTGTCGTGTAATAACTTCTGTATGACCTGGCAATAAACATTTTTGTAAGTGTGTCTATAATGTGAGTCTAAACTGATTTTATTCCGTGTGCCGGTTCTATTTTAAGCGGGTCGGGTGCAGATTTTAATTAGTGCTGCTGTCGGAAAACAGGTCGGGTGCGGTTTTAAGCACTGCGGGTACGGGCGGGTGTTTTTTTTTTACAAAAATTTACAAAATCGGACCCGTGCAGGACTCTGGTGTACAAATAAATCTCTGACCCGTCGTCGTCTTCGTTGAATATCTGTCGCTCTACATACGTCATCTGGTATAATTGAAACGATTGGCTATGAGCTACGTATAGGCGCATTTGATAGACATTTGTAGCGCCCAATAAACGGCTCTGGGCATTCGTAAACCACGCCTCAAATACGAGAAAATGAACATGTGGTTCCCAGACCACGTCTCAAAGAGAAAGAGGTCTGACGTTAGCCAGGCTATGTTGAAGTTACTTCATACCATAATAAATCAACATATACAGTACATGCATGCATAACTACACCAAGTTTGTCGTGCATCTTGCGTGGCTTTTGAGTTTCGCTTTGCTAAGCAGTAGGGCGTGGCCAAAGCCAGTTAAAGTACTTATTCTACCGTGTTTGCTAGTACTTGTTAGAAGAAGCAGTCGAGCAACAGGAGAGGGCATCAGCTTGTGAGTGTTTACATTTCTCATTAGATTTTAGCGCGGTTCTTCGTTGCTAGGAAACTTTGTTTTGTTTACTGTGTTTACTGTGGTAAAACGTGTGCTGAAGTAGCATTTGTTTGTTTGCTGTGCATCTCGCATTGGCTTTTGAGTTTCGCTTTGCTAGGTAGTGGCGTGGCCTGCTGTATTCGATAACGGGGAATTAGGCGTATATAATTGATTAGTGCACCGTGGCAGCCCTTGTGTAAAGACCAGCGACTCTACCTGCGCGACTCCACCGAGCAAGCTTGTCGGTGACAAGGCACTCGAGTATTATTTTCTTCTTGTTTCCTTTCTCTTCTACACAACCACTCTTTCAGTATGTGTTTTCAAATCCCTACTACTACTAACACACGTAAATCAAATGTCACACGTAGGAGGCAGTACAATCCTAACAACCTGCGTACCTTTACGGTGTCTTCTAGTACTTTATTCTCTTTTCCCATCGGTCTCTGGAATTGCCAGTCCGCTGTTAACAAAGCTGATTTCATTACATCTATTTCTAGTCATTCAGGTCTAAGCCTATTGGCCCTGACTGAGACCTGGATCAGACCAGAGGACACTGCCACACCTGCTGCCCTCTCCACTCACTTCACTTTCTCACGGTCCGCCTGACCGGAAGGGGTGGAGGTACTGGTATTCTCATCTCAAACGATTGGAAATTTGATCCTTTACCACCTCTGTGTGACAACAGCTCATTTGAATCACATTCAATCACCATCACTAGTCCTATTAAAATCCATTTTGTAGTTGTTTATCGTCCCCCAGGTCAGCTTGGCAGTTTCTTGGAGGAGCTTGATGTGCTACTCTCATCCTTCCCGGAGGATGGTACTCCTCTCATAGTTCTTGGAGACTTCAACATCCACCTAGAAATACCTCAGGCTGCTGATTTCCACACTCTGCTTGCCTCATTCGATCTCAAACGAGTTTCTACTGCGGCTACTCACAAATGAGGTAACCAATTGGACCTTTTTTACACTTGCTACTGCTCCACTGATCAGATCTGCACACCTCAGACTGCACACCTCAGATCACTCCTCTTCACTCTCAACCTTACCCTGCCTCAGAACACAACACACACTCCTCCACAGGTCACCTTTCGGTTAAACCTACGCTCACTCTCACCCTCTCGCCTATCCTCTTTGGTCTCATCCACACTTCCTCCCCCTGATCAGCTCTCAACACTAGATACTAACAGTGCAACTGATACTCTTTTCTCCACTTTAACATCCGGCTCCGACAACTTCCGCCCCCTTTCCTCCAGGCCAGCCCGCGCCACACCCTCTGCCCCCTGGTTATCTGATGATCTCCGCGAACATCGTTCTAATCTCAGGGCTGCAGAGAGGAAGTTCTGCAAATCTAAAGATCCTACTGACCTTGGTCTTTATCAATCCCTCCTCTCTTCCTTCTCTGCTAACTTCTATACTGCTAAAATGACTTACTATCACAACAAAATTAACAATTCTTCTGACTCTCGCATGCTTTTTAAAACCTTCAACCCTCCTCCTCCTCCTCCTCAACCCTCCTCTTACTCCTCCTCCTCCTTCTCCTCCTCCTTTATCAACCCTAACAGCTGACGATTTTGCCTCATTCTTCATAAATAAAAAAACACCATCAGCTGCCAATTTACCAAACCACAAACTGACACACACATTTTACCAGCTAACACACACATTCTACCCTCCTTCTCCCTGCTTTCAGAGGCAGAAGTCTCCAAACTCCTCCTTTCCAATCGCCCTACTACCTGTCCGCCCTACTACCTATTCCCACTAATCCACTTCAAGCCATTTCTTCCTCAGTTGTACCTGCACTCACACACATCATCAACACCTCTCTTCACACTGGTACTTTTCCCACAGCATTTAAGTAGGCTCGAGTAACCCCACTGCTTAAGAAACCCACTCTAAATCCAGCACATCTGGAAAATTACAGACCGGTATCCCTTCTTCCATTCATCGCGAAAATACTTGAACACTTGAGTTGTTTTCAACCAGATCTCTTCCTTTCTTACACAGAACAACCTCCTGGACAACAACCAGTCTGGTTTCAAAAGCGGACACTCAACTGAGACTGCCATACTCTCTGTAATTGAAGCTCTGAGACTGGCAAGAGCAGCTTCCAAATCTTCAGTTCTCATCCTGCTGGATCGGTCTGCTGCCTTTGACACAGTTAACCACCAGATCCTTCTATCAATCCTAAAGACGAAGGGCATCTCGGGAACCGCACTTCAATGGTTCAAGTCTTACCTCTCAGGTAGGTCCTTTAGAGTGTTGTGGAGGGGTGAGGTGTCTAAGACCCAACATCTAGCTACTGGGGTTTTGTGATTCAGAAACATGGCTTTTCCTATCACTGCTACGCTGATGACACACAACTCTACCTCTCATTCCAACCTGATGATCTGACGGTAGTTGCTCGCATCTCAGCCTGCCTGACAGACATTTCTGGCTGGATGAAGGACCACCACCTTCAACTAAACCTTGCAAAGACAGAGTTGCTTGTGGCCCCGGTCAACCCATCACTACACCACAACTTTTCCATTCAACTAGGTTCGTCATCCATAACTCCATCAAGGTCAGCCAGGAACCTTGGAGTTGTGATTGATGATCAATTGAACTTTACAGAGCACATTGCTAGAACTGCCCGGTGCTGCAGATTTGCCTTGTACAACATTAGGAGGATCAGGCCCTTCCTATCAAAGAATGCTACGCAACTCCTTGTCCAAGTGCATGTTCTATCCAGACTGGACTATTGTAATGCTCTCTTGGCAGGTCTTCCAGCTTGCACTGTCAAACCTCTGACACTGATTCAAAATGCTGCAGCAAGAGTGGTCTTTAACAAGCCGAAGAGAGCACACATCACTCCTCTCCTCACAAAATTGCACTGGTTGCCAGTTGCCGCTTGCATTAAATTCAAGTCACTGAAGTTTTCCTACAGAACAACCACTGGCTCTGCTCCCTTTTACCTAAACTCATTACTTCAGACTAGGGATGGGGCCGATCCGATCCAGTATCGGTATCGGGACCGATACCAGCGTAATTCACGTATCGGATTTTCCCGATCCAACCTGCGGAGATATCCGATATCCATGAGTCATGTCTGCACTTTAACGTTTTCTGCTTAAATTACTCCAAAAGTGATTCCCTCCGGCTAGTCTGCTAGCTGGCTGCAAACTGCGGAATGGATTTACTGAACGGAGGCGCGGCTCAATGAGACACAGAGTTATGAGACACGCCCCCGCTCAGGAAATCCATTCCGCAGTTTGCGGCTAGCCAACAACGTCCGCTGTGTGGAAATACTTCACACTGGAAACACCGCAGAGAGCAAGACAGCGAAATGCAATGTTTGCAAAGCTGTAATTCATTGCTCTTTGAAGCTCCCTCGCGTCGTACAACACAACGGACGCAATCAAACATTTAAAAAAGCACCACGTTACTGTGCGTTCACACCAAACGCGAATAGCGCGTCAAATTCGCGTCTATTTGGACGCTTGAATATTTTGAATCCATTCGCGCCCATACAGAAATGTAATATATGTCAATATGTAAATTACATATATAATGTTAGTGCCCATGTATGTCTGCTGCATATATGAGAATATATGCAAAATTCATATATGTAAAACACATACACATATGAAACATATATTTCAAAATATAGCAAAAATGGCCGTTTTCATGTAAGTGCCATATATTTTCCCGTATATGCACATAAATGTGAAATATATGTAAGGCGCATATATGTATACATGCATATATGACGCATATATGTATACATGCATATATGACGCATACATGCATATATGACGCATATATGTATACATGCATATATGACGCATGTATGTATACATGCATATATGTACATTTGTATAGTACATACTTTCACATATTAGGGATACAAATCTTATATCTGAATGCCTTGAAATTAAATGCCTATAGTTGGAGATTTTGTCTATTGTGTGAATACCAAATATAGTATTTTAATACAATAATGCAGTGTTTTCTTTGTCATTTTTGACAAATACATCCACAAAGTACCATAACCATATGCCACAGCTTTAAAAATGCATCAGTATCACATGCATGTACACTGTAAAACTTTTCACTGTAAATTTACAGTAAAATACTGTCAGCTGGGTTGCCATCCACATACTGTATTTTTACAACACTACTACAGTAAACAGCATTTACAGTACTCCACTGTAATTACCAATTATACCACATTTTACATTATTAAACTTGTCGACAGCAATAAATTGTATTTTTACAGGGAATACTGCTTTTATTATTACATAATTAAAATATTATACTTTAAGGTTTCATAAGAGTAGTCACACTAGGAAAAAGAAAACAAAATTTTCTGGGTTTTAAAACATTTATTTAGTTAAAATGCCATCTGTGAACATGTTGGCTGAATTACTTTTTAAACATAAAATGCAATTTTAACACTTAACAACAAACAGGTAACAGTTAGCACTTAATTAAAGGAATAGTTCACCCAAAAATTTAAATTAGCACATGATTTACTCACCCTTCAAGTCATCCTATATGACATTCTGCTTTCAGACGAATACAATCAAGAGTTCTATTAAAAAATGTCCTGGCTCTTCCAAGCTTTATAACGACAGTGAAATGCTGTTTCTTTTTTGAAGTCCATAAAAGTAAAAACGAAATCCCATTCAAAGTCTGCAAGGTTTTGCAGAAGTGAGGACACCTGTAGGCTTACAGTGGTGTTCTTGTTTTGCACAATTTGGCCAGTTTTCTTTAAAGTTACTTGTCCTTTCTTTGTTTTTGATCCACGTTCAGGATTGATGTCAAGAAAGCATCTAAAAGGCAGAAAAAAAACAACTATTAAATATTATTAACTGAGTGTATATATTTTGACAAAGAGAGAAAGCACAAAAGCTGTCTAAAACTGAACAACATGAAAAAAAAAATGCAATGTTGGATGTTGTGATCAATAACTGATATTTTTTCTGCCCTGGTAAAATACATCAACTCAATGTGTCTGTTTACATGCAACACTGTCAACTAACTAAATTTTTGGAAGTGGGGTTGCCAGATTTAAAGTTTTATTCTACAACTTTTGTCTACTCATCACCCAGCTCATTAACAATATCATCCCCTCATCAGGTCCATCAGAGTATCAGTGGAAAGGCAGTCTTTAGACTCTCCGTTTATATAGAGCACACACTGCCAGAATCCAGCCCAAACATTTGTGACAGAAATAATTTAACTTAATTGCAAGCCTTGCAATGTTTATTGCATATATGACATGATTTACCAGACTAAAATGCATGTTTGCACCCAAAAATGTAAATTCTGTCATTATTACTCACCCTCAAGACTTTTGTTCATCTTCGGGACACAAATGAAGATATTTTTGATGAAATCCGATAGTTTTGTCCTTCCATTGATAACAATATCATTGCAACTGTCAAAGCCCAGAAAAGTGGTAAAAACATTGGTAAATATATAGCTACAGTGGTTCAACCTAAATATTATGAAGCAGGGTTTCTGCACATTTTTTAAAGTCAAATTTAAGGCTTTTTAAGACCTTTTTAAGACCCGAAGAAATCAAAATTAATACCATGCATTAGGGGTGTGCAATATTGACAAAATATGTCTCGATCGATATTTTCAAAGTTTTCTTGATAATAATTAGATAACATTTTACTGATTGTGTTTCTGTGCTTGGTGCCATGGCTTGTTTAGGCCTGTTGACAGCTGACTGACAAAGATATTCATATTTTTCATATTCTATGCAGTGGTCAGTTTACAGCACTGACAGAAATTAAATTTTTTTATTAAGGGGTAATATTTGCCACCTTAAATTGATTTCAAGGGGCATTTTCACCTATATATGGACATTTGTAGATGTTTCAACAAGATATTTCACATCTACTGCAGTCAGATTCACCCGTGTTCACGCTGAAGGAATCACTCACATGGCTGGGCACTTGTATGACACATCAAGGATATTAAGAGGCTAAAAGCAGGTTTAAACATTGCCCCATTTAAGTCAACAGGGTGCAAATTTTAAAAAGAGGATAACACGGTGTAGGCAACACCGATTTTTGTCGTTGTTCTCTGTATTGACAGCACTCCAAATTTACAAAAAAATGAGCTCAATGTTAAAATTGACCGGAGTTCTCCTTTAAGGTTGCACTAGTTACATGGATTATTTAAACAATGTTTTTACTAGCTTTCTGGGCCTTAAAAGTTGCAAAGACGTTGCTGTCTATGGGTGGTTCAGAAACCTCTCAGATTTCATCAAAAATATCTTAATTTGTGTTCTGAAGATGAACGAAGGTCTTACAGGTTTGGAACGACATGAGGGTGAGTAATTAATGACAGAATTTTCACTAATCCTTCAACTGAAAACAACTTGCACTGACATATCTTAAAATATATGACTGCCACTGTTTTATCTCAAGATGCACACCAGTAATGTTTTTTTTTTTTATGATACATTATTATAAAAGCTGCTTAAATACCCTAATTTTATTAAGGCCTAGACCTGGCTTAAGCTAAGCCCTGTATGGAAACCAGGGCCATATTGTTCATACCAGTAGTCAACATAATAAATACTGTCAAGTCAAGGTTAGTGACACAATTCAGTCTAATATATATTATATATATATATATATATATATATATATATATATATATATATATATATATATATATATATATATACATATATATATATGAATGGCAAATATGCCAATGACTAACCTCTGAACAAACTCAAGGTGCTGCCTCTTCCTGGTACTGCAAGCTGAACTCATAGGAGGAGGCAAACAGCGCTGCCAGGCCAGTGATGAAGTCAGGCTGTGATCCTTCACACACACCTTGACCTTCCAAACTTAATATCCAGCACTGGTTGCTTAGAGATTGACCTGTAATGGAATAAAAAAAAAAAAATTAAAAAAAAAAATTAAAATAACTACTGTGGGTTCCACTGTGGTTCGATGTAGTTGTCTATTCATAGTTCTATGAATAAAAATTTTCAACTAAAAATTAAAATTGGTTAGAATGCTAGAATGCACTGGCATATTTATGTTTGTTTTAAGCATAAACTCAGTTAATTTTGACTTATTCTTTCAGAAAACAAGACCATTTTTACATGTCTCTTAAATGCTTCTTCATGTAAGAATTGTAGATATCTGGACTGGAAACAAAATAAAAACACTAATTAAAAAAAACATATTTTGCAGTGGGGTCATTTGATGGCTTTTCATTTTAGGTTTCATCTACCCCTTTAATGTTTACATACCAGGAAATAAGTCGTGGACTTTCTGGCAAATGTAGATTGCTGGACATCAGCGATGCAAATTCCTGAAACAATTTTTAAAAAGGACAGCACAACCTTGATCAACAGAACCAAAACATAAAACATATTACAGATTAATGAGATTTGCTTAATAATCTCTATTTATCTGCTTGAAGGATAACACCGTCTAACTTCTTTGAATTAGGGAGTAGTTGTAGGACCATGGGATGGCAATCAGGAATAGGCCCACTACATTTGAAAACAGAATTAGGAACATGGATTTTCATTGTTTCAAAACAACGATTCAAAAGCACGATCACAGACCTGACAGAATTTGACAGCATTTTTTTTTTACCCCATAGACTATGTACCACTAGGCTACTTAAAAGCACTTACATTAACAATGGCCATCAGATTACAAAGAAAAAAATATATATCAAATGCACGGCATGCAAATAGCATGGTAAAGGTTGCCTATTATATGAAATGTCGAAGTTAACGTTACTTGGTAAACAGGTGAACAGAGTCAGTGACTTGCTTGCGCGGCCACGGTAGTAAACCGCGTTTGCAAAATCAAACCAAATAACGTTACGTGAAAACAATGTAGAAATGCGAACGCAAAAAAAGATAAATAATAACTTATATATTGGCTTACCGTATCACTCAGTTGAACAATTCTCCATCTTCTCAAACTCTAAATCCCATTTATCGTCCCGCGCAGATTATTCAATGACAAATTCTTCCATCCGTCCTCAGGTAGCTGCTACCTTTAACGTCGTCCAGCTGCGTCACAGGCAACTAATGTTTGAAACACGAACCGAACCTCAAAAAAGCTTTAAAATTGCTCACAGATTCGCAGACATTAGCCGTTTCTCAATGTCAAGGAAGGATCCTCGGAAGCCAGAATTTCGAGGATGCTACGTCATCGACATCCGTCGAAGGACTGTTCCAATGTCGAGGATCCTCGGAATTTCAACCAAGGACTGAGTCCTTCGTTCGAAAAATACCCATATACAGGAAAGGATGCATATGTGTAGCCTTCGCGTTCTTCGCGCTCTCAAATCACCCACAATCCTATGCGCGCAGCTTTGATATCTTTTTCAAAAAAATTCTAAATGTCGGACGTTAACGGAGTCGGAGCGTTAACGGCGCAATATGCTTTCAAATGTAAGTATATTTACGTTACCAAACATTTGTTTAAAAAAAAAAAATACATCCATTATGTTATGGGTCAAATTGATCCGCACTGTTTAAACACACTTGACAGTCAAAGAATCAATATGATTAAAAAGGAGTTTATTGATTTAAAAACGATTATATTGCCTGAGTGAACAGAACTGCGTCCATAGCAACGCTCTGTTTTTCATTTTCACTGACGTAATGACGCAATGACGTGCACTTGCTAGCCTGTTCCAGAGCCGTTGAAAAATGTGTTCTCTCCGAATGCTAAAGAGGAGCCTCGCCTAGCCTCTGAAGGAAGTGACTTGGAAGGACCAGTCCTGCCAAGGAAGTATCCTTGACATTGAGAAACACCTATTGTTTATCTTGATAACAGGAATGATTATTTGTTCAGTTGAATCCCGCTGACGAAACAAGTTTGCCTGTTGTAGCTGCCTAACGTTACTGTCTGCTCGCATGACGCGTCACATTTGAACTGAATTGAGCGCGAAAGAAATCAATCCCACAATGCAATGCCTTTTCAGTCAGTATGATGGTATGATCCTATATAACGAATTTATCAGGACGAAAACAGAAATGTGCTGTATATTTACAGCTGTTCTGTAAAAGATACAGCTTAATACTGTATTATGGAAATACAGTACAATTCTGTAAGAAATTCGTTGTAAATTTACAGTAAAGGGTTACAGTGTGTTTACATACATTTATTAAATATGTGGAAAACAAATATGTATGTCACATATTTATAATTAATGTTGTCCATATATGCGAGAAACCAATACTATACTGTAATATATGCAGATATATGGTATCATATATGGATGAACTCAAATATTTTCTTCACATGTTTGGACACATAAATGTTCATATATGTTGCAGGCATATATTGTGTTCTCAGATAAGTCAAATATATGTATAGATATATGTTGCAGGCATATATTGTGTTCTCATAAGTCAAATATATGTATAGATATATGTTGCAGGCATATATTGTGTTCTCAGATAAGTCAAATATATGTATAGATATATGTTGCAGGCATATATTGTGTTCTCAGATAAGTCAAATATATGTATACATATATGTCATGCTATTTAAAATATAAGTACATATATGGCCATATATTACATTTTTGTATGGGCGCGTCCAGAGAAAAATTGATGCGCGTAAAAAGCAAAAGTTTGAAGCGAAATTGACGTGAGTCTGAGGCAAAATCCGCTAGTCTGTTTGCAAGATGCTGATGTTGATCGAGCATTCATTGAGAGAGTTACCGCATCGGAGCGAGGATCACCCTTCAGATAGTGTGTGTGTAAGATGTTTACACTTGCACTTTTCTTATATTTCAAGACTCAAGTATTTGACATTTTGGGAATGTAATAAATATTGACATGCCAATCAATTTGAAACCCTTACAGTTGCATATTTGTTTTCAATGGGATTTGTTTAACTGTTAACAGGATTTCCTGTTTTTCTGACTTCCTTTTCTGACTTTATAACGTTACTTACCTCAAGTTGCCTTTTGGGACATACATACGTAACGTTACATATCATAACTTACTTGCCTGTTGAGAGAAGTTTATTTCAGCATCATATAAAATAAACAATAATGATAATAATAATATTAAAGCAAACACAACTCTGGTATCGGAATAGTATCGGTATCGGCCGATTTCCAAATTCAGGTATCGGGATCGGATCGGAAGTGAAAAAATGTGGATCGGTGCATCCCTACTTCAGACTTACGTGCCATCCAGAAACTTGCACTCTGCAAGCGAGCGTCATCTGTTGGTGCCATCTCAAAGAGGCACAAAATCTCTTTCTCTGACCTTTTCCTTGACTGTTCCTTGCTGGTGGAATGATCTGCCTAACTCAACCAGAACTTCTGAGTCCGCAGCCATTTTTTTCGGCAACACTTGATCCGTTAATACTAACACTTTCTCATCTATTCGATTTCTATTGATTAAAAAAAAAAAAAAAAAAAAAAAAAGTACATGTACTGTGTTAGATTAAACTGGGAAGGGTCATACCACTTGCATATTGTTGTCCTATTGTTAGTTTCACTGCTTCTATTGTTCTCATTTGTAAGTTGCTCTGGATAAAAGTGTCTGCTAAATTAATAAATATAAATATAAATATAAATGTAAGTAATGTTTGTTCATTTCTGAATGTTTGTTGACAGCCCTTCAAAAACAGCTGTGTATTCTGGCTAATTGTTTTTAACAATTAGTTCAATTAATATACTAATGAATAGGCAAGACACTTTATCTGTTTGTGTCTGTACATTTCAATTACAATTACAATCAGTAAAGAATGTTTTTTTTTTTTTGGCACTGAGCCAGAAATGTCCACTTCATTAGCACTCACACCAATCATTCCAGTTTTATTCTATTCTGAAGGATTTTACGGGTTTGTTTATATATTAATTGCTTAGTTTATATAACAAATATGGTATTATTTTTCTGTCTGTTGATAGTATTTTTTGTGATTTATGGAGTGCTAAAAAGAGATATCTAAAATGAGGTCTGTACCTAAAATAGGTCTTCGTATCATTAAAACATCCTACAAGTTTCAGAGCTTAAAATGTTATAAACCAAGCATTCATTTAATCAAGCTCAAAAAGGGCTCGTTTTGATATTGTGGGATCTGTGATGTCACACAGGCAAATACATTTGCTTATGACTGCTTCCAGACCGTTCTGACTGCGTCACAGAGTGGGTCACAAAGAAAAAAAAATTCTGACATGAGATTTTTATTTCAAAAGACGTGCATGAAAGCTGTTGACTTCTGTCAAATGCAGTTTAAGTAAAGAGTGCCTAAGAAAAATGTGTTGTCCTGATTTAGTATCTTATGATAAGCTGCGCTTAGTGACCATTGGAAAATGTGGGTCCCATAGCCAAACCAGTTGAGAACCACTGGTATAGGGTACAGATCCGCGGTTTAAACAGCTCGTTTGCATCTCTGTATAGACTTCTGTAAAGGATCCAAGCATTCAGAAACAAGTGGATCGATTATTTTAATGGCATCGGAGGACTATATGGTTCGGAGCATTTTGTTTTGTAAACGAGACTTTGCATAGAAACTTTTGTTGATGAGGCAGCCAACTGATATTGCAGCTGCTGCACCACAAACCGTAAGTTAAGGATTTCATAATGCTTTGTCTGTAAATTACTGTTTTATATGGATAATGTTTTCAAAATACTTATTCACATACAATGGGGGTTATGGGGGTATTCTATAAAACAGGTTGCATCACTTCCATTCCAGGGCTGGATTTCCCGAAACCTTCTTAACGCAATGTCGTTCTTAAGTTATTCCTTAAGCTGTACCTTATCGTTAATACGTGTTTCCCGAAACATTCTTAGTTAAGTATATCTTCTGTAAGTCAAACGTTCGGAAGGTTGGTCTGGACCACTCTTAGCTATACTTATCACTGTTGACAGTCTATAGGAATATAATTCTGAAGTTAATACACCCAGTGTTCAATTAGGCTAATTCAAATGTTTTCATGCAAAGAAAAAAATTGTCATTACACTGATTGTTGTTAGCTTTTTAATTATATTATCCAAAGGTATACATCAGCTGGCAAACTATTAGGCAGTAAAGGCTTAGGACTCTATTTAAAGGGAATGATTGAGTTGGGGAGTTTGCTCAAACTATGGCAGTGATACAGCGAACAGTTGTGCTAAATCTAAGAGCTATTTCAAAGGCCAGTGAAAGCATACTGCCAGTTAAGCCCTATTCAGACGGTAATTGTTTCTCATGGGGTCGTAAGGTATTTTCAACATTTACAGGGGTTAGTCTGTGATTTTATTGCCGTCCGAATCCAGAATGTCAGTGTTTTTCTTCCACCACCCGCGTAAAAATCCTTGGCCAAATTACCTACTGTTTTTTGTCAAATACCATGGTCATGTGCGCGTGGTAATTTATCTGCCGTCCGAATCCACATCTCTGAGTTTACAAGAAGAGATCACTTCAAACTTCACTGTTTAAATCCTTTTTTATCACTGCCGGTGCACCGTACATACAATGTACACTTTTATTACTGAAATTACATTTGAAACATTTGAAATGGGCCGTTATTGTGATAGCAATATATGATACAATTTTAAAATATGTAGGCTCGGCTATTATAGTTTGGAATATTTTTTATAATATCTCATTAATCCTAATAAATACAATTTCTGAATTATTTTATAAAGAACACCGCTTCCTCACATAATGCAGTGAAGCAGCCCCTGCATGAGTGAATTGATTCTCGAGCCATCGATATCAACAGATTCAGCACCATCGCCACGAACAGCACCTGGTAACGTCGCATGTAAGAAGGTATCTTAAAGGTAGGGTAGGTAATCCTGTTCAGAAACACTTTTTTTTTTATACTGGGTGAAATGGTCCTTCCATCCTGATAGTAGTCAATACATTATGTGTTTAGAAAAAGGAATGAAAAAAATCAGACCTCTGTAGCAGCTGCAGGACAGTAAAAACTCTGACCAATCACTGCCATTCGGTGCGAATGTAAAGAACCAATCAGATGCCTTCATGTCTCGTGCCCGCCCCGAGCCCCACTGCGCGCGCTGCCCGGCGTGCACTCATCACATGTCACCGTTCCCGGAAATATTCAGCTCAAAGCACCTGCATATGCAGTCAGCGAAGGCAAACAAGGCAAAAACTACTTCCTCGGACCCTGCCCGCGCTCTTGAACGACCTCCTCTGCTTCGCCCTCAACCCCGGACCTGTCCTCGAACCGACGATGCGGTACTTGTCTCCGGACTCGGAGTGTACGTTAGTCTTCATTAGAGTCAACAATGTTTTCATCATGGAAACTCTTACATGCAAAACACCGTATATGTTATGAATCTTACACGAAATTCATCTTCATCACAGTGTAACTGATGGTAATGGAAAAACGTGTATCAATGCAACCTGTTTTTAGTTTTGCCTTATAAATATAGCTCGTTACCGAATGAAACTTTACCATTATCGATATGCTAGCTTGATAGTGAGTACTAAAATAAATCTTATTTGTTTATATTCATAGTGATAAAGTTAGGTATTTTATTACATGTGATTCTGACATGATGTCACTGTATGTACTGCGCTCCTTCCTCTCCACTCGTCTCAAGTAATAAATGCGTCTTTTTCCTGCCTGAGCGTTTGGCGTCGCGCGTTCATGTGTTTTGGGGGCGTGGCTTTGGAAGGAGCTCAGAAGGGAGGGGGTGGAGTGAATGGAAATAATGAGCTGTGTTTATTGCAGATTAAAAGGTCTACAGTCACTCGATTTTTATATTTTCTTTTTCAGAGTACTTACATTTTAATTATGTATAAAGACAGTTTAAACAAATTTGGAATGTTTTTTTTTTAGAAAAATGATTACCTACCCTACCTTTAAGCAACTTCCTAAGGTATAGTTCGGGAAACATGCCTATAAATGGTATACCTTTAGATAAGTTATACCTTTATAGTCTTCGTAGCGCGGTAAGAGACAACGTTATCGGGAAATCCAGCCCAGGTCTTTTGTATGTGCTTCGTTAGAGCCGTTTTACTCAAGATACCTTCAAAGGAGCGAATAGAAATGAGCATAAGCGATGTCCATCGCATATGCAGATTAATATCTAAAAGTTATTATCACTCACATTTAGATATTTAAGTCGAATGTGATTAAACGGCAACAATAAAAAGAACTATCTAGGTTTGCTGATTACCTTAAAAGTCAATAGATATCACCTTCCATTCTGCCGTTAACACTTTCTCTGACAAGCGGATGTAATGAGACCTGTTTTCCCCCATATATACTGTATATATTCTTTTTTTTTTTTGTGCACGCACACACACAACATTTTTTTTTATTACATTATAAGTGAACCACAAGGAACATTTTTAAATAATCAACAACAACAAAAAAATTCCCTTGTGAAAAAGAAGTGTGCTTAATTGTATTGAAAGCGTACTTTTTGTGTGCTTAAAATAATCAAAGTATACTTTTTGAAAAGTGCACTTGCAGATAATATAATAAAATTAAAATTAAAGACCACTTAAGTGTACTTAAAGGGAATACACTTTAATGACAATATTTATTAACACACTTAAGTGCAGTTTTTACAAATGCACTTTGTAATAATATCTAATTAAGTTTAACTTAAAGTAAGTACACTTTCATCACAATATTTATAAACACACTTAAGTACAATTTTTACAAATGCACTTTGTAATAATATCTAATTAAGTTTAACTTAAAGTAAGTACACTTTCATCACAATATTTATAAACACACTTAAGTGCAGTTTTTACAAATGCACTTTGTAATAATATCTAATTAAGTTTAACTTAAAGTAAGTACACTTTCATCACAATATCTATAAACACACTTAAGTGCATTTAAAAAAAATGCACTTTGTAATAATGTCTAATTATAAGCTTAACTTAAAGAAAGTACACTTTCATCGAATATTTATAAAGACACTTAAGTACAATTTTTACAAATGCACTTTGTAATAATATCTAATTAAGTCTAATTTAAAGTAAGTACACTTTCATCACAATATTTCTTAACACACTTAAATACACTTTTAAAAAATGCACTTTGTAATAATGTCTAATTAAGTTTTACTTAAAGTAAGTACACTTTCATCACAATATTTCTTAACACACCTGAGTACACTTTTTACAAATGCACTTTTTAATAATGTCTAATTAAATGTTACTTAAAGAAAGAACACTTTCATGACAATATTTATAAACACACTTAAGTGCATGTTTTAAAAAATGCTATTTGTAATGTTTGCTAAGTTTTATTTAAAAATACATTTTAAATAATTATGATTTATAGTGTTTTAAATTTATTAAAGTTAAAGTTATAAGTTATTAAAGGGAATTTATTTTGATGTATTGACTAAAATATAAAATAACAGTTTTAATGGAAAACATGGAAAATAATTGATTTTAATTCCAACTCAAGTGTGTTGTCCAAAATGTATTTGTTAATGTATTTTAAATGTGTTTTGTCTATAATATATACTGTGTGCATTATGCAGTTGAAATGTATTTTTCCAATACATCTGCTTATACAGTATAATCCAGTACAACTTATTGTTGACATTTTATCACCAGCCCTTGCTCTATGAACTCAACTAGTGTCAGCTTTGTACATAATATTTGAAAATAAAATGTTATATATGAGAGGAGTCTAATAGTAATGTGTTGTAGCTACTTTACATCTGTGAACATAATACTTTCAATATCATTATGTTGTTCTAAGTCAATAAAACACACATTTAAAATTGTATTAATTGCGAGCAAAAGTTAAACAAATGTAGACAAAATGAATTTGCATTTAAATTCAGTTAAATACATTTAATTTTAAAAACACTAGACTACATTGAAAAAAAAAAGATTAACTTTTAGTTAGGTTAATGAGTAAAGTTTTGTGAACTTACAGAGTTTAACAACACAATGAGTTAGAACAACTTAAACAGCTGAAATAACATTTAACCATGCATGATTTATGAATATGTTGTTTAATGCGCATGCGCGAGAAATACTACGTCATTATGACGCTCTACTTCACTTGAGTTTGAAAAATGCGCTATGTTTTGCGATCCGTTTGCGATGCGTGATGATACTGAAGCTAGCCAAACGAGAACAAAAGGAGCACCACGTTTGGATGTTTGTTTGCAGATGAGACGTTATGCTGTAAATAATCAGTCAAGTAAGTATATTGATGCTTTCTTTAGTTATTTTTTTTCTCACCGTAACATGTCAGTTGCTGAGTGCATTTTATTCGCAGATATTATAAACTCAATAGACTCGGGAGGTGAATTAATCATGTTTTCAATCATTTATATATGATTGCATTCTAATAATGTCTTACATTGTAATGTGAGGAAGGCGTGTGTGGTCGTGTTCGAGGAATTTGGTTGCTGATTTTTTTTTTTAAACTAAACCGACTTTTTAAATTATTTTAAACAAGCTACTAAACATTTGCTGAATGCTGATCCAATATTGTAACACTCGAAGACGTTTATATGCATTTAATTCAAATAATCAATCTTATAACCACCATAAATATTTAATATATTACCCACCTCTAGAAAAAATGCTTGAAATGTGTTCAATTTCATTTTGTATTTAAAGAGTTGTTCAATTACTATTTGTTTTGGAATATGTAATATTTTTGGCTTTATCTGGATTTAAACATTCATTTTGCAGGATTAGTTCATATTTGTTATTGGAGATACAGTGCAAGCGGTGTGGAATCACAGACCTGTATTGAGGAGGTGATGTTACAAGATTTATCATGACAGCACATCCTGATCAAGCTAAAACACTACGTTCAAGTCACTAACTATCCCTATAGCTTTTAAATGTTTTGAATCTTTTGCATGTGCAAGTAATAAATTCCCACCTGTGCATTTACACATGCCCCTTTAATCATCATATATTTTATAGGTAACAAACCAAAGGAAGAAGGCTTGCAGCATTGCTGTCAACCGTGGTAAATACAGGAACAGGAACATCCTTCATGAAGATATGTGGGGCAAGCTTAAAATGTAAGAATACCTTTCTTAATTTGTATTGGTCCTGGGTTTGCATGGGTCATATATCTATATTTGTGTAATTAATAAAGTTATGCTTAATTCCCTGTAAAGTAGCAATAAAAAGGTTCTCTATTTTTAATCACTTTAAGCCCAGTGTCAGTAAAGATGGCGTAGTCAGTGGAATCCTGGTGTGTGTGGGAAATAGAAGGAACCTTGCCCAGCTTTCTACTACGATGTGGCCCTGATGACTGAGGTAATCAATCACATCACACAATTTATCAACAGTTAACAGTCAAAAGTTTACATACACCTTGCAGAATAAACTGCTTCATCAGGGTAGTATTAAATAAAGATAAAACGTATACATTTTTGTTATCCCTATATTATTGCTAAAATTGTTCAAGGGATAGTTCACTTTGAAATTAAATTTTGGTATGTTTTAGCTTACCTCAAGGGCATCCAAGATGTAGGTGTCTTTGTTTCCGCAGTAGTTTCAATTTTGATATTTTTAGGTCAAACCGTTCTTGTCGGTCAGTCATATAATGCAGGTCTATGGTCACCCCCTAAAGAGCAAGCACAGAGTCCAAATTAAAACAATTCCCCGTCGTCCAAATTAAACAATTCCCCATCGTAAGTACACATTGATGGCCTAAGACACGAAACGAGCGGTTTGTGTGAGAAAACGAACAGTATTTATATCGTTGTTACCTCTTGAACACAGCCGCGTCCAGATGATCTGAGGGCGCGGGCGGGTATAGATATATACACTAGATGTCGCCTTGGCTACGGTTTCGTTCCAATGAACTGCAGTAGCCAAGGCGACATCTAGTGTATATATCTATACCCGCCCGCGCCCTCAGATCATTTGGACGTGGTTGTGTTCAAGAGATAACAACGACATAAATACTGTTCGTTTTCTCACACAAACCGCTCGTTTCGTGTCTTAGGCCATCAATGTGTACTTACGATGGGAAATTGTTTAATTTGGACTCTGTGCTTGCTCTTTAGGGGGTGACCATAGACCTGCATTATATGACTGACAGACAAGAACGGTTTGACCTAAAAATATCAAAATTGAAACTACTGCGGAAAAAAAGACACCTACATCTTGGATGCCCTTGAGGTAAGCTAAAACATACCAAAATTTCACACTTAAGTGTATTGTTAACTGACATTAAAGTATATTTTAAATCACATTAATTGCGTGTCATTATATTGTGTAGTGCACTTTAAGTATATTTTAAAAACACTAGAAGCAATTATGAAAGTAGATATAAAGTTGTAATAAAGTACCAATTAAGTTGTTCCAAAAAATCACTCTTAATGGCAACTTATTACATTTTATTTCAACTTAATATGTGATATATTTTAAATTAATTGCACTTAATGTGCATTCAGTGTGTCGAAAACATTGCATTTAATTCACACTTAAGTGTATTGTTAACTGACATTAAAGTATATAAATCACATTAATTGCGTGTCATTACATTTTGTAGTGCACTTTAAGTATATTTTAAAAACACTAGAAGCAATTATGAAAGTATATATAAAGTTGTAATAAAGTACCAATTAAGTTGTTCCAAAAAAATCACTCTTAATGGCAACTTATTACATTTTATTTCAACTTAATATATGATATATCTGAAATTAATTACACTTAATGTGCATTAAGTGCGCCGAAAAGATGGCATTTAATTCACACTTAAGTGTATATATTTAAAGTATATTATTTATGTAATAAGTACACTTTATAAAAGTACACTTAAGTGCACTTTTTTTTCACAAGGGTTGTCATGACCCTTTTAATTATTCCAGCAAAATTAAACAAGAATTTTGAACCTGTTATTCAATGTTCAGATTTCTGGTCTGGAAATATATGCAGATTAGTGTATTTCCTTAGATGCCTCATTTGCATATTTAAACATAACACATTGTAAAACAAAACAATTGTTTAATGTAATGTGATTAATCAACTGGGTGGTATGGTGATAATTAAAATGTTTTACCTGTGGTTTCTTGCTTTAAGTATCATAAAACTCCTTTATGTGAATGGGTCAAGTTCAATGTTGTGTGTTTCTTGATGGTCTTATGTGCTTGACAAAAAGTTGTTTTCTTCAGGGTTGAATATGAAAATTATGGTGTTTCTCACCAATTACAGCAGTTTATGATGAGAACATTAAAGGTACAATATGTAAGAATTTTTTAATCAAAATATCCCAAAACCACTTGCACAGTGTTATAATATTTCGGTAACACTTTATTTTACAGTGTCCTTGTTACATAATATTATGTTACATGTACTTACTATAGTAATAACATTAAATAATGCATAATTACATGCAACTAACCCTCAACCAAATCCTAATCCTACCCGAACCATATAATAAGTAGGCTACATGTAGTTGCTTAATATTACTCAGTACTTAAATATATAATTGCACTGTAACAATGACACCTTAAAATAAAGTGTAACCTATATTTCTTTCAATTGTGTACTTACATTATCCTAAATGTTTCCAAGAATTTGTAAATTCAGAGAAATTCAAAATAGTAAAATAGTTAAATAGTGCCCGTCCCTTGTCACTTGTCGCCTGTCAGTGACGTAATATCTGTGTTATCCCTGGTTTCTGCTTGTACTGCCATTGTAAGCAGACGTGGACAACTGCGTAACATCAAGCGGCACGCTGTTGTTGTTTTGTTCAAACATTATGGACCATGGCAAGTAGACTTTGAGACAAAAGGAGAAATAAAACTAGGATCAATATCGGCGTGGCGTTTTCAAGATGCTGAGAGCTCCGCGTTCGCGACAAATTTTGACTTGACGGAGCTTCACGACTTGACAGAGACGCCTCTCTTGCATGTACTTTATTATACAGGTGAGCAAATGTACATAAACAAACCAATGTTATATAGCTCAACATGATGAAATGTTATAAAAAGATCAGTATGTTATTCTAATGTTGATCTAGCTTACTGCTAGTCTCATACAGCCAACAAACTAACACATAGAATAACATAACTTTCAACTCACTCAAATGCAGTTTAGTATGATAGTGTAACATTAGACCAAGTGAAACAGTGCTGCGCTACCTCACAAGTTAAATTCGTCAAATAAACTGACCAGTTTGAGTAGTAATTTAGCACTTGCGGGTAGTTCGGCAGTTCAACTGTTACGTCGCTTATTACCTTCATATCTAACCAATCGTGTTCTAATACTTGTAGTATAAAAGATCGGTACTTACACAGACGCCAACATTCACCTCCATCCTCCCACCACCACCAGGATGGTCCCTGCCCATACCTCCCAAGATGTCGGCTGCGCCCCTGCCTTCGTCTTCAAGCAGTAAATGCAGATTCCGTTATCCTATGATTGTGACCTACGGACAAGGCCTACGCCAAAGAACCTCATAACATTATACTTGCTTGCTGGTCCGTTAATAAATTAATGCTTTGTTATGTCATTTTGCCTTCCGAGTCTTTCTGGTAGAACTTTATTTATCCAGGTAATGCAAACACATGGCCTTTTCTAATCATGACATTGCTAAGTGGTTTGTTCATATGGCAACTATCCAAGGCAAGTATAGACGAGACAAAAAAGAAAGTAAACGAAAAAGTGTAGTCCGTATTTTGCCCTTGTAATGATTCGATTGTGAGGTAAAAGGTATAATCTTACACAGGAATTTGTTGTTTGCTGTTCACAAGTCTGATCAAAAGATCATGGAATGGTATTAAAATACTCTGTGGACTCGGAGGAGAGACTGCACTTCCTTTGACATTCCTCACAAGGGGATTACATCTGAGTGTCACTGCGAGAGGAAAAGAAAACATAAGATGATGGTAAGTCTAAATGCTTTAAGCTGACGAAAGGGAACAATTGCCAGAGACCAAATAAAAAGCTTATTTTCTTCTTACCGTGGTGTGTACACATAACGTCAGTACGGACATGAAAATAATGGGTCCAACACTCTGAATTGCATTTGAAGCACCTCCAATAATGCTTCAGGGTATAGCAATCATAGAGAGGGGAGAAAAAGATTCTTTGACATGCTGGGAAAGTAAAAGAAGCAAGAAGAAAAGAAAGAAAGAGGAGGCAGACTTTAGTTGGCAAGAAAATAAAAAGGCTAAATAAAATGCGCTGGTATAGCATTTGACACCTTCAGCAGACACCTGCCATGCACGTTTAAATAATTTACCAAATGTCATCACACAGGCTTTAAAACACAGAGGGCTCCTGTAATAGGAACTCCCCCCTCTTGTGACAGGTGCCTCTGTGAACAAGACACACATATCTTTCTGTGTATATCCAAGCAGGCATTTTTAATGAATAATATATTGCCACATCACAGGCTGTGAGAGTGACTGAAGAGTTTAAAGTATAATCCACACCTCTCTAGGACACTTTATTCTGATTGGTCAATCACAACATTCAGCAGCCAGATGTTTTGGAAAGAAGACTATCAAGTTAAATCTCTATAGCACTTTTAATCATTCACATTGTTTTAAAGCAGCTTTACAGAAAATCATTAAGTTAATGTTTATATCTTAATTTCTTCATGCCTTATAGTATCATTTATAAGTTGGGGAAATAATATAGTTCACATTTTGAGATGATAACACCTATCAAGCACTTGAGATTTGCAAAGTAGTATATGTTGTTTTATGTGAGTATAAAGTATGTATGTGAATAAAATTGTACAGACTATATATCAAATTTTATAGAACTTTGCTGTCATCCACATCATTACATTAAATTTTCTACAAAACTGCTGTGCTCATGTTCAGTGTTGTATTTCGTCATTGACGGCGGAAACTTTGTATCTTCAAAAAACACTTTCTCAAATAATTAAACACTGCATTGTCAAAGTTTATATTGTGGCTTTATATATACAGTATTGTGTTTTTGATTAAAGAAAACCATGTACTTATTCAAAGAATAAGCTGTCAAAACTGTGGGCCTTATCGAACCCGGCACAATGCAGTGCCAGGCGTGACGCAAGTGTTTTTTTGCTATAGTTTCAGCCCGACGCAGTTATCATTTTCACGTTCTATGCCACTTTGTATAAATAGCAAATGCATTTGCACCCATTTGTGCACCCATGGGCGTGCTGGTCTGAAAACGAGGTGTGTTTAGGCGCTTTGTTGGCACGTTGCTATTTTGAGGCAACTGAAATAGGCTGCGCCATTGATCAACTGAAACCTGGTCTAAAGTCAATGGCGCAGTATTTTTTTGTTATATAAAGGACGCATTAGTAATTAGACCTATAGGCAGGTCCACAACGCGCATGCACTTTGTCCTGTAGATGGTCTGCTCGCGCGCTTTAATCTCGCACACGAGCAGATGTTTCCTCGTTAGAGAAGCGTTCAGTTTTTCCGCTTGCAAATTCCACCATGTTAATAGCAAATACGCGAATACGCGAGCACAACTGGCTTTTAAAGGGAATGGGAGATGAGACTCTGATTGGTTTATTGCACGTTACGCCCAAAACACACCCATTACTCATTAAGAGAACAGGGACAACCCTTTTAGACCATGCGCCTGGTGCGCCGACCTTTTTACCCTTCGTTAAACTAGCAAAAGTGGATTTGAACATGCCCTAACTGCACTTGTGCCGTGCGCTTTAGACCATGCGCTTTGATCGTTAAAATAGGGCCCTGTGTACGGCACTTCTTCTCAATAGAGGCGAAGTGGAGTTATAAGGTTTTATTGACAGTTTGAGAATCCAATGAATTTACGAGGTTTAGTCACAAACTCTTTTTTTATACTTTTCATTGGTTAATATGTGCAAAACCCACAGACAGATGTAAAGGGTGACCAATAGGAATGATTTACCTGCTTTCAGAGGCAGAAATCTCCAAACTCCTCCTTTTCAATCGCCCTACTACCTGTCCGCTTGATCCTATTCCCACTAGTCTACTACAAGCCATTTCTTCCTCAGTTGTACCTGCACTCACACACATCATCAACACCTCTCTTCATACTGGTACTTTTCCCACAGCATTTAAGCAGGCTCGGGTAACCCCACTGCTTAAGAAACCCACTCTAAATCCAGCACATCTGGAAAATCTCCATTCATCGTGAAAACACTTGAACACTTTAGTTATTTTTAACCAGATCTCTTCCTTTCTTACACAGAACAACCTCCTGGACAACAACCAGTCTGGTTTCAAAAGCGGACACTCAACTGAGACTGCCCTACTCTCTGTAATTAAAGTTCTGAGACTGGCAAGAGCAGCTTCCAAATCCTCAGTTCTCATCCTGCTGGATCTGTCTGCTGCCTTTGATTCTTCTGTCAATCTTAAAGACGAAAGGCATCTCGGGAACCGCACTCCAATGGTTAAAGTCTTACCTCTCAGGTAGGTCCTTTAGAGTGTCGTGGAGGGGTGAGGTGTCTAAGACCCAACATCTAGCTACTGGGGTGCCTCAGGGCTCAGTGCTTGGACCACTTCTCTTCTCCATCTACATGACATGACAGAAAAATGGAGCGCAACTGGAAGAAAACAAAACCGAGGTATTTCGCATTTCATGGAAGGAGAGCTCGATTGCATACAGAGAGGCCTTAAAAGCTACTAGATCTGCCTATTTTTCAACCCTATTATACCCCTTTTCCACCAAGGCAGAGCTGGTGCTGGTTCGGAGCTAGAGCCTAGTTTCAAATCGGTTCTTTGTTTTTCCACCGCCAAAGCACCAGCTCCGAACCAGTAAAACTGGTTCTTAAGTAACACCAAATCATTGCAGGGTCTAGAACGGAGCCAAGAAAGAACCGCTTGCGTCAGAGGCTGGGGGCGGGGTTACCGTGGCCAACAAGACTGAAGAGAAACTTGTGACCGCCATTTTTAAATAGCAGCTAGTCGAGCTAATAGCAGCTCGATTATAATATCCGTCTATGTAAGTTACGGCGAGCTGCACGAACGCGTTGGATTCGCCGTGTTTGGATGCCGATTTATTTTCGCAAACCCATGAGCATCCATAGTAACGCAACGTCTATTATTGTTGATGCCTTGTTCGAGATGCATCGGAGCAGCGTGGACCGATCAGAGCTGCGGGAGTGTTTGGAGATCATACGACTCCTTGTGCTTTTTGATCGCTTTCGCAGTGCTTTGATTTCATGTGCTGATCGTTCTGCGAGAAGCCGATGCATCTCGAACAAGTCTGGTGTGTTTGTGTTTGGCGCTGCTGCACTAGCGTTGCTGGGCAATATGATACGTATGCAGTGACGCAAGATATAGCTCTGTTGTGGCTCTCTGGCCGGTGGAAACGCAAACCGGTTCTTAGTAAGCTCGTCAGTCGAACCAACTCCGAACTGGCAATAGCTCTAGCTCTGAACCAGCACCTGGTTCTTGTTGGTGGAAAAGGGGTAATAGAAGAAAATAAACAAAACCCTAGGTATTTATTTGAAACCGTGGCTAAACTAACGAAAAATAAAGCTTCAAGCCCAGAAGTTTTCAAGCACAGCAGTAATGACTTTATGAACTTCTTCACTTATAAGATTGATAATATCAGGGAGAAAATTATAACTATGCAACCGCTTATTACAGTATCGCATCAGGGAGTGCATTGTAGTCTCCCTAAGGAAAAATTTGATTAATTCATTGCTATAGGAGAGGAAGAATTTTCTAAACTCGTTAAATCTAAATCGACAACATTTAGGTTTAGGATTTAGACCGTACCATAGTACTGAGACTGCTCTCATTAGAGTTACAAATGATTTGCTCTTATCATCCGATCGTGGTTGTATCTCGCTATTAGTGTTACTTGATCTTAGTGCTGCATTTGATACTATTGACCACAACATTCTTTTAAATAGACTCGAAAATTATGTTGGCATTAGTGGAATTCGATTCAACTTTATTATCATTTAGCAAAGTACAGGTACAGGGCCAATGAAATGCTGTTGACATCCATCCAGAAGTGCAAAGAAGCATTAAGTACCAAGTGCAGGTAGAGTATGACTGTATACACAATAGAGATAAATAATGTACAATGTATAGTTGGGTAATACAGGTTCTTTCCAAATGACATGTCTACAAAGATAAGTGGCAGTATAAACAGGTAAACAGTGCAGTAATAAAAAGTAAACAGGTAGACAAGTAACAGCTAAAGTACAAATGCTATACAGGTGGTGAAGTTTTATTCAGCAGAGTTACAGCCTCTGGAAAGAAGCTGTACCTGAGCCTGCTGGTGCAAGAGCGCAGGCTCCTGTAACGCCTGCCGGATGGAAGTAAACTGAAAAGACCATGGTTTATGTGGGTGGGATCCTTAACAATGGATTTGGCTTTGTTTGTACAGCGTTTGTGATACGTGTCGTGGATTGATGGAAGTTGTGAACCAATAGTCCTTTGAGCAGATTTCACTACTCTTTGTAGTGCCTTGCGATCAGCAGCATTGCAGTTGCCATACCATACAGAGATGCAGTTAGTGAGTACAGTCTCGATGGTACAACGGTAGAAGTCTGTTAGAATCCTAGGGCATAGGTGTGCTTTCTTCAAAGTTCGTAGAAAGTGAAGGCGCTGATGTGCCTTCTTCATCAGACTGGAGGAGTTGAGAGACCATGAAAGATTTTCAGTAATGTGTACTCCAAGGAACTTAAAGCTGGACACTCGTTCCACCTCAGCACCGCTGATCTGGCGGGGGATGTGTGCCCTGCTCTTCGCTCTCCTGAAATCCACAATGATCTCCTTGGTCTTCTGGGTATTGAGTGCCAGGTTATTGTTTTTGCACCACAGAGCTAGGTGCTGCACTTCATCTCTATATGCTGTTTCATCCTCCCCTCTGATCAGACCCACCACTGTGGTGTCATCTGCGAACTTGATTATAGCATTGGAGCCATAAACAGGGGCACAGTCGTGGGTGAAGAGGGAGTAGAGCAGGGGGCTCAACACGCAGCCCTGTGGCACACCAGTGTTCAGGGTGATAATAGATGAGGACAGACAACCTAATTTAACAGTCTGGGGTCTGTTAGTAAGGAAGTCCATAATCCAGCTGCAGAGTGAATTGCTGATGCCGAGCTGGCTGAGCTTGGAGATCAGCTTGGAGGGGATCACAGTATTAAATGCTGAGCTAAAATCAATGAACATCATCCTGACATATGTATTGGGGCTTTCCAGATGAGTAAGTGCCAGATGGAGTACTGTGTTGATGGCATCCTCTGTTGATCTATTGCGTCGGTAGGCAAATTGATATGGGTCCAGTGTAGCAGGCAGACATGATTTAAATTTTGAGAGGACCAGCTTCTCAAAACATTTCGCAATGATGGGTGTCAGTGCAACAGGACGGAAATCATTCAGCTCTTTGGCTGTAGAGTGTTTAGGCACCGGAACAGTAGTCGCAGATTTAGAGATGTGTGGGACTGTTGAATGTGTCAGAGACATGTTAAAGATGTTGGTGAAGACACCAGCCAATTGCTCCGAGCAGGCTCGCAACACACGTCCGGGGACTCCATCAGGGCCAGCAGCTTTCCGAGAATTCACCCTGCCCAAGATGTTGCATACCTCTGAGGTGGAAAATTGGAGTATGTCCTCGTCCGGTGAAACAGCTGGCTTGCAGGCAGCCTCATTGTTTTCTCGGTCAAATCGAGCATAGAAGTGGTTCAGCTCGTCTGGGAGGGAAGTAGTGGAGGGTAGAGGAGAGTTGCAGGGGGATTTGTTGGTGATTGTATGTAGGCCTTGCCACATACGCCGGGGGTCAGAGGAGTTGAAGTGCTCTTCAATCCTTTTCTTGTAGTGGAATTTAGCCCTGGATATTCCTTTCCTCAGGTTGGATCTGGCTGAGCTGTACGCCTCCTGGTCTCCTGACCTGAAGGCTGCATCTCTAGCCTTGAGGAGAAGGCGAACTTCTTTGTTCATCCAGGGATTCTGATTAGGAAATAATTTTACTGTTTTATGTGTAGTCACTCCCTCTACACACTCGTTGATATAATCCAAGACAGAATTGGTATATGTGTGAATGTTTGTTTGAGAGTCTATAATGGCGTCAGCAGTAAACACATTCCAGTCAGTGTGCTGGAACTGTTGTTGTAAAGTGAAGTCTGCCTCTTCCATCCAGACCTTAACGGCTTTAGTTGTTGGTTTCACACGTTTGATGACCGGGGTGTACTTGGGCAGGAGAAACAAAGAGAGGTGATCAGACTGACCAAGGTGGGGGAGGGGTGTGACTTTGTAGGCACCAGTCACATTCGTGTAGACGTGGTCCAAGGTTTTATTGTCTCTAGTGAAGCATGAGACATTTTGGTGAAATTTAGGTTGCACAGTCTTTAAGTTGCAGTGATTAAAGTCCCCAGTGAAAATAAAAGCCCCATCTGGATGTTGAGTCTGAAGCTTGTTAATGGCAAAGGAAAGTTCTTTCATTGCTGCTTTGCTGTTTGCATCAGGTGGTACATACACAGCAATAGCAACAATACAGCTGAACTCACGTGGAAGGTAGAAGGGCCTGCATTTGATGACTAAGTATTCCAGTTCAGCAGAGCAATAGTTACTAACAGTGACGCAGTCTGTGCACCAAGTTTTGTTTACATAAATGCATAAACCGCCTCCTCTGCTCTTACCCGAAGCCTCCGCTGTCCTGTCCACCCTGAATACAGAACGTCCTTCTAACTCCACCACGGAGGTTGGAATGTCTTTGTTAAGCCACGTTTCAGTGAAAAACATGATGTTACAGTCCATAAGTCGTTTCTGTGTGAGGGTCCAGATCTTAAGTTCGTCCAGCTTATTTAACAAGGAACGCACGTTGGCAAGAAATGTAAGCTTAGCGTTAAGTTCTGCCAGGAAGACTCAATCAGCGCGTCATGAATTAACTCACTTCTAACCAATCATGTGTTAACACTCTCAGTATAAAAGAATGGTACTTACATCCGTCTGAGTTCGCAGATACTGACGGCGCCAATTACCTCCATCCTCCCCAACCACCTCCAAGATGGTCCTTTCCCTCCATCCTCCCCACCACCACCAGGATGGTCCCTTCCCTCCATCCTCCCCACCACCACCAGGATGGTCCCTTCCTTTGCCTCCAGGGGGTCGGCTGCGCCCCTGCCTTCATCTTCAGGCGGGATTTGCAGATTCCGTTACCCTCGCATTGCTTGCTAAGGACGGGGCCTACGCCAAAGACTATGCTTGCTGAGCTATTAATAAATGTACTCGTTATATCATTTTATCTCCCGAGTCTTTCTGGTAGAAATATGCAGTGTTTGGAGTGCAGTTCGGTGCGGGTTAAGCTTTAGCCTCAATCGCACTCCACCACGCTTACCCCGTTTCTGTTTACGATCGCGTCGCCGGCGGTGAGCATTACTGCTCGGGATGAGTTGTTCCTCTGGCCGCGCTTGTCTGATTAACTCCGGAGGTTTTTTATCAAAGCTGAATGGATGATCCAAGACAGAGTTCTTGCAGCTTTGTTGAATATCCAATAGTGTGTATCTGCTGTAGGTACGGTTCGCCCAAGTATTTCGAGTGAAAACAAGCAAAATAGCCAGGTAAATAAACACTAAATTGTAAATACTGGAGAGACGTCGAGCCGCTGCGTCTGTACACGCCTATGGCGGCGCGTACAGACGCAGCTAATTGCATTAGCATGGTTTAAATCAAACTTATCTGACCGTTATCAGTTTGTAGCAGTAAATGAAGAGATGTCTCATCGATCACAAGTTCAGTATGGCGTACCACAAGGCTCAGTACTAGGACGGTTGCTGTTCACTCTGTACATGCTACCCTTGGGAGATATCATTAGGAAGCATGGCATTAGTTTTCACTGTTATGCTGATGATACTCAGCTCTAGATTTCTTCACGCCCTGATGAAACTTACCAATTCACAAAATTAACGGAATGCATAGCTGATATAAAAAAATTGGATGACTAGTAATTTCCTACTACTTAATTCTGAAAAGAAACAGGGATTCTAATTATTGGACAAAAAACTTCTTCACGTAATATCCTAGAATACTGTCTAACACTTGATGGCTGCTCTGTCAATCTTCGTCGCCGGTTAGGAACCTGGGTGTGTTCTTTGATACCAATCTTTTATTATTCAATCTTACACGTGTCTAGTATCTGTAAAACCGCATTTTTCCATCTTAAAAATATATCTAAATTATGTCATATGCTCTCATTGACAAATGCGGAACAATTAGTTCATGACATCAAGGCTAGATTATTGTAATGCTCTTATGGGTGGTTGCCCTGCACGCTTAATAAACAAATTACAGCTGGCCCAAAATGCAGCAGCTCGAGTTCTTACCAGAACCAGGAAGTATGACCATATTAGCCCCATTCTGTCAACACTGCATTGGCTCCCTATTAAACATTGAATACATTTTTTAATATTGCTTATTACTTACAAAGCATTAAATGGTTTAGCTCCGCAGTACTTGAGTGAGCTCTTAACGCAATATAGTCCTTCACGTCTATTGCGATCTCAAAATTCTGGCCAGTTGATCCTTTTACTATTTAGCACCAAAACTTTGGAACAGTGTTCCTAACATTGTCCAGGAAGCAGACACACTCTGTCAGTTCAAAGCTAGACTAAAAACACATATATTTGACCTAGCATACACAACACATTATAGACTTCTATAATTCAATGTTAGGTTGCATAGATTAGGTCAGCCGGAACCAGGAACACTTCCCATAAATCCTGATGTACTCGTTACATCATAAGAAGAATGGCGTCTACGGTAATATTAGTCTCTCGGTTTATCCCGAGGTTTACCGCAGTCCGCCGGATCTTTTAAAGAAATGTTAAGGCCAGACAAGTAGTTTGTTGAGGGTTGGTTTGCAGGGAATGACTGCACGCCTGCGTACATATATTCAAACGCGCATACCTATAGACTGAACTCGTAATACGCATGTCCACGCCATCAGCGTTCTCACAGGTTTGCGCAGAGAGAACTTAAGAGTTTTCTGTTAAAACGGTGTTATGTTAGCGGCCCCTAAGTTAATAACTAATGATCGCTGCGACGGAAGTGAATCAGTCAAAACTAACTTTAGCTGGACAATAACTTTATTCTAGAGCTGCTATAAAGCCAAAACAATCTCGGTTACTTTAATTTCCTATTATCACTGTAAAGCCGCTTTGGAACAATCTACTTGACTGGACATCACTAGGATCTGTGATTCAGAAACATGGCTTTTCCTATCACTGCTACGCTGATGACACACAACTCTACCTCTCATTCCAGCCTGATGATCCGACGGTAGCTGCTCGCATCTCAGCCTGCCTGACAGACATTTCTGTCTGGATGAAGGACCACCACCTTCAACTAAACCTTGCAAATGTGGCAGAAGGAATACACATTTCAGGGCTTAGGCCCAGGCAGTTTGCAGACTACGCCACGATGGGACTTACACCCAAAGAATTAAGTATTTTGTTCAACCAAGGCACTCAAGTTCGTTGATGGATAGCCAGAGACAGTGGTCCAGTACAAAGATAGAATCTTTATTTTCACTTCAACAATGATTGAGATTTCACAACAAACAACATGCACTGTACACCAAATCAAACAACAAAAAATAACACACTCAATATTCACTCCACACACTATACTCTATTCGCAACACACACACGAGAGAGGAGGACAATAGGGCGGAATCTTACCAGTGGGAGGCTAGTGGCTCGAGCAATGAGCATCCATGAAAAACACCCCAATCACACGTGTCAAATTTCACACACACACACCGCAAGAGAAATGACCACACTTGGTGAACACGCAGCCACAGCACACACCAAGGGACCCGCCACCACAAGGGCACTGCTCCCACTGGCAGTTCTCAGCACCTGGACAGACAAGTGGAAGTTAAACAAAATTACACACAAAAATCACAATAAACAAGGTCTAATAAGTCACCCGTTCTAAAGTCCAAGGTGGTACTGGGGCTAACAATATGAACAGAGACTCACAATCACACAATAAATCAAAATAAACAATTAACCATGGACAAATCACATAAAAAGATCAAACAAAAGAACAATCACAATTAGGCCAATCCTCTTGGATATCAGCAGCAAGAAAAGGCCTCCATACAAGAGTTCGAAATAAATAAAACAGAACAAACAATTAAAATGGTGTCAGTCCATCGAACAGTCCACACTCAAACACTGATTCACAACAATGACAGGAACCGCCAGCCAGCCGCCTGTTAACCACAGGTTTAATAATCCTTGGTCCCGTGTGAAAAGGCAGCCGGGTATGACGAAAATCCATAAACACGTAACGTGAAAAGCATAAGCAAAGCAGCAGATGTTCAGCATCGATGTAGCCAACTGGCGGCCGCACCCCCGGTTAAATAGCACTCCCTAAAATGCACAGGATGTCCATTTACAAATATGTCCCACATTAACCATTCCTCAGTATAGCAACATACCTATGATTAACAGCGTTGCGTCACAGGCCCTGAGCTCTGATTGCAGGGCGCACACTCAGCTGGTGAAAGGGATGCTGTCGCACCGGGGATTCTATGGCACGAAACATTCCCTATAAGCCCACGTTATAAAGTTAACGAGTGGAAAGAGAAACGGAGCCAACCATACCTGCGGCGCTACGGTAGACAGATAACCAGGCAGACATCAGGTCGCTGGGCAGGTAAACAAGACAAGTCGCGTACCGGTGACATCATTTGTCAAAAGAAAAGTCCCAGTTTATAAAGGGGTGTAGCCCTCGCGATTGGCTCAAAGTTAACTGCCCAGAACCACTCACAGCTGCAGCAAATTAGCGTCACTTAAGGAGGCATGAGCCAGACCAGTGGTTCCCAATCCTGGTCCTGGGGACCCACAGCTCTGCACAGTTTGTATGTCTCCTTTATCTGACACACCCAGTTCAGTTCAGAGCTCTTTCCTAACGAGATGATGATCTGAATCAGGTGTGTTAAATGAGGGAGACATGCAAACTGTGCAGAGCTGTGGGTCCCCAGGACCAGGATTGGGAACCACTGAGCCAGACAACTGCATCCTGCTACACAAAGACAGAGCTGCTTGTGGTCTCGGCCAACCCATCACTATACCACAATTTTCCATTCAGCTAGGTTCGTTATCCATAACTCCATCAAGGTCAGCCAGGAACCTTGGAGTTGTGATTGATGATCAATTGAACTTTACAGACCACATTGCTAGAACTGCCCGGTCCTGCAGATTTGCCTTGTACAACATTAGGAGGATCAGGCCCTTCCTATCAGAGAATGCTACACAACTCCTTGTCCAAGCACTTGTTCTATCCAGACTGGACTATTGTAATGCTCTATTGGCAGGTCTTCCAGCTTGCACTATCAAACCTCTGCAACTGATCCAAAATGCTGCAGCAAGAGTGGTCTTTAACGAGCCGAAGAGAGCACACGTCACTCCTCTCCTCACAAAACTGCACTGGTTGTCTGTTGCCGCTCGCATCAAATTTAAGTCACTGGCTTTTGCCTACAGAACAACCACTGGCTCTGCTCCCTTTTACCTAAACTCATTATTTCAGACTTACGTGCCATCCAGAAACTTGCGCTCTGCAAGTGAACGCCGTCTTGTGGTGCCATCTCAAAGAGGCACAAAATCTCTTTCTCTGACCCTTTCCTGACTGTTCCTTGCTGGTGGAATGATATGCCTAACTCAACCAGAGCTGCTGAGTCCGTGGCCATTTTCAAGAAACAGCTGCAGACGCATCTTTTTCGGCAACACCTGATCCATTAATACTAACACTTTATCTTCTATTCTATATCTATTTTCTTTAAAAAAAAAAAAAAAAAAAAAGTACATGTACTGCGTTAGATTAAACTGGGAAGGGTCATAGCACTTGCATATTGTTGTCCTATTGTTAGTTTCACTGCTTCTATTGTTCTCATTTGTAAGTCGCTTTGGATAAAAGTGTCTGCAAAATTAATAAATGTAATGTAATGTAATGTAATTTATGGGGGAAAAATACAAGAAATAGAGATGCAAGGTTTTCATCCGACAGCAATGTATTACAAATTCAGAATGCATTTGATTGTTGGCATGAGACTGCCGAAACCATAACTCTTAACTGTAATCAATATATAGATCCCAGAATCCCCATGACAATTGTTTTGGAGAATGGATAGATTTAGTTACCTTCTCCCGCTCCTGCCCACAAAATGTTTTGTCCCGTGTAATTTTTAGTAGCGTGAAAATATAATGTCGATGTCCCTACAATAACAGACTGGTGTGCATCTAATAAATTATTAATACAAGAACGTTGTATACGTTTATTGCAATAATGGAGCCGCAAACTTCACATACTTTTGAAAATCCAGCGTTTTGATCCTGGTAAGCATTCATTGTCACAGTTGTAAACACAACAGCCTTCTTCTTCCACGAGGGGTTTTGGCATCACAGCAATTTGTTTCTAGGCGGACCGATAAAGAACGCCACACACACGTCTCCTGGACATCCTGTAGAATTCAACCAATCAGATCACGACTTCGCAACTCCTGAAGTGTTTCCAGAAAAGTGTGCCATATGCATTAGACATTCAGCCAACTGTCCATGGGCGTGACGTCTGAGGCTGAGACGAGATTAAATATGTCAGTTATTCAAAAGTAAGACACCTGGGGGCTGTTCCATAAAAGCCGCTTAGAAAAGCGGGGATTAAAGTCCAAAACCTGACTTGAATGAGCCGAGCTAAACATCCGCGCTTAAATTGGTTCCATAACAGTAAGTTGAGGATCATGTGATCTTACTAATTTGAGTCAGGTTTAAATAGTCTAGATAATTGCGCGTGCACGCCATTGTTTAAAAGTCCTGAAAAGTCGAGCATGGGTCAATCGATTTACTGTGGGCTACCATGGCAACAAAAGGAAAAGATAGAGCAGCGATGTTCACGGCAACGGAACAGCGTTTGCTATTGGAAACATATGAAGAATTTAAAGATGTCATCACCAAAAAAAGGCAATACAGCGGCAATAAATAAAGCAAGAGAGAAAGGTTGGCAGGAAATTGCTGATCGTCTCGATGCGTAAGTAGCGGTGTAAACTATTTAAAATACTTTATCAACATTGAATGTGTCACAATACATTGCAAAGTTTGTGTGTAACGTTAATTGCTTTCACGCAGCAGCAACTTAAGTGAAGGAAAAAGAACCTGGCAGCAGGTGAAAATAAAATATAAAAATATAGTTCAGAATGGTAAGTAAATCTAATGGTATGTACACAGAGCCGATCAGCCCTATACGCACACTACGCAAGGTGCGTAGGGCCCCGCAAATTACTCAAGGCCCTGCCTCCCCTCGTGTCAAAGCGCGTCAATCAATGTTTACAATATCGATGAGAAAATGAAGCGGAACTATCTTTCTGGTCACGAAAAGAGAGAGAAAAAAACACCATGAGAGTTAATTGCGGCAACAGTTATCAGGTAGACTTGTGGGCCGCTGCAGCTCGGAAAAGATAACCGCGTCGCGCGTTAACATGCGATCATATGAACGTGCATGAAATGAAACGCGCACTTTCCAGCAGAAACATCTGTTGTGAGTTGGGACCAGTACAATATGGGTGTGATGGCACTCCTCATTATAGTTTTAAAACAAGACGATGATTATCTAGTCGCTAAGTCAAGGTTTAGTTACAACTCTGCACTAATGCAATATGGAAAGCAATGTATTGACATTGACTATTGATAGGCTCCATTGAATTTAAAATGTTGATTGGCTGGAGATTCTGGTCAATATGGATGCACATCCCTCAGTATATAATAACCATCAAGAATCAAGAGTATCAAGAATTACTTTTATCATTTAAAAACACAGTGACATGCTATGGCGCCATTTTAGCTTTTATTCATTCACAGGATATGCATTTTTGATATCAATAATTCAATTTGTACTATTTAAAATGTGAATTCTTGATATTAAGAATTAACTTTTTACTAGTAACAATGTCTTCTGATATCAGGAATTACATTTTCACTAGAACTAGTTAAAGGAGGGATTGTAGTGGGAACACTGGGGTGTCAGGTGTGACTGTGTGGCAATGGCAAATAGTTCATGGCTCACGGGTCAGGTATGAGGGCCCCTAAACAGAATTTTGCTTAGGGCCCCAGGGAGGTCAGGATCGGCTCTGTATGTACATATGTAATCAATGCCAGCTTGAAGTTACAACTATTCAGGTTTTTTTATTTTTTATTTTTTATTTTTTTTATTGCAGCGACCAAAAAGAAGACTGAGGTAGCTGGCACTGGGGGAGGGCCACCACCAGCCAGCTTCACTCCTGCAGAGGAGCTGGCTTTGGAAATTAATAAAGGGAGGCCCGTCCTTGAGGGAATAGAGGGGGGGACATCATCTAAAATGATATCACGTAGTATAAGGAGTGAGTATATAAAAGGTGTGTGTGTGTGTTTTATTATCATTATTCCTTCCTGACTAACTGATTTCCTCCTTCCTTAGGCATTGTAAGCCTGAGTACATCATAGCAGTAATGTCACGTAGAGGTACTTGTGCTACTGTAATGGTGCATTTTGGTAAAAAAAAAAAAAAAAATTTCTATCAAGATTCTGTATGCTTTATGGATCCACCAGACATCATGTTGCCTGTGAGTATGAGACCTTTTAAATCAGTCATGTAAGCTAATGAGTTTAACTGAGTTTAATCAGTGGTCACAGGGAGAAGGCCCATCAGTTGAGGAGGATGAGGAGACTGTGTCTGTATGTTCAAGGAGGCCTGAGGTAGTCACAGGTTCCATGCGATACTGTATTGAATATTAAAAAGTGTACTTGTGTGATAAAATGATCATAATGTGTTTTCAGGATGCTGACACTGTTCTAGAGCCCTCTCAGTCTGGGACCACATGTGACAAAGTGAGTATTAAGAAATGAAAACAATGTGACAAGAGTATTCAATGAAATAACTTAAATCTATGTTGCTACAGAACCCAGAAAACATAAAAGGAGTGTATAAACACTACCTCCTTAAACAAATGGAAGTGATTGATATCGACATCCAGTATAAAAAACTGAAGATGAGGAAGTTGGAGCTGGAAATTCAACAGCTACAGAAAAATGCAAGTAGAACTACCATTTTTAAAAAAGGAAAAAAAAACATTACCTTTTTGATCACTTTCCACAACATTTATTTGTGTGTTTTCACCCCTAACAGGCAGATTCACTCTGAATAAAGACAAATCACATTAAATACTTTGACTTCTGTGTGCTTGTTCAACTAAGGAGAAAGTTGAGGGGCCAGTGGAAAATTTTAAAGGCTACACATGGTTTAGACCATATTAAGCAAAATAATTATTTGCATATGTGTCTCGTATAAGTCTGCCTGTTTCGTTTTCTTCCAATACTGCTTCATTGCCCCAGTCTTCCTCTTCAACAATCCTTGGTTGCCTCTCTCTCCTCAGACAAGCAATGTTATGGAGCACTACACAAGCAACTACAATGTCACATGCCCTGTGGAGTCACTCTGAGGTGCTTCAGGCACTGAAACCTTGACTTTATCAGCCCAAATGCCATCTCTATACGACCACTTGTGCGTGCATGGGCAATGTTGTAGCGGTGCTATGCCTCTGTCTGGGGCTCCTGATAGGGAGTCAAGAGGTAAGGCAGGCATGGGTATCCCTTGTCTCCCAGCAAAACTCCTGAGAATTCTCCTGCATAGACAGAATTAATATATATAGATGTATAATGTAGTTTTTGTTTTTCTTCTTCTTTTTTTTTTAAGACTTTTTGCAATTTAAGTGATTACTAGCATACCTCTTGCTAGTTGCTGGTAGAGAGATGAGGCTCTAAAGATTCTGGAGTCATGCACAGAGCCTGGCCATTTGGCCTCTACATTTGTGATGATGCAATCTGCATCACTAATCATCTAAAATAAATTAAACCTGTAGGTCACTACATTTTAATTGCAATTAACTAAACACTGGTGCCCAGCTTAGTACAGAACACTCAGTGCTAGAGCATAGCCTTCAATATCATCTCAGTGGGACCGTACCTGCACATTGATGCTGTGTACTGATTTCCTATTCACAAAGTCCGCTTCATGTGGACCAGACGGACACTTAATACGCACATGGGTGCAGTCCAATGCACCGATAACATTTGGGAAACCTAGGAAAATTATTTGTTTGTTTTAAATATGTCCCATGTAAAATCAACAGTCAAGAAATATTTCCATGTTTTATAGTTATTTGAACTTACCAGCTATTCCATAAAAGGCATGTTTAATGGTACGAATAGCTTTGTGGCCAGGGAATGTGATGAACACATTGAGTAGTCTTTTTAAAGAAAGGTACACAGTTCGTACAGAGCGGCAAACTGATGTACAAAAATGTTCCACTGGCAAAAAAGTGAAGTGCAATGCACACCGTCTGTGGGACTGTGAGCGCTCTGTTGCGGCGTGTATTATTTGCAATGTGTGGCCTTAGTAATCTACAAATATATGCAATCCCATCTCTTGAGAACCTATATCGCTCATACAGGTAGCTGTCATTAAAAGCCAATGGGTCTGACCTGTCTCTGAAAGTTCTCTCTCTTTGAAATGCCCTCCGCAAGACTATAACTCCCACATCCACCACCTCATCTATGAAAGGACACGCCATGGTTAAGTTTGGAAACGAGTTCAGCTCCCTATTTATATACTTTTAATTAATTAATTACCAAACTCATTAACCAAACTCACCAATTAAACACATAAGTTTTGAACATTTCTTAGTGTATTTATACCTTATAATTTCTTACATTTATTAGTAAAGTACATTTCCTTATTTATTTATTTAAAAAAAAAAATTATTAATAGTGGTTAAGTAAAATAAAATGACATCGAAATACCAGCAGGTGAGTATAAATGGTATGCTCGTTAAGCCTGAACTCAGACTTAGCCTGACAGTTAGCCTGCCCCGGACCAGGTTCATTTGCCAGCATAAGTTGCCGGGGTAACTGAGTTTGAACTTTTTTAAGTTTGATTTATGAAACCGAATCTACCAAAAATAAGACTGACTAACCGAAATATGCCTGGCTTATACTCTAATCTTGGTTTATGGAACAGCCCCCAGCTCTATGGGTTAGCTATATTTCAACGAAGTGACTGTAACACTCCATAATAACCTTGGTTTATTTTTACTTTCTGTACACGAATAGCCAGTATATCTCATCTTTGCCTAGGTGAGTATTGTCTAGAATTTAATGCAAGACTCTGTTTGTCACTGACAGCGGCCCATACCTCCAAAAACGTGTATTATTCTTCACACTTGCAATAAATGCTCTACCCAGTGCATCATATTTAAGCTTCCTGTATATGCAATTGCCATTCACATGATTTGTGCATTGCTTTGGTAAGAAAATGTCTGCGAACAGCATATAAATGCAAATGTAACCAAATGTAAATTCCCCAAGTTCCTATGATAACACATAATAAACTATTTAGAAGTGAGTTGCTATGATGGACACATCCTTATGAGTTTTGATGGTTTTGAAGGTGATCATGTAAACACAAATCATCCCTCTATCTTTCAAACAGATGTTTACAGTACACTGAATGCTCTGGAGATATGCAAGCCACATACGAGATCCCTTTCTGCCCAAGGATGTTGTCTAAAGCATATTTTGCATGCATATTTATGCACTATGCATCATGCAGCTCTCAGTTCCTATAGTTAAAGAAGTGTGAAACATTTTGAGTTCTGCAGGAGGCACAGCTGTGTGGACCTTTATCTATTCATTTCAGTTGCTCTTGACTGAAAGTGTATAGACATTATGGAATTTAGAGGAAAATCACTAGCTGCTAACCTCTTGCTGTGCTCTTTTCATTCTGCCCGGTGCTGCAGTTTAAGCACCAGGGAAAAGGAGAAGCACAACTTAGCATGCTGGCACAGGGATTACTCAGCTCATTTGTAAACAGACTTTCATAATAGTGCTAATTAAGCATCCCAGTTAACGTATGGTGCATGCCATTCAAAACAAACAGAATTAGCCGTCCATGAAACTAAATGCATTGGCCTTGTTAAATTTACGGAGACAGGAGCAGTAGGTGAGCTCCCAACAGACTGCATGCTGATTAACTTCAGGAGGGGCGTTAGCTTTTTCCAGGCCCAGTCAATAAGCAGTGACTGTTTTCAAAGTCAGCGAAGCAGCAGCAGCCTGTAGGCAGTTATTGTCAGTTGAGCGTGTGCACATCTCTTCCTTGTGATTTGCTCAATGCACTGTTTGCAATAAGCACTATGTGTTAAATTTAGCGAGGAACGCTCCCCATCCTACCCTCCAATATTTTTTGTTAAACCTGTTTGGAAACGGTTAAGAAAAAAAAGAAGGCGTGAGATAAGGTGCAATTTTCTGAGTAAACATTTTGCATTTACTCCCTCCAGTCCATCCCCTTTTCAATAAAGAGAAAATGAGTTTGCAAGCCTTTACGCATCTTAGAAAATATTTTTTTAAGTGAAATTTGCTATTGGTTGTAGTATTGTAGTATGGAGAGAGGTTAAGTGTACTTGAGGAACTGGACACTCCAACTCCAGACACTATAGCGGTATCTACATTTAACCTAATTTTTAAAACGTCCTAAAAGAAGGTTTAGCACATACCTTTTAATCTCTGCACACACATATACAATCACAAACACTGCTGGTGACATTTTTGACAATTTTAACATAATTATTCTTTTAACAGTGCTTGAATCTTGGTGATGCAACCAGGTGAAATGCATTAAAATGAAAAGAATCAAAGCAGTTGAAAATGTCAGTCAGACTGAGGTAAAAAGAGTGGCTTTGTTATTACGGAGATGTGCCTGGAACTTTTCACCTTTGAGGAATCAATCAATGACTGAAGGAACTGACATGGTGCAATGGAAATTTTGATACTTTGACAGGATTTTTAGAGCTAAAAGAAAGTCTCATCAACATCAACAAAGTTAATTTACTTTAACAGTCTCTCACCTTTCTGTTATTGACCAGAAAAAGATTCAGAGACATCTTGCATGTCTTTTTTTTTTTTTTATTCTTAAATCATAGAAAGTGTAAAATGTCCTTCAAGAAAAAAAAGAAGAAAAAAAACACATGAAAAGACCAACTTCAACCATTTGTGGTTATAATTTCAGTATTCACTCTGTTGGATGAATTTTGCTGGTAAATATTTGTTGATGTTGATGGTAACAGCAGAAAATAAAACATTTATATTGTTATTGGTAATTCAAAATGAATACTGTGGATTTTAGGATGAATAGAAAGTTTTCACTTTTGATCAATTAAATGCCTCCTTCATGAATAAATTTACTTTTTAAAGTCTTTTAAAAGTAAGAAAACAAACTCTTCAAACATCTTTTCACCACTGCTTTCTTGTCTTTAAAAGCATTGTCTTTTGTGAAAGTCCTGTTTACAAGGCAGAAATGTGATGGCTAAGTAAATAAATCAGCTTCCTGTCTACATATTGTCCTATCATGATAAAAGGCAAAAACGCCCCCCCGAAAAAAAAAATCTTTAAACTGATCCTGGTTAAGCACCACCCAAAGAATAGAATCAGCATATTTTAAAGGTCTATTTTTTTATTTTTTATTAATATATAAACTTGTATGAAAATACCATATGAAAAGTTAATGCAGGATTTAAAATAGTTTTGCAAGATATAAGGGCTTAGCCTGACAAGCCAGACCCACATCAAGATGTTGGGTCTGGGAACACACCATTGGCAGGGCTCAATCCGAGGGGCGGGATAAACGGCTGTCTTTCAAATTCCCTCTGCACGCAATAGGATAGCACTACAACCAACCAGAGCGTTTTCCCACCAGCGGAGCAAGTTGATAGATTAAACTTTTGCCGTCTCCGGTCGGCAAAACTCTGAACACATCTTCCTTTTTTAAGAATGACTTCATTGCCGTTCTTTATTCTTTTCTCAAAGAAAAGCTGAACTCCAAGTCTTCCAGAGTCGCGGCCGAAGACTGTTCGCCAGCAGCAGCAGCCATCTTCTTTGTTTTCAAGTAGCAGGGAATTCACGCGGAACCGTCACAACTCTGCCGTCATTATGTTAAGCCCGCCCACCGACTCTATACACAATGTGATTGGCCTGACTGGAGTTTGGTTTTTCCAGCTCGCAAGCCAATGGAGAGTTTCTTGACGACACTGGCTGCAAAATAAAATTTGCAGCCGCTAGGGTGTGTCTAGATTTCTAGGCTAATAAGGGCTCACATTTAATAGAAAACGTGACCGTTTCCTTGACCGTGTTGAAAAAAAAGCTTTTTTTTCATCATCGCGTCATATCACGAGGGAGTCGTTTGCCGGGCTCTGCGTTCGCTTAGTGCAGAGTAGGTTGGTATTCATAGGAGTGGTCGTGATTCAGTGTGTTTGGTGGTTATTGTATTTCAATGTATCATCGTCGTGGTAAATTATTGTGAATTAGCCTATGGCCTGTCAGGTCCGAACAAGATAAAGGACTGTGCTATCTTCTGTGCCTGGGTACGTTATGTGCAGGTGAAAAGACGGGACTTCACTTCTGCATCTGCTTCGAAAAACACGGTAATGTGTAGTGGATAGACCGGATGATTACAATCCCTGCGATAGGATGGAGTTATATGATGATGGCGATATATGCACACTGTCACAGTGTGGTTCGGCCGCCGGCAGGAAACATATGGTCACGGATCCATCAGAGATCACTCATTGCACATCTGTTTTACAAAATGTGCCTTGTCTTAATTTAATTCATGAACATATCCTGCATAAACTTGTAATGTAATGCATTTATGTGTTTGTTATTAGTCAGCAGACCAAACTTATTATTATCATAAATAGTTTTAGAATTCATTTTCAATCTATACAAAACCACTTTAATGTTTGTGTTGGCTGTTTCTACATATAAAGTTTTTATGTGTTGCGACAGTTGTGATTGTGATTATTTTTTTATTCATTGTCACCAAAATGGGGCCATTCAAAACCTTTATAAAGTCCCTCTTTTTCTGGAAACTGTCTCCTAATGGCTGACACAGCACGTGCAGGTAAAGGTCCAATACTTTGCTATTGCATGATACATGATAATAATCTGTAGCCTGCAATATTGTGATTTGAGCATAGTGTTATACATATCGCCAGCTAACGTGGATATATCTATAAGTTAACACTGGTCTCTCTCCTATGGCGGGCCGGAAGGTCCAAAAATAAGACTAGACTAATGACTTGTCGTGGGAAGTACAGCTACTAGCTACTGAGGCCCTGTCCCAAATGGCACACTTCATATGCACTTTTGGTATTGTGGACTTACAATGGCTGCCGCGTGCGCGTGTCCGTTAAAGCAGCACTCAGTAGCTTCGGGACTTCTTCGCTGTATTCTCGCTTTTTGCTCGCAGGTTTCTCTCTAGAGCTCCCCCCACAGCTTCGGAATAGATATTTGACAACACTGTCGTAAAAACTCGTTGGTGATTCTCAGACACCAGAGGCTATAGATCAACGACATCAAAGCAGATGGGACGTTCTTTAAAACGTCTTCTTCATTCGGGTTCGAACAGCGTGAGGGAGCGCAATAATGACCGCATTTTAGCAGATTTCTTTTGGCCGTAAAGCAATTGTTTACATCGCGAGACCTGATATCACGCGAGACTTCCTGACGCAGCGGCCGGCGGCCCGCCGGCTCAAAGTTGCAAGTGCGTATTTTCCGCTCACGGGCACCAGGGGGGTGCGAAACGACCACCATTCAACCCGAAATAAGTAATATAACCATTCCAATGACTCCGAAGCTGTTCAGTTAAGGTAAAAAAAGTTACTTAGTTCACCTTTAAGTCCGTGAGACCAGGTGTCCCATTTGTCATTTTAGGCCTCAGAAGGGTGCTCGCGAGCGCCCCCTTTGCGGTCGATATGCGCCCTCGATGCGCACTTTTGCCGAGCCCGCACTGATGGGGGCTCCGCAGCAGACTTCTTCCCGACAGTCAAAGCAGCATTACGTCACTAAAGTGCGGACTCGTAGGAAGACCACGAGTGCTTAGGGTGCCATTTGGGACAGGGCCTGAGATTCTCCACTGATAGGCCGGCGGTGGATATACTCACACTACTCACGCAGAGGGTGACTCGCTTTCCTCACACAGCGAGCGACTCACTCTCCTCAGCTGGCGACTCACTTTCCTCACGCAGGGGGGGCGGGCCAAGATGGCGACTGAGTAACACCCCTGTGCCGAAGCTCTGTATTCGTTATATAATTGACAAAATAATAAATATGTAAAAGGGCACAAAGTAATAATTTCTTTACTGATCTGAGAAAGTCTTTGTTCGTTCTTTCATTTCTCTAACTTTTCAACGAGCGCGATGGAAGAAGATAAGCCTACTCGAGGTGCAATGCATTCATATGCAAGGAAATCTATGGATGCCTCGCTCAAAGGGAATGACGCTAAAAATACATCAGGATGTAAAGTTCCCCTACCTGAAACTCCTAGACAGCCTGCCAAAAAATCTAAATTGGGTGAAAGAGCGGCGTCGGATATTCAGATGGTCTCCAATTCAAACCTGATGGAAGTTTTGGAGAGAGTTGAAAAAATGCAACTGGAATTTATGAATTGAATGCAAAGGCGACCGTGCAAGTCAATACGGCCTCGCTAAACAGTGTGACTGAGGCGCTTGAGTTTATGAGCAATCAAATTGAAGAGGTATCAAGCAAGGTGAGCTCATTAGTGGTCTCGTAAAATTTAAGTTTCGCGAAACGAAAAAGACTTTTACTCATGCCCTTGTACTCGTTACTCCTGGATCTATATAATGTTGCAGAGTCAGGCGAACTACTGCATTTTTTGTGTTATTCTAGTCTCTTATGTTCTAATTGATATCCTGTTTCATACCTAGTTCTTCAGGTATTATATACTCTTGTTTATTTTTTTCTTTATTCTCTTTAAATGCCAGTGGTTTAAAAAACAATATCAAAAGGAAGGCTTTATTTTTTTGTTTTCTAAGAGGCACAAAGTAGATTTCTGTTTTTTCCAGGAAAGTCACTCTACTTCTAAAGATGCCAAATTTTGGAGGTCACAGTAGGGCAATGATATCTGGTTGTCACATGGGTCAGAACATTCTGCTGGAGTAGGGATTATGAGGTATAATTTTAATGGTAACATTTTGGAAACCAGAATTGATCTTTCAGGATACATTGATAACCTTGCTAATGGTTGCTGTTGTCAATCATTTTATATTGAGTATTGTCAACATCTATGGTTACAACTCTGTTGCAGAGAACTGTGCTTTCTTTAACAGCCTAGATCAAAAACTTTCATATGCTTTAGGCAAATATCCTTCTGCTTTTCTGATTTTAGGTGGTGATTTTAACATAGCAATGAATAACATGCTAGATAGGCACCCTCCAAGAAAAGCAGTTTCCCCAAACTTATATCTTGTAGCATTTATGGATAAATTTGACTTAGTTGACATCTGGAGAGAAATGTATCATAAGCATTGTAATACAGTACACCTGGAGTAACAAAGACCGTTCAAGGCAGTCCAGAATTGATTATTGGTTGATTTCTAAAACATTGAGTAGCAATAATGTCTCTATTAATATTAGCAACAGCCCACTGACTGACCATAATGCCATTTACATGTTAGTTAATTTATCGCAAAATATCACAATTAATGGCTGCAAACCGTCGTTCTGGAAATTAAATAGCTCCCTCCTTAAATATGAAAGGGCCAAGCAACAGATTATTGAACTAATTCAAATTTACTGGGAAAGGGCTAAATCACAAATAGCTTATGGACGTAACTGGGAGCTTTTAGAATATGAATTAGGGAAATTCTTAAGAAAATTTGGAAGTAATATAGCAAAGCAAAATAGATTAATAGATGATGAAGTTCTTTCACAACTATCTGCTATATAATTTAAGGAACCAATGACAGATATTTAAAGCATTGAATATTCCAAACTACAAAGTAAATTAGATTACCTCTATAGATCCAAAGCTAAAGGAGCCTATGTTAGATGGCTGGAAGAAGGAGAGCAAAATTCAGCCTATTTTTTTTTTTTTAGGTTGGAAAGATCCAATGCTGTGAATTTTTCTCTTGATCGTCACTGTACAAATGATAGAGTTCTTGAGAATCCTAGGGAAATAGCTTATTTTTTCTCCAAATTCTATAATAACTTGTATACATCAAGGTATTGTGACAATTCAGCAGAATCTTTTTTTGAATCTATTAATCAAAATAAAGTTATTCCTTTAGAAGATAAAGAAGCTTGTGATAATGATATATCCCAACCAGAAATTCTACTGGCTATTAAGAGTTTAAAAAATAATAAAAGTCCCTGCTGTGATGGTTTAACCTCTGAGTTATACAAGATGTTTGCAGAGAGCTTATCCCCTTTCTTACTAAAAGTGTTTGAGGAAAGTTTGGAATCGGAAGCACTTCCACCAAGCATGACTCAAGGGGTCATCACTTTGATACCCAAACCCAATAAAGATAAAGAATGTTTAGAAAATTGGAGACCGATTACCCTCTTGAATAATGATTACAAAATTCTAGCTTTAATTTTAGCAAAAATAATAAAAGATGTCCTTAACTGTATTATTGATGAATCACAATCAGGTTTTATGGAAAAACGTCACATTACAAATAATATAAGATTAGTCCTAGATATTTTAGAGTACGAGGATATCATCCCTAATGATAGCTATTTGCTTTTCCTAGACTTATACAAAGCCTTTGACTCACTTGAGCATAATTTCATATTTCATATGGGCCTTACCAAATTTGGATTTGGAGATGCGTTTTGTAGAGCCATCAGGACATTGTATAGAAATAATAATAGTGTTATTAAATTAAATTGGATTTATTTTTTTATTTTTTTACTACCTTAAACAACACTTAAAATTAATTGCCTTAAAAATGCCCTTAATAATCCCTCTTCACTTTGGAATATTATCCCTAATTATTGAATTGAATGATTGAAATGAATTTTCTCCTACTTTGTAACTATAATGTTACAAAGATCCCTGTTAAACTCTCTAATTTTCATAAGCAGATGTTCTTGGCATGGTCCCTGATATACAAACACAACTTTTCCCCACACAGATATTACTTATGGAACAATAAGGATATTCTCTACAAGAATAATTCACTTTTTTTTTTTTGACAACTGGTTCAAAAACGACCTTCTTTTAGTTAGACAGCTTTTTAATTCACAGAACAACTATTTAGATTTTTTACAGAAATATAAAATTCCTATAACTGCTAATGCATATGCTATTGTTTTCTTTGATTTGTTTGACTACTCAAAAGAGAAAACAGGACAATATTACATACAGTAATTCATTTGTGTTTCCTTCTAGCTAAATTTCACATACATAAGCAAATATTTACTGGCTCTAAACCTCTCTTTTCTCTATTCAAAGATGATCTAGACAAATACATGGATACTATCCAAAGCTCTGTTAATCCTCCTAAGGTAAATGCATTGCATTGTTCTTGTTTTTGTGTTACCCTGGCAACTTGTTTGTTTCTCTGTATCTTTGTCTTTTTTTTTTAATGTTTATTTGTATTGCTTTAATGCTTTGTAATGTTTAATAAAAAAAATTTATATGCACGCAACGAGCGACTCACTCTCCTCAGCTGGCATCTCACTTTCCTCAAACAGTGAGCTACTCACTCTCCTCACGCAGCAAGCGACTCACTCATGTACATTGACCTAATATTCTAATAAAATCTCTACCCTTTTCAAATACTGTGATGGTGCAATAACTAACTACATTCAGAAAAGTTTTTTACATTTTTGTGTTGTAAATGTAATTTATTCTGAACCAATATTCCCATCAGTGTTCTGTAGCCTAAGCTAGCCTACTAAAAAGCACACTATGCAAGATTTGTACCTTAATATAACAGCTTCAAAATCATTTCGATGGTAAACAAACTCATAGTAGGGCGCCACTGGAAAAAGTAGCAATGCAAGTTTGAGAGGTGTCGTTCCGACAAATCTTGCGAGAATCACGACTTGCTTTATGGCACAATGTCACATACATCAACAACATATGAAGCAGCCTCTATGGAAGACACTAGCATGCATTTCAGACGTGAATCATGGCAGAGTCGACGAAGAAAACACGGCTGGAAGAGTCAAGGAAAAGAAAACGAGAAAGTGAGACACACGAGTCCCACTCGGTCAGGCTTTCACTCGTTGGCGAGAGCTAAAAAGCAGCAAAGGATGCAACAGCGATGCTGACCTGGCGTTCTTGTTGATGGACTAGTAAGTAAATCTCTTATTTGTAAACTTGCTTGCGTTCTATGTTGTATGTTGTTGCGCTTGCTTGTTTTGTCATTTTTTACGAAGTTGTTCATTCATCCATTGTTGATAATAAGACCTGTCCACTAATTTCCATAGCCTATATGTCTAGCTAGCTGTCGATTAGCAGAGCTATTAGCAGACTTGATAACAAACACTTGTTTCTCTTACGTGTTTTTGCGTTATGTTTTATTGCTCAGCTTGCCTCACGAGCAAGTTTACCAGCTGAACTCAGGTGTTGTGACGTGTATTTATCACGTAGTCCTTTGTCTGGTTCAGGTTTCGTATGGCATGTGTACTGTGCTTATGCAAACTTTAGCTGGAATATTTGTATGAAATCGTGAAACATTACCTCATCAGTAGACATCTTCGGAGTCTATCTGTGCCTGTTCGATGTCTGACGCTTCGCTGCGTGAGGAGAGTGAGTATATTGATCCACCGCCGGCCTATCAGTGGGGAATCTCAGTAGCTAGTGGCTATAGTAAAGTGACTTCCCACGACAAGTCATTAGTCCTATTTTTGGACATTCCGGCCCCCCATACTCACCAAGACACCTGCCGTTGTTCTGTTTAATCCTGACTTGTCCCTGCTCTCTTGGCTGCATAGCAGGCTCATAATTAACTTATATGGCTGAGGTCCTAGCTCTGACTACTAGTAATAGTACGCGCTCTGACTATCCAATCAAAGGACGTGAAAATGCAGACGTTATTGTACGCCTGCTAGATGGCCCTGGTGCAGTCAAATTGAAATCTGATTGGCTGATTAAATCTGACTGATTATCTGATTGGTGAAAGCAACTGTTTCATTGCCATTCATTTTAAGCTACAGGCGCCCGCACTATTGATTCTGAAGGCCTCAATGCAGATTTCTTTGACCCTGGCAACACATGATGGCTGAAATATGATTGGATACAAGCTCTAACATAAATATACACTACTGGAAGCAGCATAAACAAGAGAAAAGCTATGGAATTAAGAGAATCTACTATTGACAGCCCACCACTGTCATTAGGAGGGAACAGAATCCGACGGCAAACAATCCAGCTGTCGGAATCTGTTCCCCCATCCCTATAATGAGAGATGTTGATGTAGTAGCTTAAAAGGTGGTTATGTGTGTGAATGGAGCTTAACCAGAGTTGTGCTTCAGGTTGCCAAAGTTCGAGTCCGGCTCGTGGACTTTTCCTAATCCCGTCCCTCTCTCTCTCTTTCTCTCCAACTCCGCATTCTGTCCTATCATGACAAAAGGCAAAAACGGCTAAAAAAAAATGTCTTTAAACTTATTCTGGTTAAGCTCCATTCACCCACATAATAGAATCATCATCTTTTAAGATTTTTTTCTCTTGAATTACCGCGGAGTGTGAATTGTGGTAAAAAATAAACTGCCGGGATAATCACACAACGCTTGCCGTAGGCTACACGTCCACTAATGACACGTCCAATTCGCGAACTAATGACTAATTTGAACCGATTCACTTTAATGAATGGTTAAAACAACTGATCTGTCCAACACTGAACTCACGAGGCGTCTGAATCGGTGTATAACAAATCGGTAACACTTTACAATAATGTTCCATTTATTAAAGGTACAATATGTAAGAATTTTGCATTAAAATATCCCAAAATCTCAAGGCCAGTGTTATATATTTTGTTAAGTTGATTACTTACAATATCCCAAATGTTTCCAACTATTTTTAAATCGTGAGAAAATTGCGATTTTAACCAAGGAAACGGGGCCTTAGAGCAGGGGGGAGCTGGGAGTCGCCAGTCAATTGCGTCATATCCGCGTCACCCTCGGTTTCCGCTCGTACTGCGTGGAGTCCTGGACAAATGCGAAAGTTGTAGTTGTAGCGTCTATCAAGCTACAAACTTTAGCTTGTTTCTTGCAGTCGTTATGGGACACAATTATTCTTTACCGATTGCAGCTGGTTCTGTCGACAAAGCATGCTTAATTTTATATTTTCCAAATGTAGCATTCGGTAATAGTTATGTTTATGTAAGGAAAGTATTATTGCTTTAGATTTGTGTTTAGTTTATTGACATTGTTTATCACGTCTGGTGTTTATGGCCATGTAAATAAACATAGCATGTGTTATACATAAAGATTAATCAGTATTTTGGCAAATGATGTGGGCATGTTCGAATGTACTTTTACAACAATTGTTTAGAACATGTAAAACTGCGCAGCGTTATCACAACAATGAATTCAACAAATACAGTAACATCTATGAAGTATTAAACCTTACTTTTCTTGCGGTTAATTCATTTTAATGAAATAAAAGTGTGATGAGGTTTAAGAGTCAGGAAGGAAGAAGACGCGTCGTCGTGACTGGGACTCGTACTTTATTAAAATAAAGCAAAACAAACAAAAGCCGCGCACAACGCGCATTCACTGTGGCAACCGCGACGGCACAAAACAGTTCAAAAATGAGAGCTCGGATCCACCGGTTTTCTTCCTCTGCGTCCAATTTTCTCTCCAGTCTCTCTCTCGTTCCAGCGCGGCTTATAAGCGGTCTCTCCACGCCGATCACTGCAATAAGACACAGGTGCATTTGCACTTGACCTACTTGCTCGTCTCTTTTCTCTCCCATCACAGACCGCGCTGAACCACGCCCCCCTCGCCACAAAAAGCATGTCATTAAACGCAACATTTATAAAAATAGAACTTAGCCTCATCATCCATGAACATGATTTTTCGATTCCCGTCTGACTGATTTACATCCACGGTGGAGTTTAAAACGACAGTTCCCATCATTCCACGCTCCTTCACATCGTCATCAAGCTACGCCGTTGTTGTTGTTTGGAATGTAGCGCCCTCTAGCGGCAAAAATTCTTGCATATTGTACCTTTAAATTCTAGTTAAGCACTTTTTTTTATTAGTATTTATTTTATTTTTTTTAGAAAAAGGTGAGTGGCAGAGTGTATTACTATACGTTGTTGTTATTTTTATGTGAATGAAGAATTAAAATATGCACTTTTTTCAGTAAGCTAGGACTATGTGTTTTCAACATAAATGTTCAATTCTGTTGGTTCAGGAAGGACGCCATGACAGGCTGCTGGCTCCCACTGTTAATTTTTATTTATTTTTTGTTGGAAAAGCACTCTCTGTATTAGCTTAAAGCCCCCAAGTTTACATTGGTTACTGTTTTCAATTGCTCCATCACTTATTGGGTTCCCCGGAAACATTTCCGTTGTGTTCTGTCCTATTTGCAGCGCGTTTCTGTATTTGTTTGTGTTGTGAACTTTTGCAGCGCGTTTCTGTATTTGGTTGTGTTGTGAACTTTTGCAGCACGTTTCTGTATTTGGTTGTGTTGTGAGTATTTGGAGCACACATGTGTTGTGAAACTGATGAAGATGTTTTCTTAATTTGCGGGTGTTTTTTCTATTTGCATGTGTTTTCTTCAGTTGCAGCGCGTTGAGCTCTCTCGGCCACCGTATATAAGTACTTAAAAAACAATACATTTAGAGTTTGTAAAATACACACTGATGTCAAAGGAAGAGGCAATAATATTCCTTTCCATTATAATTAGTTTTATTCATATCAGATACACATTGTGTAAGTAACTTTAAAGTTTACTCTATTCTTCTCCCAGTTCACCTGCCACTTACTTTTATGTATTTCGGGAGAAGTGGATGGATTCACGTGTTGTAAATCCAACAGATCCGATTCTCTGAACTGCGTCTGCGGTACAAACTAAGATGGCGGCGCCCATCGCGCATACAGCTCAACTAACGCGATCGTTATACAGGTCTTTAAACAACAAAACACTTCCACTTGCATATATTTGACAATCGGAATATCAGATATTTCATGCCATATCAAACAAATTTGTGAATATTTTGAATAAAAAAGGAAAAATTACATAAAAGCAGATCATCGTTCATTCAGCTCTGTTGTTGCTGCGGTGTGTCACGTAACAAGCAATGACGCGTCACCAAGGAAACCATAAAGTGACACGTTCTAAATAACGGTCGCCTTGAAAAACTCACGCTGGGGGGTCAGCCAGAATATGTGTGAAAGGGTTAAGTACTGCCGTTAGGGTTAGGTTAGATTGTGGACTTCAAGTCTTGCCTTTGTACGGGCATCTTGGGTTCTTCTGCAATAGGAAAGGCCACCATTCTCCTAAACTTGATTGTCTCTAGACTGACTGTGGCTGCATCTAAAAATGTAGGCAGCTGACTTGTTGCCTCGCTGCCCTATCAGGTAATGACTCTGCAGGCAGCATTTGTGCACGAAGGTACCTCACAAAACTGATTTTTGACAGCCTTCAGAGGCTGCGTAACAGTTTAATGATCTACAGCAAAATAGAGTGAGCTTTGTTGAAAACTAAACAAATATTTAATTACTACAGCAGTAATTTCTCGCTAGAAATGACATCAAAAGTGGAAAACATTGGTCAAAAATGTACATAGCCTACTAAAAATGTTACACACAAACTGACTAGAAAACGCAACTTTCAGACACCATCTTTCTTTTTCTAGCTCAACTGTCACGGAATGAAATGCATTGGATTGAGGAATATCAAAGGCAGCGAAGGATACATCTATGCTGCCTTAAAAAATCGATCAGATGAAGATATATCAGGAGACAGGAAGTGAAGCTAACATTGGATTCGGACATGCTTTGATGTCCTCCAAAGGCAGCATTTTTAGGTTTTTGGATGCAGCCTGCATTTCTGTATGGTTCATTTAATGCACCTGTTACCAGTGGCGGAGCCAGAGGGGGGTCCGGGGTGGCACTGGACCCTGACATGCGATTGGCCACCCCGGGTGCCACCCCAAAATTGTATTTGCTACTGGCAGTTGCTGATGCTGATTAAAAAAAAGAAAAAAAACGTTCGCCGGCAGTTTTCAAACGGACGAGCAGAGGACGAGAGATGGTTGCAAGATACCGAACTTCACCGAATAAGAAAACATCATTTTTGAAGTAAGTTTTCAAGGTTTAGCATCAGGGTGGTTTGCTCCGAATACATTAGGCCTAATACACGCATACAGTAGGCTACCTTGCCGTACGTTACAGTATACAAATGTTCTAGCTAATGTGAAGATAGGAGATCAAAACGCAGGCAAACTAAAGAAGAGCAGAAACAAGTGATAGGCTATATCATAATGCGATCACTATAGGACTGTGAAGCTTTATGGGTGTAGTAGGGTGTTGATGGACTCGATCTACTGTGTTTTGATCATCATTAAATCTGATCTAGATGTAGTCTTTGATAAAAATGCGATTTTCTCAGCTTTTTGCTCATGTTGCTTTTTATGAAACTTGCCAACATTCAAGTGTTGATAAAAAAAGACGCACAAAGCTAGAATAAAACAGATTTATTTTTTTTTATTTTTTTAAAGCACAGGGTCTGTTCTTTCTTTTGGTATGTTCAGATATTCATACAATATTCTGGGGTGCCATGAAATTGTGAAAATGACCAAAAACACCTTCTTTTTTTATATATACTGGCGAGAAAGAGTTAAGATAAAAATGTTGGTAATTGGATGATGATTAGAATATGAATATGATTGGAATTTGGAATCATATTTTAAATGCGTCATATTTTTGAACAGGGTCAATTAAACATGAAGAGAAAGGGAGAGATATCAGAGTTCTTTTTAAATAAGCACAAACATAGTCCAGTCATTTTTATGAAAAAAGATTGAACAAATTGCAACAGAAGCAAACTCAAATAATTTTGTATCCTCATTATTTCCTGAGTAAGGAAAAAAAGTCCAGAAGAATCCCATTAGGGGAAAGTTTAGAAAACTGTTTCTGGGGATTCACTTTTTATTTTACCTACCTTTTGTCTTCTGCATTCTCCTTACCATTGTCTCCTGTTCTTCCCTCAGACTCGTCCCCCAGAAACAGTCCCACGGACCCAGCCCCAAACCCCATCTCTTAAAAATGAATAAAGGCTGGTTTCTAAAGTACTTCTTCCTGCCTCTATGTATTAATGCTCATGGGTAGCCGTAATGGGTTCCATTCAGACCTTAACATTTAGTATTTTGCTGTTATGTCTCAACAAGATTCAACAAGACATTTTCACCTGGCTATACCCAATGTTTAGATCTGTTGTGGTATTTATGCAAATTAGCACATACGTAATTAGATTATGCACCGTTTGTCCATGTTAACAAACAATTAAAAAAAAACTTGTAATACATTTTTTGTTTGTCTTGATGTAAGTAATCAACTCAGTAATTTGCATGGTGATATCTAAAGGTTAACATTTTTACCCTATTCATGTGAGAGAAAGAATGAAAAGGCGTATGAATAGGCTATATTTGGGTCTTTTTCGAAACTTTCCCCTAATGGGATTCTTCTGGGCTTTTTTTCTTTCTTACTTAGGACATATTGAGGATACAAAATCAGTTGAGTTTGCTTCCGTTGCAATTTGTTCAAGGTTGACCCCCATTTTGGCTTAAAATGACTGGACTAACAGGCAGATCAGGTGCAAACAGACCCCAGCCCTTGCATCACCACTGGCTAGTCAGAGTCATTGTGGTCAGACTTCAGAACCAGCAACAGGTCAGAGCATCTACCAGACACAGGCAGTCAATCACATACCCAATTCAGGAATTTAAGTTGAGATGATTTTGCCAGATTAAAAGGATAGTTCACCCAAAAATGAACACAAAAAATTATTATAAATTATTATAAAGAAAGAATTATGTTGTATTAAATCTTCCTAGGATAAGATTTTATATTGATGGGCAATAAAATTGTTTCAATTTTTCAAGTACATGTCTGCTTGATGCCTGCCATATCTAATTTAAAAAAAAATGTAAAAAAAATTTTTTTTTTTTGTAAATGTGAGGTTTTTTTGTAAAAAACGCAGAAGTTCATGCTACGGAATCTTATCTCCTTGGTGCTTCAGCTTTGTTTTCTGCAAATATTTTGGATGTTCAACAACACTTATAGACACAAACAGAGTGACCCAATTCCTTCCATAAGCTTTTCCACTGTCTGTCTGTGTGTCTGTGTGTGTGTGTGTGTGTGTGTGTGTGTGTGTGTGTGTGTGTGTGTGTGTGTGTGTGTGTGTGTGTGTGTGTGTGTGTGTGTGTGTGTGTGTGTGTGTGTGTGTGTGTGTGTGTGTGTGTGTGTGTGTGTGTGTGTGTGTGTGTGTGTGTGTGTGTGTGTGTACGGTGTACCCCCGAAAGTGGCAGTGGCCACCCCCTGGCCACCCCATGTATAAAACTCTAGTTCCGCCACTGCCTGTTACTAGGTGTAATTGAAATATCCAAAGCCATTAATTAGAAGGTAGCATGGTGTCCATGCTTGATTCTGCTTAAAGACATGTTGAGCTGAAGTTAGTTGCTGCAGTGTGTTCTGTCTATCTCTTATGTGATATATTATAAGAGTTGAGATTCTCTCTTAAGGCACATATGTCGGACATTTTATCTCAGCTCTCTTTTTTATCAGAAATTGGTGCCGCTATCTGTGATAGAGGCACATCTTTAACTGCCTGCCTCTGATTACGCCTCTGGTTGCCATGGAAACAGTGAAGCGTTGAAATGGGAGAACAATGGCGTTGAATGCCAATAAGGCGAGTGAGTAAAAAGGATACGTGCCTTGTGGTTTTTCTGCATACCAATCTACATCACCGACTGCAGATTCACAAATTTGTCCTGCTGATTAGAAGACAGGGACTTTGATACATGGGCAGGGAATAAAGATCATCCATAGGCCTACAGGTTTTTTTTTTTTTTTTGATTGTCTTTCAGTTACATAAATGTAACGGCATATTCTGCTCCAATGTAGACTATTTAATGAAACACCCTTAAAAGCTTGTCAGATCTTCATGGCAAAGAAGACGACCTCTTATTCCTGGGGGAAAGACAGACATTTGAAGAAGAGTTTCTTCCTTGTGAAATGAAAAGCATAAACGTTTCACCTTGAAGTGAGACGATGCCATATAATGATGTGTGTTTCATGGATTCTTACCATGGGAGATTAAAGTCACCCTGACCAAAGTGACTTTTAATCTAAAAGGATGTGTCAGTTACCGCACTGCCATGCATTACAACGAGTGAAAAAAGTGAGATCCATGCTCCAGACAAAAAAGAAATGACATGATTGCCAAAGAAGAAAACATATCTAAATGACTTGTAGGTCAGAAATAAATATAGTAGCTCAATAAATATAGCTGTTCATAAGTGATTCAATTCAAAATAATTGGGCATGTCAGAAAAATGAATCATGATTCAGTAAGTAGTCAGTTGTGAATGTAATGGCTTGTGAATCTTTTTGGCTGACTCATTAAGAAGAACTTTTGAACAATCTGTAAATCATGACTGTGTTCGTTGTTGAACAGGAAACACTACTGGTCACTCTAAGAAAGATATCAGACAAAATTACATATGTATGTACACAATGATTTTACAGATTGTTGCATTTGCAAATGTTTTTAGTTGCAGTCGAAACTTTAGTTGCAGCCCTGGTGAGATCCTTCCAAAAGTCTAACTTGATGCACAATTAGATGACTGAGCAAAACTCTAATATGAATTATTTTCATGCTTAATAATGTAGATCAGATTATAATATAGGCTGATTTAACTGAGTAAATTTATGCCAACATGGGACCAGAATTTTAAGCCTGTTTAGCTCTGGTTAAAGTTTGCATGTGTGTGGTCTGAAATCATCAGCCATTGCTGTAGATGTGCTGTTTGTGTGTTTGGTGTGTAATTGTGTGTTTTAGCTAAAATTTGTCTTGGCTTGGAGATGAGCACATATTGGTGTGGGCTTAGTGGCTTTCGCAGTCTGGGGGAAGAAATTAAGAATTTGTGATATTATTAAAATCATTGGCAAACATAGATACATTTGGGACTTGTATGTTCTCAGATGGTTGGTTTACAATCTTGTTAAAATGTTTTTTAAAACACCTTAGGATGAAAGCAGCGGGAAATAAGAAAATCTCATGCCATACAAAGAGAATGCTTCAAACTTATTTCAGTTTTGTTTGAAAGATCCATTTTGTGGTGGCTACTTGACCATTTGTAAACATAATAAATGGAATAAATTGCTTTTAATAATTGTTTGACCATTTTTCATTCCACTGTCAGCAGTCACAACCATTGAATCTCAAGGTAATACAGGATTTGAGTCAGTGTACATTTAAAGTTTTATTGAATTGATGGTTTGAATGTCAAAACACCAAACAAAACTACTTGGAAATATATAGGATCATGTACACACCCACAGCCATTAGCAGGCAACCATTTCCCGCTCTCTCTTTTTTTTTTTTTTATAAAAAGGTCCATTTGTGGAAAAGAAATAAAGCAAAAGAATAGAATGATGGGGAGATATTGCCTTTTCTTTTGTGGTGTGATATTATCAACTTGGAGCTGAATGTGATTATTGTTCACCAGAATATTACACATGGGGAGAATTAGATTGGGTAACCCCCTTCATACTACTTCAGAGAAAAAGATAACGGATGAACAAAAGCAGCTTTGGATCGATCCCTTACGACAAAAGCAGAGGACACAGATATAAACAGATTAGAGATGGCAAAAAATAAGATATGTCTTTATTTCAGATCTTCCACTGACACTTATTCTGCTTGAACACGAACACGATATTTGTGATGCCTTGCTCAGACACTTATTTTGCTTTATTTTTTATTATTTTCTCAGCCACTGGTACAATTGGACGAGCCACCAAGCTCAGGGAGAGCTTATAAGAGTGCAGGGACAGCATCAAAACTGACAAAAGACATCCAGTATTGTACTGTGACTCCTTATGATTATATAGGAAGTCATGAAAGAACGGCTGTGGGATAGATAAATGTTATCTATCTGGCAACAACAGATTTATCTTCCTCATTTGTTTGAAAGGTGTGCTTTACTGTCTGTGTGTGTGAGTAGGGAAGGTAAGTGCACAAAACACAACCATGATTTCAGCATTCAATCACTGTTTTTTTGGGGGGGGGGTTTCTACTACTGACACAGCATCTGACATGCATTGTAGGCAAATTATTGCTTGTTATATGAAGACGGGCAAGGGGATGTATGAATTATTTATGGATAGAAGGAGTTTAAGAGCTGCAATATTACTCATTGGCAGCCGGGCAAGAGTTGAAAAATAAATTCAGCGACATCCTTTTCTGATTAGAAATCAACACACTTTTAAAAGCCCCTTCCGTACACAAAGTTAGCCATTAATATCCATGGGCCTCTCCTCTGACAAAACTAACAAGATCTCAAATCTTCCTCTGAATTCCATATCCCAAAAATTAGATGAGGTAAAGTAAAATCACTTCTTCAACTGAAATACAGCCTACAATGGTACTCTGATCATGGTTTTTGTTAGTAATCGAGTATTGTCCTCTGGTGTTATATTATTAACTTTTTCCACTTTATAAAATTATAATTCTAATACACCTTGCATTGTGACTGCATTTATATATATCGGATGTTTTTAAAAATATATATATTTATTAAACAGTGTGCCATCAATATTCCTTAAATCATTATATTTAAAATATTTTGAACATTTTGTTGATGATGATTTGTCAAGGCCCGTTCATGCCAAGGGCGATAACTATAACGATAAAGATATAATTTTAAAATCATTCTAAATGTAAAAGAATAGCAAAGTCCACACCACAACTATAACTATAACAATAACGGGAACGAAATCGCTGCAATCACTTTCAAAACGATTTTTAGCTGATGAATGATAAAAACATTGATATAAAAATAGCCAATCAGACTCCATCCTGCATGCTTTAAAGGGCAGTTGCTCATTATCATTTAAAGAGACATGCACCGAAATGGGTCGCTGTGAAAAGCTGTTTTTGAGGAGGTAAAAAGGGTGTTGTTTTACACAACCATTGAGGAATTTTAACCAAAGTATGTTACAAACTTTACATGAAGACCTTAAAGAATCATACCAACTTGTGGAAAATGGGCATCCGATGACCCCTATAAAGAGTTCAAGCATTTTAAGCAGCAGACAACAGAACAGCAGTTTGTGTTTATAATAAACAGAACAATATCATGCACTGGTGTGGATGATAATATAGTTATAGTTATCTTAATATGGTTCTTGGTGTCAATGGGCCTTTATACCAATTCAGTCTACTAAACTCTAAACCCTTACAAAAAAAAGTTAAATATACTGTAGTAAATTTAAAGTATACTTTATGTAATAAGTGTACTAGATCAATTTACTTGTAGTCAGGGGCGGACTTTACCATTAGGCAAAGGTCGGCAATTGCCTTGGGCCCCGAGCTACCTAGGGGCCCCCAAAATGCCCCATTAACTTATGCTTAAGTTTTTTTTTTTTGTTTTTTGTTTTTTTTTACTTTTCGCAAATTATATATTTCTAAAACTCCATTTGCAAAAATGGCATCAAATCATTAGTCGCAGAAAGGAGGGGGCCCCCCACCTCACTACATTGGACTATTCCATTATCTTACGCATCTGCGAAAGTGACAAGCCTGTATTGCGACAAAAAACTGACAGAGAAAAAGAAGTGATTGACAGAGTGTAAGGAGTAGGCTAGTAGAGTAAAAATGAAGCGAAGCTACCCAAGCGGTGCTGAAAAAAGGAGGACAAATTGCCGAATAAGGTAACAAACTTGTTTTGTGATGCCCGCTGACAATGACAACAACGCTAACGATACAGGAACTACACAAACAGAGCAAGATGAGTCTAAACGTGAAAATGAAAAGTTTCGAAGTTACCCAAGAGTCTCAAATAAAAGAAAAAAAAGACTCAGATACTGTAAGTATTTAGGAAAGCTGCTAACGATGACAAACTTTTTTATGGCTAGGAACAACAAACGTCCAACGCACAGAAAAATCGTGAAGCAAAACAGAGCAGTTTAAATTACTTATGATATGAAAAATCTCAGCTCTCGGTTTCTGTCAATTCTATTACGAAATTCAAACAATAAATACCCTTTGGAGCTTGTAATGTGACGTGACCGATCCCTAGAGGCACGTGAACTGATCATCTTCGGTAATAACTTACCAAAATGTAGTATATTCCTTATTCATAATATCGACCAATCAGTGTTTTTCAACCGTGGAAAGAGGTAAAACAGCTGGAGAACAATCGTCACATAACGTTACCTCAGGAAAGCCATTTAATTACCATAATATAGGCTATAGCATGTTAGTTGACTAGAAAAATAAGATATAAAGAGTATTTAGCTAAATATGTGTAGCCTACTATATTACTTATTTAGTATTGTTTACTAAAACGCATTATGTTCATAGTTTTTTTTTCTTGAGAAAAATTAACGTCTATCTTGTGTACCTAATATGTATCTAAATGAGCCAGTATTGAATCAAATCGCAAGAATTGAATCGAAATTTGTCAAGCAAAAATAAAATAAAAACAGAGCTTACCAGAAATTGTACCATGTAAACATTGTGACGTTTCTGTTTAGGTGTGAATAAGAATAAGTGTATGCAAGGTTTAAAGGGGAAGCTTTATTTCTCCTCTCCAACCTTTACCTGCCATTCAGTCTGTAAAAAAAAGATTTTTAAAGGTGCAGTGTGTGATTTTTAGACGTCACAATATGTCGATCTTCATAGAAGGGGGTTCTCGCGGTTATGTAGGCCTAGATATAAATGACTCATTCTAAGGTAATAAGAACATAACGGTTCATTAAGTAAGGTTTTTATGCACTGAAAACATAGTTATATATTGCATTTATGTCAATAGATCCTCAGAAATATGACACATTGCACCTTTAAAGATCGGATGGGGGGGCCCATACATACCTTCGCCTTGGGCCCCCAATTTGCTAAATCCGCCACTGCTTGTAGTATACTTGTAAGTGTACTATTTCAATACTACTTGGGAATAAATTTGCCCATGTTTTAGTATAAAACTATATAAGTATACTTTCAAATTTGAGTACACAACTAGTTTACAACTACGTTTTTCATTTGTAATGCAACTATATTACAAGTAAACAGGTCAGGTGTACTGATAGTTTATAGTTAAATACTTTTTTCGTTTATGAAAGTACACTTCGAAGTATATTCTCGGTAAACTACTGGTTTAGTTGTTTTATATTGCAAGTATACTTGTACGTTTTCTTTAAGTGAACATCATACATTAGTTAACTTAACGTTAGGCAGTTTTGATTTATGCTGTTTAATGTTCACGTTATTTTACATGTGCATAAGCAATGCTTCTATCCTGTGTTTTGATCCAGAGATTCTGTTCTCTTTCAGAAGATGCGTAATAGGGCCCCCTACCGTATAACAGTAAAAACATGGTTTGCTTGAAAATTCTGTCAATGGCGGGGAAAGAGTTAAAGGGTTAGTTCACCCAAAAGTTTAAATTATGTCATCATCTTCTCACACTTGTGTTGTTCCAAACCTGTAAGACTTTCGTTTATCTTCAGAAAACAAATGAAGATATTTTTAATAAAATCTGAGCCAATTCTGTACTCTCCATTGACAGCTATACACCTAGCACTTTGATGCTTCAAAAGGTTAATAAAGAGATCGTAAAACTAATCCATTATGAATTGAGCGGTTTAGTCCAAATTTTCTGAAGAGACACGATCGCTTTATATGATGAACAAATTGAATTTAGTATTTTATTCACATATAAACATTGATCAGCAAACATAAACAGAAGCTATTGCGAACAAATGCACTAGAACAAACCTCATTGGTCTTTGCGGAAGCTCAAACGTGCTATGTAACACATATGAGAATGAACCTTATTGGTTATGGCACGTCAAGCGAACAAGCTTGAGCTTCTGTTTACCACAACTGATTTGTGAGTTTATGATTGTTTATATGAACAATATCCAATCAATTGTAACTTTTTGTGGCCAACATTTTCAATTAAAATTTCCAGTTAATTTCTGTGAGTTACTTTAACAACATGGGGTGGAGCTTAATGAAGGCTAGTGAAGGCTCTATAGATATCTAAAAAATACACTGTGTGTTTTTTGTTGTTGTTTTTGTTTTGTTTTACAATGTGAATTTATCTTAATTCACTTCCACTGCACCAAGAGATCAAGGTTTGACATGTTAGCATGAGCCTTTTAGCACCTGCTTGTACGTAGACGCTGTAACTATCTGGAGAGTCAGAGGTATGCTGAGCCGCATATTCAGAGTTTTCACCATTCATTAACCAACTCCAACTCTGTACAACCCTGGGGACTAGCCCCATCTAGGCCTTGAGCATTGAGTGAGAGGATACCCGCTGGCTCTGAAAAACCTTGTTACTCAACCATGAATGATATTTATTGGCTCTCTGATCACTGTGAATTAATAACCAGAGAGAACAGAAGAATTTTTCTAGCTGAAACTTATTCATTGTTAATGTTTACAGTTTGTTTTTGTTTGTGCATATGGATTCAATTGTGTGTCTTTTAGCATTTGGGTGTATTTTGATCAAGGTTGACTTCAAAACTACAGTTCTTTTTAAGTCAGACATTCTTACATCTCTATGTAGGCAAAAACAAAAGAAATGCTTCAGATGAGAACACCAAAAAGAATAATTTATATTTTCTAATTAGTTTTGCATCATTTGAAACAAAAGAGGAGACATCACAGCATGTGACACAGAAAATGCTGAATATTTGATGCATTTTTTCTTTATATGCCATTATCCTTGCAATTAACCAACAGTATAGAAAGAAAATGGGAGAAGACTGACAGAATGACTGTTTAGTATCTATAATACTGTTTAGGGATTTATCTTGGTTTTGGCAAGTCAAAACCCAACCTCCTACCCAGACCATTTGTGAGTTTAACCCGGTAACCCGGATATGTTATGTATCCTCTCTATTTTGGTCTAGCTGCTCTCTTTCTCTGAGGGGAGGTTTGGGCGTCTGAGGGTTCCCACGTGGAGAGGGTGACTTTGGCTTTTTCAGTCTAATACTATACTTTCTTTTTGTCGTTTTCTATTAACAACGAAAAAAAAAAAAAAAATTCAATTTGTGTGAGGTACAGGGGCGTAGCACAAGATCCCGGGCCCTATGCATAGGCAGTCCTGATGGGCCCCCATGTTCCACAAAAAAATTAATAATAATAATAATATGGCCTCTGCACACATGAATCTGTAGACCTAGATATTTATAGCGTAATAACTATTAACTGTAAATGCTTAGAGTAGCCTGATAATTTGTCATGTGTGCACCCACATTTCAAACCTCCTTTCAACATTCTCTAGCCTACTTTACTGTGGTTACTAAGTTTAAGCTAAATGATATTATTATTATTTTTTGTATATAACACTCAACGTAGGCTATATAATTGCTAATTTTAGATATTATAGCCTATTCATTTAAAATTAAACTGGTTTCAATTTAGGCTATTATAATGGTGTGTTGTGCAAACAGCATTGTTAGTTTACAGTTTATTTATTTAGCCTTTACCTCAGATTACGGGCCTGTTTCAGAAAGGAGGTTAAGTGAAAACTCTGAGTATGTTAACCCTGAAATGAGGGAAACTCTGAGTTTTCTGTTTCAGAATGGGAGGTATGTTAAACCTGAGAAAGCAGAGTAAGTCAAGCCTGTTTCTGAAAGAGAGGTAACTTATACTCAGAGGAAGGGGATAAGAATACCCGTTTATACTTGGATATAAACTTATATTCTATAGGCTACTCCACATAAATATGTGAAAAAAATCTGAATGTGTAGATTGTGTGATGTGTAGACACATAATATTAACATTACCTCTCTGTGGCAGCAGAAACTCTTTATCCTCATTGTCATGTGAAGATGAGCATTTGGCCGAGTACACTTTATAACACTATTTATCATAATTTTTGGTGTATTGAGTAGGCTACTTACAACTGCCTGGGGTTCTGTTGGGACAGGAGGCTCCAAAAGACAGATATTACCATCAGAATATGTTGGGACCAACAAAAAAACCAACCCAAAGTAAAATAAATGGAAATATCAAAAATAGCCTATATTAAAAATGACACATGTAAACCTCTTACATTTTACGAAGGCCCTTGGATCTTCGGGAGTGACTGGCTCTTAAGTCCCTCCAGGAATTCCCTCAGCCAAAAATGCTGCTGCACTGCTTGACACTGGATGCTATTTAGTTATTTATGTCAAATGTAAAGTCAGGTAGCCTACACCCATGATATGCTCAAGCCTTACCTAATTGAATTATGATTTTATATTTCATTTTCAGCTGCTGCCATGTTCTTTTAATGCCTGCAGGATTGAAATTAAAATTAGGTTGAATAACATTCTGTTCTTTCACCTCTGATATTATAACAGTTGGGTAAGTTACTTGTGTTACTAACTACAAATGACATCTTTAACAATGTAATTAGATTAATGTCTACTTATTACTAATTACTAAATCCCATATCAACCTCAACCACTTGAACAATACAAGGAGAGACAAGAAACTGCACTTTTAATGCTTTTAAATAAACAATATACAATTGCATGAATTATTCTTGAATTGACCAAAGTGTGTAGAGGGAGAAGGTTACATAAAAAAATATACCTTTTAAAAATGTATGTTAAATATACAGAATTGTTCTATTGAGAATGAGGACATACTCATAGGTAGCTTGCTGTCACGTGACGAATTGAGCCCGTCCACCATTTTGGGAGGATACTATGGGTTGCCAGGGGCAACAGTGCAAGAGCAATTCGGTTGTTAAGTCGTGACGTAACCACTCTCCGATAATACTCTTTCCGGGTCCAAAGTCCAGGTCCTCTCTACCTACCTACCGCTTTCGCTAGTGTTTTGGTTATTATTGAGTGTTTTTACAATGCCGCAGTGCTGTGTCCCGTGTCCCGAGCTAACTCACTTCAACCTCGTAAATCTTCTTTTTCATTGATGCCTGGACTCTACCCTTAATTAATGATGAGCTACACTAACCACTCTGTTGGTGTTAAAGGAATTTAAACCCTTTTTGACCGCCAAGGGTGCCTCACTAAGAAGGACGTGGTCGTAAATAAATTTACAGGTTCCACCATTGTTATTTCTGGACGAGAGGAGCGCTCGGACCCGGAAAAGGCTAAACGTCACGCGTGACGTCAGACTTAACAATCGGATACAGAGACGGAGCAGGAAAGACGGCGCGAGGAATTATAATAGAAATTACGAGAAAATTAAGAAGAAATGGAGAAGAATGTGGCAAAAGAAAAGGGTCCTTACAGGGAGAAACTTACTACCAATGCCAAACAAAAATGATTTTTTTTTTTATTTATTTTTTTTAAATACGAAAAAACTGTAATACATGGCTCCTACGGTTTCCATGACAATCGTGTAAGACACTGGAGCAGTTTTTTACACAGCAGTGTTTTCCAGGCATTCTAAAATAGTGCGACAACCTCCTCTACTATCAATACAAACAATGAACGGTGCTGGCGGGTATCCTCCCAAAATGGCGGAAAGGGGAGGATGACGTGGTCTCTGAGGGCGGGGCGCTGTGTCGTGACGACATCTCCAAGAGTAATCCCTTTAATTAAATTGCAGTATTTAGATTACTTGGTAATTAATTACACCCAACACTGTATAACTAATTAAAATGTAAAGGTGAGAAACGTGCAGACCTCTTTTTGTCTGGCGCTGTTGTCATGGTGACTCATAATATCTGTGCTCCATTGATAATGGCTTTTTATAGTTGTGGTGCACGCGCTTAACTCAGAGTAGGTCAACTCAGAGTTGATTGAACTAATTCATTTCAGCTGTTCTGTAACCGAAAACTCTGAGTTTCCCATCTCAGGGTAAGTCAACTCAGAGTTCAAGTTTTAACTCAGAGTTGGTTGAAACTCCTTTCTGAAACAGGCCCAACATGTATAACCAAATTATCATCTGAAAGTGTATGTTCTGCTCTTTCAATGGGTTGTCTCAGTTGATTTTTAGCACTAACGATCGCGGAGATATTCAAGCAGTTTAGCACTACAGATTTCGAGTTCTAGATTGTGCTCACCTTTCTTTGAAAATAAGTCAGTTGCCAATTGTTTCCCCTCATTTTGTTTTCTTTCCTTCTAATGTCGTTCCTTTCATTTTGGGGGGCCTGATTTGCCTTGCTTTGAGAAAGACATTTCTACAGCAGAAGTTTGCGCTCCTCCAGATGCTGAACTAACTATCATAAACAAAATGCGTGCAGATGGACTAAACCATTTGGCGCATTAGCAAGGGGTGGGACCAGTCAGTCAATCAACAAAGTTATTCAGCCAATACACTAATTTTATTAAATTTAATTAGGAAATGAAAATATCCAGCTAACATAAAATATATTCCAGACTTTTCAAGGGCCCTCTCTCCCTTTGGGGCCCTGGTAATCAGTACTGGTTTTACCCCCCAGTCCGACGCCCTTGGTGAGGTACTTGTGGAGTTTTGTTTGCGATCAAGATGACGTCCCTTTTCGTAGGGGTAGCGCCACGCCGCCACCTGTTTCCCTTCGTCACAGCATGAAGTGTGTTCATGTGACCGGTGTGACTGTGTGGAGGATGTGTTAATGACTGTTGGAGAGGAGATCGGGCACGAGAATATTGCATCGGCTTCTCGTATGAACAAAGCTGTGGTCGTTTTTGTGAAGGAAGAGTTTCAAGTTAGCCGCCTGATAACCAATGGAAATGTGGTAAGTGGAGAGTTTTGCTGTTTTACCACTTGTTGCGCCAACTACTAAGGTAACCGTATCTAACGTGCCTCCATTTATTCCGAATGATGAAATTGAGGGAAAGCGTTTAAACATGTAATGTCTTTCAGAAGGTGTTCAATTAATGCATTATGAACCAAATTTAGACTTGTCATTTAGAGTGTTTTATGAAGGAAAGGCATATGATTTATGCTAACACTGGAAGCATGAAATGCTTTGAGTGTGGGGATGTTGGTCATAAGAGACTATCATGCCCACATAAAGCTGGGACTAGTGGGGCGAACGCCAGGCCGAGTGCTGCGGTCATCAGGGCGAAGGCCTCATGCCTGGCTCACACTACAGGAGTTTTAGGCCGATTTATGCCCGATTTCCCCCTCCCGAGAATCGGAGAAAAAATCTTGTCGAGGACCTTGATCGGTTCCGATGTTCGGCGCAGATTATCTGGTAATGTGAGGTGTTCACAGATCGAATCTTGCACCTGCCGATCTGCTCTCACACAAATCGGGCTCGCCCCGATCATATCAAACATGTTTGATATTTAAGATTTTAAATCGGGATGAGCAAGTCTGTCATTACGTCAGTGCTGTCAAAATAGCCAGGAAACAAGTAGGGCTGTCGTGCTGAAGGAATTTCCCTTGAGATAATTTTGAGTGACTCAACTCGATATGCGTTTTTATCTCCATTTATTTATTGCTAAATAAATGAGTGTTACGCTGTGGTCAGCAGGCACAAAGACGAGTACATGTTCATGAAACCGAAAGTAAAAAGCGCGTTAAAACGAAGTGGATTAAAATGAAGATACAACACGTCAAAATAAGGGTCGGGGGTCCACATAATATAATAAACACAACATAAACATGACAATGAGCTTGTTAGACCATTGTTATATAACAGTTAATTCCTTGAATCTCACTTTACGAGAGGCTTTCTGCTGATATTTTTACCAGTATTGACATTGAAAGTCTCTGCGCATTAGAGACTGTCACTCAGTCATTAAACTGTTCTTTCAACGGAAATGTAAAAATGCGGATGCATTCACAGATAGGTGCTAGATGTAATGAAACAAGCTGTTAATTATTTTAATATTTAATTTAAACTTTGAGCTCCACTTTACAAGACTCTGAGCAGGACAACGCTAAAGCTGATGCGTCACTCCATGATCAACGCCGGCATTGATTTATTGTATTGACCAGCGCTGACGCCATGAGAAATATCCTTAAAAGGATGATTTTTGAAAGATTTCGCTTTCCTTGGTCAGGGCTACCTTTTCACCAATATGACTTGATATGAAGGCACACCCGTCGTTTTGGGCGGCCAGGGGGCTGTGGCCGCCCCCAAAAATGCTTGTGTTTTTTTGTGCTATTTGTTAAAATATTATAATGTTATTTTTTTTCCATTTAGGCTATGTTGATTATGAAAAGTGAACAGCACGAGTAAGATATGATGTGCAATGTATCGGGAGACATAGAGTGGGTCAGACATGATTTTGACCACTTCATTACGTTTTGCTTTGTAGAAAGCCTTTCTTTAAAGTGAATTTCGTTTTGTATAAATTGTTTCTTAATTTATATAATTTTTTTATCAACCAATTGCCAATTGCCAATTGCCTGGAAGCAAATATAGCAGACAATAATCATGCAACATGACATAGAGGCGCCTGCGCTGTCACTTGCATTGCTCGTGAACTGGAGCGCATCTCATCATAAATTAACCGAAACTCAGTGTATGCCTCACAGACATGAGAAATACATCGAATCTTTAAATGTCTTTAAACGAAACAATTCAAAACGAAAAGAAATAGGCTACTCTCTGATTATGTAATCCATGTGCATTTCTCTCTATAGGCGCGTTCACTACGGAGATGGCGATCGTCAACTTCATCTTTGCAGCCGACAGAAAACACTAGTTTATTAATAAAATCAATGCACGCGTCACCGGATTTACAAATGCACATCTAGCTTGTTGCACGCTTGTTGCACGCTTGTTGTCGAAATAACGAGATATTATGTTGAAATAACATTATTAGCCTAATAATAATAAATCTTTAATCAATATTTGATTGAATGCTGAATGCTGTGCTTGGTCAATTTAATAAAATTAATACTTTAATTGTGACAATTAAAATAATTGAATATTAAATATTAAGTGGCCAATTTTTGTAATATGGGCTCGGGTAGGGTCGGGCTTGATTTTTTTGGGCCCGATCTAAGCTCTTAACTCAAAGTACCGGTAGGTTCAAAGTCTCTGTGCGTGTGTGTGTGTGTGTGTGTGTGTGTGTGTGTGTGTGTGTGTGTGTGTGTGTGTGTGTGTGTGTGTGTGTGTGTGTGTGTGTGTGTGTGTGTGTGTGTGTGTCTCATGGCAATGCATGTCCCATATGTTTCCATGCTTTTCCACTTCAGATCTGCTGCGTGAGATCACGTGAGGCGCTTCCTCTGGCACGATAATCTTAATAACATTTTGTAGTGTGTGGTGCACCGCGATTTTCAAACCTTGTAGTGTGAGCATGTTTAAGATTTGAGGGACGAAAATCTGCAAAGATTCTCCTTAAGTGTGTGCTGCAACCAGATTTCAAAATCGGTTAGGATTTTAAAACTCCTGTAGTGTGAGCCAGGCATCAGAGGACGCGCTGCCTCTATTTGTAGAGGAGCGGGAAGCTCAAGTTGTTGAACAGGCTGAAAGCGTTTGGTTATCAGCGTCATTGATAACGGTCAAAATGAGAAAGTGGTTGCTGAAACAGAATCAAGTGAAAATTGTGAAAAGAACGATCATGTGAGTGACCAGAAATATGGTGAAGTGGCAAGTGCTAATGTTGATACATCAAGGGGTGAAGAAAGTTGTGATACAAAGATAAAAGATGATGATACGCATTCCGAGATTTCTGATATGGGCTCACAGAAAGTGGGAGAGGTGTATATTTTACAAGAGATAAATGACTTCCTAGATTGGTATGTAAGACTGTTGATGTGATGTGACCGATTTTTTTCCGGACGCCGATACATTTATTGCGACAGTGTTGTTGCAGAGAACGGCTAACTATGAGGCTTTGGATAAGAAAAGATTTCGACTGAAGAAGATAGTAACAAAACTGCAAAAAGATAAAACATTTTCTCAAAGACATCAAGATGACTGAATCTCACGTGGTGGTTTTATACTTTGCTGTTTTTTCCTGTCTCTCCCTAGCCTGACGTCGTCATACTCAGATTCTAGTCAGAATGTGAGTCTGATACTGCTCCATTGAGCTTTGATTATGGGGCGTGTTTCAACCGAACCAGGAAGGAAAATGCCTCTGCACTCAATTGGATAGACCTATAACCAATCAGAGCAACGGAGTAAGTGACGTATGTTTTTCATTCATGTTTCCGATCGACAAATGTCTTGATCGTGGTTCTCTGTTCCTCTTTTAAAATCAATGCGCTGTCGATATCTTCTAAAACAGACGTGATGGCGGAATCTACACACAATGTTTTATAAACAAAGTTCGAGAGGAGCACGTTCAAATAATCAATCCAATCAACTTGTCATCAAACAATGACCGTCTGGTCTACACTATCAGCATGAGAGGAAGCATATATTTATTCACTTTGTCAACTCACCTAACATTCCTTGACAGTTTTCAGCATCCCTCCACTCACTCTCGGCCTGTTCTTCCACAGCCTGGAATACGGGGGGAGCACTTTGGGTTCGGGCCGAATACCGAGCCCGGAGCCTCTCCTCAAACAGCACGCCAAATATGCATTTATTCTATCTGACTTATTTGTAAGTGTGAACTCGTGAAATAACAATTCTCCAGCGGCAGTCATCTGTGTTGTAAACGAATTCAACCCAAGCGCTCATTGGTGACGTGGATGATTACGTTACGTTGCTCATCTGTCCATCATCGTATAAAGCCCGCCCTGACAATTTGATTGGTCCGAACAATTTTTGTTCGGGCATAATAGCTCCTCAACGGAACGAGTCCAGACCGAACTTCCCGACCTAAAAATGTTGTGGGCGGGGCTAAGTTCGGCTGGCATCCAGGCTAGTCTCTCCCCACTCTATAGGCTACTTCTCTTCTTACATGGGATACTTTGAGGGTGGGTTCTCTAAATATGAATGCGGGAAGAGATGGGAAATTAGCAATGGTTTTTAGAATTTCTTAAAATGAAAAAGGTTAATGTTTATTTTTTTACAAGAAACACATACGAATAAGGATCATTAAATTGAATGGGGAATGAGGTGGTAAGGCAAGTTTTCTTTGAACCATGGGACATATAATAGTGTGGGAGTGGCTATTTTATTTTCTGCAAACATGAATGTTAACATTTTAAATGTGGAACAGATTGTTGAAGGTAGACTATTGCTAATAGAAATTGAGTATGAGGGAACTATGTTTGTGTTTGTTAATGTCTATGCCCCCAATAGTGGTCCTGAGCGACAAGATATTTTTTTGAAATTAAGAAATGCCATCCAGATGATAGTGTGTGTCTTGTAATTGGAGTGGACTGGAATTGCACAACATATTTTACAGTGGACAGAAATGGGGAATAGCCTCATAGTCAATCAAGTAGCACTCTGTTAAAAGTTATGCATGAATTTCAATTAACAGATGTATGGAGAACAAGAAATATTCGGTGTGAAACAGTTGGCCTATATGGTTGAAAGTGTGTAACAATAGATTTTGGGGTGCAAGATTGGATAGGTTAGGTTTTATATGAAAGAAATGTGGAATATAAAGTATAGCCTAATTGATGCTTGTATTTTTCCAAACGGGTTTTCAGACCACCATATGATCACTTTGGTTTTAAATGTAAAGAAGACATTAAGATCTAGGCTAATTATTACTGGTATTTGAATGTCAAATTATTACATGATGCTTTTTTTCTCTGAGAGTTTTAAAGTGTTTTGGTTGAAGTTGAAGAAGCTTTTATTTGAGAATGTTTGTCAATGGTGTGATGTGGGAAAGGCTTCTTTTTGAATCTTGAAAAAAAAATTGTTAATCAAAAACAGATGTGTCATCATCGTTGTTAAGATGGATCGGTAACATCAAATCCAGTTGAAATGAGAAAGTTATCAAGAGATTTTTATAAACGATTATACAATGCTGAGAGCTGAAAGTGTTGATGATTTGCTTAAGGAATTACCTAAACAGAAAAAAAAAAGCACAGGACAATTGAATCACTTTTAAAGAACTTACAAAGCAATGAATCAGTTGCATATTGGCCATTCTCCTGGAATTGATGGACTAGCCTGTAGTCTCTCTCTCTCTCTCTCTCTCTCTCTCTCTCTCTCTCTCTCTCTCTCTCTCTCTCTCTCTCTCAAAATATTGTTACACCCTGTGTGTGTTTGTTTACATTGTCTATTTGGCAAGAGGCAAGCAAATACGCCAGCAAATACTTAACTGCACACATGCAAAATAACACACTCAAACATGTATGCACGCACACAATGTTTTATTGACCATAATCCACTGGCTGTTGTAAGCGGCTTTTGGTACTCTGTGGTTGAACTTCTTGACTTGAGTGAAGAGAGTCTGTCTGGAGCAGAGGGATACATGCTTTTCTGAGAGATTAGAGTTGGACATGACTCTGAGTCACAAAGATTCTATAGCCTATCTCTTATCTCTCAGATCCAGAATATTTTCATGTCTCTGATTTATTTATGAAAAAAATATTCATCTCAGCCTAGATGATTTAAAAAAAAAATAATTACTGTACATTCTTATATTTAAGGAAATCCAGCCTATATTTGTATGACCATTAAAACATTTTGCATTGTAATATTTTCATAATAATTAAGCACGTCCCCACCCAATTCTCATTACTCTATTGTGAAAAAATAAAGATATATTAATTAAATTACAACAAATTCTACCATAACATAAATATTTTACAATGTATGCTGATTTAAAGTCAAGTGAATCTACACTTTTGGCATGAAATGTACTAGACGTGTTTTGTGATATTCACTCATCAGTTCATGTTTCTGCACTGTATGCAATAGTTAAATTCATAATGATCAGCTTTGACTTCATTGCACTTGCACGCAACTCATAAGCATTTAGTGTTTCTCTGTAAATTTTCATTTTTGGACGGGGGTATGATTTCAAATCCATAAAGACATTTTGGCTTCTTTTTAGAAAAAGAAAGTTAAATGTTAAACTGAAATGTAAAAAAAAACACTTCAGGTAATTTTTTTTAAATTGCATGACCGAAATGAAACTGACATCAACGCTGACACCTTTCTGCACCTTTCGTTGTTCTTATCTAAAATTATGTTCTCTGTTCTGTATCTTCTAAAATGATATTCTCTGATTCCTCATCCTCCTGCGGTGAAAATGCCTCAATGGAAGGCCGAAACACATGGTGGGTAATGAGGACATATTCTTTATGAGCAGGGAGAAGACATTATGACAAAATGAATCCCGCTTCGGAGAAACATCTCATGGCAGACATTAATAAGACTGCTGATTGAGATAAACAGACTTTATTGCTTTGATTGTTTTTTTTTATTTAATTTTTTTCTAACTGAATTGCTCTAATACATTTAAAGGACATTTGGTGCTTCAAAACAATGTTTTGCTTTCAGCCTTCTTCTCAAAGGAAAAACATTGGATAAAAAATTGGATTATGCACTTGATAACCCTAAATGGATATTAATATTAACTTTTAAAAATGTAAAATATTAAAATATTTCATTAATATTAAAATATGTTATTCTATCTATTCTTTTATTTTAATCTTTTATTAATATACAAATATTTGGAAATGTAATTGAAATGAAAATGTTTGACTTATTGCATGAAAAGCTAAATAACAATAAAATGAAATCTATTAATCTCACTTATTATTATTATTATTATTATTATTAGCCATATCCAGTGTTATCCCATGGTTAGTAATTTCAATCTACAATCAACATAGGGCCTATAGGCTACTAAAAGAAGAGAAACTCTTTAATTGGAGACCGTGTTAAAACTCTGACTTAATCCATGATTTGGAAGCATTGTGTGGAACATGGCAAATGTCTGGAGACATGAAGCCCCTTTTCAACGGTAAGGATTAAAGAATGACAGTGTACAGTTGAATGACACAGAGAATAAAAACCAGTTTGACAACAATGAAAACCAGACACTGTAGCATGAGTCAGCCCGACAGCAAATGCAGCAATATTTCTTGAAGAAAGGAAAAACGTAGCCTACCTGTGGCAACATTTTTGCAAAACGCGTACACGGGAGCCAAAACCCACCCGATAGTGTTAACAAAAGCAAATGTGACACAAAAACGCAATCATAACTATGGCATTTTAGCTTTTTTTACCGTGACTCGTCTTTCATGGGATTCGTAGCCTACCCGAGTTCACCGCATCACAAGTACATTCTATACCAGCTGAGCTATACATCGAGCAAGCTAAGTAGGATATATATCAGTAAAACCGAACATGGAGCTGGTTAAGTGATGCAAACTCCAAAAAATATTCGTTTACAAATCATACATGGTAAAGTGTTTTTAGGTCATAACATAATTGAGCAAGGAGCCGCGTGAAAACAAGTCTTTATTATTCTGTAATCTGCCCCGGTAATCATAATTGTGTGTGAAAACGATTTTTCTTGCTGTTTTACTTGCTTGCTGTTTTACTGCCTCTTTAGTGTTCATTTCTGTTAGAAAACTAGTGATATGTACGTATTGGTCCGTATTAGTGTTGTCACGATACCAAAATTATTGTTTCGATACCGATACCAAGTCAAGTATTGCGATTTCGATACTTTTTCGATACTTTTCCTGAAAAGGGAGAAACACTCAAATATCATTGCTGTGCTTTATTTTAAAACCGGGACAACATTCTAATCATATAACACACTAATAAATGAACATATGAACAGCAGATATATTAAACATTTGAACAAAATATGTTTAAAAAAATTAAATTAGAGCAATGACATTCAAGGTAAAAAATGTTTTTATAAATTTAGCAGCATTATCTCATTTATCATAAGAAACATAAGAGCTTTATCTTGATTCTGAACTTTGAATAAAAACATGAACCGATTATATTAAACAATGTTTAATATTGGTAACATATGATAAGCCTCATTGGTGATATATTTGACATGTGGGGAGAGAGTTGTGGAAGGCCTATACTTCATGTTAAACATAAATATATAGCAGCAAAGACAACGTCGGCAGTGTTGACGGCAAAATAGGCTACAGAATAATTTGTTCTGTATTGAGAGGTGCAATATTTGAAAATCGATAATATTTTTTTAAATTACATTTATATTGTATTTATGTCAAAACTTTCAAACATCAAAATGTAATTTATTAATATGTATTCGTGTCAAAATGACATAGAAACATCTTTTCCTATTCTATTTTGCCTGGAAACGCTTCCAACACGCTTGCGTGTCGCGTGAAAAATAGGCGTCGGTTCTATTTCTAGCATGCACACGTTTTCCGCGCGTCTCGAGCCGCGCCCAGACTCGTGTGTCACGCAGGCAGTTAACATGGGAGCCGAAATAAAAACGGACACGACACGCAGCCAGTGTGTCGCCGGCCTTACAAATCTGGAACGCGGTCATTCTTAGAAGTATAGATACTAATAAATGAAGGAATCGTGACGTTTTTAATTTCCAATTTACTTTTGAAGTATCGGTGCACCGTGCAACAGAGCAAGGTAGGCAACGTACTTCCATATGTCACTCCTCGCGTCATCTTTTTCTACGAGTCGTGGACCACTTGTGCTCGCACATGCAGCCATCTCGCTGTAGTGTTTTGTCACATGACACTGACAGCGGCAGGTTCTTTGCAGCGTGCGTCAGGAAAAAAACACAGACGTCCATAGGGAGGCGTTTTTTATTTTATTTTATTTTTTAGTATCGATACTGATAAATTTAGGTATCGTGACGTTTTTAATTTCCGAGTATCGCGATACTTTTGAAGTATCGGTGCACCGTGCAACACTAGTCCGTATTTTGTAAGGGCGGGAATCTTTTGGTAGCCTACCTCACGATTTGATTTAAATCGATTCTTGAGGTCATGATTCGATTCTTGATTTTGAATCTAATATCGATTCGATATGTGATTGTAGTTTACTGTTTTGTTTTACTTTTATCCTACTGAATTAAATGTAAACCTTAAAATGTACTTAGTTTTTCTTCCCATTTTAGTCAACCTAATATTATAAAACAAATGCCCTTTAAGCTGACTACAATCAGTGGCGGATTTAGCAAATTGGGGGCCCATGGCGAAGGTATGTATTCGATTGAATGGTGGATAGGCAGGTAAATCTAATCTACGGGGAAGTAAAGGTTGGAGAGGAGAAAAAAAAAACTTCCCCTTTAAACCCTGCATAGGCGTACATTTTTCTCAAGAAATAAAAAACTCACATAATGCTGTAAACATACATACAGCCCTATCAGCTGGTAGTATTTAAGGTTAACAATAACTCAAATTAAACAATGCGTTTTTATTATAATAACAAATTTATAAGAAAAAAAAAACATATTTAGCAAAATACTCTCTATAGCTTTTTTTTCTAGCCAACTAACATGCTATAGTCTATATTATGGTCATTAAACGGCTTTCCTGAGGTAAATGTTATGTGACATAATTGTTCTCCAGCTGTTTTATTGACCCCTTTCCGCTGAAAAACACAGATTGATCGATATTATGTAAGTATGAGGAGGAATATACATTTCGGTAAGTTGTACTGTATCTTTCAACATTGTTAATTGGTGTTTATTTACTAGCTAGTAGAGATGATCGGTTCACGTGCCGCTAGGGATCTGTCACGTCACATTTACAAGCGCCAAAACGGTATTTATAGTAAGTGAGTGAGAGGGGGTAAGAGGGGCGAACTGGGGAGAGGTGAGGTTGCAATCCACGTGTATCCATGTGAGTTACACCACTACACCCAACGTTATCCTCACCTAGCGCCACTTCACAGCTAGCTGCTGCTATTGTAGCGGCATGTTCAACGCTTTGGACGTTGTTGTTCCTGTCTGCATCCCCAACAGTAGCCGTAAAAAAGTTTGCAATCTTTGGCAGCGTTGCCAAATACTTATCTGCGTCTTTTCGCTTTTTTTTTTCTTTTATTTGAGCCGCTTGGGTAACTTAGTTTCATTTTCGCCTTTAGACTCGTATTGCATCGTCTCTGTTTGTGTACTTCCCAGTCCTCCTGTCACTGCGTGTTTATCTTTCGCGCCGGGCACCGTTACGGACTAGTCCGTTTCATTGTGAAAGTAGGGGGTGTATGTGTAGGGACAGATAACCATGAACTGGACATTTTAACTACTAGCCTACTTCAACGTTTCAACGTATTTCTTAAGAATATTAATAAAATTGACCATGCTTTTGAAGCATTCGTGATGATAAGGGGCTTTTTCTTTTCTTTTTGAGTTTGGTTGAGGGCCCCCCTACTACGACTGCTGGTAGGGGGCCCCAAGCAGCTGCCTAGTGCCTACCTATGCCTCTATGTTAAGACCGCCACTGACTACAATCATTACATACAGGCAGAACATTTTATTTAATTTTTGATATTAAAAATAGAAACAAAGAAGCAAATTACAAACAATAGGACAAATACAATAGAAAAATACAAATTAAATAAACTAAGTTTTTCAGGTACAGTAGGTTTTTTTTTAACTGCCCTCCTACCGAAATTGAATAATCAAATGTAAAAATAAAACTATGTATAAACTTCACTGTATGCATTACATATAAATTGATTCATTTTAAAGCAAAAAGAGAAAAAAAAGAAAAAGGTTTTCATTAACATTTATGAAAGGTATGGCTGCAAGCTGTCCCTTTAAGAAGTAATGCACTGATATAGTTACACATCCGATTTTCTCCCATTTGTTTTCATTCGCGTAGGACATAGGCTAACCATAGGACACAACAGACTCTGTTTACATTGAATACTCACAGTCCACATGATGATTTTGACATAATTGTGTGTGTGTAGCTGTGAAAGATAACTGAATTCGAGATTGCACGCCTGTGAGAGGCGGTCGCGGCATCTGTGCGTGTACTTCAGCTGTGTCCATCAGCGCGAGCACGACCACATTGAGTACTTGTTCGCGGCTTATTGTGATTAACGTCAATAACTGTAAGTAACTTTAAGTAGTACTGCAAAGTTGAAGCGTAACACTTGAGGAAATAGATTTTAGAAATTTGTGAATCGATACAAATCTATAGAAGATAGAATCGCGATTCATATACGAGTGGGTTTTTTTCGCGCACCCTAGTATTTAGCATTTTGCTAAAATTTTTCCCCAGGTAGGCTACGTTTTTCCATTGAGCCTGTATGTAAACTCCAGCCATATTTGCCTGCAGTCGACCACTACAACTATGTTTAAAGTGACAAAGATATATTTTATAGGCCTGGTTCTTGCGAGTTAGCTTTATAATGTTCAGAATTTTAAATCTGTTTAGCTCTGGTTAAAGTTTGCATGTGTGTGGTCTGACATCATCAGCCATGCTGCAGATGTGCTGTTTGGTGTGTGGGTAATTGTGCGTTTTTAGCTCAAATTTGTCTTGTCTTGGAGATGAGCACATAGAAAAATAGGTAGGCTATGTTGCCATATCTACAATACAACAGCAAATAGAAAATGTGACTTTTTCAACGGTGTTGAGTAAAGATGCACCGATTACAATTTTCTAGGCCAATTTTTCATCGAGTTTGACCTGCCGATACCGATTTAATTTTTTCTAACCACTTTACAGCGCACACAAATATTTATTTTCTATCTTTTCTTTAATAGAACATTTTACATTTTGCATTTCTGTAGTAGGCTAATTGATTTCTGTTTGTATTGGATTTCTTGAAATAATGTATCAATAGGATTATAAATAGCAGTTATGATATGACATTCTGTGACATTCTGTGACGGTCTGTACTTTTTATTAATTTAAATGCATTAAATTAACTTTATCAACTAAAAAACATGACATCACCCTTTAGCAAACTTGGCTATGAAATGCAATAACTGAAAAAGTATATTCGATTTTCGTTTTTTTATTTCCGTCGTAAAACAGGCACATAAAGAGTAAATAAAAACAAGATGAAATGCATAAAGAGCTCCACAAAAGACATCTGGATTATCATGCCCATAAATAATATTTGTGTGTTGGCTATGGCTATATAGATTATTTTTAGTTGCACTGAATATGATGATTGCATAACGAATGAACAATTCAATACTCCCACCCAAATGCAGCCATGTTTTAATATTTTTTTCCCTAATTTTAATTAAAGCGAACACACAATAAACTAGCCTATATAATAATTTGTTAGCCTACCTGATTTAGTAAATCGTGCATGGCCACGTTCTAATATTTCTTTCCCTTGTTTTAATAAAAAGAAATGGATTAATTACTTCAACAATAATTTGGCCTAAATGAGAGAACAAATTCTTAAATTTATGGGAAGGAAATCTTCGTGGTGCAACCCGGTCACACTAAATGCGTCTCTATAGCACGCATTGTGTTTATCGTGCAATTTATACGCGAAAATGAGTTTACGTGCATATGATACGCATGGATAGGTTTAGTAGTGGTGTGGGGTACATAGACCTATGTATTATACGAGCTTGGGTAGGATTAGTGTTGTGGGATGCATGTGTATTACACACAATAAAGTGCGTGTATCATATGCATGCGAAAACTGCATATAGGGCCTATGCACATAACTCATTTTCGGGTATAAAGAGTGGGGTACAACACAATAGCTACCTTACCTATCTAATTTATTATCGTAGGCCTATAGCTCACCTTTTGCTGCACTGTTTAAGTAGCACATATCCTAGTGATTTCTGCCAATGTGCCGCTTTAGATTCTAATATGAATCTTTGCTAACTCGCACTGTCTCTCCACACTCCAATTTCTTCTCCCTGCTCGTTCTTACCTTTAAGACTTGCAACTTCACTAAAACAATATTTGAACTCCATGACCTATTGCTCCACTCGTGCTTGGCTATTAAATTTTCAGACTGTCTCAAACTAGCAAATCACCAAAGTGCATTCTGGGTTGAGTGAGCGGCGCTGAGCGGAATGAGCGAGCGGCCGAGTGCATTTGAAAATCGGCCAATTCCGGTCACCAGCCGATCAATCGGTGAATCTACAGTGTTGAGAGCAAGAGAGAGAAGAGGCTGAGACTGTTGGCCACCCAGTGTGAGGGGCTCAGAGCTGAGATGTGATCTGCTTCAAAAAAAGACAGCAGGGAAAAAAAGTGAGTGGAGAGTTTTTACTTGAGATAGAAGTTATGAGTCACATGAAGTTTCCCTCAGTTTTCTGAGCAATTGGGTTCATTAAAAATAATTATCATAATTTTTTTATCTTATCTAAAAGACAGGTAGCTTTTCCCCCCTTTTTAAGTAGCTGTTATCAAAGTGTTTTTTTGTTTGTTTTTTTAATGACCAAAAAATTGCCTTACTGGAAACGACATCACAATTCTGAAGTGCGAAACAGAAAATGCTTGAGCCAACTCAATAAGTGAACGTGTGTGTATATATATATATATATATTATTTTTTTTTATTTTTTTTTTTTCTTATAAAAACAACATTTGTGACCCTGGACCACAAAACCAGTCACATGGGTACATTTTTTGAAAAGCTGAATAAATAAGCTTTCCATTGATGTATGGTTTGTTAGGATAGGAAAATATTTGGCTGAGATACAACTATTTGAAAATCTGGAATCTGAGCATGCAAAAAAATAAATAAATCAAACATTAAGAAAATCTCCTTTAAAGTTGACCATTTATGTTCACTCTTGTGCTGCATTCACTCACAAAAAGAAATGTTTTATATATTTACGATAGGAAATTTATGAAATATATTAATGGAACATGATCTTTACTTAATATCCTAATGATTTTTAGCTTAAAAGAAAAATCAATAATTTTGACCCATACAATGTGACCAAAAGTTGGCTATTGCCACAAATATAGGCTAACCGTGCGACTCGTGACTGGTTTTGTGATCCAGCCAGGGTCACATTTATATTATAACTATTCGGCTGAAATGTTGTAAGGATATGTAACAGAACTAATGTTGATTAATAGCAGCGGTGACGTTCTACAATGTTGTACGTCCCAAATGTGTAGTGATGCTGTGTCCCAATTCAAAGGCTGCATCCTTCGAAGGACTTGGACTTCAAAGGAGCTGCCTTCAAAGGCCACAAAGGTTGGACGAGCATTGTTAGAAGGGACGGTCTAGCCTATGGAGGTCTGTTCTTGTTGCCTAGGTTGATGAGTAAAAAAGTACCTGTGGTAACATTTTTGCAAAATACGTTGCATTGTGCACGTTTTAAAGTGAAATGTCCAGTGAGTGGCGCTAAAAGTGTTTAGTTTTTTTTTTTTTGGAACAGATGAACGTGAATATGGCAACGTTTTATTACGTTGGTTTTTATACATCACCGCAGTTCTGAATTGAAATGTCCGGTGAGTGGCGCTTAATGCTTTATCACGTTTTAAATAACATACACCTAAACTAAACCCTAAACCTACCCGATAGTGTTAACAAAATAGTGTTAACAAAAGCAAATGTGACATAACGCAATCGTAACCATACCATTTTAGCTTGTTTTTTGAGCTCTTGTTTTTGTGCTCTTTTATCATGTCTTGTCTTTCACAGGATTCATATTCGAGCTCTCCGCCTTGCAAGTACAATTATACACCGTGCAAGTATGTCAGAGAAGCCGAGCATATTGAGCTGGTTAAGTGATGCAAACTCCAAAATGTGTTTTTTTACAAATCATGCACTACAGTAAAAAGTGTTTTGAGGTCATAACATAATATTGTGCAAGGAGCCGCGTGAAAACAAGTCCTAATTAATCCATAATCTGCCCCAGTAATAGGGTTGCCAACTTCAGAAAAGAAAAATGCGGGAAAATCGTGGTTCTTTACAGGAAAATAAGGTACACTCAAAATATTTGTACTGTATCACACAGTATATGTCATTTCAGGTTCGTATGTGTTTAACATTTTCTCAGATATAAACACATTTGTTTTGCTTAACCTATTTATGTAGCCTACAATTTAATTCTAAAACGAATTTTAAGGTCACACAAAAAAGTCACATTACACACAAACCATAGTTTAAAATAATAGCATTTATCTGAAATAGAAAGCTTTTGTAACATTATACACTACATTTGAAAGAAATTAAAGAAAGTAATAGCATACTTTTCCCTCAGGAATATTTAATGTTTTCTTGCGTGGCTGGATGTTGGACTCATGAACAATAATCACGTTGTTTAAATTCACCAAAACTGATTTGCCGAAATCAAAACCTGGCCAGACAGTGAAAGGAATCTCCGGATCGAACCGGGAGCGACAGCAGAGAATTCTGTTTGCAAATCAAACAATAATTTGTCCCAAAAGAATAATTAATTCTCAATTTATAGTTTGTTATTCGTATGGTCTGATGCGCGTGAGTGTGGGCTGTGATTGGATGATACGGTATCAGTCAGTGGTTAGATCAGCGCAGCAGTCATTTAATCGGGACAAGGGAGGTCCCGTACGGGACAAATAAATAAGACCCAAAATACGGGACGTCCCGGCTAATTCGGGACAGTTGGCAACCCTACCCAGTAATCATAATTGTGTATGAAAACGATTAAAAAGTGCTTACTGTTTTACTGCCTCTAGGGTTAATTTCTGTTGGAAACTGCAGTGATATGTACGTATTGGTACGTATTTTGCGTTTTGGAAAAATGTTGCCACAGGTAGGCCTACGTTTTTCCAATGAGCATGTGTTGGTTTTATTGTCCATCATTAAATGCATTTTGCCTGCACATAAACAAATCTTTATTTTATGTTATCGCAAATTAAAATCTATAAATCAAAATATTTATTGCATTTATGAAGAAAAGCTCCTGTTGTTGAGTTTCTCCTAGTCAAGTCACATTTATATAGCGCTTTTTACAATACAGATTGTTTCAAAGCAGCTTTACAGAGATAACAGGTTTATTTACAGATAAAAAAGTTTGTTTCCAGTAGAAAATAGCTTCACAGTCCAGACTTTTTTGTTGTAAAAAAGTTTTTAATTTAGTTCATTTATAACATATAGCCGCTCTGGAGTAAACCGTGATGTCATTGTCCAGCTCAGTTCAGTTCTTGTATAATAGTGTCAATGCTGGCAGATCAATATTATTGTTGAATATTTAATTAAATGTAAAATTTAATGTCCCCAACTAAGCAAGCCAAAAGCCAATGGCAACAAAGGTGAAAAGGCGAAAAAGCCGACCGTGGAAAGGAACCAAAACTCCATCAGGTGGCAGAATGGGGGAAAAAACGTGGGAGAAACCAGGCTCAGTCGGGGGGCCAGTTCTCCTCTGGCCAACGAACAAACAGTGTATGATTATGATTCAGGCAGCATTATAGGTCAGAAGTCAGATTGGATTGGAACAATCAGAATATTTCCAGTTCCATCTGGTTGAAGATCGGAGTCATCACGCCGGTATGGAGACGGGTTTGTTGAGGATCAGTGCCGATAGCTGTCGCGTCAATGAGGCCTTACAGGGGAGAGTCTAGTTGACACAATCTCTGCTGACACTTCAGGGATGCGCTGTGGTCGTGCCTAGGCACAGGTCCTACATCTGATCTGGATACGGCCAGGATCCAGCTGACTACATCATGTGTTGTGGTCATGTCTAGGTGTAGGTCCACCATCTGATCTGGATACGGCCTGGATTCAGCTGATTACAGTAAACCTCGGAATAAGCAGAAAGACTAACATTAGCATAGATGCCATTCTTCTTATGATGTAACGATTACATCGGGTGTTATAGGAAGTGTTCCCGGTTCCGGCTGACCTCATTTATGCAGTCTAATAATCATTTAACTGATTTGAATGTGTATGCCAGGTTATAGAGATGTGTTTTTAGTCTAGATTGTGTCTGCTTCCCGGACAATGTTAGGGATACTATTCCAGAGTTTAGGTGCTAAATAGGAAAAGGATCTACCGCCAGCAGTCAATTTTGATGATATAGGTATTATCAACTGGCCAGAATTTTGAGATCGCAATAGACATGAAGGACTATAATGCGTTAAGAGCTCGCTCAAGTACTGGGGAGCTAAACCATTTAGTACTTTGTAAGTAATCAGCAATATTTTAAAATGTATACATTGTTTAATAGGGAGCCAGTGCAGTTGACAGAACCAGGCTAATGTGGTCATACTTCCTGGTTCTATTTAGAACTCTAGCTGCTGCGTTTTGGACCAGTATTATGCATGCAGGGCAACCAGCCATAAGAGCAGTCATTATTACAATAATCTAGCCTTGAGGTCATGAATGCATGAACTAACTGTTCCGTATTTTTCATTGAAAGAATGTCGAAATTTAGAGACAACTTTTTAAGATGGAAGAATGCGGTTTTACAGATGCTAGAAACGTGGCTTTCAAATGAAAGATTGGTAACCAAGAGCACACTCAGGTTCCTAACCGACGATGTAGACTTGACAGAGCAGCCATCAATTGTTACGCAGTATTCTAGGTTAGTACGTGCAGGCGGTTTTTGGTCTGAGTTAAAACAGTTTTTTTCAGAATTAAGTAATAGGAAATACTAGTCATGCACATTTTTATATCAGCTATGCATTCCATTAATTTCTTGAATTGGCAAGTTTCGTCGGTGCGCAAAGAGATATAGAGCTGAGTATCATCGGCATAACAGTGAAAACTAATGCCATGCTTCCTAATGATATCTCCCAAGGGTAGAATGTACAGAGTGAACAGCAACAGTCGTAGCACTGAGCCTTGCGGCACTCCACACCGAACCTGCGATCGATAAGACATCTCTTAATTTACTGCTACAAACTGATAACGGTCAGATAAGTATGATTTAAACCATGCTAATGCAATTCCACTAATGCCAACATAATTTGAGTCTATTTAAAAGAATTTTGTGGTCGACAATTTAGGACCCACTTTTAGCCTTAAGATGTTTTGTGATTGCGGCTCCAGATCTGGAAGCCATAGAAAGAATACATTTAATTAATACAATTTAGTTTGCCTTCATTCATTAAAAAGCATTATCATTATTAGGCATACACAGTAGTCATAAATCATTACAATTCAAGTCTAAGTCATTTGTTGAAACCTGGAAGCCATAGAGAGAACACGTTGTTGTATTTAATTTTTTATTTTTTATTTAATACGAATATAATACAGTATTTATAATTAAATTATAAATGTTCTCTTTATTCATTAAAATGCATTGTATCAGCATAGTGCATGACAGTCGTAGTCATTCAAGTCTTATTATAATTAGTAAATCCTGAAAACCAAAGAAAGAAGACATCGATATTGTTTATTTTCTTTAGACAATATGCAATATCACTCAATATTACATGACGCTTATTATTAAATACTACTACAAATTTGCTGTTGGTAATGGCGTAAAAAAAATCCTACCTGTGGCGACATTGAATGCAATATCACTCAATATTACATGACTCTTATTATTAAATACTACTACAAATTTGCTGTTGGTAATGCCGTAAAAAAAATCCTACCTGTGGCGACATTCTCTGCCTTTTCTTACATTTTTTTTTTTAAATGTATCGAGGTGAAATCTACATTAAAGTTTGTGATTAGCGAACAGGCTGTCAATTCTCTAAATAAGCTATTTCCTCACAAAAGCTGTTTATTCAGCGTAGCCTCTCTTCCATTTGATATCCATTAAAAAATGGCCTTGGGTACTTCTCAATATCCCTCCTCGTCTCCTCTCTCCTCCGTCCTCCATCCTATGACCCGGAAACCGATCGAGCACAGCCATCTTGAAGGACATCTCAATTCTCTAATTGCACCGCGAGGAGTCGAGGATCGAGGAGTAAGGAGGCTTCCTGAGGAGTCATGAGTGAGAATACACAGGTGTATCCTTTGCGGAAGTGTTTTATCGACTAAATGTGATGCACGTATAAATTCTCCTCCCCCTTCACATTGGTCACAATAATTTTGATTTATACTTTACCTTTACAGTTTCTATAAACCACACATCTCACATATTTCAACAGGGTATCTTGCTTTATTAATATTTATTATGAATTTCTTAAATAAACAAACTTCAATAACATAAGGGCAGATCCTCTGAGCGTTGCTGATGACGCGGTGAAGTGACGCTCGAATGATCAAGTATTCCAATGTATAAAAAAAGCTTTAATTCGATCCCTCCGTCCTCGCGTATTTTCCTTGCAGCCTTTCCTCGCATCCTACAGGGGGTACCGCCAAAGCCGGAGCCTTAGCTTTAGCCATTATGCTTTTTTGGCTAAAGGTTGCAGGCTTGCCTTCCAGTGGCTTTGATTCAGTACTCTTTCAGAAGATCCGTAATAGTGCCCCCTGGTATATCAGTGTCACTAGCGGGGAAGTGTTGTGTCATAAATGACGGAAAATTGTCAATGGTGGGAAAATAGTTATTATATTAAAGCTCCTTTTAACAGTAAATGACTTAATCACACCATGCCCTCCAATGTTTCAGTGGCATCTTTCCATGATGATAAGTGCTTTAAGCACATGAGGGCTGCTATGGTTTGCTTGATGGTTCAGGTGAGTAGGCTAAAATCTTAAACAAGTCAGGCTTTGTCGGTTTGCCAGAAATAGAATAGTGCATTTGTTTTGTGTTAGACACAAGCAAGCAATCCATTTTAGCTCTTTTATATTGGTGTCTTTAAGTGCAACAGTTTCCTGTTACCATCCTTGTGGGTCGCAAAGAGAGTCAGAAACATGACTTATCTGTCAGCCTCCTTTCAGAAGTCTCTGACACACACTGCTGTGTCTGTTCTTGTGTGTTTGTTTTGCTGTCTGCTGTACTCGGTTTCGGGAATATACTGGCAGACCTGTTGCAGAAACAAATGTAATCCTATTCTTTTGATATCATTCCTCAGCATGATGCAGGTGAAACTGAGCAAAAATTGCAAGCTTTTGACATTTTCTTGCGCACGACAGTACTACCCCTAATTCTCAATCAGTCAATCAATCGATCTGTCTGTCTGTCTGTCTGTCCAAAAACTTTTCTTTTCTGGTTAAACATTGTATAGGCAGCGCAACGGTTTAATAAACTACAACAAAATAGAGCAACTTTGGGGAATATTGAAAGTCCCCCTGTGGTGAAAATCAAGTTTTTAATATTGTTTTTATGTCTGTGGTGTTTTTAATAAGCTTTAAGACAAACCAAGTGCAAATTCTTAAGTAAACACCATTGCTGAGAATCTTCTCTTTAAAACTGCAGTGAAACAGTCTAAAAAAATACAGTTTGAAATCACAGTTGTTCTCTACGTCACAAATATGTTGTAGATGTATATGCAGAATATTCTGCAAAAATAGATGCAGAATTATTTTTTAAAGTCTTAATAAAAACCTTTTTCTAAATTTGGACTATTGTTGTGTACTTACAATATTTCTAAATTTAAAATTTAATTTAATTTTTTAATTATTATCATCAAAAAAAATATCTACTGACATTCGGACTGCCAACCAATCCGCTGACTGTCTGACAGTTACAAGGTTGTGCTGTTGAGGCTCGCACAGCCTAATGAGGAGAAATGGAAACAAATGAGCGCAGTTCACACAAAGAAACTTAATGAATATACAGCGTAGGGCTGGGCGATATGGCCTAAAAAAAAAATCCCCGATTTTTTCACAAAAAATCTGATTTACGATTTAAATCGATTTATTTTTCTTCCCTTACTTAAAATCAATCTGCAGATGACAAAGAAATTGTTCAAAACAAGTTTTAACTTTATTTTGTTTTGATTTTCCCTTCTGGGATTTGATTTGGATTCCCCCCTTGGGGTTAAAGTGCAATCAGAAGCAACAAGCCAAAAAGACAAGATGGCAGGCCCTGCCTTTGTAAACAGAGAAAATGTAACATAACATAACGTAACATAACATGAAATGGGTGGATTGGGATTGGGGGGGAACGTGAATTTTTTTTTTTACATCACAATTGTATTGTGTTTGTCAAAACATTTGGTAACTAAACAGAATTTTATTAAGTTTAGTGACAACACAATGTTTACATGGTACAATGACTGGTATGCTACTGTTTTTATTATTGCTTTCACAATTTCAATTCAATTCTTGTGATTTGATTCTGATCTTGATTCAATATCGATTCCTTTGGATAAATACTAGGTACAGTAGAGACATGTTAATTTAAAGCCCTGTCAGCTGGTATTATTATTAAAGGTTAAAAATAACATCTCAAATTAAATATAATGCATTTTTTTATAATAACAACATTATAATATTTTAATGATATAGGTCAAAATATAATAAATATGTAATATAGTTATCATATTTAGCAAAATACTGGTCTCTACAGCAATTATTTTAAAGTCCAACTAACGTTCTATGGTCATTAAATGGCTTTCCAGAGGTAAATGTAATGTTACGTGACATATTGTTCTCCAGCTGTTATTATAGACCTCTTTCCGCAGTTGAAAAACACAGATCGATCGATTTTATTTCATTTCGGTAAGTTGAACTGTATCTTTCAAATTACCTATTGATCATTCGTGTTTATTTAGCCTAATGTACAATTAACTAGTAGTAAAGAGTAACAGATGATCGGTTCATGTGCCACTTGAACTCTGTCAGCGATCTGTCAAGCGCCAAAACGGAGTTTATTGTTTGAATTTCGTCATTAAATCGACAGAATCTGAAAGCTGAGAATTTGTTTCATTGTAATAGTAACCTTCTCTGTCTTGTCTGTCGGTGTCAGTGTCCTCTTTGCTTAGCGATTTTTCTCTGCGTGAGAAAATGGATGTGTGGCGTGAGAGCGTGTAAAAAGTGACATTGCGTGAGTCTCACGGTGAATTCGTGAGAGTTGGCAGCCCTGCGGATTCAGTTTGTAAGACTGTAGGCTGTTTTTTGGCAGGTGTGCTTGTGCTGCCGCAGTCTTGTTAATTTGCCACGTTGTTTGTGTATCTCTATAGCCCCTTTCACACAGCACTTTGAACCCGGGAAATTGCCGGCAAATTGCCAGAGCGCCTTCTGTGTGAATGCAAACTCGACCCGGGATTTATGCCGGGTTCGATGCCGGGTCGGGACCTAGTAACATTGCCGTGGTCAGTCCCGGAACGCGCGCTGTGTGAACAAAAGCCGTAGTGATGACGCTGAAGCGCGGGATCGTTCGCCAGCTGTGAAACGGTACGTAAAGCGCAATTTTATGATCGAATCAGAGAAAAAAATGCACAAGCGTGGTTTCTCGAGAGAGAGATCGCAGCTCATAAGCAAACTTAAGACGGTGCTGAGATTACAAGTCACATCGATGTCACGTGTCTTTACGGCATTTTTACGGGTTGTGTGTGAACGCACTCTCTCTGATTCCGGAAAATCACTGGCAGTGTGAATGAACCAAAATCAAACGAACCCGGGTCAGATCCCGGGTCACTTTATCCGTGTATTTTCCGGAATCTCTGTGTGAAAGGGGCTTATGCCAAACGCGCGGGGGAAGGGCTGAGCCCGTTCGGAGCTACGGGAGCCCAGAGGGGAGCGTCGGCGAATGTTAAAGAGAAAACCGATTTTCATTCAAACAAATCGACCTAAACTACACATTCGAGTTAATCGATAAAATCGATTTATCGCCCAGCCCTAATACAGCGGTTAAAAAAATCATGTGGAGTTTTTATATTTATAACATATGATACAGTTAAGCAACATTACACGACCACGAGTGCTGAATACCATCACGATTGAAAATGTGACACTGATTTCATATGACAGACAGTTCAATAAACAAGTAATTAATATCAAGTCACTTACATTTTAGACAAAATATTGACTGTTTTTGTTCTATTTGAGCAGCGAAAGTAGTTCCAAACAAAGATCACAGCAGAACCACAGCGCATCTCAGCGGAAAACATAACCGCATTACTGAATGATTCAGCACTTTGAATGAATCGGTTGAGTCAAAGATTCAATGACCCATTAAACAACTGCCTCATTCCTGAACGATTCAGCCGTTTGAACTAGTGATCGACCGATATATCGGGCCGATATTTGCGGGTTTTACTTATATCGGCATCTGCCGATACGCGGCTGCTGCGTTCGCTGATAGTTTTTTCCTGGCATTATTTACAGATAGGCGTCCGCAGGCAGCTCTGTGTTGCTGGAGACGGCCTCTTCAAGACAAAGGTAAGTTCTCTTACGAGAGGTTCTCTCGTGTTGCGTAAGTAGCTTACGCTGCTGGAAAGTCATCTTTTCTCGAGATCTGAAGCCAAAAAATTATCCTTAATTTTTATAATTTTGTCAACGCAGTGCAGCAGCACGCAGACCCAGGGGAGGCTCACTAGCGTGCCCATCGGCTGCCCTGCGGCAACTGCAGCAGCCTATCGCTGAGCCTTAGATGTGACGTCACGTCCAATGAGCGCGCTTGGCGCGCCTCATGCGTCACACCCCGCGAAAAAAAAAAAAATCCTTGATGAAGCTAACCCAGAACCTGTCGGCAAGGATCTGACTGTGTCTCCACTTCCTATGGGTCAAGAGCTCAGAGTCAGCATACATTACTTGTGGAAGGGACGCGTCTCGCCGCCCCATCAGAAGAATATTTGGCGTTATCGGATCCGTGTCCGAGATGTTCGATGACACGTAGCCAAGGGGTTTTGAATTTATTATCTCTTCAACTTCTATAATTACAGTGTGAAGGACTTCCTCAGTCACAACTTGAGTTCCTAAAGTGACACGCAGGGCATTTTTAATAGACCTCACCTCACGTTTCCCATGTTCCTCCATAGTGAGGAGCATGTGGCGGATTGAATGAGAACTTGATCTGCTGCTGTGCCAGTTTCTCTTGAAGTGTAGGGGCAAGTTGAGCGTAGGCTTCTCTGAGCTCCCTTTCGCCACCTCGGAAATTCGTGCCCTGGTCGGATATGAGTTCATGAGGACGTCCTCTCCGGGCTACGAATCGCCGAAGGGCTAGGAGGAAACGGTCAGTATCGAGACTAGACAGGAGCTCAAGATGGACACATCGGGTGGTCTGACATTTAAAAAGAATGCCCCATCCCTTCTCATGCCTTCAGCCTATTTTGATGGTGAAAGGGCCAAAACAGTCCATACCAGTTGACCAGAAGGGGGGCTTATGGAGACGGAGTTTAGAAGAGGGCAAGTCAGCCATGCGAGGAACAGAGGGAGAGCTTTTCCATTTCTTACAATCTACACATGTTTGCTGAACCTTCTTAATGGCTTGACGGCCACGTAAGACCCAGTATTTCCGCCGAAGATGGGCAAACACTCTTTGTGGCCCAGGGTGACGCAAAGAAGAATCAATTTCAGAGATGATCAGAGAGGTAATATGATTCTTAGGGTCCAAAACAATTGGATGGATAACATCAGGCTCAAGATCCTCACTCTGACGGGAGTCGGCCGCCCAGTCTAATCAATCCTGTAGCCGGGACATATTCTGGAGCTAGTTCAGCCAGGCGACTTTGAGGAGGGACATCTCGGCCACTTTGAAGTAGCTTATATTCTTCAGGGAAATCCTCTTTTTGGGCTTGACAGAGTAGATGGAGCTCTGCTTGAACATGTTGTGGCTTGGTGGAGTCCAGCTGTATATTCTCAGCAGTAGCATCAAGTAAAGCTGTCCAGGTGCTAAACTGGGAATAGTCAGATTTTAATAGGCTGTCAGACTGCTGGACATGTCCACAGAACAGGGATTTTCTCAGTTCTGGCACGGCTTCGTTGGAAGGAAAAACTGGAGACTTTGGCCACTGATCTGTGGGCAATGGCAATTTATTTATATAGCACAATTAATACAATTTACATTGTCCAATGTGCTTTACAGTATTAATAAAAAATCATAAACTAACAACAATAAAACCACAGTACATATATAGATTTGAATAGAATATCATAAAATAAGATAGAATAAGTGCTTCACCAATTTAATAGTAAGATACAATGGAATGGTGCATCAGCATGTGTTAAATGCCTTATCAAACAAAAATGTTTTTAACTTGGATTTAAAAACAAATAATGATGAGGCCACTCTAATTGAAATGGGCAAGTCATTCCATAATCTAGGGGCAACTACAGAGAAGGCACGGTCCCCCCGACACTTCAATTTTGACTTCGGGATAGACAGGAGTCTCTGATTTGATGACCGGAGTGATCTAGTTGGATGATGCGCAGTCAATAGAGCAGACAAGTAGGGTGGAGCCAGACCATTTAAAGATTTGTAAACAAAAAGTAAAAGTTTAAACTCCACTCTATAATGCACTGGCAACCAGTGTAAAGAACGTAAAATTGGCGTGATATGATTCCGTTTTTTTTGCACCCGTCAAAAGTCTAGCTGCTGCATTTTGTACTAATTGTAATCGCGACATTGCTGCATGACTAATCCCAACATAAAGAGAATTGCAGTAATCTAGCCTTGAAGAAATGAATACATGTATTACTTTTTCGATTACTTTACTTTTAATAGTCTTAGCTGAAAAAAGCAGGATTTCACAACTAAATTTATTTGCCTCTCAAATTTCAAAGTTTCATCAAATACTACACCCAAATGTCTTACCCACGGCTTCACACAAGAAGACAGAGCACCAAAATTTACTTTAGGAATGGTGGAAAAGTCCGAGGTCTAAATAAAATAATTTCCGTTTTGCTCTCATTAAAATTCAGAAAGTTAGAAGACAACCAAGTCTTTACTTCAGTCAAACAGGCCATAAAAGTTTCCAGATTATCTGACGAGCGTTTTAAGGGCAGATCAATTTGAGTGTCATCCGCGTAAAAATGGATTGACAGCCCGTGTTTTCTAATAATAGAACCTAGTGGAAGCATGTATAAAGAAAAAAGAATGGGGGCCAAAATCGACCCTTGAGGGTAAGTACAGGAAAGATGGCCCTGAGAACCAGCGACTGGTATTGGTGAGTTCTACCAACTTCTTGCCCCTTGTGATGTCATCAGCAGCATTATTGGTGGTATCCACATACCTCCACTGTTCCGGCTGAGTGTGCTCAAGGATTTCTGTGATGCTGTTTGCCACAAATACGTTATATCTACAGGTGTCAGTGCAAATCCAGGTCAGAACGGAGGTGGAATCGGACCAAAGCATGACATCATTAATGGACAAGGTAAGTGCACTTTGCAGAAAGTAAGCCAACTGAGACCCAGTTTAACCCGCACACAATTCAAGACGTGGGATGGATATGGTCTTCTTTGGGGCTACCCTAGAACGGGCCATAACAAAGGAAACAGACACATTTCCATGTCTATCTGTGACACGAAGATAGGCAACTGACCCATATGCCTGTTCAGAGGCGTCACAAAACAGGTGAAGCTCTCGAGTGCCAGCCGGCTCATCGGTTCCTATTGAGTTGTACCACCGGGGAACTTGGATGTTAACTATTCCCGGTAACTTCTTCTCCCATGTGGTCCAAGCCAATCTGATGCCCTCTGGGATATCTGGATCATCCCATCCCCTAGCTGGCTTCATCCACAGTTGTTGGAGCATGACTTTTGTACGAGTGGTGAATGGAATAATAAACCCGAGAGGGTCATACTGCCGAGCAAGAATACAATATAGGATCCGCATGGTGAGGACTGTGTACTCCACTGGGTGGTGTTTGAAACTCAAGGTGTCATGCAAGCAATGCCAGGTAAGTCCAAGAGTCCCCTCACACGGGTCAGAGCATGACCTATAATGAAGCACTATATTTTTAATATTTGTCAAATATAGTTTTTTTAAGTTCAATTAATGTTCCTTTTTTAAATTGAGACTTGTAACATTTGTTATCATCGTGTCATTTTTATGATGTAAATTGAGTGAGCAAAAGCAGTATCGGCTCCAAATATCGGCCCAAGAAAATCGGCAGCCCGTATCGGTCATCGGCTAAGGCTGATGAAAAAAACATCGGTATCGGCATCGGCATCGGCACAAAAAAATCCATATCGGTCGATCCCTAGTTTGAACGAATCATTTGAATAAATAACTCACTCATTAAGACGGTCACCTGCCGCCCCCTACTGGTGGTTTAGTTTCGTCTTTAAAAGTAGGCTATCATTCTTCCCAATTTGTCATATTTGTATATTCAATAAATATTTAAAGCAATCTCATAACAGTATTTAATACAGTTGTAATTTTCCAGTGTAAATTTATTAATTTGATTGTTAACAGCCATATAGTGTCTTATTATTCCAATTGAATTTATTGATCAAATTTAAGAATTTAAAATGAAAGATGAAGCCTATTTTTAAAACGATTAGGGAAAAATGCATATGCATATATAAAATATCATATATATGCAGATTTAAATATGTAAAAGCTGACTGAACACTGATGAGAATATTGCTTCAGAATAAATTATATTTGCAACACACACAAAACATTTTTTAAATCACATGAAAAGCCTTAATGTTGAGCCCTGAGTTATATTTTATATTGGCCTAGTATTATGGTTATGTGGCGAGCCTGAGTATAGTTTTACACATCAGCCCAGACTATTCGATAAAGTTAGTGATACGCCAGGTCGTTTTTTATTTTTTGTACATTAATCTGACAATAAATGTGGCACACCCAGTTTTTCTTATAACAACGTTCTTGGAACGTCCTTGTGATATTATTTTGACTTGATGAACATTCTCATAACATTGAGAGAAAACGTTCTTAGAACAACATTCTCAGAACGTCTTCATGGTGTTATTAATATTTGCTAAATGTTTTTTGGAATGGTTTAGTGGGACGTTCATCTAACATAAACATTACTAATTGTTTGATTATTAAAGAGAATTGAAGAGAACATGAAGTCACAAGACGCATGCATAAGGAACAAACAATGAATGCAAGTTGTATGTAAGTGCTTGCAATATACAGACAAGCAGGAATAATACACTGACTTCATCTCAGCTAAATATATGGTATTAGAATGTTTTGATAACATTCCCATTAAGTTATAAAAACATTCAAACATTTTCAAACTGATTTGCTGAAATCAAAACCGGGATGAGCACCAGCCAATGAGATTGCCATTTGCGCATTAGTTCCACCCACTACCAGAGAAACCAACATTTCTTCTGCTTGTTCTTAAAAGCTGAATAATTCAAAATTAACTCCGTTATTTTGACAGGAGAATACAATAAAGAATATCGTTTACATGTAACGCGTCAATTCTGCGCGGTATGTAAGATTCTTGCTCATATGCAAGTAACTTGCAAGATGTATGATATTCCATCATGTAAGCAAAGTAAACTGATTACAAGTTGTTTGTTTTCATTTCCTCACTAATTTTATTTATTTAGTTATGTAATTGATGACTAGTCTTTTCTTTGGCTATGGCTTAGACATCTATAAAACTTTCACTGACAGCCCAAATTTTGCCTTGTTTTAGCTTAGACATCTGGGCTGTGTTTGGACGGCTATTAGACGTCTATTAAAGGCAAAATTGCTTGCTGGGCCTATAATAACATATTTTTGTTAGCTGGGTTAGCAGCTCCGCTATAGCATATTGGGAGCTTTATAATTTGCTGTTCATTATTTTATAAATACAATTTAGCTATATTGCAAATGGATGAAGAAATTGCGGTGCTTTGAATAGCCTATCTCATGCATGTTATACGAGTTTCAAATGTCGGCAGCTCCGTTATAGCATGTTGGGAGCGTTATACTTTGCTATAGATTAAAGAGTAGACTCAAATATCATTTTTAATTAGGCTTACCTCTGTTCCTAAATAAATAAAGCAGTAATGTTTATTTCGTTATAAGTGGCCTAAGGAGACCTTGACAAACTCCAGAACCAGAAAGAAAAAAATAATAACTTACCGTTTTTGCTTAGAAGGAACCAATTCGTTTTTTAATCCCTGATTTTAGACAAATAACAAATACATTATAGCTTGAATACAAGTTTTAAAACCGTGCTACACATTACAATTAAAGAAATTAAAATCATCATGAAATGTGTTTACTCAGGTGATAACGACGAAAAAGAAAGCGAAACATCAAACCTTATGAAAAAATATATATTAGACGCACGCATTGCTATGTAACGTCAACATGCACTTTTCATTCTCACGAAACGAAATTCATTTCAAACACAAATTTGATAAGAATTATTAGCAACACAAACATAACAGCAAAGCTAATAGTTTATAATCACAGGCTATCATTAGATAAAGTGCAGTACATGATTTAAATAAAAAAAAAATATATAAAGTTAAGAAATTTTACTTCAAATCGATTTGCTCTGGATCAAGTAATAGATTAATAAGACCAAAGATTGCCTGTTTGACCTCATGTTTACCCACTATCTACATAAGAACCAGCGGCAAATTCCCTAAGGACTGGCCGAGATAAAGCTGGTAGGGTTGGGAATCGATCATTCATTCATTCATTCATTCATACATACATACATACATGCATGCATGCATGCATACATACATACATAGTGGGTTATGTCTTAAGTGAACATAAACAGTTGAGAAAGAAAACTCATGTGTAACAGTAGCTGCGTTTACATGGACACTTATAATCGGATTGATGGCTCAATCGGACTAAAAAAACTTCATTTAAACGATCCGATTGAGCTCGATCCGAATGAAATTTCGATCGGATTGAAAGGGTTGGTTTATTCCTTTTGTAATCCGATCGAGAGAACATGTAAACACTTGATCAGATTGAAAAACGAAACTGAAAGGACTGCGCATGTGCAATGACGTTAAATAGCGTAATGACGTATGATGCGCGGAACGTGCTGTTCTTCCTGTTGCATAAAGTGTCATGTATAAATAAGTGTCCCGTCATTCTAAAATTCTCATTTCACTCAGCGTCTATGAAGTGAAGCAGGACAACGTCCCACCAGTCCTTGTTTTGGATTCTCATCCACAGACGACTGGTTTTGGCCATGGGGAGTGGCATTTTTACTGCGTGCTAAATATAAGCAGCACGGCAAAACGGTTAATATGCTCTTTGTCTCCAAATCATGACCATAGACGGATTAATATTACGTCTGCTGTTTAAAACAAATAAAGAACCAATAGAGGAGAATAGTTATGCGCGAATAGGGGGAAACTCTGTACATTTGTCCAGTGTGCGCATGTCAAAAAATCTATTCCGATTTGAAACTTGTGACATATAAATGCGCACATCAACCTTATTACTTTATTTATCGTTCATGTAGACACCGTGTTCGGATTCATCAATCGTACTGATTTCATTCCGATTGGACCAAAAGGTGTCCATGTAAACGTAGCTAGTGTTGGATCTGTGCATTTTGGTCTTAAAGTGACAGGAGGCTAATAAACCTTCAACAGTCTATGTCAGGGAACGGCAACTGGCGGCCCGCGGGCCAAAACTGGCCCGCCTGCAATATTTTCTGGCCCGCCGGATTATTTTGGAAGTCCTAAATGCTGCACAAAACTCTTCCACTACTTGAGAAAAGCCGTAGTCGCACGGCGATTTCACCGCTGCATACTGTGTGAAACACCCATAGGGAATCATGCGGCGCGGGATTACATTTTAAAGTATAACTGTGCGTTCACACCGGACGCGAATAGCGCGTCAAATTCGCGCCTGCCGCGTCTAGTTATATGCTTGACCACTTTGTGTCCATTCGCGCGTCAAAAGACGTTAGCGGTCAGAACTCTGGTGTACTTTGGACGGAGCGGGCGGTCTGACTGACAATAGCCCACTCGCACTCCCGACATCTTTTGACAGCGTATCCGCACTTAATTCTGACCGCCTGTACACCTGCTCTGAGGAGCTGTTTGGGACTGAAACCATTGTCAGTCAACAACATTCTTTTTTTGCAATAGTTCGGAAATGTTTGAAATAGTTCGGCAGAAAATAGCCTACTTCATTTCGTTAGTAGGGCAATATGATTTTCGTTTATGTTGCTTAGAAATTTGAGTGATAGGCTTTGTCCTATTTAATTTATGTTATTTATATATATATTTTTTTTTTCTGTGGCATTTTTTTTCTCTGCTGACAGTACAATGTTAAAATAGCCTATTTATTTTATCTATATATTAGCCACAATTTTTGTATAGCATTTATAATTATTATAGGCTACTTAATCTCCTCCTTTCCGTTAAAGACATTTGAATGTGAGATTATGGAAACGAGATCTAAATTTTGCGGAACCGTCAGGTCGGGAAATAAAGCGGGTGAACACCGAGTATATTTTAAGCGGTTGCTGAATAGAACCTTGTGGGAGCGGGACGGAAAAAAAAAACAGTCCCGCGCAGACCTCCTTAAACCTTAGGTGTGTATGTGTGTGTCCCCGAATAAATAATAATAAAAAAAAAGGAATAAAGTTCAAAAGTCGGACTGTACGGAATGAGGCATGATTGCTATTCACACTTTTATTAAAATGGCTGTAATCTGTTACCACAATAGTACTTGATCTGTTTAAAATGATTTCCTTGATATATGCATAAGGTGTTAAATGAAATAATTAAAAATTAAAATTAAAATTTGTCTAATCCAGTAATTCATTTTTTCTATTTTTGATCTGAGCACAATCAGAAAATCAGAAAACCCGTCCTTATATTCGTTTTTTTCCATTTCATTTCAGTTCAGGAAATAAATAATGGAAAAACAAGTCGTTTTCCTCTTTTTATTTTTGGTTTTAATTTGAAAAAAAAAAGATTGAATGAATGATCCACGGACGTGACGGACACATCATATTCCACAATTATAGGCCTATATAAGAGTATTTAATTTGTATCCATAGGCCTACTCCGTGTAGCTGGCCCGCCATCTACTGGCTAAAAAAAATATTGGCCCGCGGCCAAAGTTACTTGCCGACCCCTGGTCTATGTCATAACTGTTAATCAAAGAACAAAATAAAAAGATAATCACTCACGGATCTTGACTGAATATTTTTTTTTTACTTTAATAAGGATTAATCAATATTTTATTTATTTATAAAAATAAAACAATGCAGTGTTTTACATTTGATTTCAATATCTGAACTTTGTTATTTATGCTATTGCTAATTTGCTTATTTGTTCTAATTGACTGTATACTTGTCTTTAATAATGTTTGCAATTTATATTTGTTAGTCTAGTGTATTAGTTAGTTTTTCTTTAGACTGCTGATTTCAGCTGCAACAGAATATTTTGCAAATAACCTTAGAATATTTTTTTTTTTTTTTTTTTTTTTGGAACCATATTGGAATCTAAACTGGGAATCGATAAGAATCACAATTAATGAGCAGAATTGGAATCAGAATTAATAAAATTCAAACGATACCCAACCCAACTAGGATATTAGTGTGGTATTAGAAGGCTCTCAGCCAATCAGATTCATGATCGTGAACTTTTGTAAACAAAGTATTTTCAGTTCAACCCTGTTGCATGCATTTCCAATGAGATGAAATAACACAGATTCGGTTGTAGAAAAAAGGGTCTCATTTTCTCAGCCACCCACTTACTACAGAGGAGTCATTTTTCACACCGAGGTAAAACACGTGTTGCTTTTGCTGCACGCACGTGTGACTTTTTGTCCATGAATGTACATTGTGTCATGAAAGAACAATGTGAGGTGGTAAAAATTGCATGTGCTAATTGCACCAAACCTATTTTTTGTGAAAATGTGTTAGCATATGTGCCTAGTGGAGGGTGTAGTCATTTATTTGCACTTGTCCTTTGATATCATGGGACCCCACAGATCTAAACTTTCACTCCACTCTAGAGATATTGATTGAAAGTATATAATAGGGGCCCATTGTTCTCATGGGTGCATTGCTAAATATCCCCTATTTAAAAGCTTCCTCGTAAACAGACACATGTTGTGTATCTATATCCTTGGCATCACCTCGCACAGACTCATTGTGATCTGCTCGAGGCGCTGTCTTTTCACCAGGTGAATCATGTAGAAGTATTTTTGGTCTGGGACTTTTTTAAGTGCACAGATGCCAAAAATCCAGGCAGGAAAGAGAAAGGGCTGTTCCAGTGGGCTTGTTACTGTGTAGTGACTAACCAACTTTGCCTCTGGCTAGAGAAGCGGATTCGGAAGCTGCCCTCCACACACACACACACATGCGCATACACTATGCTCCTGGTGTTCTAGCTCAAAGTCACAACCGGCCATGACAGAGCTCGGCTTAAAGAAAAACCGATGAATCTCTCTTACCTCTAGCCGTGGAAACACATATGTGACTTTCTCAGCCTTTTTTAAGCCAGTGATTAATGAGCTATACCTTTCTGTACAGTATTTTGTCCCTTTCGTTTTTTACACGTTTGCCCCAGCAGGGCGTTGTTTTCATGTTGGTGTGAAATGACATTAAGCTAGGGTGACCAGACGTCCCGAAATCTAAGCTGTTGTCCCGAGTCCCGAATCCGGCCCTAATTGTCCCGAAAATTATACTAAAGCAAAATCTTGAGTAGTTATTGTCTGATAAAACATTAAAAACTGTCCGTGGAGGTTGAGTTGTCCTGCCCAGCCCCCGCCGGCTGCTCATTGGCTGCAGCATCTTTATATGCATTGATAAGCGAGCGCAAGTTGCAGCAGCCGCGAGGACAGTGAATGTGCAGGCAGCCAGTCGTAAAGGAGTGATTGATTGGTCGCGGCACTGTGTGCAAAACAATACGGCCTAATGTCTGATGTCAGGTTACACAAAGCAAATCATCTACACAATTATTTCGTTTTCTTATTTAATGACCGACAATTTAGTTGTAATAATAATTTCGGCTCAAGGCTTATTAGCGTTAGGCTATAGCCTGAAAGGTCTGACTTACGCACTGTTACAACAGTCATTGTTTTTTGTTTTTTTCACAATGACATTTGAGTTCATGATTTTAATGTTGTTGTTTTTTTGTGGCAGACTAAAGACTAATGACAGACTGTTGATCTTTGAATAAAAATATGTTTGGTTCAGGTTTGAAATGTATTATCTTTTATTATAGGCTATGTAGTCTAAATTAATAGTAGCCTGGTTTTTACACTAACTTCATTTTCTATTGCTTGTAAGCTCAGGGATCACTCTTAATGGGGAGACTGGGTGACTCTGGAGAGGTCGGGTGGGGTGATGAGCCCAGCTGAAAAATGTTCTCCTGTCTGGGAGGTAGGAGGAGAACAAAAAACAAAACGAGAGCCAGGGGATATGAAATATTAGTGCTGCTGTTGATTGAGCTTATTTAGGTCTCCTAGCATTTCAGCCACATCAGCTCTTCTCTGCGGATGCAATTTGATGACTGGGAGTAAACTCCACCTGCTAAATAAAACCAAGTGCTCCTCCACACTTTTTCAAATGCCCTACACTTTCTGTGCTTTCATACAAGCTCTATCCAGCATCTGTGACCTCCAAAGCTCAACTCATTTAACATTTTTAAAGGTTGCATACTCATTATCACTGGTGGGTAGGATGGAAAAGGAAGTAGTGTCATAAGCAAAAGGCTTGCGGTTTTCATGCCGTCTGACCTGAATGAGAACTATAGGCGCATGAACGTAAGATGATATATGAAGTGGCATTTTAAACCTTATCAGTCAAGCTCACAAGTATTTACGTTTAAAATGAAATGACATAGCCCAGTAGTCGTAAATCTTTGCCTTGTTGAGATTACTGCTGATTTTTTGCACATTTGTTTCGATCAAGGCCTCAACACAGTTCACCCAAAAGTGAACCCTCAATGCCATTCCAAACCTGAGTTTCCATGACTTTCGTTTGTCTGTTGAACAAAAAAGATATTGTGACATTTTTATTTTATTTTTGTCCATACAGTAAAAGTCATTGGGGTCCAATGTTGTTTGCTTCCCAATTACTTTCAAAATTTCTCCTTTTGTGCTGCACAGGATTAAAGCTGCATGCTTCTGGATAAATTCAAAGGTCATTTACTTGAGGTTCTTTTGACAAAATGTTAATTGCTGCAGTCATTTTTTAAAATCTGTTTGAATTAATTTTTTAAAGACTCACTCATAAAGACTTAACTTGTTACATTACTGGATGAATCTGCATTTTGGAACAAATCTCTTTAATTATTAAATGCCAAAAAAAAAAAAATGTTGTACTGTCCCTTGTCGCCACCTACTGGTGTAATGTTGCAATGATATTACTTTCAAACTGATGTTAGTTTCAAAGGGTGATTTAATCTATTTTGATCCATCTCAATCTTTTAACGATTAATCATGCAGCTCTACACAGATATAAATGTCATACTAGTTTGGAATAGTGTTGCACGATTCACCGGTACTAGAAATGTATCACGATACCCTGCCATTAAAAACAGTACGGTTCCACATTTTATTAGTACCAGAACTTATTCAGTATTCTAATTAGAGCCATATTTCAGTATTTGTGTGGACGTGCAGGGCTCGAATTTTGGCACGGGTTTGCTGGTTTTGCACATAATTTGAATCATTCCCGCAGGTCTCGCGCTTACAATGCTGGAAACTCCCGCAAACATTTCACTTTAGCATGTAAATTGTATGAGTAAATTAATCCACACAGATTATAAAATCAAATCAGTCATTTTAAAACTTTCTGCAAGACTAACAGCGTGAGTGATTCAGTGATGCTGTGTCTTCTCTCTCTCAAAGTGCATCAAACGTCACCACATGGTATCTGCACAAGGCAAGCATCAAGTGTGCTGCAGGCAGCGATACTAGACTCTCGCGTTTTGGGAGTTGGGACAGTTGACGGAATTGTCACTTGCAAATCGGGCCAGTGTTGCATTGCCACTAAAGTTTATAATTTGCACGTCTTTTTAAGTCTTCTCAATTTAAACATTCAAGCGATTTTAAACTATTCAGTACTCGCATGCTCTCTGAGAGATGGTTTTCTCTGCGCGCATACATACAGTACAATAAAGCCACCTCTCAAAGTTATTTTTCGCAAATTATATGGCTTTAATGGTTGTCGGTCTTGGTGAGTATCCTCCTACACAGTCGGTTATGTCTTAAATAAACAAACAGTTGAGGAATAACACGTGTAACTGTATAATGGATCCATGCACTAGCTCTTAAAGTGACAGCAGCCTAATATGTGTCTGTCATTAATGTTGATAAAAAAACACATAGCTTTAATTGTAAGAAATCAGGATTAATAGCCTATGTATTTAATACAGGACTAAAAGTGTATCCAGTGTTGTTTTACATTTGATCACTTTTTATTTGGTTTCTGTAGTATTTCTGTTACTGAATACTAGTGTTAGACCTACCCAAAAAAATGTTTTAATTCAAAGATTGAAATCAAGCTTCCTTGTGTAAACTCTTAAGCAACAAAATTACCCCATTGTAAAAACACAAATACAATGAGTGCGCAAACATTTAGGTGAGATAAATGTAATTTAAAAAAAATTGTAATTGCTCCTCACCCAACACCCCCCTTAAATAAATAAAAAATATTAAAATATTTAAGAGAGAAATCTGGTGTGTTCCAATATATTGGATCAGTGCAAGTCTTAAATAGTTTGCGATTTAATTTGCGATTTAATGATAGTCAAACAACAACAAAAAAAGAGAAAAGCATCCACTGCTTGACAGAATAACTTCAATATATTAAGAATCGGTGTAGTTAATTTTTGAAGTGAAGATGTTTTTTTTTTATGTCTTACTTGAATCCTACTGTTGTTAAATATAGACCTACAGTAGCCTACCTGAAATTTTTAAAGCACTGTTTATTTCATTTGTATCTTTCTTATATTGTTTGTCATATTGATTGTTATTCACATCTTTGCTTACTTAAAATATTATAATCATTTTAAATATATTTTAAGATAAAATTAAATAACTATATTGTGATATAAAAAATATTAAATTGCTCATATCATGAAATAAGATTTGTCATATCAAAATACCACCCCTATCCCAACCTGTTCAGAATTGTGAAAGTTTAGCGAATGTGAATGATAATGAATTTTTTTAAATACATTTTTCTTTTACTGTTGTTTTAGTTTTTAGTTTTTTGCCATGGTATCAATTCAGTATTGGTATCGAGATATTTTTTATCAGGTATCGTATCAAAGTCATAATTTTGGTATTGTGACAACACTAGTTTGGAACAACATTAGGGTGAGTAAATCATGACCGAATTAAACTATCCCATTGAATCTTTTGTTCCCTTTCAAAAGCTACGTTTGGCGACTCCATAAATGTGGTCGTCAGCAGGTTCCGGGAGGTGAAGAGGCATGAGGAGGCCTTCGTGAAATTTCTTCCCCACCGTACTCAAGGGAAAGGGCTGTCGGGATTGCACATTTACTTCAAAAGCATTTAGAAGGCCCTTTCACAAAGCAGCTGACAAATTTTACAGTAGACATGTGAAGATGGCATTGCTAACCCACCACAATCTACATTTTATCTCCAGTGTGGGAGATTTTCTTAAGTACTATTTTCTAACCTTCTTGAACACTAAAATATTATTAAGGCACCGCATCAAATGTCCTCAATGGAATTTCACCTGCTCAATGTCATTGAGCGAACAAAGACGTAATCAAAAGATAGGATAAAACCCTTAAATTCTGGCTATTGGTAATGAGCCTGTTTTTCTCCTCCTTTCTCCTTGTACTCAGCCCCCTCCTTGTGGCCTTATTCAGGATTGGTCCTTTTTATTCTCCATTCTGTATTATTATTACATTGATGCCCTTGCACTGGTATAATGTGCTGATATAACATTATTTGGATACCTTAGTTGCAGTAAAAGAGAGAAAAGTCATAATTTACCCTGATTTGAGAGTATCTGTGCAAGCTATAAATTATGAATGCACTATAACAAAACACGGTCACAGCCATAATCGCATTTATCAAAGTAATTGAAGGCATGACACACAGAACACAACAATGTTACAGCATGGTTGCAGTAGCATTTTTTAAGAGGACTACAGGCAGGAGAGGGAAAAAAATGGCCTCTTCTCAGAGGAGCAGAAAAAAAGCAAAAGATATGGGGAATAGTTGTTGGGTGCTGTGGTGAAACCTAATGATTAGGCTGCTGATCTGGTGTAAGCAAAAAAAAAAAAAAAAACTTGCTGATTCTGACCTCTGTTTTGGTCCCAGGGCTTGAAATTTATGCCTATGCAGAAGTCCCAAAGGGAGAAACTGTCTGCCGTGCCTGTGAGCTCAAAGGGGCAAGCTAACTCAACCAAACGATCTTAGAGAGAGGATAACATCCCCAGATAGCAGCTGCCCAAAGCATGTGAGCCATGCAAGGCAAGAGGCCCAAGACTTGGGGCATATCCATAAAAACATGTGTGGATGACTGTTTATGCAACCCCCAGTGCTTTCTAACACAAATAGAAAGAAATAAAAAATAGAAAAAAAATTTAGATACCAGGACGGGTTGAACATCTCGAAGTTACCGTTTCAAATCTAGCTTGTTTAGCGGGGGCATGTACTGCATTGTTTTATTGTTTTATAATATTTAACTGAGGTTCACTTATAATGTTAGTATGATTTTTACATGACCCCTTTAAATGAAGCACTGCCAAATATACTGCATGGTTACAAGAGAGCTATAATAGCTGAATACAATTAATCAATTTGTCTGTTACTTGACTGTTATTGTCACATTCTGTTCTGTCGTGTTTGCACCTGTTCTTGTTATCCTTAATTAGTTAACTTTCATCTACTTGTGTTCAGTTAATTATCGTCACCTGTTTTCAGTTCATCAGTGTTAGTATTTAAGTTCCTTCAGTTCAGTCATTCTTTTTCCGTTCACATCATTTATTGGTGTGTGTAATCCTCCTGCCTGTCTGTACCTTTTGTGTGATATTGTGAGTAAAAGTTTATATTGGAACTTTATGACTCGTGATCTTCTTCTGCCTGCACGCACCGTGACAGATGAACGGACCTCTCTAATTGAGATAAAGATTATGGACTCCCCTGGGCTGCAACTTCTCCTTCACACTGAGAGCAGGCCCTTGTCTGGTTGATCCAGAACGGGGAGCCTCTCCCTCACCGCCAGCAAGCCCGAGGTGCCCACGGAGACCATCAAAGAACAAGAGCCGAATAACAGCAAGGCCCCGGAGTCGACGCAGGCAGGCCAGTCCTCCTCAGAGCCAGGAGCAGACCTGGACCTTATTGACCTGTGGTCCGTGGATCCCATTCCCTCCCAAGTCCCCACCCTCAAGTCGTCTTCTTCGCCGGTCCCATCCGGACATCTTCTGTCCGTATCCCAGCCTGTCCTTACCTCGTCTCCATCGCTGGTTCCGGCCAGTCCCCTGGATCCGTCGGCACCGCTGGTGTGGTCCAGCTCCTCGGCTCTGCCTCAGCCGCTCACTCCGTGCGGCTCATCCTCTACGCCTCAGGCTCTCCCTCCACCAGCGTGGTGTGAGACCGAGTCCCCGGCTACACCTCGGGCCTCCAGGCCCACACCGCCACCTCGTCCTGTCACCCTCACCTCAACCCACCACTCCATCACCTCCGCGGTCCGTCTGCCCGGAAGCTCCGCTGGGCTCGATCGCCACTCCAGGTCGGTCTTCAGCAGTCGATGCCCAGCTACAGCCATGGACTTCCGGGATTTGGGCTGCACCCCTGGACTCCTCCCTTCCTCTGACCTCCCAGTCGGCCTCCCTCACCACATCGTCACCCCGGTCAGCCATCCTCACGTCATCCCCTCAGTCCTGCTGGTCATCGGCTCAGCTCCCGTCTACAGTGCCGCCATTGTCTGTCAGCCGCTCGGTTTCACCAGTTCCTCCACCTCTCACCATGGTTCCGCCTCTGCCGATCGGCCCCAGTGTTCCATCCGCCCCCTCTGTCTGGACTCCACCCTGGTTCCTCCCACCGTCAGCTGCACCATGGTCTACAATTCCACCAACTCCTCCTCAGCACCATACATCACCAGCTCCACACCCTCTGCCTAAACCTCCGCCTTATTCTGTTTTTCTTTTTCTTTTGTCTTCACGGCGCGAGGGCCTTTCCGAGGGGGGCGTAGTCACATTGTCTTCTGTCATGTTTGCACCTGTTCTTGTTATCCTTAATTAGTTAACCTTCATCTACCTGTGTTCAGTTAATTATCGTCACCCGTTTTCAGTTCATCAGTGTTAGCATTTAAGTTCCTTCAGTTCAGTCAGTCTTTGTCCGTTCACGTCGTTTATTGGTGTGTGTAACCCTCCTGCCCGTCTGTACCTTTTGTGTGATCTTGTAAGTTTATATTGGAACTTTATGACTCGTGATCTTCTGCCTGCATGCACCGTGACAGTTATATATGTTGCAACTTGAAACTAATTATTTACTTGTTGCTTTTGACATTTTTATGTATGAAATTAATGTAATTTAAATGACTAGTTAATTTGTTGTAGTTCATGATAAATCTGAATAATCCTTTTGAATTGGATCCTTCTGATGAATCGTTTGATCTAATTTTCAAAAGTAGTCTGAATTATTTGTTTATTTGGACTGATTTGAGTTTAAGTTTAAATGTTTTTTAAGTTTAAATCTTGATTTACTCTTTGGTGTAATTGAGTTTGTTAATTTGTTTGCAGTGGGGTTTTTTTATTTAATTTTAAGTAAGATCTTTTCAGTGAATCAGTTGATCAAGTTCACTAAACTGGTCTAAATGATGTGTTCATGCTTTGCTTCTCGATTTCAGCTCCCTGATTAAATTATACATTTGAAATGTTCTGTTTGTAGCACAAAGTGTATGACTTCAAGTGACTTATAGCGCATATATAGAGCTGCATTGATTACTTTTAATCACACTTTCATGATGCTTTTGAAAGTCATTGTTATTGCTTAGAAAAGTGTTGCTAGTCTTCAGAATTTCTTTTATTTTCCCAGAAAATATGACACCAGGATGAATAGAGGATTTTATCAGACACTCTTATCCAGAGTGATTTACAAACATAGCTTTAATTTTAAAGAAACAAATCTGACAAACTCAAATCATAACTCTTTTAAGCTGTTCCCTTTGACAGTCAAACTCCACGTGAGCATCTCTGGTGTCTGAGGTGCTTTAAGAGAAAATACATTTTTCAAAAATTTCAGGTGCAGGTGCTGAGTTTTTGCTCTTGGAAACCCAATTGTGATTGATTAATTTGTCTTACTCTCATTCTAAAGTGTCTGATAACAAAGCATAAAGGAAGTAACGATGTAGACATGGTATTGCCTATTGCTTGGTGGGATTGCTAACTTCAAGTAGACAACGTTTTATTTTGTTCTGGGTATTTATGACTCCATCAGGACTCGGCATGAGATGCTCCATCTCATTTTGGAGCACATTGATCTATGACAGCTGCTGCTTCACTTTAATCTTATTCCTCATTCACTTATTATTATCAGTTTCCCCAAGAACAGAAATAAAGACAGCAAACAAAACGTGGAGCTAAAGCAAGAGTTAGGTAAAAAAGAAACAGTGAAAAATAGAGGTAAGATTAGATCCCATTATTATAAATTTTTTAGGGGTTAGGTAGAGAAACCTATGATTCTTTTGAACAGAATTCTGAGTTACATCATGCCAAGTAATACTGTGGTAAAGAGCTAATTGCTCTAATGTTTTTCTCAGTGGATGCAATAGCTGCATGATAGTAGAACAAGGGCTTCTTTCATGTGTTGTTTTCCTCATTTCAGGCTTTTGCTATTCTTTGTAAAAAAAAAAAAAAAAAATAGAGTTTTTTATGATTTTAATTGTCAGTTTTTTCATTAATTTTACTACAGTTAAAACTGAACAGAGAAAGACATTTTGTTACATATAACATCAAAATTGAAAAGGAATTCATCATCAGAGCTTAATAAATCTGGGTAGGATCTGATTACAACCTATTATTTGAGTCTTCTGGCTCAATTTTGCCACATTGTTACAGCCACACCAGTTCATTTGTGTGTGAATAATAGGCGGCATGAAGTGTTTTATGCAGTGCTAAAACATGAAGTGATTAAGCCAAAGTATCTGCTTTGCTGTTCACCATGTTTCTGTTACTGTTGTTAAAATAACCACATCATCTGCAACTCATAGGGTGTTTTCACACTGGCAGTTTAGTTCGGAACGGGGCACGGTTCGCATAAAAAATTGCTCATGTGGACCCGGGTGCGTTTGGCTCTAGATACAAATATTAGAGGATGTAGCGCCGAAAGATCATTACCATGTACAGCCCGAGCACTTGTGGTGTGAAGTGAACTGTTCCGTTGTTTTGACGCGCTATTTACTTTAATCTGTAGAAACTGTAAAATGGTGCAATTATGTCCCACAATTCCCAATTTGAATACCGCTGTTTTAGGGTGTAACCCCTTCCTTGCTGTTCGTTTTTCTTTTCTTTTTTTTTACTGCATTGTGGCTGAATTATTGATCTTATTTCACGCATTTGCAAAAACTTGCTTTCTGTTACAGTCACACCAGTTCATATGTTTGGGATGGGGTGGATGAGTCTGTCTGTTTTACACTCTTGATATTTAAGAGTGTCACCCCTTCACTGCTGTGTGCTTTTTTCTGATTTGTAGATTGGACTACAGCACATGTCATCAGAGGAACATCAGAGGGTTAAACTAATTTGGGTTTAATTAGGAACAAATGGTGATCAGTAAAACAATTAGGACATGCTTTTATCTCAAATGAATTACAAATGAGGTAAAAAGTGTAGCTAGAGCAGAACACAAATAAGAAGAGAAGTGTTTTTTTGTTTTTTTTACCGTAATAGGAAGTGGATTTTGTTATGGCAAAACTAGCATGATATTATCTGCAGTTATGCAAGATCATTAAAAAGCAACATTTCCTGAAGGAAACAACAGTGTTTGCAGGAAAATAACAGCTTTATTAGACTGAGGTAAACTTAGACTTTGGTTCTGTCTTGTTAAACAAAATTCAGCAAGGTTAAGACTTGCAGTCTCGACACTCATCTACATCTTGTTTTCTGATGTCTGTGCACAAATCAACACGTAACATGTTGTCTTGCCATTTTTCCATGGTTACATACTTTAATTAGATGAAATAAAAACGACAACAAACACTAGACTTCTGCTCTTTGTTCACACAGGCCGTAGATTCAAAGCAAATGACTGGAGTGTCAACCTGAGCAGTTAACTTGCATTTAGGAGATGCTTCAGACTTGGTTTCATAGTGTGGTAAAGAACGATTCTAGAGTGGGTGGCAGGAAAGAGAGAGTATGCGCCTCTACTGTCAAACGAAAGTCTATTGATATTAATCCCTTGAAAGCTGTTTTCTGCTATAGGATTGGTGACAGAGGAACAAGGCTTAGTGCTCTCCGAAGCAGAGATGAAACACCTTGAACAGGTGCTTGAATGTAGAATGACTTTTTGCTGAAATACAGAGAACTTTTCGCCATTTTTAAATTAAATTCACTAAATTCATTAGAAGGCATTTACTGAGGGAGGTATTGTGATATTGCAAGATCTTACCTTTACTTTTTTTTTGAAAACACCCTAGTTAAAAGATAATATTAAATCCACCTCTCAACATTTTTGTGCTCTTCTATACAGTCAATGAACTGTTTTATGCAAGATCAGCAGACTGTGTCCTGAACACACGCATACAGAGCGGGTCATGGTATTAATAGCACCTGGATGCTTCTGTGTTGTCCTTGATGGTGCATTTGCCATTACTCCAGTGTTTATTTTGGCCCGAGCACCTGGTGCGTCATGGCATCTTGCGTTCCCTTGGGTTGAAACAGTGGGCCGCTCATCCTGTAATTCATTGCTCCACTCACCTGTTAGTTAGAGAAAGATGCATGGCCTCCATGGCACAACAAGATGGATGATCAAAAAAAATACACTAGCCTCGGCTACCCTGGAGGTGACCCAGACATGCCTAGCAAAGGGAAGCTTAAACATGCTCTCGCTTTTGCAGTGAAGGAAAGGTCATGATCAGCATTGCCACAGCCACTTAGTATGTCGCTCTTAACTTATCTGTCATCAGACAGAATCCTCTTCAGGAGAGAAAGAAGATTTGCAAGATTGAGAATAGGTTGGAGAGTTTAGATCCAGTAATTGTTCAATTTGCAAGCCTCAGTGCCTTAAAGGTGCATTAAGCAAGATTCTGAGTTTTTGCAGAACTATGCCACCTCTGGCGGCAAGTGAAACTGCAGCCAGAGATGTGCACGCTCATGGACCACACGCACACGCACGCTTGCACGAGCACGAGCTGTTCATAACCAAAGGAGCATCAGCCGCAAATCTTTTGTTTACAATCATAATGTCTTCAGAGGTAATAAAGTTATAAATCTGCAAGTCATTTTAAATTTGTGAAAGGAAAGGCAATTGAGTAAATTACACACTTATGTGTGAGGGAAAAACGGGGGTAGTAGAAAACTTAGTTTTTTATTTCCATCTATCTCCATGTTGAACTGTGTTATGTGTTTACTGTATCCACTTATGATTGTATTATTATGGAAACACGTTCATGAACAATATAAGTTGTTACTTTGTAAAAGCTCAAAGCACAGTCGGTCAAAAAAGTACACTCAATTGTCTCAAGGTAATAAACAATTAAATGGCACTATGACGTTACCATAAAAGCCAAACAGGCTAATCCGCCGAAGATTTGCGGGGGTTTAGCCTGTTTTATTGATCTGCTAAGTAGCATATTCCAATAGCAATACATCCTAATTAAGCAGTAATTTGCTCAAAATTTGTGTCTAATTATCGAACTTATATATCAGCATTTTATATCACACTCAAGATATTTGAACTGTTTTAATCGAATAGCAAATCATTAAACTACATGTAGCGCAGATTTATTTAGTAGATATTTTGCCAGGGACAATACACACTGATGAACATTTATGTGAAATGTGTCAATACTTTTCAACTGCTGTCCCTGGGCAAGGTCACAGTAGTTCATACATTTATAAGACAAAAAAAGGGTAACTATACACAACATCGATACACTTCCTGTTTACTCTCGTCTTATTCCGACACCTGTCTGAGTCCAATTTTGCCCTTTTGGTTGCACTAGAGACAAGTTTTCTTTTTTTTTATCTTGCGTGGAGTTTGCGTTGGTGTTTGAAATGAACTACAAGCAGGTCTCTTACAATCCATCTTCTACGGAGAATGCCGGCGAATACACAAACCTGCCAGACATAGCTATGTGAGTGTGCCGTGAACGCGCATGACGTCACGCCCAGTCTAAAATTCCGGCCCGAATCCCTCTTATTTATTTTACTTTACAGGATTATAGAGACAATCTCAGTGATCAGAGAAGGGCTCATTCAGCCCATCAGGCAATTGTTTAAGCATGTATGGGTTAGAAAATGGGTATTTTTAACATGAAAAGTTGCTTAATGCACCTTTAAACTTGAGATATTTGTGATGTGGTCTGTGAAGCTCTAACCTGGATGTTATTGTTGACACACCTTGATGTTCTTTCTTGTGTTCGACCGATACTGGATTTTACCGATACCGATATTTAGGTTTGACCGTACGTGCCGATAACCGATTAATCAACTGATATTTTTTAAATGGATACTGGATATATAAAAAACCATAACACTCCAAGTAAACCAGTGCTGAACTGAATATATGATATATATGAATATATTAAAATGTGAAGTTCTACAGAACGAATTCTACAGAAAATAATTTAAACATTACAATATTACAGGTTTATACATCTTTAAATATCTGCAAAGGCCAGAGCATTAAAATTGCATAAATGTATATTACATGTATAGTCTCTCACTTGATTTGCTTCTATATTAGAACACTTGATGATTATCTAATCAAAATAACTATGTATTGCAGTGATACAAAATTATAGAATCGAATGCGTTTCTGATTTGTTTGTTTCTGTCGGCTGTATGAACATCAATGTTGAGAAAGCAATCACGTCACTAGCTTTAAATATGCAACTTCGCTGGCTAATGAATCCATAAAAGTGACCATCTGGATATATAAACCAATGCAAATAGATGGTAACAATTGCGACATTAAACATTTTGGTCAGGTTTGCATGTGTTTTTGTCACATTGTTTTAACCGCTTGAATGTCAGTCCTTACAGCCTCGACGGCAAACATACTTCTGTTCTTTCTGTGCTAATGCAGAATCTTGTCAACCAATTAATTACTCTTTAATGATATGGCAACATGGACTGTAGTGTTCTGTATTCATACCGTTTCACTGTCGGTGTTTTAAATGCGCATCTGAAGTGTCAGCGCTCTCCGCGCAGCCTCACGTGTAATAAACACGCGTGCCAGTGATTCGTTTTTGTTTGGCCTCTAGAGGCCGCCCTCACTCTGTAAAATGCTAGCAGTCTCTTTCTCAGTGCTCTGATACTGTGTAATGACAGCGCACTTTTCTCAGCCGCTCCTGCAACGGACACAACCCGGAAAAACTATCGGTATGGATTTTTGGAAAATAATGGATATCGGCAAAACCGATGAATCGATCAACCTCTTGTTGTTTCATCCAGGTTGAGAAGTCTACAAGGCATGGTGAGATCAGTGCAGCCACTGTGCAATCATTGGACTGGAACGTGAAAGCAGAGTGAAGAAAAGCTGTGTAGCCTGTGTTGCACTGGTCTCTTTGTGTTGAAAGACAGAATCTAACCCAAAATTAGTGTAGCAGGAGCAGTGGGAATGCAAAGTTGCCACGATTTTCTCCTCTTACCAGCAGTGAGAGAAATCGCATGTGTATATTTGATCTGAGGGACAACAGTAATATACAGTACCTACTGCTGTAAATGCTGCTAATATGAATCAAACAACAAAATAAAAACAGAAAATAACTCACTGCTTTTGATTGAATAACTTTAGTAGCTTTAATAATAATACATGTCTTACTTGAATGCTGCTGTTAAATGCTCTGGCGAGGAGATAAACATGGTGGACTGTGTACAGCTCACTCAGGGGAGGAGCTAAGCTAATAGAGGAGATTCTGTTGTTAGTCGTGGGCAGGGCCGGTTCCAATGTGATGTCACATTGGCGTACATTCCTGAATGGCTCATTTTGAGACACTGTATCAGATTTATGGGGAAAATAACAAACGGAATGAATGGATTTTTACCACAATAGAGTGGTTGTGTACACACACATAATTGCATTCAAAAACAATCTAAAAGTGAATTTTGCATTATAGATACCCTTTAAAGTTTTTAAAGAGTAAGCAAATAAACTCTTCCAAAATATCTTCGCCACTGCTTTCTTGTCTATCTCCTGTTAATCCCTGATGAATGAGGTTGAAAGTTTTTTTTTTGTTTTTTTGTTTTTGTTTTTTTAACACATTTTCAGTTATAGTTACTGCTTTGTTGCTTGCCCCTAGATGTAGCCAAGGACTCACTTTTTAAAAGTACTGTACCAAAAAAAAAACAGCCTTAACCTTTCACAGAGGATGATGCTTTTAACGATTCCCATTTGTATAAGTCCTGTTTACAAAGCAAAAATGTGAGGGCTATGTAAATGAATCGTCTTCCTGCAATACTTCCATCTCATTTTACCATTGATTGACAAGACTAATGGCAATACACTTGTTATAATTTCTATCCTTGCACATAAAAAGGTGGGAGATAAAAAACAGTAAATCCTTTATTGCTTGGAGAATCCTTGGAAACAAGTGTAAGTCTGATGAAGCATGTCACTAATATCTTTTCATCGTATAGCAAAACAAAAAGATCATTAAAAAATGTTTTTCTGGAAACTGTTGAGATGGGATCGTTGCAGTTTAAACCAGTACTTGTAAGTAATGAGACCAGAAGCATTGCATAATGAATATGAGAGCAATCATTTAAACCATTTGTTGTTGAATAATTGCAGTAATCACAGTAATCACACTTCACAATAGTACACTGTTCATCTGTAGATTGAAGCAAAACCGGAATCAAGCCAACACAATAAGTTGAATTATGGATGAAAAGAAAGCAATTCATAATATTCTGAGCATTTTAAGAGCACACACAGAGAGACACATAGTCTTCTCAGTTAGTTTCACCATTCGTTCATATTGTTATGTTACATATGACACTAGGGAGGGATTGGAGGAAATAATCCAGGGAAGAAAAAACTGGGAAAACTAGGTAAATAAATGAACATAAGTTTAATCCTTTCAGGTGTTTCTTGCAAGGAAATGGAGGGAGTGCACTTACTAACTACTGAGCTGTTTAATTAGGTGCCCTGCTGCTTTTTAACGAGGGCACTTAGGAGGGCACTGTGGCCCTGGACTGCGGCTGCCCTGCTGATCAATAGTGGAAGGCAGTGTGTCACAAATGTAAGCCTGGACCGGACAACAAGATGAGCGATGCAGAGGCGGCGGGGTGCCAGGGCACACACTCTGCAGGGACAGTAGGCTACAGATTCACATGGCGCAGGGAGGGGGGGAGGCCAAAAGCCAGTTTTAATTGAAGCCAAGCAGAGTAAGCGTTGATAGTGCAGCCTTTTATTTTGTAGCAGCTTTTACTGATTTGTTTGTTTATGTTGACATCTCATTAGTTATATTGATTAGGTGGGGGGAAAAAGTGGCACTAATTTCATATTCATTGCTTGGCCTGTTTTTATGGAGTCAAAGCTACGGTTTATTGCCAACTTCCACGGTTCCTTTAGTGCCGCTCCGCTCATTAAACAGTGTGTTATTAAACCCATTTATTTCCAGTAGATAGACTGGGAACATTTTGTTTTTGCTCACTAAAAGAAAGCTACCTAAAATGATTTGCTAATATACATACTCAACCTGAGCCATGACTTCATCATTTGACCAGTGTACTCTGCAATCTACTTTTTTCCCTTTATGCTTTTACATTCACTAGGCTGAAAAAAAATCATAATTTGCATAAAGCCTTCTCTTTCAAATGCCTCTGATTTAACTTTAGAATTTAGGTTGTAATTAGCTAAGACTCGTTATCAGCATATAATTATAAAATAATGTATATTTATAAATACATTATTTTGGTGTTTTCATGAATTATTATTATTGTTTTAGATAATCAGTTTGCATTTTTTGTTTAAATCTAAAATTGCTGTTTTCAATTTAATCTCAATCTCAATTTTTTTTTTTTTTTTTTACAAAATATGTTTTTACAAATTTGATGAGAAAATTGTTTTAAATAATCAGTTTCTTGAAATCTAAAATCACCTTTCTCAATTAAAAAAAAAGTGATTTTCTTTTTAATTTCTTTGCAAAAAGGTTGCTTTTAAAATCAAAAAAAAAAAAAATAGTCTATTGTTTGCATTTCATTTGTGTTGTGTCTAGCCAACAACACAACATTGTGAGGAGCACAACAACATTTCTCTATCTATTTAATTTAACGCAGAAGCAAGCTATTTCCTGTGAACGTGTTCCATTTCATTAGCGGCTATAGGTAAATAAGACTAACAACGTGCAGTAAACAATAAATATATGTGCTATACAAACTAGTGTTGATTATGATGTTTATGATAATGAATATTATCAAGCAGCATAAACTGTTTTTGCACTGCTAAACTAACGGCTGACGCCAGAAGCCTTGCACATACAATCTTAAAATGGCCCGCTCTTACGTTAAAAAATAAGGTGAAGACAAAGTGTGCACTGTGCAGTGACCTTCGAAAACTAACTAAATTACATGGTATCACCTTTGATGCCAAGTTAGAAAGAGAGCGAAACCAAGGCCGTTTATCCACCGGTTAGTGCAGAGCGGACAGCTTTGAGAATGAAAAAAGAGGAGCGGAAAGAGAAAAAAGGATTCCATTTCATCTCTGCAGGAACATGACAGAGGAATAAAAGCTATACTAAAGTTCAATGGGGCCTGTAAGTTTCTCTTCCTCCCGCAATTTGTCACAAGCTGAGAGGTCCATCCGATTGGTGCACTCAGGTGTCCGGATGAGTGCCTGAGGGGTTTGGTCAGGCGCACAGATATGGTTCAGCGGGTCGCCATGTGCCATACAGGCTTGTTGTAAGGCCGTGTTATCAGATGTAGGATGCAACCTTTAGTTCCCAAGACTGAACTGCTGGCATAATTGATATTCCTCTCTGCTTTACAATTGAAGGTTGAAAATAGAAGGCCACATTCCTTGAGAGTATTTGGCTGGAGTTGGGTCGTTTAAAGCTTTTTGCATGAACATTTTAAACCTGGTTTTACAACAACCCCAAAAGTATATCTGTCTTTATTTAGTGCCAAGTGCCAAACGATACCTTAATTCATTTATCATACTTGATGATTATGCACTTATAAAACATTATATGGTGTACTGTGTGCCCCGTGCAGCAATGTTACTGTTGATGATTTTGGGACATCATCATATTTTTTTTACATAATTACGAATAAAACAAAATGTAAAAGTTAAAACAAACCTACAGTAATGCTATTAATATAGTGGACATGGTACTTAATCAAGTCCGATGCCAGCAGGAACTCATTACTCAATACATAAAACACTTTCAGTAACTTAGGGAACTTTGCATGAGAAAATACCAAATGTGTAATGCTTGTTCTCCTTCTGTGTTCCCAGGAAGTGCAGCGCACGTATTTTAGTGAAGGGAGAAAGTTTGTTTCTGTGTCAACCTTGTCTGCACTGTCTGCAATATTTACACACGGCATTCTGACTTCAAATGAACCTCATAAATTACTGATTGGAAATATTCTTCGTTGGTAGCAACTTTGATGGATCACACAGTATTGTATTGATTTGCTGTTTTCCCTCAAGCACATAGATTATTCTGGCACTAACATGCTTATTATTGTTAACTTGTTAGCTTAGCTACAAAGTACACATGAATATTGGGTGCACTGTTGCCATAATACATCTTCAATGAACTAGAACTACTCTCTGCATTTCAGTTTTTTCACTCATCTCTGTTCGCCATATTGGTTAAAGTTTTCCCGAGCTTTTTGAAATGTGTGCCTTAATACCTCAGACACTGCCTGATATTTTGGATGAAAAGAGGTAAGGACGTGACAATCTAAGGCAGGCTTCACTTTGAGTGTGTGCTTATGATAAGTGCTTATTATGAGTTTCTAAAAAGAGAAAGCCCTTGTGAACTCTTTAAAAGGTATTTTGTCCTTTAGAATGTGTTTTTAGTCACTAATTTTGCTTTATTTCTTCATTGTAATAGAAAATACTCTTTTGATTGCTCAAATTAAGGAAATAAGAAAAAAAATAAACATTCACCGTCCTTGTTGGTAAAAATAAATGTTTCATAATAAAGAATCCTGGTAGGATAAACCGATTTGAATGTTTCAATAAATTAGATTATATTTAGATTTGAATTTAAGGACCATTCTCTATAAAAGAAATGTAAACTGCTGTTGTAGGGGTGTACGATGTCACGATTTTTGATCGTGTATGATTAAAATGTCTCCACGATCTGCTTTTGAAGAAATATCGTAGTATCGTGCTACAGTGTTATTCTATCATTTGCAGTTCTGGCGCCTCCGTCCCAACATAGGCTACTATACAATGCGACCGTAAGCAGAGGTCGAGTTACACTCACAGGGTACTGCAATTCACAAAAGTTCATTATTTGCATGTGCTTTAAAGCCTTCCCGGTTAAACATTTGCGTGCTGATGTGCTGTTCTAACATGCTCTTTTCTTTTCTTTTTTTCGTACACCCGAAGCGCACAGTCACTAAAAGTCTGTCAAACAGCGCGTGGTTACTGGACGTTATCTTTCGAGTCTTATTGGGTTAATACTGTCTATTACACACAAGGTTTACATAAACACAGTTGGTTATGTCTAAAGTGAAAGCAAACATTTGAGAGAAAATCGGGTGCGTGTCATATACGTACATATTAGATGCGTGCCAGTCTTAAAGTGACAGTTGCCTAATAGTAAACATGCTACCGCTTGTCCTGAAAGGGATAGTTCACCCAAAAATGAAAATGATGTCTTTATTTACTCAGTCTAATGTTGTTCCAAACCTGAAAAGAGGTAAGGACATTACACAATCTTAGGCAGGCTTCACTTTGAGTGTGTGCTTTTGATAAGTGCTTATTATGAGTTTCTAAAAAGAGAAAGCCGTTGTGAACTCTTTAAAAGGTATTTTGTCCTTTAGAATGTGTTTTAGTCACTAATTTTGCTTGAGTGCAATTCACAAAAGTTCATTATTTGCATGTGCTTTAAAGCCTTGCCGGTTAAACATTTCATTTGCGTGCTGATATGCTGTTCTAACATGTGCTTTTCTTTTTTTTTTCGGACACCCGAAGCACGCAGTCACTAACAGTCTGTCAAACAGCGCCTGGTTATTTATTTATTAACTTCTAAAAAACAAAGAGAAAATCACTCGCTGCTCTGAGAACTTTAATAGTAGCTTTAATATGCCGGTGTCCGTGTCCATGCTGGAGCATCCATTCTGGTGTCTGTGCCGTAGTGTCCGTGTCCGGTGTCCATGCCGGAGCCGTAGTGTCCATGCCAGAGCTGGATTGTCCGTTCCGGATTGTCTGTGCCAGAGCTGGATTGTCTGTTCTGGTGTCCGTCAGAGTGTCCGTTCTGGAGCCGGAGTGTTCGTTCTGGAGTGTCCGTTCCAGTGTCTGTGCCTGTGCCTGTATCCGTGCCGGAGTGTCCGTTCCAGTGTCCGTGCCAGAGTGACCGCTCCAGTGACCGTTCCGGAGCCGGAGTGTCCGTGCCGGAGTGTCCGTGCCAGAGCTGGATTGTCTATTCTGGTGTCTGTCGGAGTGTCCGTTCTGGTGTCTGTCCCAGTGTCCGTGCTGGAGTTTCCGTGAGCCAGATTGTCCGTGCTGGAGTGTCCGTGTCTGAGTTTCCGTGCCCGTGCCGGATTGTCCATTTCGGTGTCTGTGCCGGAGTGTCATTGTCTGGTGTCCATTCCGGAGTGTCCGTCTCCGTTCTGGTGTGTCCGTGCCGGAGTGTCCGTGCCCATATCGCCCACCACTATGCTGTTGGTACTTCAGAGGTTATTCAAAGCACTGTTTTCTGAAATAAATCATGTCATAAAAAAAACAACTATTTATTATAGTACTTATTCTAGCTGTTAACCATTATTGACCACCTAAGAGCTGTTTTTTCAACTAGGTCTTAAAGAACTACAGTGTCTCCAGGCATCTCTCTGTCTCTTTGAACACTCCTAACATTAAAAATACTTCTGTCTCAAAAATAAATAACAACAACAATAATAAAACAACATTAAAACATTGGCAATGATTAGCAAAGTTTTTAAAAGAATACTGAGCACGGATTGGATTTGAATTTTTGGGCATAAATGAGAATTGTTATATTTGGCAAACATAAACCACTGCTTTACAACAACACTTCGTCTTAACCGTGATGCATTGTGATGAGAGTTTTATTATTTGGGGCTGGCAACCATTAGAGAACTGATTTGTGTATTGCACTGAACATTTTACAAAGCAATTTTAGAGTTTTGCACAAAGGCTCATGCAAGCCCCTGCTGGTAGTTTACTATATCACTGATTTTAAAAAAACATCTTTCTTCATTGACTAGTTGACCATTCAAACTTAGCCCGTTCAAAAGTCTTATTAATGGGCCAAAACATGTTTTTAATTAAATCTAGTGTGGGATGGGTAGGGGTTAGGCCATAGACAATTTCGTTAACCTGATATAAAATCAGTGGAGGTCTATGTAATGTCCTCACTAATATAGTGAAACTTAACAAATGTGTGTGTGTTTAAAGGTAGGATAGGCGATTTCAGAGAGGCTAGCAAAAACAAACTAGCTTTGAAAGCTTGAGATCCCACCCTCCCTTCAGAGCCCTCTCCAAGGCCAAGCTTCCTTCAAAACGCAAACACGCACAGCAAGAGTCTGCAAAATGTCACCAGACGAGAGACTGCGTTAAATTGCCTCAATGTCTCAAAGAACATTTTTCAAAGAACATTACAATAATAATTAACATGAAAAACAAAGCTCCTACTTGTTCCACCTGACTGTGAAGAGAGTTTCAACCAGTATAACAAAAAGTTTTTATAAAAAAAGTTGCCTACCCTACCTTTAATATATTTTAAAATGTATTTATTCTTGTGATGGCAAGCTGAATTTTCAGCAGCCATCACTCCAGTTTTCACATGATTCTTCAGAAATCACACTAATAGCCTAATAATCTGATGTTTTGGTCCTCAAATAGGATTTTTTTATTATTATTATATCAACGTTAAAAATGGATGTGCTGCTTAATATTTTTTTGTGGATAGTGTGAAACAATTTTCTTTTTAACAGAAAAATCGAATGTAGATCATTCTTCTAACTTAAAGGTTTAGAGTGTAGAGTCATTTTTGAAGGGTTTACCTTGCATATTGAGCTAGGTTAGCATCCAACAAATTGTGCATGTCACCTTTAAACAAAAGGGAACTTCTTACATAATTATTACAGTACTGCAGATAATTGTAAAGGTTTAACAAATGTCCCCTCCCCAGAAGTGAGAACAGCTCTCCTGCAGTCTGTTAGCTCAAACTAGCCATTAAACCAAACCGTAGCTCCAGTCATCTCCTACTCTCTGGACACACGCTGGGACTCTGAGTACCCCACACAGCTCGCACTATGCCCAGTGGAGAAAAGACTGGAATGAAGGACCAGTGGAGGGGAAGTGAGCAGGGAACGAGGAGGAAGATTGGAGAGGGAGGAAAGGCAGCTTGCCAGAGTCCATGAGGCTATGAAAGAAAACTTGAACATAAGACAAACAGGGGAATTGTGCAATGCAAGACCCCATTATGATTGCTATAATTTGAAAGTTAATCTATGTGTCCATCAGCTTGTCTATTATTATATTTAGCTATTCATCTATCTTTTTCCATCCCTCTAATCCACCCCTTCTCAGTCTGTTTTTCACTTCCCCTTCTGTGTACCATTGCTCATTCCTCTTTTTTTTTCTCTCCACCCTTGTCACCAGATTTGTTACTTAAGTGCTGATTAACTCCCTGTGTGGTGGAAAGATGGAGGGGCCGGTTGAGGTTTAAATTAAATGCCCTCTCTCCTCTTCTCTCCTTCAGCAATCAGTGCATTCAGCTCCCCACTGCCACAATCTGTGGCAAATCTCTTCAAAGTTGCAACGTTTCACAATCTTTGGACGGGAACTTCTAAACAAGTTCATCCTTTGGGATTGTGATCTGTACATAAACTGACATGACCAATTACACAAAATTACTGTGCTAAATATTTTAAGTTTATGGTATTGCACTCACATGTTTTTTTATGTGAACATGATTGTCTTATTCATGGTGTGTGAAAAACAGAATATAAATGTGAATAAGACTTAGAAACCCTCAGAGTAAAGAATAAAAAAGGTAATTGTGAGAGTTAAAAAAGAGAAATAAAGCATTGTAAAACACCAGCAATATAGCGTTTCCTTGGTTACCGCTATAATATACAGATGTTAAGTGTATAACCCCCCCATTTAACATTTTATGTTATTAGAATGATGGCGGCAGAGATATACAAATATTTAGTTTATATTGAAATATATATAAAAAAAATATATATATATTGACAGCAACAGAAAAATGGTTTGGCCATAAAAATTTTGGGATGTTTAAAAACAATTATAATAAAGAAAACGAGAGTGTTCCATTCACATGTGGAAATCAAATTTAAAGATCAGTAATATACCAACATCAGTTTCATATGAAATATTTTAAATAAGTCATTATCCTAATCAAATGCATCAATAGCCATATTAGCAGCAGTGGAAATGTATAGTTCCAGAGACACAGGAGCTTATTAAAAGTGCCTTTGTGATAAAAATTAACAACACATAATGCGGCTAAAATTGTCATTTAATTTTGATCGGCTCATCTGAATATACAGAAACCCATAATGGTCCTGTTACATAAACAACACATTGGGTTTTACCTAAATGCCATTTAGTGGGTGCCACCAACAATTGCATATGTCAGGCCCCATCAACATTTTTAGAATGTTATTTTATTTTGCTGTGTAATCAGCTACAAACTCTGTCTGAAATGCTGAAAAAGTTGTTTCAGGTTCAAATGATCCCTTTTAGACCTAAACAAACTCCAATGGGCCAGAAGGACAAGAGCAATGTGATTTGAACACTTTGAAATCATAAATGCGTTATTAGTTGTTTTTAGACTGCAGGTTTAATTGAATGGACAGTAATGCTCCCAGACAGACAAATTCAGACATACCCAATACAAGAGCAATTTAAAAATGCATGTAATGTTTGAATTCAAACGGCTTTGATTGGTATGCAAGGTCACACGCTCACTCTCTTTCTCTCTTTCATTCCCGCAGACTCAGAAAAAGACGGCTAAGAGTGGGACTTCATTGCTAGATACTGTATGCATGCATATACAGAGGCTTTCAGCAAATCGCTACAGCAAACACACTTTAATGGCATTGCACATACTGAGAGAGGCTGTTGGTGGTGATAAGCATGGTGCTTTGTCTATATTGCACACACTCTCTCTATATTCTCTCTCTCTCTCTCTCTCTCTCTCTCTCTCTCTCTCTCTCTCTCTCTCTCTCTCTCTCTCTCTCTCTCTCTCTCTCTCTCTCTCTCTCTCTCTCTCTCTCTCTCTCTCTCTCTCTCTCTGGAGGAGTTGGAGGCAGGAAAGTTTGTTTCTACTGTTTGCTTATACCTATTAATTTCATATTTTTTCCTGACTCCTCAAATTTTGGAATATTGCATTTGTTACCATGATGTGCTCTTGACCATTGGGAAACAATGGCTGTGAAAATACAGCCTGCAGGTTTTCAGATTTATGGGGTTTGAGTTCTTGCTTGACTGACTGTTTTTAAATGTGAAACTTTTATTTCTAAAAAATAGGGATGCACCGATCATGATTTTAATTGCTGTTGCTCATTTGTTCATATTAAAGGCCAAACTGACTTAATAAATATCGGTATCCATTTGAAATTAGAGGGAACTACTGCAATTTAATCATGATCCAAACAAATATGTTACACACATGTAGCATGAACATTTGTTTTTGGTTTAAATAAGATTGTATAATTGAAAGATTATATATTATATAAAGATTAAAGATAAAAAAATATATACGGATGTAACCCCGTTACTCAATAACATCCGTTGCTCCCACCAACTCAATATTTATATTTATAATATTTCAAGCATCGTGAACAGTGAACTTGCTGTGCCTGGTACAGTATTGTCTCTTCTGGCATGCATGTGCTCTCCTCTTTGCGTACGTATTCAGCAGGTCCCGTCTCTATCCTTTGTTAACATCCTGTGTTAACAGACATCGTATTTCCACACAAATTATTAATTATAATATTAATGCAGTTTGTGTGCAAGTCCGGAACCGAGATTTACCTAAATAAAACAAAAAAAAATGGTTCTGATTGATGGCTGGTTGATGCATCTCTATACATTTTTTTTTTTTTAAATCAAGAATGATTGACACTTATTAGATTGATTTACTTTAACAAGAACGATTTTATTTAGTAGTTTTGTTGGGATGGAGATTGTTCGAATAAAGAAACTGATCACAAGTCTGATGCATGAGTCACGACAACTGATTCAGACTGAAATAATCTGAGATATCAGTTTCTGTTGTTAGAAAATGTGCAGAGCAATCACATATTCGTAAGGTTGCTGACAGCTGAGTTATTCACAGAATTTTAAGGGGGCTCTTACTTCTCTTACTGTTCTTCCTCTATATGCAGGAGCTCATAAAGAATAGGTTCTTTAAAAATAAATGGGGCAAGAGTTCAGACTAAGAGAGCAGTGCTATCAGAATTTATGAGAATTAGTGGGAATTTTATTTTCTAAGTCAGCTGCTATTGTTTTAACACTAGAAAAGGTAGACACTGGTTGGGTGCTATAGGTTAAGGCGGAGGTGGGACTGTATAATTTTTGCAATGTAATGACAACATCTGTGTAGATATAGCTGCTGAATGGAACCGTATAGAGGATTTTAAAATAGTGTAGTGCTATGAGGTGTTTAATGGCTCATGCTACTTTACTGTTTTTCCAAACATTTTTGGAAAACATGGCAACCATTGGCAAGAATCTGTAATATTTTAATATGGAAATGACTGGAAATAACAATTTTTTTCCCTCTTTTTGTGAGTAGTTTACTTGTTTGTGGGAAGAGTGCAGGTCACAAACTGCTGTGAAAATCAATGGTGAGAGGTTGTAAAGATGCACATTAGAATTTTATGTCAAAACATAACATAAACGTAACACAAAGTCAACAGTTCAAAAGTTGCAAAGTTAAATTGAGACAATGGATATACTGAACTCAGTACAGAAATGTTGGAGCAGTTATTGCATGAAAAGTTAAATGTGCTTTAATAAAGTCAAGAATATATTCAGTTAATAGGCACTTTGAATATAAGAAAGAGATGGTGGCTCATAGTGATTCTTTCTTTAAATAGGAAAAAATTATTCAGCATAAATGTGCTTCATTTGCAGGGCCCCAATGAAACATTTATAATTTAGAAGAAATGAGAAGGCTGACAGTGGACTTTTATTCTGAATTGGACTGTGTATTGTGAGTGCTGCAGATCTGTTACAGGACCTTCCACCAAGAGGTCAAAGTTTAGCTCGTTAGCATGGCCCTGTTACTGCTGGTTAATGCTGAAACATCAAAAAAGCGTCTTTCTCCATTGATGGCCATTCAAAAGTTGAATAAACTTAAATAATGGTTGTTTAGAATTAATTTATTTAACAATAAAGTTAAATATAGTTGTTTGGATTGTATTGCTTGGCGGCTCAGGTAATATGGCAGACATCAAATCGTACTCCAGGGACGTCTAACGGCAGCCAAGCAGCTGACATTGAGATTAATGTGAATGCTATGGCTTTCTGCAGGTATTAGAGACCTACCTCCCTTCCACAGTAAGAACCTGAAAAGAGAGGGACTTTAGATTGTGACATAAGCTTTCAGGAGCTTACAGATGCAGCTAAGCAGATCTCGTTGGGATGTTCATCTGGGATTGAGAGGTTTTCTGCTGAGTTTTAGCATAATTTTTGGACAACTTCCTTGAGGGCTCCTGAATCCCTCATGAGCACCTGCCAACAGGCAGTGTTTTCCAAGCTACCAAAAAGGGATTTGAGGACTTTTATCAAGCTGAATGTCTGCCTCTTTATTGTGCATTTAATATTATCAAATTGCATAGCAAATAGACTTAAATGTTATTTGGATACAATTATTAGAGACATACTAGTTTTGTTGTAACATGGACAATCATTTAGCCTAATGTTTTTATGCCATGGGTGAAACATTTAAATTCGGATAATTCTGTTTCTAAACATTTTTTATCAAGGATGTCATGGTTTACTTTCTGGGCACATACTATTGTCATTGACCTACTTTTATAAGTGATACTGAACAGAAGGTTAATTATACTGACATATTATGGATATGACATGGCAGCATTTATAAATGAACACACATAAGTATTGTAGATATACGCAATCCATGCGCAAGACACCTAACCTCAGCTGCTCCCGACGAGCTGGATGGCGCCTTGCATGGCTGACACCGCCGTCGGTGTATGAATGAGTGAGTGAATGTGAGGCTATGTAAAGCGCTTTGGTGGCCATAGGTCTGTGAAAGCGCTATATAAATGCAGTCCATTTACCATTTATACGATGTTTAATAGGGAGCCAGTGCAGTTGACAGAACCGGGCTAATGTGGTCATACTTCCTGGTTCTGATAAGAACTCTAGCTGCTGCATTTTGGACCAGCTGTAGTTTGTTTATTAAGCATGCAGTGCAACACCCCATAATAGTAGGGATGCACCGATGCATCGGCTGAACATCGGTAACGGCCGATATTTGCCTCGTTAACTGCCATCGGCCATCGGGAAATAAAAATGACATTCGCCGATGTCACATGGGCGTCAGTTTGGTTTGATATGCTGGGGACAGAGACGCATTCGGAAGTGCATTTTCAGAAGTGCTGGGTACAATGACGCATTTATTTATTTATTTTCAATGAGAAAACTCCTTTTCTCGAGAAAAGAACGACCATGGTGTGTAGCAGAAGAAGCGGCGGAGTATGCACGATCCGCGAGTGCTGAAGACGTTCTGCACGGCTTTGTGCAGGAGGACACAAATGGGCGGCGACTGCTTCTTCCAGTGGCGGGAGCTTTTCCCTCAGCGCCGTCAACAGATAGAGCGTTAACTGTACACACCGCCGCCGACTTGAGCTGCAAAGAAACTCTGGCCTCCCTGTCAAGGACTCTTGTCAAAAAGTACGGGGAAGCTTGACCGCTCTGAATAGTGAGTGAGAGCGCGCGCGCGGTCGGGGCTCTCTCTCTCTCTCTCTCGCAGAAGAGCGCGTGCGCGCTTAAAATTTAATATTTTGGTATGAACATTCACCCGTGTTTTTTCCCTCATAAATACGAACACGAAAAATAAAATGAATATTATAATGTTTTTTTTGTTGGGTCAGACAATGATTACCAAATTTCTCTCTCATATTGCTCTTCATAACAACTGAAAAAGAACTTATAAATAAGGTTATAACTGTCAACCAGAAAGTGACATTAAAGGTTTTTTTTGTTTCATAAATTGGTCTGATTGAATTTGTGCTCATTCTAGGATAGTGTGATCAAGAGCCGAAAGACTTGTATGTTTCCGTGGCACAAAAGAAGGAATAAATAACAAAAAGAAAAAACATCGGCATCGGCCATCGGCCAAGTTGTTATGTTAAACATCGGTATCGGTATCGGCCCAGAATTTCCCAATCGGTGCATCCCTACATAATAGTATTACAATAATCTATCATTGATGTAATGAACACATGGACTAATTGTTCTGCATTTTTCATTGAAATCATATGATGTAATTTAGATATATTTTTAAGATGAAAGAATGCGGTTTTACAGATGCTAGACACGTGACTTTCAAACATAGACTGTAAAAAATAAAGCCATAGACTTTCTGAAGAACGGGTTTGAAGCCGTTTATGGGGGGTATGGGCGGCGCCATCTTGGAAAATCTCGGGAAATCCTAACCCCGCCCACCTTCTGGCCAATCCATATATGGGTAAAAGGGCGGGTGGGTGTGAGACTGGAACGATGTCATTTCCGCGTGAAGAAAGCAACATAAACAACAATGGATGACATACAGCAGATCTTGTTCTTGCTTCCCGGCGTGTTTGTCACAAGAAGCCAAGCGCCGACATTAGGCGTTTCTCGATAGCAAGTACGCAAAGTTCGGACTTAATTACCAAGTCCGACTCAGGAGAATGACTCCAGAGGACGCGAGTCCGGTTATTCTGCGTCACTCAGCTCGCTCTGCTACTCCGGTTCTCTCTGTATGTATATTTTAGGCAACAATAAAACGAAATATGTTATAAAACACCACACTGCCTCTTTTCGTTTTAATTTAAAGAAATCTTAAACATTATAGCCACACAAATGTGGTTCAGGCAATGCGTATTGATTATATTCACTGCATGTAACGTTAGCCTATTTATAACAAAACGAAATATAAAACACAACCCTGCCTCTTTTCGTTTAAATATAATATAAAAATATTAAACATTTTAATATGGTCCAGGCAATATGTGCATTTATACTAAACAACAGATGTTGCAGGAAACAATATTACAGATCATCTTCATTGTATTCAAATTTAAAATGACAAAACTCAACCCAGTCTCTTTTTGTTAAATTTCAGTTTTATCAATATTAGGCATTATAAAAGTATAAGTGAAAGGGACAAGAAGCTATACAAATAAAGCAAACAATTCAGTCAAACATACAAAGTCAGCGCTCTAGTCTAACCATACAACGGTAAAGTTAAATAGCTTATAAAGTTATGAAACTTCCCCTCAGCCAAAACGATTGGCCAGGGAACAAATTATAGATTCACGAGACCAAAAATCGTCCGTTAGATATACACAAGACGAATTATATCTCATGTTTAACCACTACAGAGACGCCAGAGTCAGCGGCAAACGTCAGAACGACTAGCCGAGGAAAGGCTGTTCCAGGCGGGGTACATGAGCGCCGAGCGTCCGGTGATTGTCTGGATCTCACAACCTGGATACAATTTTCATAAATCTTTATAAATAAACCACAGATTTGAGCTTTAAACAACTACATTCTCGCCTGAAAAACTCTTAAAACTACATTTCATGATACAGAAACAGTAGTATTATATTTCAACTGTAAATTAAATGGCGCTTCTTATGTCGCTACACGGAGTAGGCCTATGGATACAAATTAAATACTCTTAATGAACTCTGTCTCACCTCGCGTTTCAATGTTTTGAATAATAAATTTGTAGCTTACAATATTTTGGCAGTGATCGGCTTTTTTTTTCGTCCCGCTCCCACAAAGTTCTATTCAGCAACCGCTTAAAATACACTCTGTGCTCACCCGCTTTATTTCCCGACCTGACGGGTCCGCAAAATTTGGATCTCGTTTCCAGATCTAACGGATGTCTCTAACGGAAAGAGAGAGATTAAGTAGCCTATAACAATTATAAATGCTATACAAAAATTGTGTTTGTGTCAATATAAATATTATTTTAACATTGTACTGTCAGCAGAGCAGTAGCGGTTTTTGGCACGGGCGAACCGGTCAATCGCCTGGGGCGGCATTTTTGGGGGGGGCGGCGCTGCCGGCACGAGCAGAAAAAATAAATAAATGTGTGCCGCGAAGCGGTTTTCTATTATCTATCATTTCACTGTGTGGGGAATTGGCAAATTTGCGCCCCCTGCAGCTGCAGGCGCAACGACATCAGCATTGATTCTGTGTGATAATAATCAAGCATCGCGTTAGTTCAGGCAGGCCACGTCAGCCAAGTTTGCATCAGCTGATAGCCAGCTGTTCATGACGTGTTCCAATCCAGTGTCGACATCTATCACAGCGGCACATATAAACTCCCATTCATTCAGAATTTCCTCCATAGCATCGCTGCTCACATTAAACTCCCTCCTCCAACCCCAACCGGACCTTTAATCATTCTGTCTTTTTGTGTTTTCCTGTACAGTCATACATTGCAAGCTTTTATCATGTATTTGTATTATCACAACTCATGTAATTGAGAATTGTAATATGTATGCATTTACTGGTTCTGTTCTGTACCCCAGGGGGTAATAATTTATATACTTGGCAAAGTGGTCCTGACTGAATTAGATCTAGAGTATGATTACGACAATGAGTAGGTCCTGACACGTGTTGTCTAACTCCAATAGATTTAAGAATGTCTTTAAATGCAAATCCCAATGCATCTTTTTCGTTATCTACATGTATATTAAAATCACCAACAATTAGGACTTTATCTGCAGCCAGAACTAACTCTGATAGAAAATTAGCAAATTCTTTGATAAAGTCTGAATGGTGGCCTGTATACAGTAGCCAGCACAAATCTGAAACGTGATTTATCATTTACACTCTATATTGCTACATTAAGCACCAACACAAAATAATTATATTTGAAACTAGACTTCTTAAGTAATTCTGAAAATATTACTATAAATTACAGCAACACCTCCCCCTTTGCCTTTCAGATGAGGTTCATGTTTATAACAGTAATCTTGGGGGGTAATGACTCTGGGTCAATGCGAATTAGCTCAAGAATATAGGGAATTTGGGAAATATTACTAATCATAACATAATTCATAACATAATTCATAAATCGCATATACATTACTTTATCAATTTTCGGAAATACCTCGTTCTGTAACTGGTCTCGTCATCATTCATTCGTCCAGCGAATAAATGTAAGACTATCACAGTTAAGAAGGAGTATCCCTGTTTACAAACTCCAAGAAAGTTTGTCTTCTGGCCACGAACATCAAACTTTCTGAGTTTATGAATTAAAACTACTCAGGGTAGTCTATAATATCGAGCTTGTAGCTTAGATCTTTGATTTCATTGACTTATAAAGTGGGTTTTCAAACACAGAGACAGTTAAAAGTATAAATGGATTTTAATAAATGCAAAACTAAAGAGATTATATGAGCTACAAATATAAACGTACGTAAAAATGCAAACAATAAAACAAACAAACATTTAACCAAACAAGAACATAAAACATCGCGTGGTCAGAATAAATGAAATGAAAGAAAGAAAGAAATAGAGAGAAGAGATAGAGGGTAACTTAATTCACAGACCTAAGAGCTAGACACCTGAAATCAGCTTTTAGAGAGAGATAACGTTACTTGCAAGATTCTGTGCTCTTTCAGTGTGGTGCTGAAAAGGGGGCGCGCGTGTGCGCGTGTCTGGCTGGTTTGCGTCTAGCTTCGTCTTCTGGGTCGTTTCGCAAGACGATGTAAAGGCTCACTTGAATTTAACGTTACCGAGAAAGTTCAGATAATTTCCCTTGTGGAGGGGAAAGGCGAGTAGGAACTTAGTTGCAAAAGAACGGCAGCTTCTACATGACGCGGGGCATGCGTCCCAGAGGCCAAGGCAAGGCCTGTCCAGCTGGTTTCGTTGGGAGGAGAAGCGCTGCGCGTGGAGGAGAAGGTCAGAGCGAGAGCAAGTTGAGAGTTGAGAGAGAGCAAACTGAAAGTTTGGACTTTTATCAGTGTCCTGTGAGCGGTGTCCCACGTCCCCTTTTTCGTGGCAACAGCGAATCGGATCTTCTGATCTGAAGCGGGAAGAGGTTTCTTTGTTTGTGAAGAAACGCCTACTTTGACTGTCATGTGAGAGATCGAAAATAACATTCATATTTAGAAATATGGTATTTCCTGGAATAAATGCATATTATTGTACTTTGCAGTCAAGATTCGACTCCGACATGTTTTTCCCATTACATTGACACCTCGAATGACGTTTTTGCATCAAAGAAATACAGGGTTACATAATTTCCTCATAATCACTAGCATAGTGATTTTGATTATCATAATAACGTTGCATAGATACCTCAGACATTATCTGGCCAATTATACACACATAAAAATACATATCAAAAACATTGCTATTGGATCACATGTGTGGAAATGTCCGTTTCAAAGTCCACACGTGTTTGTGTGTGTGTGTGTGTGTGTGTGTGTGTGTGTGTGTGTGTGTGTGTGTGTGTGTGTGTGTGTGTGTGTGTGAATGTGTGTGTGTGTGGAGTATCTGGAATGTCACGAGTCTATAAAGTCACGGGGAGTTCACGCTGAACTGGGGGGATCCCAGTCACACTGGCGCTGGTGAATTGCCCCGTAGGGAGTAATAATAACCAGAGCTCGTCTTCCTAAGGACAAAGAAGATGTGTTCGACACCCTCATGATTCACTTAATTTGAAAAGCAGCTGGCCGGATGTCATTGTCGCTACAACATCTAGGTCATAGCCTGTAATCATATCATTAACAATAAGTGCTTTTGAAGTAAGGGATCGAATATTCAGCAACCCAAGCTTTATCATTTGCTCATTTGTATTCTATCTGTTTTTTTATTTTGTTGAAAATCAATACAAATGTTACCCTTAGATGGTTTTGGAAATTTTTTGTATGTCCTAATTCGTGGAACAGACACAGTCTCTATATGATGATATCTAGGTGAAAGAGTCTCTATGTGATGGGATTTATCTGACCTTGGTGACGTGAGACAGCTGGCAGACGGTCGGTTTAGCCAGTCTGTCTGCTTCCGGACCTGAGCCCCAATTCATGTTTAAGCTCTAAGACTATGTGCCATATTACTAGAGAGAAGAGCAGCACCATCCCAGGAGGGATGAATACCATCTCTTTTCAACAGGGCAGGTCTGCCCCAAAAGCTTTTCTGATTGTTTATGACTTCTATATTATTTTGCGGACACCACTTAGACAACCAGCCATTGAGTGAGGACAATCTTCTAAGTATCTCATCACTCCTGTAAACAGGAAGGGGGCCAGAGCAAATTACAGTGCCTGACATCGTACTTGCGAGTTCACACACCTCCTTAACATTAATTTTAGTGATCTCCGACTGGCGGAGTCGAACATCATTAGTGCCGACGTGAATAATAATCTTAGAGAATTTACGATTAGCATTAGCCAGCACTTTTAAAAATGTATTGATGTCAGGCGCTCTGGCTCCCGGCAAACATGTGACTATGGTGGCTGGTGTCTATTTTCACGTTCCGTGTAATAGAATCACCAATAACTAGGGCACATTCAACAGGATTCTCAGTGGGTGTTTCACTGAGTGGGGAGAATCTATTTGAAGTTGTAATCGGAATGGAGGAGCGGTGTTTTGTCCCACGACTACAGCGCCTCACCGTCACCAAATTGCCCTGCTGCACGGGCTCTACTACAGCCGGAACCGAACAATGAATAGAGTTCACTAAGCTAGTCGCATCCAAAGCAGTATCTAAAGCCCTTGCACTCTTACAATTAACTTCAATTAAAGTTTAGATGCGTGTCTCTAGTTCTGAAATCTTCCCCGTCAGCTTTACTATCTCCCTGCATTTATCACATGTAAATGCTGTGATGACAGAGAAGGCTATGCTATACATGTTACATGAAGTGACAATAAGAGGAGAAGATGACATGACTCACTGTGTTTGTTGACTGATCCTACTCACCTAAGTTGTTTGATGAACTCGTAAAAGGCGCGAGCGAGAAAAAAAAAAATAAAGAGCGGACGGATGGCACGCTAACAGGCTAGCAAATTACTAGCGTGTTGTGCTAGCAATAACGATTTAGATTGAAGCTAGTGATGTCAGGTTAATTTGTGATGTTGAGTAAGCTATATTTAGCAGTATAAACAATAAGGAATGATAGTAAATAATGATTCAAAACAGAAAGATATACAAAGCTTACAGACGCAAACCAACGCAACAGCAGCAGTAGGAGCAACAAGGCAGGTATAACTTCTAGGTTACTGATGTAACCCCCATTACCTGAAGGAGGGAACGGAGAAGTTAATGTCAGTGACTGACAAATTGGGATCTCGCCTGAGAGCCCAATCACCTTCGAGTGGTAACAGAACAAGCCAATGCTCATTGGCGAGTGAGATTTGCATCGCAAACTGGGTATATATGGCAGCGTGTGAATACTCTTAAAGGGTTAGTTCACCCAAAAATGAAAATTCTGTCAGTAATTACTCACCCTCATGTTGTTCCAACCCCGTAAGACCTTCGTTCATCTTCGGAACACAAATTGAGATATTTAACCTGAGAGTTTAAATATTTCCTTCTCTCTGAGCCTCGAGTTTTTTCACGTAGTGTTTTAGCGCAGCGCGTCTGTGTTGCACGTCACCACGTAGGCTCACTATTGGCCGACGCTGGTCATGTGTGTCATGCGTGTGACGTACAACACAGAAGCGCTGCGCTATTACACTACGTGAAAAAACTCGAGGCCCAGAGAGAAGGAAATAAATAGTGGAATAAAGTCGTTATTTTTGTTTTTTTTGCACACAAAAAGTATTCTCGTCGCTTTATAAACTTAAGATTGAGCCACTGTAGTCACTTGGACTATATTAACGATGTCTTTAATGCATTTTCTGGGCCAGCAAGTTATAATGTCTTAGAAGCCTATGGAGGAGTGAGACAGCTCTCAGATTTAATCAAAAATATCTTAATTTGTGTTCCAAAGATGAACGAAGGTCTTACGGGGTTGGAACAACATGAGGGTGAGTAATTACTGACAGAATTTTAATTTTTGGGTGAACTAACCCTTGAAGTTTTAAGCATTACGTTTTTTGCTGAGGAGCCGAGACGGGGTCCTGGCCAGCAGAGGTACGGGAGTTGTGGCGACTGGCATTAATGTCAGTAACCTAGACGTCCCCTATCAGTCAGTCACGTTCGACGTTAATGTCAGTGACTGATAAATTGGGATCCCTATGGAAGATGCCACAACTTCTGCCCCTTCCAGCCCCCTGAGCAAGTCAGCTGGTCGGCCCGCACCTGTTTGGAGGAGGAAGTAGGACAGGGCTGTTCACAGAGAATGTCAATCATTCTGTTTCAATGTTTCATTCACCCTGAACAGTGAGACTATTGGATAACACTGGGAAAGCGTGCCTATTCCAACTGTAAAGTTCTCCGCATCCCATCCAGAGATGACACGTGGAGGTTCCAGAGGTCTGGATGCGGGTGCCAGATGGTGCCAGAAAGCAGGTCTTGCCTCGAGAATCTGCCAGGATTGAGTTCTGAGTTCTGGGAACCAGGTCCAGGTGGGCCAATAAGCCGCAACCCTTCAAGACCTGCTCCTCGTCCTCCCTGACCTTGCACAGTTGTCTGTGCGAGCAGGCTCACAGGGGGAAACACGTACTTGTGTAGGCCCAGGGGCCAGCTGTCTGCCAGTGCATCTGTGCTGAGGGTACCCTCGGGAATTGCCCATTTCGGGACCTGGTCGTGAAGCCAGCGATGAAGCGATCACATGAAGAAATCAGAATAGCGTGACTGTGGCTGCGGATGTCATATGCCCCAGGAGCCTCTGAAATATTTTCAGTGGAAACGGTGTCTTGGTCTTGAACGAATTAAAGCAGTTAGGCACTACTTCGTGAGGCACGCTGTCATGTCAACCGAGTCCAACTCCATACCGAGAAAATAAATCATCTGCACGGGGGAGAGTTTGCTCTTGTAAAGCCCGCCCAATCGGCCCAACAACAGTTTCTGAAAGCCGGTAAAGCTTCTGTGTGTTCGGTTTTTTCAGCGTGGGAAAGTAGTTTAATTCCAATTTTCTTTTATCTGACACTGTAGTATCTGTATCTGTAGTAGTGGTCATGACCTCTGACTAGAGATAGTATTACTTTTATTAAAGTGTATACAGATCTATGGGGACTAAACAAAACACTTTTAGAGAAGGTCACTCAGGATGATTGAATGAGTGAAAACTAGGTCCGCTCGGATCCAAAGCGAAAGCATAATGTGTGTATGTACACGCTGCCTTATATACCCGGAAGCGGAGGAGCAGCTTGCGATGCAAATCTCACTCGCCAATGTGCATTGGCTTGTTCTGTCACCACTCGAAGTTGATTGGGCTCTCAGGTGAGATCCCAATTTGTCAGTCACTGATATTAATGTTGAACTGACTGATGGCTGACTGATAGGGAACCAAAGTTGGCCATTAAGTGAGCATGGATGGATGAATATCTGCAGATAATTTGGCTACTAGGGTTGGCATCAGGTCAGTTAATTTGGCACAGAGTTGGTTTCACTTACGCTGTGTCAGTCAGTGCATGCACCGCAATGAGCTCTTTTTTACTGCTTAATGTGCTTAATAACACCTTTTAACATCGATCACGTACCAAATTCGTGATCGCCTTCTGAGTGGCAGCTTTCTGTGCGTGTACTTTGGCAGTGTGCCAGTCAGCAGTTCCTTTTCAAGATATTTTACGCTTATAACTCTTTTTAACATCAAGCACGTCCTGCTCTTTATATTTGTAAGGGTGGATTCCTGCAGTGGTTCAAGCTGCAAGACTGCCGAATGACTAAAGAAACGTTATTAGCAAGATGGTGCACATTTCTTGTCTATTCCACCCACTGCCACTTATACCAACGACGGAAATAAGCGCAGTTACAATAGCTTAATATGTGGGAGAGCGTTGCTATAGAGAGTGACAATATTGTATTGCAATATGTAGCACTTCAAAGTCAATACCAAATCAAAACTAGTTAGCACATTATTTGTAATTGAAACGGTTTAATGACAAAATATGGTTATGGTTACAATTAAAATAGTTACAAAATAGATGTATGAGATGATGATAACTTATATTATTAATGGGTATCATATACCCAGCATATATGAAAAATGTTGAGAGAGAGAGAGAGAGAGAGAGAGAGAGAGAGAGAGAGAGAGAGAGAGAGAGAGAGAGAGAGAGAGAGAGAGAGAGAACTCAACTTTATTTATAAAGCACTTTCAACACCACAAGTGGAACCAAAGTGCTGTACAGAAGGTATAAAAGAGAAAATAAAACAAAAACATAAAAACAATGCAAACATTTGACACACAACTTACAAAGCATTATCAAATGCTAAAGAAAACAAATAAGTTTTAAGCGCACTCTGAAAAACACCCAATGAAGGACACGTTTTTACAGACAGAGGAAGGTCATTCCAGAGCCTTGGAGCTGCAACAGAGAATGCCCGATCACCTTTACATTTTAAACGGGATCGCGGAACCATGAGAAGCAATTGATCATTTGAGCGCAGAGATCTACTGGATTGACAGCGTCTGATTAAATCAGTAACATACTCAGGTGCTATGCCATGCAGAGACTTAAAAACATACAACAACGCTTTGTATTGAATTCTGTAGCGTATAGGTAACCAATGTAGTTTAATTAACACCGGAGTAATGTGCTCTCTTTTCTTAGTACCGGTTAAAAGTCTAGCAGCTGAGTTCTGAACGAGTTGCAAACGGGAGAGAGAAGCCTGATTCACACCCAAATACAACACATTGCAATAATCCAAACGGGATGACACAAAGGCATGAACAACCTTCTCCATATCATCAAAAGAAAGGATAGATTTCAATTTGGATAGTGATCTAAGATGGAAGAAACTATTCTTAACAACAGCATTTATTTGCCGGTCAAATTTAAGCTCCGAGTCAAAAATGACACCAAGGTTCCTCACGCTAGACAGTTTTTTCCCAGGAAACAACCCCTGGCAGTCATCATCCACACACCCCTTATTTCCAAATAAAATCATCTCGGTCTTATCCTCATTTAATTGGAGAAAGTTATTCGCAAGCCAACACTTAACTTCGGCCAGACATGCCTGAAGAGACTGAATGGCAAATTGATGCCCATGTTTCAGTGGTAAATAAATTTGAGAATCGTCCGCATACAGATGATACTGAATCCCAAATTTCTCAAAAATCAAACCTAGAGGGAGCATATAAAGGGAAAATAAAATTGGTCCCAGTATAGAGCCCTGTGGAACACCACACACAAGAGGTGCAACGGAAGAAAAATAATCCCCTAAATTGACTGAAAAAGTCCTATTCTTCAAATAGGAAGAGAACCATTTCAGGGCTAAGCCCTGAATACCAACCTGATCCCTAAGACGATCAATGAGAATGCTATGATCAACTGTATCAAATGCCGCTGTAAGATCTAACAAGAGCAAAACAACACGGTTTCCAGAATCAACACCTCGCAGGATATCATTAGAGACCCTCAAAAGAGCAGATTCGGTACTATGACCAGCTCTAAAACCTGGAATCTATCGGAAATGTTATTTCTCGTTAAAAAATCATTAAGCTGTGCATTCACAATTTTTTCCAGTATCTTAGAAATAAAAGGCAATTTTGAAATCGGACGATAACTACTCAAGTCAAAGGGATCTAAGCCGTTTTTTTTTTTAAAAGGGGCTGAATAACCGCATGCTTAAAACTAACCGGAACAACACCAGATGACAAACTAGTATTCATAATAAACAGAATACTTGGGCCAATTGAATCAAGTACCTTCTTAAACAGAGAAGAAGGGAGCACATCACCAGGAGACCTGGTGGGCTTCATATAAGCAGTTATATCATTAAGCTGCTGCAAAGAAACAGGCATAAAACTGGTTAATTGGTTCAGAGGGTCAACAGAAGCAATACAATCATTGCCAACAGATGAAATCTGCGATCTAATTCCATCAACCTTACCAATAAAAAAGTTTAAGAGCTCTTCACACATGTCAGCAGAAGGAGTGAGTGAAGGAGTAACAGTAGGGTGAAGAACAGCATTTACAGTAGAGAAAAGTACTCTAGAATTATTACAGTTTCTGGAAATGATGACAGAGAAATAATTTGATCTAGCCAATTTAACAGCTCTTTGATACTCGTTCAAATGGTTCTTCAAAATCTCATAAGAGACTTGTAATTTATCTTTAACCCATTTGCGTTCAGCCCTCCTACACTCCTGCCTAAGAGCACGGGTAGTACTGTTTAACCAGGGCTGCGATTTGACTTTTTTCCCCCTGACTTTGACAGGAGCCACAACATCTAAAATCCCTAAACAAGAAGAGTTAAACTGATCGACCAACTCTTCTAAACCCATACACTGAGAGTGTGACTCGATCAATGAAAAAAAAGGAGACACATTAAAAACAGCTGAAAAACTACTAGCTGTGCATGGATTGAGTATGCGAGATGAAACCGAGGCAGAAACAATATTACCCGGTGCACCACAAGGAAAGTTAGAATTTAAAATAACAGTCTTATGGTCAGAAAAAACAGTATCAACAATCTTTATGCTATCAACAGAGAAACCCCGAGATAATACAAGGTCAAGCGTATGACCACGTTCATGAGTTGGACCCGAAATGCATTGTAAAAAATCAAATGACTCTAATAAATGTAAAAATTCTTTGACCAGGGGCTTTGAAGGGCAGCACACATGGATATTAAAATCCCCCAAAATTAGAATATTGTCAAAAGAAGGGACAATACCAGATAAAAATTCAGAAAACTCCTGAATAAAATCCCCATGAAAGTTTGGGGGTCTATAAATCAAAACACATAACACAGATTTAAAAGAATTCAGCGTAATTAACTGAGATTCAAAAGTGCAGAAAGACGCAGAAGGTGAAAGTCTACACTTAAATTTGTCTTTAAAAACAACTGCAAGACCCCCACCACGGCCAACAGACCTAGGGGTACTAAAAAAACTGCAACCAGGAGGAGAAAGTTCAGAGAGAGAAGACATTTCACCAGCATTAAGCCAAGTCTCAGTAACAAATAAAAAATCAATTTCATAAGAAAGAAAAAGATCGTTCAAAATAAAAGTCTTATTTGCCAGAGATCTCGCGTTAATCAACGCCATTATCACTGGAGTGGGAGTGGTATCGGAAGAGGATTGCAGAGAGGAATCATAAAATGTTACTGGACTCCCGTCACGTAAAGAGCGAAGATTCCGATGTTTAACTCCTCGATCTACAGACTGACGCCTTACGTGAACCATCCGCAAGGACTGAGGCATCAACGCCGAAGATGGAAAGACAGGCACAATGTATGAACATCTCAGGTTCACGACCACGGCCTCCGCCATCGAAGAAGCTGGTCCGATGACTGGAAACTTCCCGATCCTCTTCGATCTCACAAGGACTCCAGCACGCTTCCCACGCTTCCTTCGCCGTTTCCTCCACATGCACATACATCCCGGCAGGTAACACATTTTCCTCAATGCGACTGGCACATAATGCGAGTGCAGATGCCAAACATCTCTGGGATCGCGAAATAAACAATCGGACACAGCCGATCGAATATTAAATAGCGTCATGCGATCATATACAAGAGGGGAGCAAACAGAGCGCGTGATAAAACAAACAAGAAACATTACAAATAAAAGAGACAAGGACAGACTGTGGCAAGCCGGCAAACATCCTGGCGCCATCGTGACTGTCACCCTCATGTTGGACCCAGAGAAGAAGAGAGCCAGAGCATCAAAACAGTTTCAATCTTCTTTTATCCTTTCCTGACCATGTGACTAAAACCCAGATGTGAGACATTCAAACTGACCAATCAGATAATTGCACTTCCCCCACCGTACTAAAGGTGTGGCAATTCATCAAACATTTTGGCCTACAGGCCTAGATCACTATCAGAAACCTCTGTGCCTTTAGGAACTCCAAATGGTCCTTGAGATAGAAAGAGGGGGTGGAAACAGTAAAGCAACTATTTTTGTTAATTTAAAATATCTTGGATTATTTTCAATCCTACATATTCTTATTCATGCATCTCATCACTCTTGAAGTGTCAATAGTGCTATATATTTACATACCACGATACACGATATAGCAAAATCTCTAATGGTAGACATTTTTATACTGTGATAAAGATATCGTCATACCACCCATCCCTAAGGAGTGTCATTAAAGGGATAGTTCACACAAATTTGAAAATTACCCCATGATTTACATACCCTCAAGCCTCATCCTCTCATCCTAGGTGTATACTGTATGACATTCTTCTTTCAGACTAATACAATCGGAGGTATATTAAAAAATGTCCTGGCTCTTCCAAGCTTTATAATGCCAGTGAATGGATGGTTTTTGTTTTAGTCCATAAAGTCTGTAAAGTGCATCCATCCATGCTTAAACATTTCTCTTAAAAAAATCCGTGAATGGTTTTTTGTTTTGCTCTATCCTCTGCGCTCCCGCATTCGGCAATGTATCATGTGTCATGCATCAGGTCAAAGTTCATTCTTTCGCCGTAAATCGATGCGTACGGCCGCCTGCCTGAAGCTAGTTATTTTAGTCGATAAAGTTCTAAATATTGATATGTTTCTTACACGAACGCATCACTTCGCTTCAGAAGGCTTTTATTAACTCCCCAGAGCCGTGTGGAGTACTTTAATCATGGATGGATGCACTTTATGGACTTAGAAACAGAAACCGGCCATTCACTGATTATAAAGCTTGGATCCGATTGTATTCGTCTGAAAGAAGAATGTAATATACATTTAGGATGGCCTGTGGGTGAGTAAATAATGGGCTATTTTTCATTTTTGGGTGAACTATCCCTTTAAAGGGTTAGTTCACCCAAAAATGAAAATACTGTCAGTAATTACTCACCCTCATGTTGTTCCAACCGCATAAGACCTTCGTTCATCTTCGGAACACAAATTAAGATATTTTTGATGAAATCTGAGTGCTGGGTCACTTCTCCATAGGCTGTTTTTGTTTGTTTTTGCGCACAAAAAGTATTCTCGTCGCTTGATATACTTAAGATTGAGCTATTGTAGTCACTTGGACTATATTAACGATCTCTTTTCTGGGCCAGCAAGTTTGGGCCACCTTGCAGCCTATGGAGAAGTGACCCAGCACAAAAATATCTTAATTTGTGTTCCGAAGATGAACGAAGGTCTTACGCGGTTGGAACAACATGAGGGTGAGTAATTACTGACAGAATTTTCATTTTTGGGTGAACTAACCCTTTAAGGTAAACTGGCTGGGAGCCCAAGTAAAGTTGTTTTGCTTTTTAAATAGATTAATAAAATCTCATGTAAAGAGAATTTGCACAGCTATTGTCAACTATTTTAGGACATGCAGAACTTTAATATATACATTGGGGATAAATAATTGTATTTACATTTTTGTGTTTCTTATTATGGACTTTAAATAAAGAAATAATCAGAAGTTTGTGTTTACTTAATGCTCAGTGTGAATATACAATTCCTTTAAAAGTTTGGGGTCAGTAAGATGTTTAAAATGTTTTGAAAGAATCTCTTTTGCTTAAAGGCTGTGCTTATTTGATCAAAAATATAGTAAAGCGGTAATATTGTGAAATAGTATTCCAATTTAAAATAGCTCTTTTCGATTTTAATATAATTGTTAATTAAAAAATGTTCAAAGCTAAAATTTTAGAAATCTCTCTCTCTCTCTCTCTCTCTCTCTCTCTCTCTCTCTCTCTCTCTCTCTCTCTCTCTCTCTCTCTCTCTCTCCCTCTCCCCATTAATCCTCAGATAACATGCCTACTTCTCCTTTGATTAAAAAAAAATTCTAGTGAAAGAAAGCTTATATATATATATATATATATATATATATATATATATATATATATATATATATATATATATATATATTTATACAGTGAGGAAAATAAGTATTTGAACACCCTGCTATTTTGCAAGTTCTCCCACTTAGAAATCATGGAGGGGTCTGAAATTGTCATCGTAGGTGCATGTCCACTGTGAGAGACATAATCCCCCCCAAAAAATCCAGAAATCACAATGTATGATTTTTTAACTATTTATTTGTATGATACAGCTGCAAATAAGTATTTGAACACCTGAGAAAATCAATGTTAATATTTGGTATAGTAGCCTTTGTTTGCAATTACAGAGGTCAAACGTTTCCTGTAGTTTTTCACCAGGTTTGCACACACTGCAGGAGGGATTTTGGCCCACTCCTCCACACAGATCTTCTCTAGATCTGTCAGGTTTCTGGGCTGTCGCTGAGAAACACGGAGTTTGAGCTCCCTCCAAAGATTCTCTATTGGGTTTAGGTCTGGAGACTGGCTAGGCCACGCCAGAACCTTGATATGCTTCTTACAGAGCCACTCCTTGGTTATCCTGGCTGTGTGCTTCGGGTCATTGTCATGTTGGAAGACCCAGCCTCGACCCATCTTCAATGCTCTAACTGAGGGAAGGAGGTTGTTCCCCAAAATCTCGCAATACATGGCCCCGGTCATCCTCTCCTTAATACAGTGCAGTCGCCCTGTCCCATGTGCAGAAAAACACCCCCATGCTTCACAGTAGGGATGGTGTTCTTGGGATGGTACTCATCATTCTTCTTCCTCCAAACACGTTTAGTGGAATTATGACCAAAAAGTTCTATTTTGGTCTCATCTGACCACATGACTTTCTCCCATGACTCCTCTGGATCATCCAAATGGTCATTGGCAAACTTAAGACGGGCCTTGACATGTGCTGGTTTAAGCAGGGGAACCTTCCGTGCCATGCATGATTTCAAACCATGACGTCTTAGTGTATTACCAACCTTGGAAAAGGTGGTCCCAGCTCTTTTCAGGTCATTGACCAGCTCCTCCCGTGTAGTTCTGGGCTGATTTCTCACCTTTCTTAGGATCATTTAGACCCCACGAGGTGAGATCTTGCATGGAGCCCCAGTCCGAGGGAGATTGACAGTCATGTTTAGCTTCTTCCATTTTCAAATGATTGCTCCAACAGTGGACCTTTTTTCACCAAGCTGCTTGGCAATTTCCCCGTAGCCCTTTCCAGCCTTGTGGAGGTGTACAATTTTGTCTCTAGTGTCTTTGGACAGCTCTTTGGTCTTGGCCATGTTAGTAGTTGGATTCTTACTGATTGTATGGGGTGGACAGGTGTCTTTATGCAGCTAACGACCTAACGGCCTTTATGCAGCTAATGACCTAACGACCGGCATCTAATTTAGGATAATAAATGGAGTGGAGGTGGACATTTTAAAGGCAGACTAACAGGTCTTTGAGGGTCAGAATTCTAGCTGATAGACAGGTGTTCAAATACTTATTTGCAGCTGTATCATACAAAAAAATAGTTAAAATATCATATATTGTGATTTCTGGATTTTTTTTTTTGATTATGTCTCTCACAGTGGACATGCACCTACGATGACAATTTCAGACCCCTCCATGATTTCCAAGTGGGAGAACTTGCAAAATAGCAGGGTGTTCAAATACTTATTTTCCTCACTGATATATATATATATATATATATATATATATATATATATATATATATATATATATATATATATATATTGCTGCGATATATTTAAACCTACCAACATCTGTTGCCATGAATTTTGGAATGACTTATCGCGAAAAAAAAAAAAAGTTTTAGTTGCATAACATCGGTTAATGGTAACGCCGGCATTTCACAATCGTTTTTTTTTTATCGACATTTAGAAAATATTGCACATTTTTGCCCAAATCTGTGTTGGAAACCAGGCTTCTGTCTCCCTCTCTCAACCTCCCTTTCCTGTCCTTCTCTCTTCATCATTATTCTTCCTTGGCTCTCCTCCCCAGCTGCTACCTGTGCGGCTGCAGATTGGCACTTATGAAGAGAGTCTCGCTAAGTCTGACATCTATTACAGTTAAAGATCTCTCTGTCAGCCTCTCTCGCTCCAGGGCCAGGAACGGCTAATGATTCCAGCCCTGCATGCATTTAAGAGAGAAGAATTGACAGCAGACAATTTATCTGCTCAGTGTGTGTGTGTGTGTGTGTGTGTGTGTGTGTGTGTGTGTGTGTGTGTTGGGGGGGGGGGTGGGGGTGTATGGGTGTGACTGATGGAAGGTTTATAATTTAATGCACTGCCTTCAGTACTTAATATCACCCTCTTTCCTGTCGCAGAGTTTAAATTTCCACTGTACCTGTCACTTGAGTGGGGAGCCAATTAACCGCCTTGTCTGCCGTTCCCATCACTATATGCATGCAAGGATTATTAGGTTTCAGTAAAATGTGTGTACTTGGCAGTGTCTTTGTGTTTGAGTGTGTGTGATAAGAGCGATGGAGAGAGAGACACACACATAACCAAACAGGGACAAGCTGGGGCTTAAAAACAGCCCAGGACCTTTACAAGCATAATTTATTTCCTGCTGTATTAGCTAGTTCATATATTTGGATTTTCACTGATATGTCAGAAATTAGCTCATTAGTAAACAATAATCTATTAATATATCAAATGTGGAGATTCATTTGTGTGATTATTACCTTGATCTGATCTGTGTGGGACTGCTGAACATATATGGAAATTATTGAGGGCATATGCTATTTAAAATTACATAAATCTAATTAAAATTATGCAATTGTTGTTTAAATACATTTTATGCTCCCTCTGAGCAGGATTAAAACAGACTGTGCCGACTGTGTATGTTTAAATAAACATTCCAGATGCAGCATTTTTACAGGCTACAGTATTCTGACTGATTTGAATGAAGTGATTACATTTAAATATTCAACATAGGAATCACTTTCAGGTAGCAAATATTGCCTCTTATAGAGAAGTTAATTTCTGACCCTGGTACTGAACATCTATCCTCCACCATGTTTACTTTCTAGCTGGTGAAGAGACTTTTAAAGACAGACAGCAGCAGAATTAGGATGGGATGGTCAACAGCGCAGAGGTAAGCTGCTCTAAAAATGTTAACCACAAAAACAATTTATTTTCTGCTGGAGCAGTCCTGTAAAATGATCATGAATGTCTGACACAAAAGTACACTTTGGACTGTGTGTGAGAAGGCATAGCACATTATCTATTCCAAATGCTTTTTCCACTTTAATATCTTTGAATATTTGCTAAATTATTGTTATTTATAAAATCTGTGTCCACTGGAACCAATGTTCCTTCTCTATATTCCAAAGTGACCTTCTATACATCAAACTGAGCATAGACATAAACATTGATTTGTCACAATCGTGTTGATATTCTGAAAAGATCATTCTTAAAGAATGTCATTAAACAAAGTTCACTTTAGGGTTAAGCCACCTCTATCCACCTTTTTCCTACGCCCCATGACACTTTGCGCAAATTATGGGTGTAATGCCACGTTCCAGGCAACCTGTAACCCGTGTTTTTCCAACTCGTAACTGGGAGTACATCGATCTAGTACGAGTTCACGGGTGGGAAGTCACGGGTTTGACTGCCGTTCCAGTGCACTTTCACGGGTATAAGGTTTGAAAAACACGGGTTACAGGTTGCCTGGAACGCGGCATAACTTCCATTAAACGGTAAACAATCCGTGAAATGTAATGTATGAATGGAATAATACGCTTCTTTTTTTTTTTATTCTCACAATGATGACATTATTCTACTCACCGTTCAACCATCGAACATTAAAAGTAAAGTGTAAAAGCGTCAACAAAGTACTTTCAACAGACCATGAATAACCCCAAAACTGTGATTCTTTCCGCAGCATTACGGACATGTTAAAGTGCCCCAATTATGCCATTTTAAAGTCTCCTAATTTTGTTTTGGAGGTTTCCTACAACAGGTTCACATGCAGCATAGGTCAAAAAAGAGTTTCATTTTCTCATAATATATATTGCACATCACATTTTTCAATGACTCTCAAATGACTCAATGGATGAATCGATCTCTTTAAATCCCTCTAGAGCCAGACAGCTCAGTCTGTTGTGACTGGTCTACAGTGTACAGTGCGCATGTCTAAAACAAAAATGCCCATGATTGCCATAACTGAACGCCAGCTCCATCCAGAGGGTTCCTAGTGCTCAGCGACACCAGACAGTAACGGACAATGACGTCGATTTTACCATATCTATCTGAGCTCAAGTCCGAAGATGAAACAATGGAAGAACTAGTTATTCAACCCGAACCTCCATCGCAAGGACGACTTGAGCAGGACGTTTCTCAATGATACATTACTCAGTTTGAGGTACATTATGAGATGTTGCAACTGTAATTTCTCACCATCAGCATTAACAAGTGTATGTCCATCAACAAACTGATGTGTATTCTAATTTCTGGCTTCAATAATGTGCTTCGATCAGGGGATTGCTTCAGTCGATTTACACCTGGTTGCCTATGGCAGAATGTGTGTTATAAAGACATAAGCCACGCCCATTCTGGCGGGCTCTGACACGCCAGGCTGCGAAGCAGCCTGATTGGTTCACGTGTCTGAGCCGCCTCGCCATAAGCTTGTGCAGTTCCCGCAGCACAGCCAATGACCGCGCTAGACGCTCTGCTTGTGTCTGCTGTGCAGCTACACTGTGTTTAAAAAATTCTTCTCGAGAAAAGGAGTTTTCCCATAGCGTAAGCTGCCTTACGCAATACTCGTTCCCTCATCTCAGGGAACCGAGGTTACGTTAGTGACCGAGAAGTTTTGTATCGTATAGAGTTTTTTTTGTTTGTTTGTTTTTTACATGGTGAATATGTGGAGGGACATGGCTGATTGACCAATTTTAAAGATATGTACAACAATTCTATACAAATGTCAGAGATAGTGGAAGGTTGCTTTAGACTGGGACTGGAAAACATCCCAGGATGCCTGCCTATTGCAACCTGTAATTCTCCTCTATAGGTCTTCCATATCATATAATAAGAACTATTGCAGTTTTGCCTTATCTGATGGATTTTCAGTATATGTGTGTGTGTGTGTGTGTATATATATATATATATATATATATATATATATCTCAAAGTCAAGAATAAAAATCACAAAAATCAAATCCCAGATGATTAGACTTAACTTTTTGATAGCAAAAGCAGGGATTGCAAAAGCAGCAAATTTGATTGCATTTGTTTTATGGTTTCACTGAGTTGATTAACTTAAAAAAAAAAAAAAATGAATAGCATAGTCAATGTTCTAAGGTGAGAGATTAAGTGAATGTGCAGAACTGTGCAGTGTATGTGTGTTAAGTGCAGAGCACTGCTGGGGCCTATATGTATGCTAGGATCTGCCGTCTAAAATCACTGAGTTGACGATAGCACACATTTTTCTCTCTTAAATTGCTGTATGTTTACATTATGTGCTAATTTGGTTTCAATAGCCAGCTTGTAAATCTACCAGCCCACTAGGAAAAAACTGTCCCATGATGCACAGCTGTCAGGGAGTGAGCAGTTGCAATGAAGAAAATACAGGACATTCATGAGTGTTTTGCTGACTTTATCTATTCTGCCAGCATTATACTTGTGATGTTAGAGCCACTGTTCACCTGACTGGGAAAGCTTTTTGTCCTCTCCATGATAAGCTTTCATTGCAGACAGGTGTCATTGATTATTCCATGCAGCTCATCCATATGACTGCCCAGGGCAATGCTGACAGCTGCACAGAAACCTTGCTCACACAACTTCCCTCCAAAAACTGAAGTAGTATTCAATAAACTCCCAATCACTTTATTGGCAATTCAGTTTGACAGTTAGGAACCCAGTTTGCTCAGTTTTATTTAGGTCTGTTTGATCAAGGAAAATGACAGGATGGTTGCTGTTCCAGTTTTTTTTTTTTTTTTTAACATGTAAGAGATGAATCATGTGTCAATAGTACATATACGCATTAAGTAAGCCTTACCGGATACAATTAACAATAAAAGACACCACAGACACCTCTTCCTGGCCACACTATACTGCTTTCTTTACTGTGCTGTAATTGCTGTTAGCACTCGGTTCGCGCTTGGATTCTTTTGTACCGAAATATTGTGTTTTCTTGTGGGTGTTTGCAAATGAGTCATGTACCTGGCCTTTTGTGGGAAACCGCACATTAAAATAAGATATAAAAGCAAAGCTACAAGTAACCTTGGCACAGTTTTATGCGATCGCGTATTCACGCTGCATGTCTCTGGAGTACAGGATTTGCAGGATAAGGCATTTGTGAGCATGTGTTGTGCTTTCGTTTCCTTTGTAATGTTTATGCTAATGGTTTCAACATCTGAGACACAAGTTTCCCTATGAGAAAGCAAAGGAGGGGAGATGCATGTAAAAATATAAAAGACTATTCATGTTCTCTCTCACCCTCTCGCTCTATTTCCTAGTCGTACGTAGCTCCTACCTGGAGAGAAAAGACCATAGCACACACCTACATCCCACCTACGCTCGGCTGCCTGGGCCGCCCTGGAGTATTACATCAGCTACCTCAACCTTAACCCCCGCACTCAAATTCCGGACTTTGTTGATATATTCAAAGCTCCATGTTTTTGTTTTTGAGCTGATAAGATACCCACTTTGCTCTGAGACTGCTAGGCCCATCAGTAGCATAATGGGTTAGATGGCCAGAAGGGTTTGCTTGTAGGGTGCTATAGAACACAATCAGGATGCTAACAGGATGTTTAGCGTGGGTTCAGCATAGTGACCCAGGAAGGGGCCATGTGGCCCTCATGAACATTGTGTGGGAAGATGATTTTGTGTGTCAAGGCAACATGAGCACATACGAACCGCAAGCACAGACATAGATAAAACATATGCACACATGCAGCTGTGGTTTTGAAATTGTATACAGCTTGTGTAAGATAATTCCTGAAGATCTATTCATGTACTTGTAAATTGCATTTTTTAAAAGTAGTTCAGCATTCATTAATAAGGAAAGTTATCGGACCGAAATTGTTTTTGGCCGAAATTGAAAAAAGGCAGAAAATGTGTGGCTTGAAATGCCAAAAAACGTGCCGACATGAAATTTCTCTGTTTTCTGTTTGCAATAGCCCTATTGTGCTGTAATATGGTGTATATAGCCATGCTGGGCAACACTGGTAAAATGACACTACCCTCTTGTTCTCTGATCCACTCCCTGCTATCTGCTCACATGCTCTGATAATAATCGCTTTGTAGGTCTACTTTTTGATAATTGGTCAAAAAATAAATGTTAAATTTGATTATGTTGCATAGAACTGAATGAAGAAGAATATATTGATATTAAAACTAATTGTGCTTTTGATATATTTTTTAGACTGCCGACTGATAGAACAGTGGCATGGAAAACTAACTTTACTTTACTATGCTCTGGAGCCCTCCGAGAGCATTTCGTTGTGTTGTGGCTTATTTCCGTTCTGTTGTACATTTTCCATTGTGTTGTGGCTCATTTCCGTTGTGTTGTGGATTTATGTTGCTTTTTATATTCTGTTGTGTTGTGCACTACTGGGCCACCATCAGGGCCGTCCATAAGGGGGGATAAAGGGGAATAATGAAACACCCCTTTCCTGAAAATGGTCTGAGCAGGCTGGCGAGCGGGCGCGGGCGCCGTGAGCGCTGAGCGAGCAGCAGGAACGAGTAGTGAGTTGTCGTTGAAAAAGATGGATAAAGCAAAAAAGCTGGCGGGGGCTAAAAAAATAGAAAAAGAAAGAGGGAAAAGGAGATGGCATGTCAATTGATGCGACAGCAGCTAAATAAGTGGATGGTGAAAGGCAACAGGTAGGATTTAAAGTGTGACGTCCAGGCATGTAGGCTACTGGCCATCGGGACTACCGGGAGATTCCCAGTGGGCCGACGTGCTTTTTGGGCCGATGCATCTCATACTTTTTTTTTTTTTTTTTTTTTTTCTTAACGGCCCATACAACTGTACATTCGTTTAGTTTTACTTTGCTTAATCGGCGGCGCTGGGTTACTGCCGGTGTAATGCATTGGTCAAAAAAAGTCAGCGTTAGTTTTTTTTTCTGACACACCGGCCCATGAAACACGTAGATCAGCGGCATTGGTTCTTTTCTTGATGGTCACTGGGCTGGCCCAATCACATCTTTAATGTGAAGTATATAAATATACTCTTTCAAGTATAGAAATTAGTACAAAACGAATTATGAAAGTTTCCTTTATTTTTCAGTGCATTTGTTTTACAATATATGGCTATTATATAATGGGATTAATATTATAACTATTATTATGTAGTAGTTTAATGTAGACAGACACTGTAACTAAAAGAGGTTTTAATTTTTAATTTGCACACTGAATACACTGAATATGGGTTGGAGTTTTTAATTTTGAACTCTCAAAGTGCACCAGATCGATGAATTTAACATTAAAAAGCACAAACCACAGCTTTACCAAAAATCCTGTAAGAAACACTGGTATTGCTATGGCAATGCAGTTTGTTTATATATATATATATATATATATATATTATTATTTTTTATTTTATTTTTTTTATTCATCACTGTGGAGTATAGTTCAATTATATTATTTTTTTTTTTTTTACTTATTTCATCTATTAAATCTCACTCGTTCCTACTCACTCATTACATGGCACACTTATTTATTTGTTGTTGTTTTTTTCAAAATTGTTGCTGCATACCCACCCCTGAGTCTCTCTCAGTTAAATGTATGTGTTAATGTAGGAGAGAGAGAGAGAGAGAGAGAGAGAGAGAGAGAGAGAACACACATGATATGAGTAGCCTATAGCAGATTTGGGGAGGGCCCATTCACTGGACCTTTTCAGGGGCCCAGTCATTTCTGTGGGCGGGCCTGGCCACCATACATGTCTGTGTGAGGTAATCGAAGCTGCTAAGAAGCCCTCTCTGCTGGGAGCAGCAGCTCATTTGCATTTAAAGGGACAGACACACAAACGGTGCGTTTTTGCTCACCCTCAAAAAGGGACAATTTTAACATGCTACAGTATATAAAAAAATAAATAAGTGGGGTATTTTGAGCTAAAACTTCACATACACACTCTGGGGACATCAAAGACTTATTTTACATCTTGTGAAAAGGGCATTATACCACCCCTTTAATTATTTTTATTTTTTTTAAGTCTTAGAATAATACAATTATAAAAATATAAAAAGTAAATTAAGAAATTCTTTTTTATTTATTTTTTTATTTTTTTTCGGTTTCGGACCAGAATTTTCATTTCAGTGCATCCCTATTCATTAATACTCTTTCCGACCCTGCTTGAAAATCTATTTTAAGCATGTAGCTGTGTGTTGTAACTTGGTAGGTGGTTTCTGTTCTAAGTTCCAAGCTAGTAGACTATTTTGGACCAGCAACAAACCAGGTAAAAGCTAGTCATGGTTTTTAGATAATTTTTACTGGTCAGACAACTTAGATCAACTATAAGCGGGCTACTGTAACAGTTTACAGGGGTCCTTTACTTTCATACTGTCCTTGTGATAAACTGTTTGAGGTTTTCCACTTGTGTCTGACATCATAAAAGATCTCTGCCTGCTGAAAAAAAAAAAAAAAAAAAACGGTTAGAAACAGCCTGCAGAAAAATAACACGTAAACCAGTTCAAAGTTGCTATGATGGTCTTAGCTGGTTTAAGCTGGTCTCCCAGTCATGGCTATGCTGTTGTTTGGCAAGGTGGTCAGCTGAAAAGGGCCCAAAACCTCTCTAAAATCAGCAATCAGATGGGAGACCATCTAAGATCAGCAAACAAGGTTGCCTTAAGATGTTGTTTTTCAGTGGAAGTGCCAGTGTGTGTCTGTTTGAAGAACCAGAGTTGTTCTTTGAGTTGCTGTATTGATCAGTGAGATCTAAAGCTGCAGTCACATTAGTGAAATTTCAACAAAATTTTGTGGGCAAAAAAGGTCAAGGGTGTATCGATGAATTGGAACACACAGAAGTCACTTTCTTGAACATGAACTTGAACATGTACAAATCTGTTGGTAATTTTTTCGCCCTCACATGGAACTCCTGAGAATACAGATTACTATTGAAATGACTGGGTTTTGCCAATGAAATTTCGCCAAGCAACAGTAAATGTGACTGCACCTGAAGAGTTAATCGTACTGAGATGAAGTAGTAGCATGAATTAATTGGCGGGTGACCAATGAAAACGAGGTAGATCTAAAAAGGCTAATTAATTTTAAAGAATGGGGAGTGTTAGTGTAAAGGCCACACAAATTAGAAAATCTTTAAATTATACATGGGTGTAAGTCACACATAAATAATTCTATACGTCTATTTCAGTGTATGCCGTGAACTCGCAAAATGCTTAATATACTCTACTGTGCATTAGTGTGCTTTGGGAATGTAAATTCATTTACTAAGAGATGGAGATGGTAAAGAGGGAGGGAGAAAGGTCCATCAATAATAGGAAGCTTATGACAAGCCAATTAAAAGAAGAGAGTTGGAACTAGAGAAATAGGAAAAAATGTGAGATATAGCAAAACAGAAGAATTGCATCTTTGGTCTATTATCCAAATTTTTTCATCCTTTCCACAATTTTTCTTTAAAAAGACTTTCATTTAAACATCACTGATACTACTCTCAAAACACAATCGCCTAGCCCTGCATGCTTGGATTTCTAATCTGTAAAAGCGTGCTGACATTACCATTATTCATTTTGGAGGAACAGTGGGAGTTTTACAGTTTATTGCCTGAGAATGTAAATACTTTTTAATTTTGAATATTCCCAACAGGGCTGCACCGTATAATACAATTTAAATGTTGAATAAGTGTTCGTCAGATTACATGTCTTTCATATATATTCAATATCAAGAGTGAAGTGGCCTAAAGAGACGCCCGTCATCTCTCTGAAACTTTACCCGATTGTGTTGTTTTGGGCAGTTTGACTTTAGAAAACTTTATACATCAATCATTTATTTTGTCAATTAATTAATTTCTCATCCGAATGCTTTTCACTGCCTCCTTAGGGAAAAAAAAGCCACTGCTGTATGTGTGAATTCCTGTGACCGCACCTTTGCACCGAGCAATATGTATGTATGAAATAGATGCTCTTCTCTTTGTTCCATTATCTCCTGTTCAAATCACAGGTTGGCTTGGTGATGTGAGTGCCCTTTCCTCACATAATGACAGGCAATGAAGGCAGGGGCAAGGGGATGCCAGCGGCCATGCCAACTAATGCTTCTGGAAATTGGCGGCTGACTGCAGAGTGCACTGAGAGAGAGGGCCTTTAATTAGCACCCAGACTGACAGATCACTGGCAATCAGCCGTCTCTTGTTTCTCCTGCTGCTTTATGTCTCTCTCTTTATCCCTGTCTTTCACTCTCTAGCTCTCATTCACTCGCTATCTTTTCTTCTCTGCTGTCCGTTTCTGGTATTATCTTTTTTTCTGACATCGGTTTAGTGCTCTGGAAATATCTGTCTTTAGGCATGTTGCTTTTTTTTTTTTTTTTTTTGCTGTCTCGTTTCTCATCCCAGCAACATTATAATAGGCCAGTGGTTCCCAAACTGAGGTACATGAGGTGAGAGAGGGGGTACGTGAACAAAATGCTGTGTTTTGCTGTTCATTTAATTCTACCCCACCTTAATATAGCATTAAAGCCGAGCATGTAATTCTAACAGACAAAATGCTGGATAAGGTCAAATAGATGACATCCAATCAAATTATTATTTTTCGAAGCATTTATTTTATAAAGTTAAAAAATGCACTTGAAAATCTATTTAATGGGGCAAATATTAGGGTTGCACGATTCAGAAAATTTCACGATTCGATTCGATACCGATTTTTAGTCTCAAGATTCGATTCAAAATCGATTTTCGATTCAAAAACGATTCTCGATTCAAAAAAACGATTCACAGTATGTAAATGTAGTTGACTTTTTCCTGTGTGATTGCAGTAGACATACAATTTAAAAGAAAATAAATAACAAATTAAATGAAGTTTGATATTACTTTGTCTTCATAAAAACTTTTGCAACTAAACAGTGCAAAGTGCCAAGCTTTGGCCAGCTTTCGAATACATTTAATTCAAGTTTAAATTAAAACTTAAATCCTTTTTTTTTTTCTTTTTTTTTTACATTTAGCTTTAAAGTGCTGTAGTCAGATTAAACAAACAACACTGCTAAATGTAGTTTAAGGAGTAGGCTATTGACGGCAAAATAGGCTACAGAATATTTCGTTCTGTATTGACAGGTGCAATTTTTGAAAATCGATTAAAAAAAATACAATAAGCCTACATTATATCTGCATTTATGTCAAAACCTAGACTTTCAAACATCAAAATGTCATTTATTAATATGAATATTCGTGTCAAAATGACATATAAACATTCTATTTTGCCTGGAAACGCTTCCAACACGCTTGCGTGTCGCGAGAAAAATAGGCGTTGGTTCTATTTCTAGCATGTACACGTTTTCCGCACGACTCGGGCCACACCTGAGACGCGCGTGTCACGCAGGCTGTGTGCAAGCTCTAACCTGTTAACATGGGAGCCGAAATAAAAACAGACACGCCACAAAGCCAGCCAGCCAGCCTTCCCTCTGCTCCGCTTCGCTTCTGCTGCACTTCTTCTTTTGGCTATGACAAGAGTGTGCAGGCGTAAGTGTGAATTCGATGCAGCGCCATCTATGGGAATGGCAAGCTAAACTCATTTCAGGACAATACCAAAAAATGTATATTTAAAAAAAAAACAAAAAAAACAAAAAAAACAAGAATCGATTTTTGGAATTCTATGAATCGATTTTGAATCGGTAACGTTTGAATCGCGATTCATATGTGAATCGATTTTTTTGCCCACCCCTAGCAAATATTGTCCCGTAATGGAAAAGGTGTGACTGCAGTCTAATTGGAAGAGGGGGACAACAGAAGGATGTAATGCCTCAGGGGATACACCACTCTAAAAAGTTTGGGAACCACTATAATAGGCTATGGTCACTTTTTCTCTTGACTTACTGGCTCCCCAAGTTTTCATTTTCTTTTCCCTGTCTTCCTCTGGTCAGTTTATGTGAAATTGATTGTACTCATGGTTACATATTCTGCACACACGTGCATACATGGTCAGCCTGGGTTTGGCACGCATTCGTCTCTGAGTTGTCCGGGGGCTATTACTGTCTCATTAAAAGCTAAGCAGTGGAGGAGCTCTGGCCGATAAATCAATCAAGTGGCCTGTCGCCACTGGAGACGGATCAATCCTGAAGAGACACCCTTCCCAGTATGCTTCACTCATGCAATGAATCATAAGCAGCCGATCAAGGGATACACATAGCTGTGCTTTCAGGTTAAAAATCACACGTGCATTGTTTTCATCGCAAGGCAAGGCAAGTTTATACACATTTCATACACAATGGCAATTCAAAGTGCTTTACATAGAAGAAATTAAAATAAGAAAAAGAAATAAGAATAATTAAAACAGTTTAGAAAAATAAAATGAAATACAGTACAGTACAGTACAGTCGGACGAACTGTGGCACAGTGCTCATTCAGTAAATGCACAGCTAAACAGAAGTGTTTTGAGTCTGGATTTGAATATGACCACTGTAGGAGCACATCTGATCTCTTCTGGAAGCTGGTTCCAGCTGCGGCTGGCATAATATCTAAAAGCAGACTCACCATGCTTAGAGTGAACCCTTGGTATTTCTAGCTGATATGATCCTAATGATCTGAGTGATCTGTTGGGTTTATATTCAGTGAGCATATCTGCAATGTATTGAGGTCCTAGGCCATTGAATGACTTATATACCAGCAATAAAACTTTGAAATCAATCCTAAATCTAACCAGATAAAAGTCCACAAGAATTTTCCTCAATATATACAAATCCCAAATTAATTTAGGGATTTAGTTTTTCTTTTGTTTTGTTTTTTTATGTGAAAATATGCCTACATTTAAATCGTTAGCATAAAACAATTGTATTTTCTTTTATAAATGAAAATTCATAAATAAAATATCATGAGTCTTTGGGTGAAATTACATACTACTTTCTGATAATGTATGCTGAACTTCTCCAATCATTTAGTCCACTTAAACCCCGCCCCTTTCTTACAAGCTACTGTAAGCTCCCATTCAATCATCAACCAGTGGATTAACAAAGTCCCTGCCTTATTTTTTCTTTCTTTATAATAATCTGTTACATTCAGATGTACATCAAAATATGGAAGAAAATAATTTTTGCTACTTCCATTTCATCCTGACTCACACAGAACAGGTTTTCTTTTTAATATTATTACATCTCTAAGGCTATGTTCACACTTAGCGTCTTTTTTCAAACTGCCAGCGTCTGTTCTACATTATAACCCTATGGAGTAAACCGTTTTTTCAAAAAAGTCCTGAGCGCTTTTTTAGACGCCACCGCCGGCGTCTTTTTCTGCAGCTCAGAGCGTCTTTTTAAGTTGAAAAAAGTTCAACTTTTCTGAAAAGAACGCCCTACGTCAAGCGCCTTTTTGACAGCTGACCAATGACAAGCGAGTAGCGAGACCTGTCGTTTCCATAACAACAAGAACAACTGTCTGTCGTGCACCCACAAACGTCTTTGTGAACCGACATTCTCCTCCCCGGTAACTTCAAAAGCCAACGCAAGAGCCAACTTTCTCTTTCTCGACATTTTTTGTATCACACAGCACTAGGCTACTGTTCCAGCTCTTGTTATAGCAACAAAAGACGCGCTCGGCTGCCAGCGTTTTTTTAGCAACCGAACGCTGCCAGCGTTTTTTTAGCGTTTTTTTAGCAAAAAAACTCCGTTGTCAACTTTTTCTTGTCAAAAAAGACGCTAAGTGTGAACATAGCCTAATGTAGTATATTCTGTGCAACCAAGTGTGCTGCACAAGTCCTTAAAAGTGAAGCCAAAACGTTTTGATCACCCCCGGGTGGCTGGACCCAGTAAAGATCATAAAACCCGCCCTCTCCAAGTAATCTAATAGGACGTGAGACAAACTAAACAACAAAATTACACTTTTTTTTTTTTTTTTTTCAAAGATGGTTGTTGTCATTTTAGGTCATTTTTAACACATTGATTTAAGTTCAAGTGTTTTTTTGTTGTTGTTGTTTTTTGGATGCTATAAAATGGGGATGTGACATCATGATTGACAGCTTATCTGAGTGAAGTAGTCACTGAGCCACCGATGGACTTTTTTCAGGAGGAGATTGGAGCTTTAACTTTAATTTCCACATTTCCAGAACTGTTTATTTCACACCGACATAATGATTGTTTTGCATTAAACTGTACTAACTGATTCTGCGGGAGTGTGGCCCGGGCCTTGATTCCGCGGCTCCACTTAATGCACACTACTGCGTAGACTTGGGTCCCAACAGACTGTGTGCAACAGACACTATGCTTTCAATATGCAAACCATCTCATCATAGTTCACAATTGATTTATTTATAAATAATGAATCATCTGAGGGACTTTGACTTAAAACATAAATGATTTGGGTTAGCAGAGAGATTTAAGATGCTGGTGTTTTTTTTTGCCGGACAAGATGCCCAAGTCTCCAAAACTGAATGAAGTAAAATCTTAATGTTAATGTGAAGATTAATGTGAATATAGCCATTGTCCTGCATGTCTGTGTCTGCGTCTTAATGGCAATGGCAAGTAGTGTGCCTGGCTTTTTTCCTGTGTGTACTTTATTTTTGCTCAAGTGCCCACACTTTTTTTTTCTTTTTTTGGATGCATGTACTTTTATGTTTACAATTTCCCATTTAAGCCAAACCCACTTTTAGTTTTATTTAAATATAAATATATGGTGTTAAGTAAATCTAAAACGTGACTGCCCTAACACATTTTTTTTTATAATGTTGGACATCAGAACTGTCAAGTTCACACTGCCACAGCTACCACCAACAGAGTCAACACAGTGACAATACTACAATAAAACCCAATAATTGTTGGAAGTTGTTGGTTGTTAACTTGTTGGCGTTTGTTGGGTCTGTGAACCTAGTGGAAGGGATACATTTTGGCTGGGGCTGACTGAGATAAACAGATGAGCGGAATAATCTGCGCTGGACTGCTTCCATCTTTAGATGAGTCAAGAGGCCATTAGATGCTCAGTGTGAAGAGTATTGCCCCTCAGGGGAAGCATAGACTGTCAAAAGTTCTGCGTGGCATTTGTGTAAACATAGAGTTTTTACTGCGGATCAACAAGGCAGAACAGGAAGATAGTAACAATACTTTCCAATATACTTATACTGGAAACACAATGTTTGGCAAGGTAGGACAGTGTATAAGCTGACATTTCAAATTTGTGAAACTTGATTTTTATTTTTTTTTGCTTTTGTAATGAAAGGTTTCCTTTTTTTTTTTTGTTAAAATGCTTAAAACTAATTGGGTTTGGTTGGGTTGGTATTTTCATTTTGAACAAGTAAATTCAAATAACTAGTACAACAATACAACATTTCTTATGATTTTACAGTTTAAAACAACTAATTTGTAGCAGATACATGTAGGAAAATGACAGTATATTAAAGTGTGAGATAAAAATTAAAGTTTAAATAAAATAAACTTAAAAAAAAAACCTCATCTGGATATACTGTACAAGGCCACTTTGATCTTACAAATTTGAATATATGCATACAATAAAGCGAATTTAGAAATTAAGAATTTCTCATATTAATAAAGTTTAGAAACGGAATTCGTGTAGCTTTACAAACTTGTTATTCTGGACTTGTTATGCCTGTCCTCTCTTAAATTTTTATTCTAAATGATTTCATTGATTCTTTTCCCCCAAAACCCTGTTTGTTGAATTTGAACAATGAACGTCATGGATACATTCACATGCTTGAAAGGCAGTGGCTGATGTTTTGTTAAGCGGAAAACGTATCGAGGCGGATTTAGGATGTATCCTGCTGAACATCCAATTAGCAGCGAGCGAATGCAGGAAGTCTGAGAGCAGGCCTATGTGTTGTTTAGTTTTACCAGGAGAGCAGTCTTATCCCTTCTCCTTAAATATGGCACCATTTGGTCAACAGAGACCTGCTTGAGTCTGCATTGTTTCATTTCACAAAACCCCCAATTTATCCCTCTCTCTATCTTTCTTGTCTTTATGCCTTTAAAATATGCTGATGGAGGGAAATGAGAAAAAGTAAAACAACCTTTTTTGCTTCCATGCCCAAAGGAAACAACTTGTTATTCTGTTTCAACTGACTTGACGTTTTCGCTGGATCAAACACCTTATCATGCCATGCACTGTGGGGAAGAAAGGGAAAATAGAGCAAAAAGGAGAGTAAAGTGCTTACTGATCACTGCAGTTGTGTAAACGCTGCATCCAGTCATGCCACCACCGCTTTGCTTTTTTAATCCCTCTGGCATTTGGCAGTAATTAATGAGTGCTGTCCACTCTCCTGGAGTTTTCATGGTAAATGCACTCATGTACATTATGACCAAGCAAAGCAGAGCAAAGAAAACCTGCTGTAGGAAGTCCAGCACCATTTCTGAATCTGGATTAGACACTCCTTTATTGTTGATGTGTCAGATTTGATGCTTGTTAATGATCATTTTTAAATATCTAATTAGTTTTATTGTAGCTGATTTGAACTAATTAGGACTAATAATCATTGTCATTGTAATTTGTAAACATTCTTTTTGTTATATACATAGCATTATGAAATTTCTTTGGAGTACAAAATTAACTATCGTCACAGTTTTGTTCAGTTTGTATTAGTTATCATGGACTTTTTTGTTTGTTTTCATTCACATCATGTTTTCCTGTTTGATTTTCCCGCCACTCCTTTGTTTTTATGGTTACTATTATTAGTTAATTCTGTTCAGGTGCACGTCATTAATTATCTTGTTTGAGTCACTACTTAAGTTCTTCCTCACAGTTCTTCAGTGTTCGGTCTACGTTACATTTAGTGTGTTGCCCTGCCTGCCTGAGTAAATTTGTGTTACCCTCATTAAAACTTTGTATTGGAACTTTGTTCTTCATCTTCGTCTGCCTTCCAGCAACCACCCGTGACACTTGCATACATGACTGAATTTTAATTTGATCAAAATACAGTCTCTACAGACAGAAAACCGTAATATTGGAAAATGTTATTACATAAAAAAATATAGGCCTATATATTTAAAATTTTATTTCACTGTGATGACAAACCTGCATTTTTTTGCAGCCATTACTTCCGTATTTAGTCTCACACGATCCTTTTCTAATATGAAAGAGACGGGCTATGTTTCTCCATGCTGCAAACTTTAGGGGCAAGGTTTCTAAACCGTGCATATTTAGGACCGTGATTTTTGAATGACGATTGTTTTCAGCCGCCACATTTATCAATGTATGATCATTCATATGATGGGATTGGCAGCATACGAATGTTTCATAAATCACACATGAACCCTGTCGTAAGATGATTTCTGTGCTCGGATCTGCGCTCGTTTCTACGTTAGATTGATAAATGAGTCCCAATATGATTGACATAATGAGAAGCAAATTATCTTCCTCTGAGTCATAACAGCGTTTGCGGAAGAGTAAACAAATGGCAGACAAATATCACAGCGACTGGAAGCCGCTTCTGCTTAGAATGCTAATGTATCTCACAATTATCTCACTATTCGTCAACACATACATTTATTGTGTGACTATTTCTTATTTTATATCTTACAATTACCTAACCTACTAAATTAATCAGGAGTTTTTTGAACTGCGTCAACAAAACGTGAGCTTAGAATTATAAGGTTCTATCTCCGTTTAGGGTCTTTCCGAGATATTGAGCATCAAAGTTTTTACATCCCAGCTGGCAATGGAGAGATGGAACCTTTTTATTTGATTAACTACTAACAAAATATTTTTTTTTACAAAAATAACACCACACAGGCATTAATAAACACCTAATGGATCAGATTATGTCAAAAACTAAATTTCGACCAAAAGTGGAGATAGAACCTTATAATTCTAAGCTCACGAAAAGCGAAGCGTGGCCACAAGGTCGACAGATACTTCACAGTTGCTAAATGCTACAGAAGAACAGCCTTGCAGCGGAATTGAGTCAGCGCCCTTGTGACCCGGTCTTAACAAAACCTGTATGTTGTCAAGTTCTCAAAGCTGGAACAAATGGCAGGGCTGCCATTTGAAAATAGCTTGTATCCAAAGGGAGCGCATAAAGATGTACAACCTTGTGTAAGGAACACAAACCCTCAGATCCTTTGAGCAATCATACAAAGAAATATGGAAAGATTAGTCATTTTTCATCAAATTTTTAGCATCCAGAGAGGCTTGGAGAGCACATTCTATTGCCGGCTTGGAAACAGGTTGGCGGGTCAGCAAAAGTGCATCCATATTATTGAGTTATTAGGTGCTATGACAGCACTCAGCTGATAGAATATGATGGTAGAACATGATGACTTAAGATTACTTTATTTCTTATTTAAAAAAATTCTCACATTTACCTTTTTATGTTTGACTCTCCCTCTCCTTCAGAGGTTGCAGTTTGAGTGTGAAAAATACAAGCGCTATTGTCGCTTAGCTTTATTGTTGTCTGCATTTACATACGGTTGTTTTTATCGTAGATTTGACATTTAATGTGGTGATATAAGCACCATCTTCCTGCATGTGCATATGTTACAGTTTGTTCTGACATAATTCCATTTTTCCGAAACCAGGCTTCCCTAACCAAGCTGGAGAAACATACTCATTACTCCATAATGATGTCAGTAAGGTCTGCAGACATGTCAAGGGATTGTTTAAATAGCCCAGCACCACGGGTCCACTGTAGCGGCTTTGAGTGCCCATTCCAGACAGTCTTGTGGGTGTGTGTGTTGAACAGACCATACGGTGACTGGTAATAAATAGGGTTTCATAATGACTAACAACACTGTTCTGCTTAGGTCATATGAAGCTGCTGGCATGGACAGCATGTGTCACAGGTCTGAGGGCCATGTCTCCACCCGAGGGCCCCCACGGTGCCATTTAAGGGGCTGCCATCGTTGCGCAGCAGATCCCAGATCAGGGAATCAAGTGTCAAGCAGGCTCCTTGCTGGGCGGCAAAGTTATAACGACACAATGTGGTTCCTTTTTACCCCCAAGCTCTCTTTGCTCAAGCGTCTTATTATTTCTCTGTGGAACTAGAGAGAGAGAAAGTGAGAGAGAGACAGAGAAAGACAGGCAACAACTTCGGTCTTGTTAATGCTTGCTTGTTAGAGCCAAGACTGGCTTCTAATAGCCTGGTGCCAAACTTTCAGGATTCTTTTGTAATTGGCAGGTAGCACAGTGAGCCTGACAAATGAGTGTCAGCTATCAGCCATCCCAGTACTACACATGCCAGGCATGTGGAGGAAATCAAAATAATTTAAATAAATAAGGTGCCGAATGCCAGGCTTGAACACTAAAAGAGAGAGAAAGTGTGAGAAAGAAAGAGTGTTTGTGAACTGGAGGTGAGAGAGAGGGAGAGATGGATGGAAAGAGAATGGGAAAACAGTGTCAGGTTAGAAATGCTGATCCTGTTAGCATGGGACAATTATTTGTGATACGAAGAAATACACAAGGAGAAAAGTTCAAGTTTACATCACATGTACAGAGAAAGTAGCATAAAAACAGATATACTAGATACTGAACATTTTAACATGCATTTTGTATTTACTACAGTATGTATGTTATCGCTCTCACCACTACAGTAAGATTTGTTAAATCAATACTTTTTTTCAGAAATAATGCATTACTTTTAACAACAGTGGCATTTATGACATTTATATCCCATTTTAAATAAATGATCTTCTTTTGAACTTTCTATTAATCAACAAATCCTGAAAAAAATATTATTGCTCAGCATAACTGTTTTCATTCTTAATAATAATGAGAAATGTTTCTTGAGCACTGAATCAGCATATTAGAATGATTTATGAAGAATTGTGATACTGACGACTGGAGTAATGAAGAATCAGCTTTTCTATCACAGGAACATATTAATCTAATAAATTAACATTGAACACTATTACTTCTTATTTCCAAACACCAAATCATGGATTCCATCCACACGCCTAAATGCTGTGTGTCTCGCTGTTGCTCCGGTGATTGCTAACACTCTGAACACAAGCAGGTGTGCACACTAACATTAAAGCATACGTCAGCAGTGAGCAGTCTGCACCTGTCCTCAGTTCTGTGTCCAAACCTCTGCAGAGACGACAGAAAAAAACAAGGGGATATGAACAAAAAGCAACAAAAGCTCACGAAGAACAAAGGAAATATTAAACAAAGGAGGGTGAGGAGGTTTAAAAGAACGTTCCAGTCAAAAAAAAAAAAAAAATGAAATTCTGTCATCATTTATTCACCCTCATTTCATTCCAAACCTGTATGAAATTCGTTACAAACCTGTAAGAAAAGGAGACGTTTAAGTCCAAGCTGTACTTTTCCATACAAAGTCAATGGAAACAAATAGTTCTAAAAGTGAATAAAATGTGCTGTCAAACTCCAAAAATCATCATAAAAGTTGTTCATGCAACACATACTATATTGCTAGTCTCTGAAGCCATACACAATATTTGTGGGAGAAAGAGACACAAATTCAAGTCATTATTCACTGAAAATCTGGCTTGTAGTCATGGTCACCATTCACTTTCATTGTTTGGAAAAGAGCAGCTTGGACATGTGCTATATATAACTCAATTTTGAGTTATATATAGCACGACAGGCATAGACCGACAGGCATAGACCACTCGAGGCCGAGGCCTTATACGGCCTACTCTGTCCTCGTCAGCGTCCTCATCGTTAGGTCCATCAAACCTAGCTCCTGGAGCAAATTGTGAAACTCCTGAAACCCTCCGGAGGGTCTGGTGGACCCGAGTACAGCGACGATGTCCCCTACGCAGCTGTTTCTGCTCTCCAGAGCATATACGAGCGGTGACTCTCTCGATTAATGCTAATGCTAATGCTCGATAAACATCTAAAAAAGATGGCTGCCAACGGGTTTCGAAACTTTCGCCTCCGGATTTCGCCTCTGACGCGTGTAAATTTCGCTTCAAACGTTTGTTTTTACGCGCGTCAATTTCGCTCTTGACACGCGAATTAACACAAAGTGGTCAAGCGTCAAACTAGACGCGGCTGGCGCGAATTTGCCGCGCTATTCGCGTCTGGTGTGAACGCAGCATTAGACCTACCTAAAAATCTGAAAGCACTGTTTAAATTTTACATGGGTCAAAAACAATGAAAACGATAACTTTTTGTGCATTTTGACAGGGAATGTAAAAATCTGAACTGGTCTGAAAAATTTAGTCCTGATATATTGAAGGGCACAGGTAAATGTGACATTTATTATAATGTATTTGTTTTACATTCACTTACATTTAAAAGTTGTTGTTTAAAAAAAAAATGCTATATGCTAAAATGTATAGCTTTCAATTATACTGTAATGCCCAATAGCTATAATTGATGGGTAAAATTGAGAAAAAATAAATAAAAAATTCATAGAGACATCAGTAGCAGTGTTGGTATCGGTGATGCCGTCTTTCATAAAAACATTCCATTAAACAAATATAAAAAATTTAGGCTACTGTCTTTGTTGATTCTACATTAATTTGGAGTTTAATGTGAAATTATTATAAGATAAAATTATATTAAAAACTCTAATTTTAGGTGCGGTTAATCGTGATTAATTACAGAAAATATGCAAAGGCCCCACCCACTGGCATTAAGTCACTTAAAGGAACTGTATGTAAGAAATGTATTTCAATTAATCATAAAATGGCCCTGATATGTCACTAGACATTAAGAAATCATGTTCATTTCAAATACTTATATCACTGACAACAGTAGTCCGGCCAGGATATTGTCATTTAAAAGTGAAGTTGCAGCCCTCAACTGATGTTGATATTTGTCATGTTGTGTTTTGGCCTGATGCTCCATCCTCCACCTATCTACCAATCACGAAGTCAGTAGTGTTTCGGCATCCGGGTTGCCAGCTCTGCTCTAGTTACCACAGCTGCAGCTACAAACGTTTTGGATAAAAAAAATTCTAACATTACGAAACCTAAAAGACCTCGTTATGAATTCGAAATACGTCGTAAAAAAAAAAAAAAAAACTTACTGTGTAGGACTCGTCACTTGCCATTGGAAGCTCCTTGTAGCAGCCTACGTTCCTGCTGGATCCTGCAGCCTAACTGGCAACCTCGAGTCAGGGGGGAGGGGGAGGGGATACACTGCTCTACAGTAATTTGAAAGTGATTGCAGTACCAGTTTTGGCCACAATCTTACATACGGTTCCTTTAAAGACTGACACCTTTCTACACCACGAGTTTAGAGTCAAAAGAAAATAGAACTCATTACAATCACTGACACTGTCTACACTATAGATACAGTATACAGATGCCCGTTAAATTTCTGACGTACTCCACATGCTCGAGTCTGCTGAAAACAGGACAAATGGAAGAGTAAAAGAATGGTTAAAGAAATGTGCATCTCTGTACAGACTGTACAGTGGAACAGGAACAAGTGGATGCAGGGCTTAATGCTTTTTTTTTTACTTGCCCGGTCAGGCCATTGGTTGCCATGCCAAAAATGTTATTGGCCCCACCACAAAAAATAATAATAAATGATGTCCCAAGACGTATTGTTTATATGTTTGTTTTTTTGTATACCTATGTGAAAATGTGGGAGATGTGTGGTGGATGCCAATTTTGTTTGAGTATACCTGTTTTCTCCTGTTTATTGGACAGTAAGGGAGTAAGGGAAGTATATTGTATTTTATTTTGGTTTTCTTTTTTCTTTTTTATGCAAGTTTTATGCAATTTATTTCCAAACCCCTTTTAGGAAGTTTGATCTTTTGTTTGTTATTTTGGCCTTGTCCCCTCCCGAAGCTTTATGATATCCCACTTTTGATTTTGAGAAACAAACATTTAATTTATGTCAACTACGTAAAATTAAAATAATCTACTTTTTTTTCACTGAACTCTTACGGATTTAGGACTTAGGTTTGTTTAACTGGGACCTGGAAATAGGAGTGTTCCTGTTCTCTCCTTAACTTTTTGTTACCTGCCTTCTTTAACCTCTGGGGCCCTATGTTGCACCCAGCGCAATTGACTTTTGTACACCGACGCATATATCATTCCTATTTTGCAACCGACGCACAGCGGACTTTTCCCTCGACAGACGCACATCGGTAAATTAGGGAATGAACTTGCGCTCCCGGGGGCGGTTCAGCGAAAAGGAGGCGTGTTCCGGCGCAAACAGTCTCTGGTGCTATTTTGCAGTTTTGCAAAGCCTTACTCATATAAATTTCAAATATTGATATTGATAGAAGAGTTCTCTTCTAGAGCTTGAATATTTAAATTGACCAGGCTTAAAAAGACATGCAAATGATAAACTTTCATGATAATGCAGCACTGGCCCAATCGGGCAAGTGATGGTTCTGTCAACTGTCCCGAGCGTCGTTTACACTGACCCCTTATTGTCAAGCCCTGTGATGGATTTTTATTTAATGGCATCCCGGATTGCGTCAGAGAATTTTATGTTTGTTCAGAGCATTTAACTGCAGGTTGTTTTGTAAACGAGGCAGTGTAATAGAGAGTTTGCAAACTTGTTGAAAATGTGAAGCAGCCAACTGTATTGGATCTTACAGCAGCTCCAGCAAACCATAAGTAAATCATTTGATAATTCTCAGTTTTTTTATGGATAATGTCAAAACACTTACTCTCATACCAAGGGGGCGTTGATACTTTATGCAGTAATGTTAGCCAATCATTACCGTTTACTGACACGCCTTAAGGGACACAGACGCATAAATCAGAGCTGTCAGAGAGAGGGTCAGAATGAGGGTTGAAAATAATAATTTTTGCGAATATATAACTGTGCAAAAATTTGTATCATTTATAAGAGAACCTCAAGGAACATAATAAAATGATGAAAAAAATCTATATCATGACCCCTTTAAATTTAGGTTGAACTGTTAATTTAATGAAGTGAAGAAGATAAATAAACCAATAAACAAGTTAAAACTGGAGGGAATAGGATGGAAATGAGAGACAGATGGGGAAATAAACAACATTGTGTGATTGAGGCTCATGGATTTGAGTTAGATGGAGAGAGACCGAAGGGGGCCTCAAGGCAGAGGTGTGAGTGTCAGTCTGACAGGATAGCGTGGTGACAGAGAGGAGGTGTGTGACGTGTTAATAAGACAGTGTATTGTTGTTCTGGTGACAGGAGCTAAACCTACACCCACAGTGTCTGTGTCATAGCTCACCGTTGCAGGATGCTTGATATCTGACAACCACATATCTAACCATTTCTCTCTCTTTCTATCACTCTTTCTCTCAACATCTCCTGCCACTGCAGCTAATTTTCTCCCACCGGACCCATACCTGGCGACTGGAGTGGCCTTGAGTTTTACACAACATGATTTAATACACTCCCCCAAGACCAGAAGGCAGAAATTAGGATGGTATGTGGCATCTTTTCCTATCCCAGTCTTACTCACAAAAATCTGAGAACATACTCCAGCCATGTTCACACATTTAGATCTCTGGAGCCAAACAATGGGAGAAAAGTAATGTCTGCCTCACACCCACACATATTTTCAATCACACGCGCACACACACATACACAATAAAATATTAAATGGCCCTCAAAGCCCATTTCTCAGCTCTTGTTTTTGCATGCATTTGTTGGCTCTCCACTTGAACACATTCCCAAGCCAGAGCTTGCTATAATTTCCATTAATATTCAAACACCACAGTGACTTGTCAAGAGGGACCCAGCATGCACAGCATCCCTTAGGACAACTCATCCCTTCTCTGCTATAATTAAGTCTCTGATTGGTTGGGACCAGGGCTGTACCAGGGCTCAAAAAAAAAAAAAAAAAAAAAAACTTCTTTATTATGACACAATTCCTTCTTTAAGGGCCCTCTGAAACTCAGCAATGTTGTGCTTATTGTAATAGGGAAACTTGTGGGTATGAAGTCATGGGTATAAATATATTATTTCATATGTATGATGAAAATTAATTTCCTTGCTTTCTATGACGTAAGAAGAATAGATGCTGATGCAACTGTGATTTCCAGTTCTCCAGAGGACGTGTGGCAGCAGGTACTGTTGACCATATAATTCTTATTTGCGGGAGATTGTGAGAGGGCAAAGCAGGATATCTCAGAGTATTGAATCCTCAGTTGCTCTACGTCTCTGTGGGACGCCTTCTGTTGTATTTGTGCCGTACCAGCCCAAAGTGATGAAAAATATGATTGAAACTCTAAGACTGGTTGTGAAATAGCTATCTTGTTTGGCAAATGCACACAAATAAATCATGTAGCGGGATTTCTTCCTGTAAGTTCCCTGAAGGAAACTGGTTACCTGAAAATGTTTAAAAAGAAGAAATGTTGATGCAAACACAGCAACAGTTTGATAGTTATATTACAGATACATGAGTTGTTTTTCCGAAGTTTCCTGAACACTTTCCCTTGTCTTCCATTGGTCAAATGATTTGTCATGTTTCTGCTTTTTTAATTTTCTGATATAATAAAAATAAAAGTAATACAAATTCACACCACAGTGTCATTTCCAACACATTTCAAATGATGCATTGTCGTTAATTGCATTCTGTTATTCTAAATTATGGTGGTGGAAATGACAAAAATCATAGCTTGCATTTCCTATATTAATGCAGTTCATATTTTCACACTTTTTGCATAATTTGACAGTTACAGATTTGTGTTTGGCAAAGACACACAATAAAACAGTCTGTTCACAAGGAATTTACCTTATAGTTTCCTTCACAAATAATGTACCATATTTTATCTCAAGCTCTTCAAAATTGGAACAAAATAGTTTGCTGTGGTGGAAATGACACTACAACTGTGGGCCAGTTGTAAAGTTAGAAATTTTGATATACAGTGTTAAACCATGTTTTTATACAATAAATATCAGTATGTTATTTAGGGCCCTTATCATACACCCGGCGCAATGCGGCGCCAAGTAAAAACACCAGCCCAAGTGTTTTTTGCTAGTTTCAGCCCGATGCAGTTATCATTTTTATCGCCATGTTGTTTAAATAGCAAATGCATTTGTGCCCATCTGTTCGCCCATGGGCTTGCTGTTCTGAAAATGAGGTGTGTTCAGGCGCATTGTTGGTGCGTTGCTATTTTGAGGCAACTGAAATAGACTGCGCCATTGACCAACAAAATCCTGGTCTAAAGTTTTCATGATGGATTGTCTTATTTTAAAATGAAAAAGTTCTAGTTGTAGAACAAGAGTAAAAATAAAATCTGTATACAAGGCATTTGAAAAGTAGTGAAAATAAATTATAAAGTCATGGTAAATGTCAGTTGTTATGTGATCTTCTCATAACAAAAAGAAAAATCTGTTTAACTCCTGGAACATAAAAGTGGCCAAAGAAACACCCTTACACTTTTCAGGGAAATCATCCAGATTATGTAGTTGTCTCTTGTTAGTAAGAGGGGATAAGAGGAAGTATTTTAGCACTGTAAAAATTACACGACTCAGCTTTTAAATTAAATAAAACTCTGAATTTGTAAACAGGAACTCCATATGAGCTGACCGTTAATCAAGGACAGGGTACTGCAGCTTGCCTATTTAGCAGCCTCCCTGCCTGAAGGCAGAATCTGTTTGCACTCTGTTGGTTTTTGATTGAACTCAGTTTTTCAAGTATCTCTTCGAGAAATTAAAACATTTCACCAAATGAAGTGTCGTAAAGCTTTTACAAATATAATGCATGAATATCGCAGAACCCCCTATTTTTTTCTCTACCAGAAGTTGCATCCTCTTGTTGTGGCGAAGTGCACCAAGCATTAGTGTGAAGAATAGAAAGACATGATGTAAGACGGATTGTGTCTGTAATTAATAATAATGTCCCCCTTGCCATATTATCCATTATATAAGCTCATCCTCTGCTGCACTCCTTTTTCTCACTCTTTCTCCTTGGTTTCGAGAAGAACAGTGGATTAAGAGATTAGTATGAGGGGAAAAAAGGCAAAGAAAACATAATTTTATCTGACTGTTTATCCGGTCCCAGAGTGTGAGGTTTGCCCACATTAGCTGTTTTGAATTGCATGCACACACCCGAACTGCGATTTCACCCTTCTCCTGGACACTGTAGACATTTATTATTCCGCTAAACTCACTGTACTCGGGTTGAAAGCAAATCCATAGCCTTTGTGATTCTGCTAAGTACAGATTTGTGTCAGTGGAGCTGTATGCTCTCACAAAGCCTGACGGATGGGATTAGAGACAATTGCACTTGTTGTATTTTATCTGCAGGTTTCTCCATTATCAAACAGACCCCTTACAGAAAAGCCCCCTCATCTGCCTGAGGTGATGTCTTCCTGTAAATGCTAACCCCCTTCATCCCTTATATGTCTGGATATGTCTGTTTGCTCTGCCAGGCTTCAGAAAATCCTATGCCAGCAGGTTGAAAGGCCAAGCGATTGAGACATGAGTGCATTTATAATGCCTAGATAGATAGCTGTGTAAAGTTCAGTATCTTTATGTTGTCGGTTAAAAGCTTCATGTTTCCTTGTAGATAGATTGAGTCCCGCATGTTTTTGTAATGCTTATCTACAGTCAGGAGTATATTAATACCATCATGGTGCATGATATGTCTGCATGGGGATTTTTATTTATTTTATTTTTTATTTTTTGCGTGTCCTGTCATCACATATTCCATGTGAGCTGCACTTTATCTAAAAGTCTGCGGAGCCAAACATTTGGCTTTGTTAGCAGTATGAGGTTTATGCTGACAGTGTTTTTAGCAGCATAAAAGTGTCTTGTTCACACATGGTCTTGCTGAGTGGATGACACCTGTACACCTGCGCTGCATTTCAGGTAATGAGGATATGTTCAGGTGTGTGTGTGTGTGTGTGTGTGTGTGTGTGTGTGTGTGTGTGTGTGTGTGTGTGTGTGTGTGTGTGTGTGTGTGTGTGTGTGTGTGTGTGTGTGTGATGCATACCCAAAAATATACAACATTTATTTTATGCTTTACTTACACCATTAAATTGAGTCATATTGCAATAGCTTCAAAAGTTTTTGTCACTGCTGTGACCAACAGGTATGCATGTGATGAGCATCACCAAATTGAATTGCAAATAACAACTGTTTTCAAACCAATGAGGTCCGTAATACTTGGAGAAAGCTATCTTTTGTCACTCCCATTCATCTTAAAAGGGATAGTTCACACAAAAAAGAAAATTATGTTCTCATTATGTCTTCACCCTGTCAACGCTGTCAGCACGCTGCAAACTGCTACAGAAAATGCTGACAAAGTATTTGAAGGTGTTGGTAGCAGCGAGCTTGTTGGCTACTGATACAGCAGGACCCAATCAGCTGTGCCTCTAGAGAATGATGTGATTGCAAGCAGATTGGGTTCAGGACCTATCAGCCTGTGCCATCTTGAGAACTTTGTATTTGTCTTCTTAATCTTTTGTCAAAATCTGGAAATTGCTTCCCCTCTGGAATGCAATTCCTTCTCTGATGACATTAGTATGATGGCTTGGACAGGACTTCCTATATCACTCCTCTTCAACCATCAGTCTGGTGCAAGATAGAGATGGCGAGGAGATGTGCTAAACCCCGCCCTCTTTTTAAATCTTCACTCAGAAATATGTAACAATACTGATGTCAACTTCCGTTTCATGAAGTTTGGACCCCCTGAAATCACATTTAACCCTCTGGGGTCTGAGGTGTTTTCTGGGCCCTGGAGGTGTTCTGACATGCTCTGACATTTGTGCTTATTTCTGTTACTTGTGACATTTTCATGGCTAAAGTCTGATTACGCTGTATTCAGCACAAACTCTGCTACAATAAAATGTGAGCAGTATGTCTGGAATGTATGGAAACTGATTGAAAATGTTTACAATTTATACGTTTCTTGTGGATCTTTTTATTTTATTTTTATAATAAGCAATACTGGCTCTCTTAAAGGGGTGGTAAAATGCCCCTTTCACACGATGTAAAATAAGTCTTTGATGTCCTCAGAGTGTATGTGAAGTTTTAGCTCAGAATATGCCACAGATATTTTTATATAGCATGTTAAAATTGTCACTGTTTGAGGGTGAGCAAAAATGCACCGTTTTTGTGTCTGTCCCTTTAAATGCAAATGAGCTGCTGCTCCCAGCACAGGGGGCGGAGCTTCAACAGCTTGTGTCCTTTTACCTCACACAACATGCACTGGAAATTTCAAAAACGTTTTGCCTTTTATGTTCAAACCGGAGTCAAACAATGATGGAGAGACTCAAGAAGAAGTGACAACATGTAGAATGCAACAGGAAATTTCTGAATGGTTAGTTGATGATTTTAGATAGTTTATGTGTAGTTATCTTCTAGTCATTGATTAGCATATTCTGTCAGGATAATCTATAAATCGCGTTCCCGGCGGTGGGGTTTATTTTAGGGTTAGTGATGTCACTAATCCAGGAGGAAGCTAGTGAAATCATAATCAACCACCCCTTTAACGGGTAACACATTTTTTTGAAGATTTCTCTATAATCATGTAGCACTGATTGCAAATAACATTTAGCCTTTCTACAGTACTGCATAGACAGACAAGATCTATTAAAAGCCCATCTTATCAGCGGTGAATTAACTCGTTAATTGTAAAGAAGGTTTACAGTCACCATACTGAGTATAACAATTTCTCCCATTATTATTTGTACGGGTGGACATCTCTTTCATGGTTGAATCTCAAGCCTAAGAATGGAATTGATGGCCACTGAAGTAAAAGCAAAAAAAAAAAAAAACTTGTCTGTCTTTTGTTCAAGCTTGCAAGCGTATCTCACAAAATAACCCCCTGTGCTAAAAAATTATGCTCAAAGATCAATAGACCCCATCACCTTGTGATATGGCCATTCTAATATCTCCCTCCCATCTCCCCTGGTTGCATCAAATTTTATGGAGAGGGGTTTAGTCGATTGCACCAGATATATAAGGGTAGGGATTGGCACCTGGAAAAGAGGCAACCACAAATGAGGCACTTTGAAGTGAGACGTTTGATGCTTCAAGGGAAAGAGGCTGAGAATGGAGGGCAGCAGTGAAAAAAAGAAGAAAAAAAGAGCCATCATGTGGACTTTGAATTCACAATGATTACAAGTCACATCTTTGGTGTAACTTTACAAAAGTAAAAATTTTCGGACATATGGCCCTGGAATGAGAATTGCATTTAGAGAAGACACAGTCGTCAGAATGTCAGTAATGCAAACAAATTAATCAAACACTATTTTGTCACAGTTCACATAAACTTGAAACACAATTGTATGAAAACAGCAACCCAGTTAATGGCATCATTTCACAGCCATTTATCTTGGCCTCTTATCATTGTGTTAAGAGTCCATTTGACGCTTTGATTGATCTCCACAGTTGGAGTTATTTAATGTTTAAATTGCATATCACACTGTGTGTGTGTGTGTGTGTGTGTGTGTGTGTGTGTGTGTGTGTGTGTGTGTGTGTGTGTGTGTGTGTGTGTGTGTGTGTGTGTGTGTGTGTGTGTGTGTGTGTGTGTGTGTGTGTGTGTGTGTGTGTGTGTGTGTGTGTGCTCTCTATACATTACCAAAAGAGAACCATCCCTGTCACTGGAGTGATATCTGTTGATTTAGTGAAAACATTTTGAAAATGGATCTCCTGCGCCAGGTGTCCATTTGTGAATTGGTGATAATTAGTGCTGTCTTTTATAGTTTTGTGGTGCAGGTGACTGACTCACTGTCTCTCTATAGATGTAACAAATTATAGAGAGTTGTCAGTCAGACAATACAGACAATACAAATTATATGATATCTGCTCACTATTTGACAAGAACAAATCAATCAAAGAATACATAAATAAATAAATAAACTCTATTTCCATAGGAACTGAAAAACTCTGACACTGGCTTACCATTTAGAGGTTTAATTAAGGTATCCTTGGCTGAAATCATGTACCTTTTCAGTGGCATGCTATTAAAAAAAAAAAAAATTTTGCTTAGAGGTGGACACATTCAGCAACTGCTTATGATATGTTTGTGTTTTTTTTTGTATTATGTATTATGTATATTAATATGTATTATGTATATTTCAGATGAAATTTCCATTCAATGAGAATCATGAAGTAGCTTTAGGACTCTTCTTTTGCCACAAAGGTTGCAATTTAACTACTTTCTCCATACAGCAGCTTTCAGCTTAGCTAAGCAGATTTTTCTGTATTGGAGTGAGTTAACCGTTTAGCTAGCTATTTGAGTAGCTAACATGGTCAGAGAATGCAGTGTTATTTAAGTGTTAATAATATAATTGAATTCATTTATTTAAATTTTAATTCGTTTTTATTTTTTATTTTAATTTTAGTTAAATAAGTATGTAAAATAAGAAATAGAATTGAAGTATCATCTTCACTTTGTAAAACTTTTTGGAGCCTCCTCAAAAAAACTGTGGTAACAACAAAAGTGCCTCCACATCACTGTAATTGACTGATTACCCTGACAATATTGTGGAATATTGTACCCCATAGGATACTATCCTGTTCTAAAAAAATGTAATGCATCTGAGTACTTTTGGATAATTTTACATTATTGTAGTTATTATTATTATTATTATTATTCCTAACAGTAAGTAGCCTATATTAAGCATATTATTAATTATAATTTTGGGTGAAAAATGCAGTTTCTCTGAAAACAGGTTTACAAACGCATCTCATTGTAAATCAAGTGAAATACTGCAATCATTTGTCCAAAGCATTTTTGGAAATTATGAGAATGTAAAAATACTGTTCGCAACTGGCACACATTGTATTCCCAAATGCACATTAAACTGACAGCACACGTATAGATTGAGTTCCCTGAGTTCACTGTGAACTGAACTGCTTTAAGATGCTAAAAACACTGGATCATGGAATTTGATGTCACTGACTACCTAGTCCTAGAGGAACAGCATTCGTGTGTACTATTTGTTCAAGTACCTTGCTGCAATCTTGTTCAAATCTCGTATTTGTTCATGTCTAGGCAGATTTTATGTTTTATTAACTATTTTATTTATATTTTTTCTGTGCAACAATTCTTGGATATGACTGACTAATTGATCTTTACACATCTGGCATGTGTTTTAAAGTATAGTCACGTTGCCAGTTTGTTCAAATAAACTTTGGAATTATACATCTGTCAAGACTCTTGATTTTATGTTTGAACATAAAATCAATAGTGTAAAATGTTTGCACTGAAAAGAATACTATTAATAACAGTGTAATCCAAAATAATTAAAACAACACCAAAGGTGTTAATTGCCCCATAGGGTAGAACTTGCACAACAACAGTAAGTGTAACACTCTACACTCTCAGTGTAATTTTTCTGCCTTGCAAGGTGCTATATTTACAAATATAGTAAATTCAACACTACAAAGAGTAATTTTTACTCTTTATAGAGTGGAACCATACTGTATGTGTGCCCAAGTAGTGTTAAAATGTATTCTTTAAGAGTTTATTTGACACTGTTTTTTACTGTGTATGTACAGTATTTGTGAGAGAATGTCCTCGGCTTTATATAGTCGCTCAGAGTTTACTAAACTAATTCTACAGAACAAAACACAATGATTGGACCAAACACTAGGCTGTTTTGGGAGGTGCAAGGACGCTGCAACACCTGTGAGACAATTGGTTTTGAAAAAAAAAATCTTGGCTTTTGCTCACTTCCTGAATACATCCAAAACCACCATTTCTTTTTTCAATAGCAACATCTCACTCTGTTTCATTCAGTATCTCTCTGTCTCTCGCTCCTTTTCACTCTCCATCTCCCCGTCTGACGCTTAAGTTTGAATCCCTCCATTGCTTTTTAAATGCACCCTTTTTCATTTCTGCCACATGGCTGTGGTTTCAAAGAACAGGGACCCGTGTCACATAGGCGACCAACTGTAGTTGGTAGTGGAACGTGGGAGAACAATGGCTGCCTGGCACATGTCTTCAAGGCCCGGGACTCACGAGGCTTCTTTGGTTCCTTTTTAGAAATGGCAACCACATTGTTCACTTGTTTTATCTTTTTTTTTCCTCCTCTTGCAGACACATCCTGGGGTCTTAACCTCAAGGAGAGCAGGGAGACAAGGCAGCCACTGTCAGATAAAGAACGGGAATGAATGCTCAGAGTCGTGGCGTACAGTATGGGGTGTGCGTGTCATCGACAGTCAAAGCTATCTCCTCTGTGCAGATTCAAAACGTTGCTGCTCCTCTCAGTCTCTTAAAGTTGAATGATTTTCCTTTTCTTTCTTTTTTTTCTTTTTTTTTTAGCAGGGCATGAGCAGAAGTCTACAGGTACACTCAGTACCAAAAAAGTGTTGCACAAACACTAATGTGAACCACTGACTGAATTTCAATGTGTCATTATTTTGGGGGTCCCCTTGTGATTTGAGTTGCAAATTACATGCAGAAATAAACATTATAGTTTTGATTTACCTTCAAACTTTCTTTTTCACCTTTTCTTTTTTCCCCGTGTCTCTCTGTATCCGGACCGTGAGGAAATCCAGATGCTTTTGACCAATGATAATTCTCTGTGTGTTTGTGCTCTCTGTCTCTGTGATTGTATTTGTAATTAACGAAACAATACGCCGCACATCAAGCATTCCTGGCACATCAGCGTTAACAGGTGGGAACACATCACATAGAAATATTTGGTTTATGATTCTAATAGGACATAAGACATGCAGCTAGATTTGCTAATTAGTTTTTATAAGATGACATGACTGTTTAATCAACAGAAATGCTTTAGTCAGCGATTTCTAATTTACTTACTTCAAATTGGGTCCATCGTCAGGAGGGCAATCTGGAACGTTGTCAGAATTTGGACAAGGAGAGGGCAAACTGTGGGGTTTGTATTGTTGAAAAAAAAATATTATTGAACAACATTATTTTTATGACTCTGTTTATCTTTTTCTTTTTTTTACTCATATTTAGGGTTGAATTAATCTAGGCACTCTCCACCATCAGTATTCCCTTATCCAGCTGATATTTAGATATGTTGTCACACATTTATAAACATGCTATAAAACATTACTTACTTGTATATTACAGAAGTGTATATACTTTGAATATACATAAAATAACCCATATTATACATAAATATATCACAATAAAAATAAATAAATAAAAAATAAGTACAGAGAGTAGTTTAAAGGGAAAAGAGGGTTCAGCCCTTGTCCCTCATGTGATGGCAGGAAGACACATACTGCGCTGCCAGGTGAATACATTCTTCTTTCTCTATCAAAATATAAGACAGTTTGTTTATGAGGCTCGCTTGTTGGAATTGAGGTAAAATCTGTGCTATTTGTGTGAAATAAGTGTCTCTGATGTTTGTATACTTGCTGCACTGAGTGAGGAAGTGCAGCTCGTCCTCTATGACTCCATCAGAGCAGTGTGAACACAGTCTGAGCTCTCTGGCTGTCCAGCTCTGCTTGTGTCGGCCCGTCTCCACACACAGATTGTGGTCACTAATGCGATACCTTGTCATGAGCTTTCTCTAACCATAATTACTAATATTGGTCAGGTATGGTGCCAATTTATAATCAGACTTTATTTTGTGGAAGTATTTTAATTTATTTAATTGTGTGACTTTTATCTGCCAATCGTGTATGTATTCTTCCTTGGTTATTTTCCCTATTTCTTTTACTTTTGAGTGTCTGAACTGAATTGTTGAATTAAGTTGATGTTTTTCCACAAAATATTGCATGGGGTCGCTCTCTGTGTGTCCTGCCCTGTATCTGAGAGCGCAGTGATCTCTCTGTCAGCGCGTCTGATAGATGGAACCAAAACTTTACGGCTCTCTTCTGGATTTCAGATAGGAGAGGGAATCTGCCTAATTCTGCCTGGCAACCCAGACTTGGAGCATTTCTGTGAGTTCCCAGGATGTTCTTTTGCAGAGCTCAAGGTGGAAAATTTCCACAGGAGTTTTGTCCCAGGATTTGAACAGGGATTTTCTTATACTATAATAAGCCCTACGTGCCTTATTAGTCAGATCTTTTATTGCAGTGTCACATTTCCCAGAAGCTGAGATTGTCAGACTCAAATAATTATAACAGGTGACATGATAAAGAATTGTTCCCCCAAGTGTAAATTTATATTTCTTGCCAGTAAGGCGAGGTTTTTTCTGAAAGATCATTATTTTGGACTTCTCCGTGTTTATTGGTAAGGCCCAGTCGTTGCTGTACTGTTCTAGAAGTGAGAGGCTTTGATGCAGTCCCTCTTCATGAGGAGAGCGTAGCAGAAGATCGTCAGCATACAGGAGGCTTTTGATTTCTCTGTCCTCGAGACAGGACAAGAGGACTTCTCAAGTGTTGATGCCAATTCATTAATATAAATATTAAATAGAGTCGGGCTGATGCTGCAGCCTTGACGGACTCTTTTAGTTTGACTGAAATAATCAGTACGTTTGTCATTAATCTTAACACCGCATTTGTTCCCATTGTATATGTCCTTTATGATGTCATATGTCCTTCATCCTATTCCACTTTGGATTAGTTTTAGGAAAAGTCCATTATGCCATACCGAATCAAAGGCTTTTTTTTTAAATCAATGAAGCAGCCAAATATTTTCCCTTGTTTTGTTTGCTGGACGTGTTTTTGTATGAGTGTGTGAATGTGATTTGATGTTCTCTGTTTAGGCATAAATCCAATTTGACAATTGTTAAGAATCTTGTGTTCTTGACACAAGACTGAATAATATCAGGAATTGCATCTTTCAGTTTGGGGCTGCTGTGTTTCAGCATCTCATTAGATATGAAATCCACGCCTCATGATTTTTAATTTTTTAGGGATTTCATCTTGTCTGTCAGTTTATTTAATAATATGGGCTGGTCTAAATGGTTTAGCTGGTCTTTTACAGTGCGTTCCAGGTTATATAGTTGGGGGGTCAGATGTTTTTTGGGTGAGGGTTGGTTCATTTTGTGAATAGAGTTTTCCAAAATGTTTGGTCCAGATGTTTGGGTCATAGATGGGAATGTGTTTGGGTTCTTTGGATTTATCTAAATTATTCCATAATTCCCAAAAATAATTCTGATCAACTGCCTCCTCAATCTTATTAAGCTTTGCTTTTATGTGATCAGCTTTTTTCTGTATTAGTAACTTGTATGTTTTAAGGGTTTGCTGATATGTGGCTCGTGATTGTTGGTTTGCAGGGTCTCTGTGTTTTTTATTTGATAATGATTGTAATTATTTTCTTACTTTTTGGTATTTTTTATCAAATCAACCAGCTTTAGCAAGTTCTTTTTTACATCTGTAATTCTTTCTTTTTCTCAGAGCTTTTCTGACCGCTGTAGAAAAGATTTCGGTTAACTGATGAGTTGCTAAATGTATCATTTTGTTCTCTTCACTAAATTAAGTAAATAGAAATGAATCTATCATTTTCTGAACCCGAGTGCTGTGGAGCTGAGCTTCATACTGGGCAGGACTGTCTTTACTCCATATAAATCTGGAGGGGAGGGGGTGCAGTTTAACCTTCTGACCTGAAGAAGGCAGGAGACTATGTGACTATGGTCTGATAACGGCAGCTGTGGCATCACTTTGAAATAGTTCATTTAACTGTATAGTCTATATCTGTAATGGCGTAATCTACTGTGCTGCTGCCTTTGTATGAGGTGAATCAACCCAGAGAATCTCCCTTTGTTCTGCCGTTAACTATAGACCCAGGCTTTTGCAGAGCTGTAGGACTTGTTTTCCATGTTTATTGTGTTGTCATAATTCTGGCGTGCCTTAGTAAAGTGTTTCTGTTTATATATATGTGAATTGCTAATATAATGTATTTGTCTCCATCTGAGGTAATGTAATCCGCTTCCTTCCCCGTTCTAGCATTCAGATCCCCCATTAACAGAACCGGTCCTAGAGATTGAAAGTAAACAATCTCTGACTGTAGGGTTGAAGAGATGTCTTCATTATAATAAGGAGACTCATATGGGGGGATATATGTGGCACATAGGTAGGGACATGTCACATGTGTAGCCACATGTCCTCATCTAAACACAAAAAGCTCTTTGAAGTTTTATCCAAATATGTGTTTTTCCTTTTTTCACAGGCTGAATATAATGCCACAGATGATCTTTGAACCAAACTATGATTCCTCCTGAATCTCTTCCATTTCTAATGTTAGGCTGTTTGATTGAAGGGATTTGTAGCCCTCTGTAGTTTGGAGGAGTGCAGATTTTGGAGTCGAAACGACTCCATGTCTCAAGTAATATAATTATATCTGAACTATATACAATATTAATAAAATCAGGGTTAGTAATCTCTCTCTCTCTCTCTCTCTCTCTCTCTCTCTCTCTCTCTCTCTCTCTCTCTCTCTCTCTCTCTCTCTCTCTCTTTCTCTCTCTCTCTCTCTAGTCTGATAATTATGGTTTCAAGTGGCCATAAATACAAGACCTATGCCTTTCTATTCCAATGGGCAAAAAGTAGACCTCTGTTGCCATGGAAACAGTGAAGTTCGAAAACAGGCCCAGACCCCATAGGAACAGGTTTTTGTCTGCTGTAAATTCATAGACATAAAAACACCCAGTCTCGCGCTATAATCATTTTCTCACAGATCATATGCTCGTGTCCACTTATTGGACCAGGAAGCAGAGACGTTGATGTTCACTATTAGATTGTGTTTTTTGAGAATGTGAGATAAGAATGAACATTACTGGCTGAGAGAAATATAAATATGAATATGAATGAACGAACGAACAGAGGAATGGACAAATGTTAGTTCATTGACTTTTATTTCTTTATTTGAATGAATGCAAATGAATGATAACCTTTTTTTTTTTTGCTGCAGCGCAATGTTTTAACCATATAGAAAAGTCAAAGAGTTAATAATTTACTTTATTTAAACGAATGAAGAACAAACAAATGAAAAATGAACCAGTCAAAAACTGAGTTTTTTTTGTGCATTATATTATTATAAACTTATAAAAGTTATTATTTTTAAAGATTCATCTACAAAACCAAATTAATTCAGAAATATATTTTTTTCTTGCAGAAAAAAACATTGAGTCCTCATGAAACGTCAAGTAGCTTGTAGATAACAACATTGGTTGAATATTGTAGATAATGTTATTCCGCATTTACGAATTACTAAAGTTTCAATAAAAAGTTTTTTCATCTCCAAGGATTCTGATAAAAAATCATTTGAATTGAAGACGTTAAGATCACTGAGTGAAACATTTCATAAGTCTGTATATTTTTGTAACCACTTCGTCTAACATAAACATTATAGGAATATTCTTCGGTCGAATGGGGTCATATCAATGATTGAGACATAATAAAATATTGACTTGGTTGTGTGCCTTGAACATTTTTGGTGGAGGTAAAGTAACCCAAGTTCCAGCTTGAAATGCCTGAGATGCCACTAATGTGGGTGTAAACGAACTGAAGGTCAGAGGTGATGTGCATGATCACAGTCTATAGAGCACATGAAAACGAATACACAACTTGTCAAGGCATGAATACAGATTAATTTACTCCCTCTTGTCAGCTTTATGGTTCTTTTTCACCCTTCACTTATTCTGAACGTCACTACAGCTCTCTCCATTCCCCTCTCTGTACCATAACAGACCTTCACATTTCAAACAAAGTGTCAATCTTGCACCTCTGCATTTCTGTCATGTTTTCTGTCTTTTTCTACCTCACTAGTCAGTCAGGGAAGATTTAAAAAGATTTATTCACCTTCAATTCAAAGCCACCTGTGTCTCTGTCTTCACTTCATAGATGCATAGATGATTATGAAAGGATCCATGCTGTGCTGAATTAAGTGCTGTGAAACATGTAGATAGATGAGAGTGAATCAGAACAGAGGGTTCACCTTCCTTCTCTTGCCATGTTGTTCGTCTTCTTACCATCCCCCTGCACTAATGAACTTGAGGTTAAATGTTGCTGACCCACATGCAGGACTCTGCTTGTAATGGGAATTTCAGCAGTTTCATAAGGACTTTAAGGTCAGAAAGACAGTTTAGATGCTTAGCTACTATTCTGAAACTCAAAAAAATGTGCCAATGGGTTATAAATCTATCCATCAGTTGGTCTTGATGACAGTAATCTGAAAATCTTAAATCCACAGACAGGCATTATCCACTGAAAGTGAATCGATAATCTGTTCACCAAGTATCAGCTTATGTGCTGAATCCTTCAGCAGCTTGTCTCAATCCATTCAGAATCAGTCCCTGCAGTTTGTTTGCCGAATTGCTCCAGTTTGGCCATGAAACGCTGTCAGCAAAAAAGGCTGAACTTGTTGACAACTTGTTTTTAAATTGACATACTAGTCAATTTAAAGTTTGACAAAACTAAATTATTGGCATCCTTTCCATATGTTTAATAAGGCAGCATTTGGTCATGGATGAGTTTACTGCACCTCTGTTCCCCTGTTTTGCACAATTCATTGGGTGGAAGGACAGTTCGGGGTGGAAAAATACTTAATTTTCCAGAATGCATTACCTGTGTTGAATTTCTGTGAATTGCAATACAGTAAATTAAACTTCTGTCATTCTTATTAAACGTCCTTAAGGGTTTGGAAAATTCAATTCAAATGCACACTTATGAATTGAAAGGGAGCCAATTCTTAAGTTCTGAATTTTGCACAAACCCCTGTACTTGTCTTGTTACAGGTTCTTTGTTTGAGAATGGTTTGTAGGTATTTCATGCTAAGTGCTGTTCTAAGATATGTTTACCCATGTTTTTTCATTGCGTCTAAGTGTTTCTGTCACTGTTTTAACATTGCACTCCAAAACAACTTTAGTATTCTTCTGATTTTATCATGCAGTGCACATGTTGAACCACTCAGTGCCAGAGGCAACAAAACAACACCCAATATCACAAAACCATCTCTGTTTGACCGTAGGGAACATAAATATGTTCTTTGAAGACTATTTAGCTTTTTGTAAACATATAGATGGTTTAATCTGTTCACATGATACAATCTTTTAGAAATATTTTGGCATAAGTTGTAGGTGTCTTTATGCAAAAAGTGTGGTCACCCTTTTGTCTCCATCCACGTTAGAACTTACAGTACAGTGAAGTCTTGGAACCCTATTTCTTTGTGTCTGAAAGCCAATCCAAATCTGTGTGCCAACTGATCAAGGTGTCTCTCTACCATTCAAAGAATCCTTTACTGCAGTCTTTGAGTTTTCTTGCAGGTGTATCCACAGTTGTCGGCCAGATTGACGTAGTACTGATAGAATCATGTATGTCTCAAAAAGAAACATCAAGACCCCTTGAGATGGATTTACAACCTTGAGATTACTTAGTTGTAGACATGCAAGTCCCATTAGCGTGATCACATAAATTACTAACTCTTAGTGGTATTTTTTATTTATTATTTTTTTTAAGATTTACAGTGGCTTTTAACAATTCTCTTGTGGCAATTTTTTGAATATGAAGAAGAACTCTAAGTATATATGCAGGGACTGGTACCACATTCTGAAACATTTCAAATAGACTTCAAAGAAGGACTGACAACCACTATTGAGCATTTTTATCATCAAAGCAATCCAATGGGGACTAGGATGACAATGGCTGTTCTTACAGAAGGACATACATCAGGTCTTTGATGTTCTTATCCATTAGGGAAAAAACACTTAAGGTTTAAACCAATGCACTCTTTTTCAAATGACCATGTCAACAGTGATCTCTCCACCAGCATCTAGCCTATCAATAGTTGTATATGTCTTTGTGAATTGTTTACAGTGCAGAAGCTTTCTTAAAATCCTTTAGAAACTGTGTTTTTTAATCTTATAAAATCAGATACAAGATGTAAAAGTGTTAAAAAAATGTCTGCAAATGAACGGAAGCCAATTTATTAGCATAAGTGGATAGATCTCCTAAATTTGAAGTAAATAGCTATCACTATTATATTGTTTGCGTTGTATGTGGCTGGTAAATATTGTATATCTATAATTATGTGTAATTGTACATTTATGTTTACACAAGAACAAACACAGTGATGGTTATCATATGTGAATTATTGAATAAAAATGGTATGAATTATTTGTTCATTTAGCAACAGATGTTTGTTAAACAATTTGATTTGGAACAAGACTGTTCAGTTATTAGTTATTATTATTTCTTTAGAAACCTTCAGACTATGCTGAATCAAAGCTTTAAAGTTGGCATGAAATGAAAATTCATCCTTACTATTTTGTAAATTCATGTTATTGATCTTATTATGAGCAATTAATCCATGTATATGTTTTTTTGGTCAACATGACGTCAATGTACCTTTATGGTTATAATAGAAGTAACTTCTCTGGGTGAATTTGTATGCCAACTTTGTATGTTTTTCTAAGAACTGCTACTGGGCATTAATAGATAGCCGCATCCTGCAACACCCTCTGCCACCATGATGTCCCTTTAACACCTCCCTCATAAACATGTCTTCAGATATATTGAGATCATAATCCTGCTCTTTTCCCCGTGAACAAAGCACCTAATCTCAGCAACACTAGTGAGAATGAATACAGATAAAACAACAGCAGAGATATGAGATTTATGTTCATCCACTGAATCTGTATGTTTTGAACTTTCTACTTTTACCATCTTACCTTCCGTCTAATAATCTCTCCCCATCCTCTACCTTCATGGCCCTTAGCCTGAATAAAACCATGATGAATTGAGCAGAGGAGAATTAGCTGGATGTTAAATTACATTATCAGAAGCCTTGAAGCTATGTTAGCTCAGTCTGGCTGGGTGCAATCTATCCATTAGCACATGTTCCCCTGCATCAGTCCTGAGCCATTAATCACCAAACCAACCTGGGCCACTGTCCACTGAAGCGCAGACGATCAGACGGCTCATGTCACCTATGAACTCCCTTTTCCTTATTTTATTGGTGCCCTGCAGGAATATTTGGTTTCCTGAATATGCCTTTCCACTAGAGAGGCCAACGTACTGATGGCTGCTCTAGGCAACAGTCACGAGCTGGGTAGACTCAGATACTCTCAAATACTTTCATATACTTTCTCTATGGCCACAAATGAGTCAGACTGTACTTTTGCTGACCTGAGGACGAAACATTTACATTGCAGGCAAACAACATGTTGAAAATCATTGCTGTTTTACTGCTGGCAACTACTGTTTACCCAGGTCAGTGATGTTGACTGTTTGCATGAAAATGAAGGCAGTGTTATATATTTGCTAGGACAATTTTTAAACTAATAACCATGAAGTCTTTAGCTTTCTTTAATATTTAAGCTGTCTTTATGAGGTTGGTATTACAAAACCCAACTGAGATTTTATTGCCTCCAAAGCAAATGTTTTCAGGCACACTAGCCTATTCTACAGGTTTTATGCAGTAGTAATGCAATGTTGAAAATAAAATAAAACCTCATTGATGTATAGTATTGTGTTTAATTGTGTTTCATTTAGGTTTGTCTTTGCGCAACGTGTGTGTGCTGTGTTTGTATAATAAGTTAAATAATTAAGTCTCCCAACTGTATACAGTTGCTATAAAAAATGTTTTATGTGTTTCAGTAACCACACAAGTTAGATTACAAGTTAGCCTGAACACTAAATAGATACCCATAATCAAAAGTCAAAATAATAACAATTTTTATTATCTTTCTATTCATTTTTAATAGATTTAATAAAATGTTTTTATTATTTTTATTATAAATTAATTATATTTAATGAATTATATATATTTTAAAATGTAATTGTATGTGAGTATTATAGATACTGTACATATTGTATTATAGATACAAATGTATCACACACAAAAAAAACCTGTATTTTGTTTAAAATCATAATTAAACCCATAATTCACACCCATATCTATTATCAATGCTGGGGAAAGTGGTGTTCAATACAAAGTACTGTAACAGTCTCTTGAGTTGTTTTCTAGTAATATCTCTTTTCAAGTAAATGAAGGTTTATAATTGAATTGAATCATTCTCCCAACTGAAATGTTTGGAACATTCCAATCTTCATAGTTTCAAGAGATGTAAAAACAAATCAATTAATTTTAGATATAGTTACTGCTTGTCATTCCTTATGATGTTTCATCTGTGATTAAGTGTGATATTACACACATTTATGATCTAATACAAATATATGAAGGAGCTCTCATGGTAATACAGGAATACAATGTGTACGATATTTCTATTTATTTCCCTTAGAATCCGATAATCATCTTAATGTGGCAGCAAAACTGCATGAGGCTGTTAATAATTGCTTGGCAAGACATTATTTCACATGCTCACAAATAAACAGTATCTTCAAACTCATGGTTGTAATCTAATGAACTCTACTTTCTGGCCACGTTCTAATTATCGCTCACAGTTTGTTTTCCCCCCAGCTGCGATGGTGGCTATGTTCTCTAGCAGCTTCTTCCTCCAACACTGGGAAGAATGGTTGTTTAACAGAACCATTTTCCTTTCTTTTTGACTTTGTTCTGTGTCTGAGGAGCAATTTCCAGAAGCAGTGGGAGCCCATCGCGAGACCACGGGAGCTGTGAAGAGTCGCTTTGCTTGCTCTAAAGTGACAAGTTTCACACATTCATAAGGTAGGGCTCAGCCTAGAGGAGGTTCATGCTGAAATCTCTTTCCCCATCTTCTCTCATGCGTGTGTTTCTGAGAGGACCTGTGGATTGGTGCATTGAGCTGTAGCCAACAGTTCTACCTCACATCTGGAGCTTCCACTGATATCTGCAGGACAACCTGCCTGTTGAGAACAGCACAAACACAACTCGGCTTGATGGCAATGCATGAATGGGCATTTTGGCGCACCTGCCGTTTGAGGCAGGTACAAAACTGATGCACTAAGGCGGTGTAGATCGAGAAGAATGAACATACAGAATTAATGGGCTTCAGACTTAAGAACTTGCACCAGCCTGAAGCACCTGCACTTATTTAAATGAGAGCAAACGACTTGCTCAGGGTCCTTAAAACTATTTACTTGGCAATGTACTATTGAGTATTTATGAGCTGTCATTCACGTGGAGCTACACTGTGGCACTGACAATTCATCTTTAAGGTGAAATTACATTTGTGCTGTCAGACTGGTCTATTTTAAACCCCCCTAACGGAATCAACTCGACTAGGCAAGCTTGCTGATGCATTAGCTCTAATTAAGTTGGCAATGACAAAGCTTTGTCTAACGATGTGCTAATTTATTTCTCTAAAGAGTGCCGGTTGTTAGCATGTGATAAAAACGCAAACTGACGAGCAGTATTTGGACGGTGATCTGTGTCTAAATACTTTGCATGCAGAATGATCAGATTTGGAAGCACTTTAGCTGTGAATTTATGAGAGTTAAAAGTCAATTGAGAACCACTGATTTGATGTATTTGTTAAAATCTTGAAATGCTTCATGTTTAGGGTGAGTTAAATACTGGAGAATTGCACTTTATTATGTTAATGATATGTGTTTGCTGTTGGCAGCATTGCATGAACTAATTCCCCCGATCAATTAATATTTATAACAAAGGGTTTGTTTTTTCCACTCCCACGTCTAGTTGAATTGGGTTGGTGTGCATTAAAGTAAGCAAGCATACAGTATATATTTATGAAAAGTGATTCTGATATGTGGGTGTGTGACTTTAGGTCAGTTGAAATGAAAATCCACCATTTTAAAAACAGCAGTGAAAATCTGTAATTGTTTTTACAAGCAAAAAATAAATTCTACTTTTACTGAGACCTTTAGTATAGTTTTCCTTAGAATCATTTTTTATTTGTAACTTTTAATGTATTTTTTATTTAATATTATTATTATTATATTTCTTTGCTTTTTTACCTTTTTAATTGCATGGTTTTTTTTTTTTTTACATTTGTCTTTAACTTTTTTTCTTACTGACATTTTGCCAGTATTAGTTGGTGCAGATGATACAGATTTACAGATACAGATATAAGTCACTAAGTAAATAAAATGTCTCTTGATGAATTTCTTGATATTCTGTAGAGATACTTCTTCCACAGCTTTCCTTTCTTAGTTGTCTTTACAGCTTGAACAATAATGTATACATAATAAGAACATACCTGATTTGAGTAACTCACTCTTGCATGAACTCTAGCATTACTTTCAGTTCAACCTAACGTGGAGCCCAAGGAATTACAGAGAATGCATCAGAGCAAAAATAATTCACTTGCCTTCATTATGCTTTTCTGAAAACATTACTAATTATGCACTATGGTTTATAATGCAATGTTCTGGTCCATCTATTTCAGTCATTTATTAGCCAATAAATTGTGTCTTCAGCTATGGGCAAAAACAAGCCATGTGTGCTCTTGCTGATGACCATTCAGTAGTAATGGTTCACACTCTTACTCTTGTATTAAAGCCAGCCAGGCCATCCGCAATTAACATAAAAAAAATAGATGTCCATTCAAGTTACTTACTTAAAATAAAATAAATGTATCAGGCCCAGCTTCTTCCTTTTACAAAGTTATGACTGCATGCACATGTTTACAATGATAGTTGCAGACTAAGTGATATCCTTTATGTTTTGGCAGGCCTCCAGTTTACAGTAAACTTGTCGCCTGATATATTCTTTATAAATAAAGAATAGTAAATTGATGACAGTCCTACACTGTGATGTCTTCACCTAATGTCTCCAGCCAGTAAAACATGTGTGTGTGTGTGTGTGCGCGCGCCTGATTTGTTTTAGAATGTTAACACGCTTATAGAATTAAAAGAGAGGGGAATATGAGAAAACCCTACAAAACATCAGCTCTCTAGCTTTGAATTCAGATTCATATGGCAGTCAACAGTGAACAGTGTTTTCATAATGATCTCATATTGTATTACTTCATCTTGCATTACAAAGAAAATCCAAAATAAGTGTTTTAATTTAGCATCTCGCAAGCACACACAATCTATTAAAGCACCTTGCTTAATGCAAGTTATGTCCCACTCCACTTAGCCTAGCCTATGAACTTGGCTTAGCATGTGTGTGATGCTCTTTTTTATGGATATAATTAGCATAGGGCCAGGAGAGCGAGTCCAGCAGCGATTGCATAAGAAAAATAGGCTGTGAGTGCCCCCCAAAGGCACAACGCCACCTGTCAATATCCAAACTCTCACAAAGAGCGAGAGCTCACTCTCACCATTTCTAAGAGAAAGCACAAATGAGGGAGAAAATGTTCCTTCAGACAGGGAGGGTTCAAGAGAAAATGCAAAAATACTATAGTTAAGACGTCTGTGCAAGACCGCATGTGAGGAAACAGGTCTGAAAAGCAAGCGAGAAAGAAAGCAATGAGGCTCAAGGGGGGAATTAACATAAATGCTTCCCTTTTGTAAAAGCAGGCTGGATTCTGAAGGCAACTCGCCTCCGCATTGTCGAGGGCGCCAATTAACAAGCAGAAGACTTGCTACTAATTAGCTTTAGCATGTGGCGGAGAGTTGTTGCTCCACAAGCAGATGTTTTAAAAGGGTGAGGGTTCATGGTGTCAGATGAGTTGAAAATGAGTGCATGTAACCCGCACCTGGTGACAATAGGTCTGGAATCGTCGCTTATCTAAAAGTGAGATATCGTCGCTTCTCGTTTACACCAAAACAGTTTCCCCCTAGATATGCAGCTCCTTCCCTTTCTTCCTAGTCCCTCCCCTTTCCCTCTTTCCCCTGTTCCCTCTCACACTCTTCTCTGCTCATCAGACTACAGCGTTTGATCTTTCCTCCGTCCTGTATGTTGCGTGCGCTCCGCAGACAGTGTACGGAGGGAAGGAGGAGGGTTAACATCGGAGGACTGTGATCCTGTCAGAAGAGCCCTGAGGCTGAACAGGGTGCAGCGTTCAGCAGAGGTGAGACAGCAAGTGTCGCAACCCCACTCCCCCGGATCAGGCTTTTTAGGACACTTGAGTTTGACTTTTAGTTATAGTTCACCCAAAATTATTTTTTTTTTCAGCTTACAATACTGATTACTACCATGCAGTTGCAAGTGCTTTGTCAGGGTATCGCTATATTTAAAGTTTCACTGGTGTGGCAATGAGACTGTGAGGAATGGAAGTACAGTGTGTTCAATGGACTGTAGTTTAACAACATGCCAACTGTTTGCCATAAAAAAAATAAAAAAATTAATCTGTTATAGTATACTGTAGTAAGTATATTCCTCACAGCCTCATTTTCATCCACAAAATTCAATATGGCATCTATCCTGACTAAGATCTATAATTAATAATTATTAATGAGCACAAGAGCTTTCACACTTCAAAACAAACAAAACATCAGAACAAAAGAACCAGCAAAGTTTTTTGAAGTCATGATAGCTTTTGAAGTATATGAGAGTTTGTATGGTAGTCTGTTTGTGTGAAGAACAGACCAAAATGTAACATTTGCATTTATGCATTTGGCAAGCACTTTTATCCAAAGCGATGTATTGGATTCAAAGTATATATTTTTATCAATTCATGCACTCTCTGGGAATCAAACTAATGACTTTGGCATTGGTATAGCCATGCAGTATTCTCTGAGCATCAGAAATTTAAGTTGTTTATTGACAGCAGCCTAGCTCCTCATTGCATGTTCATGAGAGTTTATGAGACAAGCAGTGGTGTTGAATATATTGAGTCAATAATTCATTGATCCAGTTTGCTGGTTCAGAATTGAACAAATACGATTTAACTCAATGATGTGGTTACTCAGTTAAATCAACCACTTTAGTACTGACCAGTTTTTTTTTTTTTAAAGCAGGGTTTCTTTCACTCGAGGTCTATTGTCCTGCAGAGTTTAGCTCCCACCTTAATCAGTCTCAACAGCCTGTTACTTTCTAGTAATCCTGAAGACCTTGATTAGCTTGTTCAGGTGTGTTTGATCAGAGTTGGAGCTGAACTCTGCAGGACAATGGACCTTGAGGGCCAGAGTTAAGAACCCCTGCTTTAAAGCTTCAGTCAGCATTCACTATAAATGCGTAGAAAAGAGCAATCAGTACATTACTGCAAGACCGTAACCATGTCTTGGGTGGGACCAAAGGTGTGTTGTTGTTGTTTGTTTGTTTTTTTTGCGTGAAGGGGGAGGGGTGTTAATTGCATGATTAAAATGGATTTAAGGAAATGAAGAAAAAGAAATAAGAACAGTAAAAGTTCCAAGTCTGTAGGTTTTTTTATAATATATATATATATTTAAATATGCATACATTCACTCTTATCTGTATGTCTAATATAAAAAAAAAATGTTTATTGGCACATTCAGTTATGAATTACATGAATCATGTAAATAATAGCATATTTCTAATTAAATATGGTGACATTTCATAAAAAAGTTGAGTAGTGTTGCATCACTAGATTGTACTGTCCGTTGCTAAACATTTCTATAGTAAAAAAAAAGTTGTCAAATATTTAATGTTTAGCTACTTACATCTTACCATGCACTTTTTCACTGTCAAAACTAAAGTGTCGCGTTAGAATTCGAACTCGTCTTCTGTGAACAGCAAGGCGCGCCTTCTTTGATTTTGACCAGTCAAACCAGCCAAAAATGTAGTCCAACAATTTGCCCATTTTTAATTATTGGGGAGGCATGTCCCCCTCAATGTCTATGGTTGTTACAGTCCTGCATTACTGTATTAAAGAAAATGATATAAATGATGACAACATTTTAATTTTTTGAGTGAACTGTTTCTTTAAGTGCACCTCTCATGTCTTAACACAGTCATATGCTTTCACCTCTTCATAACTCAGTCATGTCTATCTTCACTTTTCACATCTGTTTCTCTGTTCATTTATCTGTCTCAGATTCCATTCTCTTTTTCTCTATAGGCTCTGTGCTTTGTCTTGCTGTCTCATTCAGAAGCCTTCCGTTCCTCTTTCTTCATCAAGTTCGTTTTCTTTTACCCAAGCACTGGTCTTTCCCTGACCAGCCTCAGCATATCTAAATAAAGAGTGTGTCTTAGATTGCAGTGGTCCATGATGGAGAGTGTTTTGTCAGGTGAATGAATTGCTGAGTGAATGAGAATGGAGAAATGCTGATTCTCGCTTCAACCTTCCATATATTTAAATGTCAGCCTCTCCCCAGCTACTAACAGGAAGGAAAGTCAGGGAAAAGCAAGAACATGTGAAAGAAAGAGAACAGGGGGAGGGAGAGAATCTCTTGATATAAGAATGGGATAAAACAGGAGTATGACCAAAAGAATGAGAGTATATGTAAATAATGTATTTCAATTATTTTACGTCAATTAAAAAAATATTAAGTTATTTATTGTGAGAAAAGTTCATGATTTATATTATAAACATAATAAAACACTCCACATAGGCAACACATCCACACACATACTGCTCAGAAGGAGAGACTCAATTCGCTATTGATTTCAATAGTTTGATTCTTGGATGTTGCTAAGCTAAAGGGGTGATATTAACATGTATGCCCTTGTCAGAGGCTTTTAACTTTTATTTATCCATTTTTATAATTTCATGCATTCCCAGTGAATTAAACTCATGACTTTGGCGTTTCCTGCGGCATAGTCTACTGTGTGATTTATTTGTGTATACTTTTCAGAATTGAATGAAATATAATATTTTTAAAAAAATGTAAAAATGTGTATATATATGTGTATGTGTATATATATATATATATATATATATATATATATATATTTTTTTTTTTTTTTTTTTTTTTTTACTGAGCTTGAATGTATTATGGCATTGCCTTCTTCACAACAGTTTTATTTTTTTACAGTTTTTAAAAGTAAAGTTTTTTTAATATAAAGAATGTATGCTGTGTGTTTGTTTGTGTGTGTGGTTCCATGAAAGTTGAAATGCACAGGGCAGATGTATAATTTCAGCATATGGGAAGTGAGTGTGAGAGTTTCCAAGAAAAGATTTGTATTCATAGGCCATGAAAATAATTCTGCCAGAGCCTGCGGAGAGCTTCCACACACAAGCAGCGTTATGAGTAAAACCACAGTGCCCCCTTATGGGTGATCAACAGAAAAACACCTCTAGCTGGCACCATGCACGGAAGCACACTGACTATAACCCTATGTGTAGATGGCAGATTTGCCTGAATCCCAACTTCTAAAGGGTTAGGATAGCTACCCGCTGACTTAAAGCTGGATTCTGAGAAAAACAGCAAACCTTGTGAAGGTGACTGTCCTACTGTGCTATGTTATATTAAGTGCTAGTTCTATACTGTAGCTACATTCAAAACCATGTACTCTTACATGGCAATGTGTTCTGTCAATGTAATAATAATTTTTTCCTCAAATTTCTCACAGAGTAGCTTGTACTGTGAAAAACACCTCTCATCCTCTCCATGGTGCTGTTACTGCACAGCGGAGCACCTTTAGCAACAGACTGTTCCCATCATGGTGTATGAGAAAACGTTTTTGCAGATCCTTTCTTCCTGCTGCCATCAGAGTGCAGAACTCTGCCTGAGTTGGATCTCTAGCCAGAGCATCTGTTTATCAGTTAAGTTTCTTTCAAAGTCATATTTCACCTGCAGTGTACAGCATGAGCTATTTACTGGTTGTATTTTATTTATTTCACTGACCTACTATAACTCCGTGGTGGTGTAAAAAATGTAGGATGGGATTTTTTTTTCTTTTTTCAAATCTTTTGTCATCCCATGCAAAAAATTTGCGTTCCCTCGCAAAGATATTTGCGTTCCCACGCAAAACCTGTTGTGAGCTCGGACAGACCAAGCGTGCCGCACAAGCCCTGAAAAGTGGAGCCAAAACGTCTCGATCGCCCCCCGGTGACTGGTCCTAGTATAGGTCATAAGTCCCGCCTCCCCGTGTTATTCAATGGGACGTGAGACCAACTAAACAATTAAATACACTTCAAATATCTTTTTTCCAAACCGGGTTTCTTTCATTTGCTGTCGTTTTTATCACGCTGATGTAAGTTCAAGTGTCTGTTTAAAAAATAAGTTGGTTTTTAGTTAGTTACGTGATGCGGTGGTGTAACGTCATGATTGACAGCTGTGATTGACAGGTTCTCTGAGCGAAGTAGTCACTGAAGCACCAACGGACATTTTTTCGGGATCTTCGGAGAACTGAGGAGATTGTATTTACTTTATTTTAACAAGCCTCTTGTCGTACTGCAATCAATTAAAAAAAAAAGTGTGCAGAATGCATTCTCCCTGAGTGCATTCTGCGAGAGTGAGGGCGGAGCGCTGATTTCACGGCTTTAATTCCTGCTCACTACTGCGCAGGTCTGGTCCCGAAATCGCTACTGCGCAGACTCAAGTTCCAATATGTCAGCGCCATATCGGGACACTGGCGGCTTCAGTTTTCATGAATGGAAGAGAGCGAAGGGGCGTCGTCCATCTTTTTTTACAGTCTAGGGGACAGACACTTCCTGTTTGTCCCGCTGGCAGTGTTTCAGAGCTCCGTACGCTAAAGGGATACTTCAGCATTTAGCATTAAGCTTTGTATTAATAGAAAACCTGTAGTATTTTCGAATTACTGTGCTTCCCTCCCTCATATCCCCCTGAGACGAGAGATTTATGTATTTTTTGGCTGGAAAAAATCCTCAGATGACGCAAAAATCGTCATTTTGCGTCATCTGAGGATTTTTTGGCCAGAGGCTAAAAACTACAGCCAGTAGTAGGAGCTAGTTCCGCATGTTTTCAACCCGCCCATAAAGGGTGGGATCTCACTCACAGAATGTACAAATAATGTCAGCCATCTTTTTTGGAAGCTAAGCTAACAGGCTCTTGCTCTGTGGAGAAAGCTGAGTAGTTACCATCTTCTTTTTCCCGGACATGTCTGACCGTCGAGATCGTCCAAAACGACTGTACAAACGACTGTAGAACGCAAAAGCCAAATCCCGGACATTTTGGGCAATCTCGAAATCCCGGGCAGACTCGTCACAGAGACTCACGATAAAACGGCGTCTTTTAAGTTTCGAGTCAACTAGTAGCCTAGCCTAGCTGTTTAACTGCGCTCTCTTACTGGTAGGCGTGGCTTGGGAGTTGCCTCGTAGGGCAGCGAAGCAAGTGCATTCTGGGAGTTGTTGTCTTTAATCCACAATAGTCAAAAATACATTTTCTGGCTTTTCTCAGTCTAGAAGGCTCCAAATTCAAAAATAAGTTCATATTTCTACTACATAAATGACCCATTTAAAATACACATTCATCTTTCCAGAGGTGAAGTATCCCTTTAATGGAGCGTTTCATAGTGTTTGAACTTGGACTCAAATATAAAGAAATGCGGTCAGTGCTTAACTCAAGGAGTTCAGTGAAGTTGGCAATATTCACATAGGCTATTCGAACTTCCCTATTCTTGAGCTAAACGTTGTTAAAACACAAACGACACCTTTACAATCACAGTAACCTAGACAACCCAAAACGAGCTTTTATAATATAGGCTAAATTGATCTCTATGAGCAGGCAGCTGAGAGACAAGTTCGAAGGGACCGTCTGCAAAGTGCAGTATAACCCAAAAAAACGAATACAGCATCAACTGTAAAATACAAAAATACAAAAATAGTCATTAACTTCAATGTTACAAACTGTAGTGCCACCCAATTCCGTTTACACATCAATGGTGACCCACTAGTCATACTACACTGCTTTTGCACATTTTATATTATGAAAAATATTCAATAACTGCACTGTAACACACCAAATTTTGTTCACACATCACTGCTCTAATGTTGGTTATACAACACTTAGTTTGTGAAGTAATTGCACATAAAATTAAGTAGGCCTATATTCTTTACACAAATTATACTGTACGCTGCTAACATAATAGTTACAACCATAGGTTTTGCATTATATTTGCTTACTGAATTTGATGGCATTACACTGTATAACAGTGTGAAGTTATTGAATATTTTTTCTAAAAAGGGTGAAGTTATTGATTTTATTTCATAATAAATAATCATAAAAATTATGATTTTTTTTTTTATCAAACTAAGTATTCTAGTATAACCAGCAGGAGAGCAGTGATGTGTGAACTGAATTTGGTGACAGTACAGTGTGTCACAGTAAAGCTATTAAATATGTTTAATAATATAAAATGTGCAGAAAGGTTTAAGTGCAAACCAAATGCTATTTCAGTTCATCTCTGAAAATGTGGCATGTGAGTTATAGAATATGTAGTAATATTCCTGCTGCTATGCCTTTAAAACATGAGTGGCTTATTTTCCCGAATAATCAATAGGAAGGTATGTTGGAGTATGTAAATTAATCATTAGTTTGTGTAAAAGTCTCAGAGCTAATAGAGCTCAACATTTCTGGCTGGGTCTTGTGTCACCATTAAAAGTGTTTATTTTTTACGATAATGACCAGATGACTGCACATTATCTGGCTTGTTGCATGGCCGTTTGTCAAATAAATAAATAAAAGGACATGAAATATTGATTTGAGTGAGATTATCATTTGAGAAGAAAGACTATGGATTGTAAGAAACAGGCACATACAGTAAGCACAGATATGTGGGTAATAGTTTGCCTGGGATATTGGTCAGTTACATAAGTTAACGCTCATATAGGAATTTATGTATCATATTGTAGTCATAGTGCATTTAATATGCAACAGTTAAATGCTATAGACTAGAGTAAAAGAAAAACTTTACTCCAGATCGTCTATGTGTCATCCTACTTCTACTGTTCTCTACAGCAGCCTTAACAAGTCCTGAATGATTCTTGCCACTTTCCAAAGGACCTGTATTTTAGTTCTCTTAGTAGAGAGTTAAAGAGACAAGACCATTTTTCGAAAAAGAGAAGAGAAATGCAGAAGGAAGATTCAGAGTTTTTCGCACAAAGTAATCAAAAAAGCACAGCTAGGACTATCTCCAAAATGGCGCAGCACATAAGGATTCGTCTGGGTGCTATCGGCATAGACGCCATTCAGAATCTGCTAAGCTGCTCCCGCCACTCATGAGAGATTCCATTACAGAAGAAATGGGATAGCAACACAATTATCTCAAGTCCAATTCTCCAAGCCCCATTGTGTCTGCAAACTGAGACCTGAGCCTGGATTACTATGGGCCGGGAGGGGGGAATTCAACTCACCCTTCCCTGAATGCTCTAAGCTTTTTCCATCAAAAAGAGGAAAAGAAATAAGAGAGAGAGAGAAAACAAGAAAAAAGGGCAGGGTTTGGATAGCTTGCGATTCAAAAGATTGGCCTTGGGTGGCTCAGAGCAGCAGATGCCTCAGCAGCAAAGAGGTCTCATACCGTCTGGAGAACTTGCCCCTTAACAACAGAGAGAAGAGAAAAAAAAAAGAGAAGCTCAGGGTTTACAGGACAACAAAAAGACAATTCGAAGCACATATGAGAGGACAATGCTAATACGTATCCAAAAGTGACTGTGTGCGGCGTGCATGGCTGAGTTTGTGGTGCCTAGCTCCTCTTGTCTGTCATTGTGTAGAATAAAATGATGCAATTATGAGCAAGGCCCAGTGCATTGCAGCATTACATTGGCTTAATATTGCAAAAGCTACCAGGCAAAAGTCTTTTGGGACTTCACTTTGAATGAGGATATACACTTAATAGCAACATTCTGATTGCAGTTAACGGTGTGTCATCGATTGTGTCCAAAAACAATTACACTGCATGTCTTTATTAAGTGTGGAAAACTCTCAGGGGGATTGTCTTTGTCTGTAACTGCGCTGACAGCAGAACAGACTGTTATAACACACGCCAATTGCTTTTATTCCAACATTGCTGTACTCCAAACTTGCTGTTGTCTAAAAGTGATGCTTTAATATTTCAATAGGTCAATTGATTTCATTTCATCACCCAGGAGTATCCAAACACTTCAATCAGATTGATTTTAGACTAAAGTTTGGATACAGCCCTCCAAGGTAATGAAATGAAATCAATTGACCTATTTGAATTTTCTAAAAAATCAAAAAAAATCAAAATCAGATTTAATATTTTGGTCCATTTTGACATGATAGCATCACGCAGTTGATGCAGATTTGTCGGCTGCACATCCGTGATGCAATCGTGATCTGGTGACTGTGGAGGCCATTTGAGTATAGTGAACTCATTGTCATGTTCAATAAACCAGTTTGAGATGATTTGAGCTTTGTGACATGGCACATAACCATCAGAAGATGGGTACACTGTGGTGGTACCCACTATGATTAACACGGTCAGCAACAATACTCAGGATGTTTGTGGCATTTAAATGATGCTCAGGTGGTACTAAGAGTCCCAAAGTGTGCCAGGAAAATATCCCCCACTCCCTTACACCACCACCAGCCTGAACTGTTGATACAAGGCAGGATGGATCCATGCTTTCATGTACAGTGACCAAATTTCATGTTGTTTATGCCTACCATCTGAATGTCGCAGCAGAAATCGAGACTCATCAGACCAGGGAGCATTTTTCCAATCTTCAATTTTATTTATTTATTATTTTATTTTATTATTTAGCATTATGTAGTCCTTTTTTCATTTAAAAGTTGCACTTGAAAGATGTTTGGCATTTCAAAGTTCTTGCATTTCAAAGTCCTGAAGAAGTGTGAATAGAACCACCAGCTATTGCATAGTTCTTTTTTTTTTTCAGCGATACGTCCCTTGAATAAACAACATCCTCCAGTGACAATTACTTGCAAAAGTTCTTGCAGAGCTTCAGAAAAGGCTTTAAGTTTGAAACATTAGGCGTTTTACTCTTTGAACATGCAACAAAAGCATTGTGATACTCTCCCAAACTCCGACATTGTGAGATATGTGATAACACAGTTAATTACGTCCTGGTAGATAAATCATGTGGAGGACTTTGAAAAGAGCCCAGGAGTGAGCTGACGTAACACTGCTTGGTTATCAGAGCTTCCGAACACAATCCCAGTTTGAAGCCTGTCGACATATTTTATAAGCTTGTTAAGAGGAAATAAAAGGTGTGCTCTGAAGAAAGGAGACCACACGCCCAAGCTTGGAAGCTTTTATCCTCCTCCTTTCCTCAGACAAAAGAGATTGCAGTGGCACTAATTACACCAAGGGTAATAATAAAGGGAGTGAAACTAAATCCCATTCTTGCCCCATACTGAGGTTTGACCCAAAGCTTGACCTCCCTACCGAGAGGGAGGAGCGTTTGATTAGCGATCAAGTGATTAGTGGACTAGCGACTAGAAAACTCCACTGTAGGGAGAGTTTCACAAGCTCTGTTAGCTTTAAAGTTAGTCACACAAAATTGGTGGGGAGTGTATACTCTTCGGAAGTTCCTCTAATATGCTTTACTTTCTTTTAAGTTCAGACAGACCACGTCTTTAATTAATGCACCAAAATCCAAATCTCTAACTTTTTCTCTGCTTCTCAGTGCGCTTTATCCGCACATCCCAAAAGAAACGGATGTACAGGAGTCCAAATATAATAAGAGGCATTATTATCTGCAGTTTTTCTTTGATGTAGCCTACAGATTTCTACAGAACTGGGGTGCCTATTGCATTCATTCAGACCCTCTGTCCCGTGCATGTTTGTTTATTATACCGGAGGTTTTCAGTTAGTGAAACTACCCAAAAAATGGTCTGTTCTGATTGGGCCATGGATAGCGAGGACAAAAACATGCTAAATGCAAATAATATATTGACTCTAACCATATAATTGTGCATAGGCTATATGTTCTTATTAGTATTTGTAAGTATTTTATGTGTTTCTACCACACATATACATTACGTTTGAATAGACACCAAAACAACATTGACAACATGTAAAACATACTGTAGATCATTTACAAAATAACAAATATTGAAATATTGGGTTGATTCAATAATGTTTATGATCGACGAGATTACAATTTCATTTAGATTATGTTTTCATTTATTTAACGCAGCTGGCTTATTTACATAACTTAATTTTTTCATTTTATTACATTTCATTCTGTGTGACTTCTGCCACAGCTCGTTAAAAAGATTACCTTTTTATTTATTTGTAAGATTTGTAAATATTGAATGTTTCTATCACTGTAAATACCTAAAACTGCTTATGTTCCATATGCTGTCAGTACGTCCATATTGTGTTTCAGCATCTACAAAAAAAAAAATTTCTTTTCTTTACTGTAAATATTTCGTAAGAATACCCATAGATATCATATAATAAAGGCTAGATGTCTCGTCCGCGCTGCTGGCCAATGGAGGTCGACGTCCGCACACGGCGGCCATCTTGCCACAGGGAGCTCGCTCACTCGTAACATTGTGTTTTAATGGTGCATGTACTTTTAAATAACCATAACTTGCTCAATTTTCTACCGATTTTCAAACGGTTTGGTTTGTTATAAACGTCAGAGATGTAGTTATGACACTGCATACATATGAATAACTATAACAATGGACTTCCATATAAAAGAATTATAGCCACGTTAATAACTTTTGTAAGAAACCAAACCGTTTGAAAATCCGTCAAGATTTCAGAGAGATAAGAGGATTTGTGTTTGTGCTGATCACTCACCTTCAGAAAGCCTCCCTGTGACAAGATGGCCGCCGGTGATGCCGTTCGAGACTCCACCTTAAGACATCTAGCCTTATATGGATATCTATGAGAATACCTACATATTGTAACGTCTGTCAGAAAGTTTTAAGTCTTCCCGAAATGAACAATAGGAAAGACAGTGCAAACGAACTGGTAGTTCCACGAGTCATTTATAGATGTTTCCTCTCAGTTAAGCACACTCTTCACATACATGTCAAAGAGCGAATGTTAACAGGGAAAAGAAAACACTCTGAAACACGTTACAAATCAAAGTGGAAGTACACACATTATAATAAATCAGCAGAAGAGCGGCCATCTTTCTCTTTGCGCGAGCATTCTCACTCTCACTGTGCGTGCGCGCTCACATAAGAACAGCACGCATACAATTACGTACGCCATAGAAGTCATCTTAAAGCTACACTGTGTGATATTTTCCTCCATCTAGTGGTGAAATTGTATATGACTACCCAGTGAATATTAGTTTCTGTTCCTTTCAATTCCGAGGGCATTTTAACTCCTACGGTGGCCGTATTATTCCAAGATTAACATGGCTTCCAGTTCGACTTTGTCCATGAGTGTTCCTTCAAGTGATGAGGTTACTTTAGAAAAATATTACAAAGTGCATTTTGTTATTTAGTCAGTTAACATGTAGGTTATGACCTCTATGTAAAATTAATAATAGTTTTATGTTTTCATTTCGTCTACCCTTCCCCCATTCTTAGGTGTAATGACCTACCCGTTCCCAATTCCTACTGAGGTGTAGGCTACACTCAGTGTCAGTCATAGTGTGAAAAACTTTCCCTTCAAACAATAATACGTCTAAAATGAATAGAACTACAGGACAGATGTCAGGAGGTAAACTTCACCCTTGGAATCAGATTAGGCTAACGTTACATTGTGTACAAAGTAAAAGCAATTACAAATAACAAAAATTTACAGTGTCCTTTTTTTTTATATAGCTTAAAAAATTGCACCTTTAAAACTATTCATCACCTGTGATCCGTCGCAGCACAGATTTATGTTACAAGCAGTGGCGGTTCTAGACCACAGTAACTGGGGGGGCCAGGCAGGGGCCACTTTGTGCTTTTAGGGGGCACACCTTTAACATTCGTCTTAACCTATTTTCAGTATTATTTCAAGTCATTTTTCACCATGTCATGCATGACTGCAATCTCTAGAAAAAGCTAATAAATTATATTAGCTAAGCTAATAAAACAATTTCAATTAAAATGAATGTTTCATTATGTTTAATTGTAGTGTGATATAATGATCAATAATAACACATTTTTAGCATCTAAGCACATCTAGGCACTTTTTTACACCTGGGGTGGGCGATATGGCAATAATATCATATCACAATTTTTTTTTTTTTTTAGGAAAATCACGATTTTATCACGATTCTTATTTCATGTTGGTTTTACTATTTTGCATGTGATTGAGCATTACAGCCAAACTAATGTCCCTATTTTAAAAGCAAAGCCTTATAGGTAACAAAATATAGGTAACAAAATATAAAATAAAAAAGAATGGCAGACATTTAGGCCAAAGTGGCGAAAATAAAAATCTTTGTCACTATTTTCTTTGTTATAAAAATTAAGAACAGAGATACATATTACACATACACAACTTAATATACAAATGAAATAAACAGTGCTTTATTTTTTCAGCTAAAGGTGTATTTAACAGTAGAATTGAAGAAAGTAATTAAATGAACAAATATGTAAATAAAACACAACAGACTTAAAGTTCTCAGTCAAGAGCAGTGAATGATTTCCTCTGTGTGTTTTGTTGTTTTATTAACATTAAAGGGATAGTTCTCCCCCCAAAAAGTCATAATTTACTCTAAGTTGTTTTAAACCTGAATAAGTTTCTTTCTTCTGTTGAAAATAAACGTTATTTGAAAGAATGTGAGTAACCAAACAGTTGATGTACCCCTGTGACTTCCATAGTATATTTTTTTCCTACTATGTATGGAAGTCAATGGGGACCAGCAACTGTTTGGTTGGGTGAACTATCTCTTTAACCCTTTCGCACGTACGATCACACCGGTGTGATCAGTCTAAGCTGGTCCCTGGAGCGTACGATCACACCGGTGTGATTAGAACGGTCAGTACATGACGTGATCAACTGCTAAATTCAAATGGGCTTTCCCGCGTTGGCTGGCGCTGAGCCAGAGACAGGCGCGCTCAGAGCTGTCATATATCACAACTTTTCAGTGTTTTCAACCACATAATGTTTATTTTAGGTTTCAGACATATAAGTACTAAATAAACAATACATTTAGAGTTTATAAAATACACACTGATGTCAAAGGAAGAGGCAATAATAATCCTTTCCATTATAATTAGTTTTATTCATCAGATACACATTGTGTAACTTAAGTAACTTTAAAGTTTACACCATTCTTCTCCCAGTTCACCTGCCACTTACTTGTTTTATGTATTTCGGGAGAAGTGGATGAATTCACGTGTTGTAAATCCAACAGATCCGATTCTCTGAACTCCGTCTGCGGCACAAACTAAGATGGCGGCGCCCATCGCGAATACAGCTGAACTAACGCGATCGTTATAAAGGTGTTTAAACAACAAAATACTTCCACTTGCATATATTTGACAATCGGAATATCAGATATTTCATGTCATATCTAACAAATTTGTGAATATTTTGAATAAAAAAGGAAAAATGACATAAAAGCAGATCATCATTCATTCAGCTCTGTTGTTGCTGCGGTGTGTCACGTGACAAGCAATGACACATCACCATGGAAACCATAAAGTGACACATTCTAAATAACGGTCGCCTTGAAAAACTCACGCTGGGGGGTCAGTCAGAATATTTTAAACTTACGTGTGAAAGGGTTAAGGACAAGCGGCAGCATGTTTATTATTAGGACTACTGTCTCTTTAAGAACTGCACGCGACGCGTCTAATATACACGCATATGACAAGCAGATTTTAATTAATTTTCTCTGTTTACTTTCACTTTAGACATAACCAACTTTGTTTATGTAAACATTGTCTGTATTTGACAGTATTAGCGCATCTCAAGTCTCACGCATTGGCCGTGAGACACACGCAATTCAACCAGTTCACACGCTCACACGCCACACCGTGTATTTCTCACGCTGAAAAGGCAATGCCAACCAAGTTGTCCTGCAAGCTTTATATATAACGTTGTAGGCGCAGGCACACAAAGTGAAGTTTCCTGCCGCCAGCACGTATCTCGGCCAGATTGCGTTAGATGCGCGAACACACGGAAGTTGACGGAACATTCTCGGCCACCGTACTGTTCGTTACTAGGTAACCAACAACATCGCGCGAACACACGTCGTGATGGAGAAGGTAAGTTGGAAGAAAGCTCGTCTAACATTTTTAGGCTAGAACATGTAGCAATATATAGCCCATCGTATACATTATTATTAATGCAGTCAAAAACTCTACAACTACTTTGCAACCAGGCCAGAAGCTTTGGCTCAGTTCGGCTAGCTTACGTTATCTGAAACTAAGGGAAATGTTAGTGGGTATGGGAATGAATGAAGATGTATTTCTTAATTTTATTTTAAATGATATATTATACTGTATTAATAGTCTTTCTAGTTACATTAAGGCTACATGTATTAAAGCAGAGTGCTCTGGGTAATATTTTATATCCTGTCAAAACATACATTAATCATTGCCATTGCATTTGTATTTTTCAAAGATGTCAGGGAAAAAGCAAAAATTTATTTTACCATTTGAGATAATAATTAGCATTGTACCAGAGTTTTTATAAGTTCAAGAAAATGATAATATTATTCATGACTCAAAAATGTATATATATATAAAATAATAAAATATATAGGCCTACTACAACAAACATAAAAAAATAAAAGTATGTTTAAACTAGTGCTGTCAAATTGATTAATCGCATCTAACATAAAAGTTTGTTTATATAATATGTTTTAATATATTTGTTTTTCCAAACTGTTTGGAGCAATTTGTTATATTTTTGTAATTTTTGTATATTTGTAATTTTGAAATATAGCCTAACATTAAAGAGTATATTTGATGTGATGAATTGCTCTGTCATTTATCAGATTTACCAATTGTTATAATTTCAATTTGTGCTGGTTAATTATGAACAATGGGTAAAATTGGGGGGCGGGGCTCCATTAGGGCTCCTCCCCTAACCGCATGTGATCTCACTCCAAGCTTTTGATAAAACTTGAGAACCCTGATAAGACTCAAAAGATAACTTAGTCCAGTAACAGGCTTTTAGTGCATGATGTGCGCGTCGAGTGTACGCGCTCACTAAAGCGCATATTTGAACAGCGCATCAGCAGCGAATGACATGTTTAACCGGCAAGGCTTTAAAGCACATGCAAATAATGAACTTTTGTGAACTGCAGTGTCCCGTTCCTCTGCGTTAACATTTGATGTGAATATACGTCGTGCTGCAGTGTAGCCTATAGATGAAGGCACCGCAACTGATCAAATGCGCAGTTGTTTGGTGTGATTTTACGATTCCAAATTTAGGGGGGCCAGAGGGGGGGCCAAGCCTGGTGACACGGGGGCACTGGCCCCCCCGGCCCCCCCTCTAGAACCGCCACTGGTTACAAGGTAAATTATTCTTTTTCACCATTGATGCAAGGAAAAGTAACGCAAGTTATACTAGAGGTCGTTCTGGCGTTATGCACAACCGTGCTATGGTTAGACAAGCAACTATAAAACTTTGAATTTACACAAATAGGCTGAATTACCTGTCGAGAAGAAAGCAGGCAACTTCGGTGTCCGTTTTAAAATCTTTGCTCCTCATGAGCTTTTTCCATCTGGGAAAAGTTACTCCAATGTTGACTTTGGTCTTGCTGATTTGCCTGTCGCGTTGACGTTTTAATTCTCTCTTTTGCTTCCTTGGCGACTCTGCTACATGTCCTCGAAAATAGGCGATATCCTCCATCTTCAGCAATCTTTCAAATCTGCCGGCAGTCACGAGTAATCTCCCCCTCGCATTCGTCACGGTGTCACTGAGTGTAAAACGCGAAAGGCGAAGCTTGAATTTCCAGGTATGTCCCTCTTTGGCGAATGTATTTTCAAAATGGAGGCACAACATGGCTGCCGCCATTCGAGCGACTCGCTTGTATGTATTATTTATAAATGGCAGATTTTACGCTTACGAGAATACTTTATTAGTTGGTGGAAGTAATTACATATGAATGAGCACATATTCTTTTGATAGAACAAAGTGTTTTTTGCTAAGAATCAACTTAAAAAGTTACACAGTGTAGCTTTAAAAGCATATCAACATTCATGTCATGAACACTACTTAACACTAGGTGGCCATTACAACATGTGACCCGTGCTGGCAAAATTAGTAGGAATGAGCAGGGGCTAATTACGAGCTACAGACAAAACAAGTGAAAAGTTAAAAATGTTGTGCACACAAAGACGATATTTGCATCAGACAGCGTGCAATCCCGTTATAGCCTACATATACAAAGAATTACAGTATTTCAAAATATCTTAATATCTTGGTGAGTATTCACGCAAACATTATCTATTATGTCTTAAGTGAAGTATGTTGGTTTTGTCTGGGTGTGTGCCAAATTTGGTGTTATTATCAGGGATTTTAAGGTATGTTTGCTTGGTTATTTCGTTTTGGAACCTTCAGAAAACGTAAACTCGATTTTTCTCAAAATGACTTTGCTGACTCTGTCGACTTCAAACAAATGTTGCTCAGTCATTTTTTTGTCTGACTCCAACAAGTCATACATTTTTTTTGAAGGTTTTTTTAATAGAGAATGTGACAATAATAATAACTAATTTTTGAAAAGTTGCTCATTGCAACTTATTTTGCCAGCAAGGGTCACATATAAACAACGAGACCAAGCTGATTTATGACATCCCCATCCATGAACAAAACTATGCAAGGTAAAAGAAAATACAATCCAGACTACATTAAACTGGTTTACTGGTAAGGAGAACATGATTTGTGCTAACCACAATGTGTTTCGTGCATTGAATTATAAGCTGCCAGAAACATGAATTCATCCAAATTAAATTTAGTATGATAAAAAATTCTGATACTGTGTTGTATCTCCACTCAATGTCCAATATAAAAACCAGAATTACTGAAGCAAAACCAGTTGTATTCAATATTTTGGCTGATTTGATTGTGTTTAGCTACTAATCAGAACTCTATTTAACAAATTTTTTTTCTTAAAATACCCAGCAAAATAGCATGTGTTATGATTATGCAAGTTACTCTGTAAAGATTGAAATTAATTCACTAATAATGGTAAACAGCTTGACTAACTGAAAATAGGAGAAAAGCTCTTACTCTTTTTCTGTCTTAGCGGAAGAGCGAGGAAATCTAATTCACTTAAAGGGATACTCTGGAAAGATGAATGTGTATTTAAAATTGGTCATTTATGTAGAAGAAATGTGAAAATAATTTTTGAATTTGGAGCTTTCTAGACTGAGAAAAGCCAGAAAATGTATTTTTGGCTTATGTGGATGAAAGACAACAACTCCCAGAATGCACTTGCTTCGCTGCCCTAGGAGGGCACCTGTGAGACGCACCGGCCTCGTATCTCTCACGGAGGAGCGGGAATCTTCTTAGCAATGTTAAAACGCACATCAACTGATCACTTGTTTAGCGTTCATGTAAACATTCAGATTCACCAATCGGAATGAATTCAGTTAGATTGAAACAAAAGGTGTACATGTAAACAATGAATGGCGACTGCAAAAAGCAAAAGCCGAATCCCGGACATTTTGGACGATCTCGACGGCCGGACATGTCCGGGAAAAAGAGGATGGTAACCCCTACTACTCAGCTTTCTCCACAGAGCAAGAGCCTGTTAGCTTAGCTTCCAAAAAAAGATGGCTGACACTATGTGTACATTCTGTGAATGAGATCCCACCCTCTATGGGCGGTTTGAAACATGCGGGACAGCCCCTACTACTGGCTGTAGTCTTTAGCCTCTGGTCAAAAAATTCTCAGATGACGCAAAATGGCGATTTTTGCGTCATTGGAGGATTTTTTCCAGACAAAAAATACATACATTTCTCGTCTCTGGGGGATATGAGGGTGGAAAGCACAGTAATTCGAAAATACTACAGGTTTTCTACTAATACAAAGCTTAATGCTAAATCCTGAATCCCTTTAATCTCCTCCTTCATTAGCAGTAGACATAACAGATAGAGAAACGTGAGAACACAGCTGTTGCAACATAGCAACTTCTCAATATTGTTAGCTGTTGACAGTGTTGTTGTTCCCCTGTGGGGCAGTATGCTGATGGGTATGGAACGCTCATCATCTGTGAATTCCAGGGGCAATCGCTTTATTTACACCTCTTCCTGCTCCCACCGCTTTGAGCCCCCATCGACAGATGAAAATTAGAGTAGTGAGGAGTGATTTGAAGATGATGATTTCAACATTGTCTTCCTGCTGCTTTCTCAGTCACACTAAACAGATCAGCTCAGTGGAGCAGATAATGCTGTGCGTTTTCCAATCTCTATTTTAAAAACGAAAACAAGGATATACTTTGATCTTTCTTTTAAATTAAACACCTAAATGTGAATTCATCTCTTAACCCCTTGACCTGCACCGCATCGCCGGCGGCCCCAGATTATTGTACTGCAAGTTAAAACATCACATACTGATTAGGACAAAATGTGTATCATTACAAAGTTTTAAGACTACAGCTTCGATATTTGACCAATGGTAAAAATTGGATCCATTACTGTATGTTCTTAATTTATGTCCGGAGTGCAATATAATCAATCGGTAACTTATATTTTGAATAGAATAAAAACATGCAGTCATATTCAGCCACATCTGCTGTGGTTTGTGTTCACACACCTGCACTGAACAGCGTCCGTTAGGGCTCTTAGTCCAAAAGTGCTCATATTTGAAGAAATATTGATTTATTCTCACATTTGCTTAATGTTTCATCATACAGAATATAATTAAAAATACAAATTATATATATGTATAAAGTTTTAGATCGGAAAGATTTATGTTTTTAAAAGAAGTCTCTTCTGCTCACCAAGGCTGCATTTATTTGATTCGTGATAATATTGATATTGATAATAATCATAAATGTTTCTTGAGCATCAAATCATCATATTAGAATGATTTCTGAAGGATCATGTGACACTGAAGACTGGAGTAATGATGCTGAAAATTCAGCTTTGATCACAGAAATAAATGACACTTTACTATATATTCACATAGAAAACAGCTGTTTTAAATTGTAATAATATTTAACAATGCGACTTTTTGTTTGTATTTGTAATCAAATAAATGCAGCCTTGGTGAGCAGAAGAGACTTCTTTTAAAAACATAAAAAATCTTACGATCTAAAACTTTTGACCGGTAGTGTTATTATAAAAATGTTATTGATTATTGATTGCTCAATGCGAAAAATACAGTTTTGTCAAGTGAAAATTTCAATTTATGAGCTTCCTTCAAAATCGCATGCAATATGGGTACAAAGCAAAGTGAACTCTTGAATTTGAGGTTGTGTTACAATTGCATGATGTATGGAGAGTACGGTGACTGCTTTGATCGCTGTTCCTGAGACAGTTCTTCATACCTACCAAAAAGAGTCAAAGGTCAACCAAGGAACCCAGAAAAGGTGTAAAGATGCCATGCCTGTAAGCAACAGATGAACTGTAGCAGGGTTTTCTTTCTTCTGAGATGACAGTCAGATAAGGTAGCCTACAGAAAATGTCTGTGGAACGCATCTTTAAATATAAAGAATATAAACTCTATTCTTTAATCTGATCCCATAGTACACAAACAAACTGTCTCAGGGGGGTCTCCTTCAAGTGACTCTGACATGATAGCGTCCTCTTTTATTTGAGGGTTACAGTGACCTCAGTATATACTTCACTATGCACTTGCACCTGAATACTACATGCTGATGCAGTGCAAAGAGCAGAAAGAGAAGAATGGGTTGTGTTTTTGTTGACCTGATTGCTATCCCTTTTTGTGGTTATGGCTTCCTCTAATTGGACAGGACTAACGTGGCCTACTTAACCAAGCCAAGCAATGGATTTGGAGGTCTGTAATTGGTAGAGGGGGCTTCTCACAGTAGCACACAGCCAATTAATCCTCACCACCGAGAGAGGTGAAAATCGACTTATTTTTTAGGTTGTCTCTCCAGTCAAAGTTTCAAAGCGTTTAAAAATGTTGCTCGGGAGTCTTTCCCGAAACCCTGCCTTTTATTCGCTCCTACTTTCACATGTTGTGTTTCCTAATGAAAATTATTCTTATGAGGGGGTTGACGAGAAAAAAAAGGCAGATTGAGTTAGAGACGCTTTTGGTTTGTTTTCAAAAGGGATGAAAAGAAACAAATACCCTCTAACTATTAGCATAAGAAGAGACAGAAATTATTTCTCGGTTAATAACAGTAGGCACTACAAAGACTGGCTAACCGCTTTACTCTTTGAGTATCACAGCGGTGCTAAACTGTGGGAGGCTGGAGTAGTAGACTTCTTAAACACAAGTGCCCTGGAGGTCTTCTTCTGATAGCAGATGAGTGGAGTCTGACACCATTTCCTACAATAAGAAAAAACTCTGAATTTAGAATAAGTTTTGCAAAATAAACACAAACACAGTGAGGCGGTAGTATGCTGAGTGACGCGAAGTTGTTCGCCAAAAAACAGCATTTCTTTCTCTACCATTCAGTACAGAAAAAAACAAAGATATTTAAATGCAAATATCCAGAAAGCTTTAAATGTCCTCTTTTTACTCAGTTTAATGAATTAATGTCAAAATGATGTTTAACAATCATGTCAAAACCCCAAATTACAGTTTTACTGTGGCTTTTAAGTTCACGCCCGCACAATAGCGCCACGCTGACCGAGAATACATTTTCCGACTGCAAACTAAACTGGCATTTTTCAATGAGTAAGCATTTCTCATTCTTTATTGTTATAAAAAAAACGCCCTGATCTGCATGGAAAAAAAACATACAGAACATTTCTTCGTAATCCTATATTTATGTGGCTTCATGTTTCCTCTGTAGAAACGTTTCTCTCAGTTGTTTATGTGTGGAACCGTGCAGAACTCAGAACGAGGAAATTAACTATGTCGTCATTCGGAAGGGGTTGATTACGTAATATGATTGACAGCTACAGTATGAGCTCTCTGACTCATAACAGACACACACAGAAGAAAACAGCTCTGTACGCTGTTTCAAGTTCACAAAATTCAGGGGAAAATTAATAGAAATAATAATCTGTATAAAGAACGTAAGAATAAATCTGTTCTCAGACACCAATGATAACACAACATCCATTCTCTTCTCTCTTCTGGAATACTTTTCTTCGATGTTTACACAGGTTTTCAAAGCAGCTCCACCGCTTTCACACTTTTGTGCAACAGCAGCGGCTCGGGTAAGCTCAAATCTAATCAGACGCCTCGTTTCACTGTGGGGCAACAGGGGGGAAAATTCCCTGGTCGAAAAAGAATAGCTCCATAGTAGTCCAGTCATTTTATGAAAAAAGATAGGACCAGTTGCAACAGAAGCAAACTCAACTGATTTTGTATCCTCATAATGTCCTGAGTAAGGGGAAAAAAAGCCCAGAAGAATCCCATTAGGGGAAAGTTTCGAAAAAGACCCAAATATAGCCTATTCATACACCTATTAATTATTTTTCTCACTTGAATAAGGTAAAAGATGCACTAAAATATGTAAATTTTTTTATTTTTTTTTATTTCTGTCAACGTCATTCTATTAACATTGATTTAATGTTGAAAGTTGGAAAGAAACAATTATTGTACCGTTTTTTTGTTTTTTTGTTTTTTCACCGAGCCTTCATTGTTTGTGTGGAGTGATCATACTGTAACTTCTTTACCTTCTGTCTTTCAGCACTATTGATGTTTAAGTTTGTCTTCCTGAAACTGACACCGAGTCAGTGAGTAAAGATGCACTGCCATATGTCTTGGTAAATTGAGGATTGTGTTTGTTCCGCTGAGATCACCTGCAGTGTGGTAATTCTATCAACACCTCAAGAGAGAGACACAACAATGCTATTTCACAGTCCTCCGTTATGGTAAGAATCACAGCCGTGTTCTGCTTGCCACAAAATTGCTAAGCTTTAGTGAGGTCTGAGAGGAACAGAGTTTTCCCTGCCATGGGATCACTCGCTGTCACGTCTTTGTCACGCCATAATTAAAGATCAGTTGGGTAACAGAGTTCCTGCTTGTCAATCAGGGTATGCAGGAAATAGGAAATCAAAGAGGCACATCAGGATCTTGTCTGCCATATCACCTGGGGGGGGGGGGGAAATGGATTTTCGGAGGTGGTGGAATCAGTGGGTGTATATCAGAAATGGAACTCTTTGGTTGCATTTTATTTTTAGATTTCACTTGAATGGAGAGAGTGCTGCTTTTGCGCAAATTTTTGTACAACTTTTTTGATTTAGTCAGTTTTTTGTCTTTTTAAAACTTTTTAAGCCATATTTCATCATGTTAAATTCATGAATTTTAGTCAGTTTTACTGTAATTTTAGTTGATGACCATAACATTTTAGTTGATGACAAAGTGCCAAAATTATATTTTTTTCCTGTCATATTTTTGTTTACAGTATGTCTTATTTAAATCATTTTATTATTGTAATAATGTGCAGTTTTTGTTTCATCTTTCAACATTACCATTGAGAAAATGACAGGAAAAAAAAAAAACTTTTCATTAGAAATTTTGTTGACGGTTAATGTAATGCACTTTTTTTTTCAACAAAAACTGGAATGGACATACAAGTGAAGTTTATCCTCAGTCCTCATGTAAAAGATCTATAATAACATTCATGAAAGCTGAAAAGCTGCATCAGTGACTTCTTAGTGATCTCAAAATTTGCTGTACACAAGCTCCTCTTGCATCAGGGAAAAAGCAAGCCACTGACTGTGCAAAAAAGGAGTCAAGGCTGGAGAAATAATTATGATTAAGTAGGGTATGGCATTACTCCACCCTCCTACTAAATCACAGGCCCGGCTGGTGAGAGCAGGTTCACTCGTCATGGAATTAATTGAATCCAGCATGGGGCCTCTGACCCACATGTTATAAATACAGAGACAGCGCAAGTCTCACACCTATACAACACCTGGAAGGAGAGAGGGAAGAGGTGCACAGGTGTAATCAGTCACCTATTCATCTGCTTGCAAGTTCACATGCAAAGACTTCTCACATTCCCTCATTCTGACATATTCCAGAGCCTACCATATGGACATGCCAACCTTGAGCTGTGCTGCCATGGCATTATTTCATATGCCATGTGATGGCTTACAGTGTACTAGTGTACTTTCATGCTAGGGCACAGGTGAGGTCATGACAAGGAAGAACAAGTGTTCTTCACAAAACATAACATCTAATAAAAAGGCTGCATTATAGGCACTTTAATGGTATGCTAATGAGACAAGGAATAAAAGCAATCTCTTTCATGTAAATCCTGAGAGAGAACAATTATTTATTTATTTATGTGCAATCTTGACCTTTTTATTAATACATATTGTTTGTTATTTTATTTTGCTAACTTTATTTAAAAAGTAAAGCATAGATTATCGACTCATTTTCATATTGGTTTCTCTGCTTCAGGTGAGTACCATATTTACTCACATTCAATCTTTTGATTTAATAAATTGTTTGTTTATTATTTTATATTGTTTTATTTAAAAAGAAGAGCAAATATTATTGACTAGTTTCATATTGGTTTCTCTTTTTGTTCCGAGTTAGTGGCATATTTGTTTATTTATAATAAATATTACTTTTTATTAATACACAGTTTATTCTTTTTTTTATTTAATATTGGCGAGTGCAATTATTTTCCCCAAGTCTTGATATTGAAAATATATATACAGTATATATATTTTAATCAAAAGAATAGCATAGATTGTTTACTTATTTATATTTTGTAGACTTATCTAATTGAAAATTTTAAAAGTAATTGATTACTTGTTTTTGTTTATGTGTTTGAGTACAGGACTATTAAATTTACTTCAAAAAGCCCATTTCTCTTTTAAAGGGATAGTTCAATCAAAAAGGAAAATTCTGTCATCATTTACTCATCCTTAAGTTGCTCCACACGTCCTTTCTTCTGCTAAAGAATGTGGCTATCAAACAGTTGATGGACCCCATACTATGGAAGTCAGTGGGGCCTATCAACTGTTTGGTTACCCATATTCTTCAAAATACATTTTTCGGTGTTCAGCAGAAGAAAGAAATTCACACCAGTTTGTGGATTGACAAATCACTGGAAATCTGTCACAATTACGGCTGGTTAGGACACAATGTAAAAGGGAAAAAGAGTCGGCAAAAACTAAACTTCTAAGATTACGTTTTAGATTTCCTTGATGCAATAACAATACCACATACTCATTTATTAGCCAGGAGTATCTCAAAGATTCAGTGCAATCTTAGAGATTAAATGCACATATATTAACCTCTTCTTTAAGATCAACTTGCTTGTGTAACTCCAGGGAAGGTATTTTGCCATTGCTGGGGTTGATGTTTGGGTAAAGTATAAATTAATCTTTATTCATGAATTAATAAAAAATAAATGATATGAAACTTTGCTGGGGTTTTGACTGACATTTTTAAAGTGATGAGCATTGCCTGTGAAAAGTGGGTGGAAATCACTTGACTTCTGTACACGGTGAAGGATAAACGAGCTTGGGGCAAAAAGTTAGTTCACATTGTTGGTCTGTTTCTCTCAGGGGAAAGAGGCAAAGGCAGAGGTGTTCTATGGGTCTCTCTTCTCTGGAGGTGAGAGGTGGTGTATTCGTTCAGTAGAGCTAACACGAACACTATGCAACCTTTTCAACAAGGGTGATGAACAGCTTCAGGCAAGAGACTGACCTTTCATCCCCTGCAACTTTCATACACCTTCTGAGAGCTCTATATGCACAATGAAAGCATGAATGCAGACACACAAATACACTGGCCCTCACACGCTGTGCTATTTGTGGTCAGCAGGACCTTGACTCCTGTACCTGCCTTGCTTCATTTTGTGAAGACATCCACAACTTTCTTGAACAGCCAATGGGCACCGCCATGACGGCTTCCTACTTCTGATCATAAGAGCCATTTTAAATGTAATGAGTGAAATATGAGCTCAGGTTCAATGTGCTGTTGTTGGTTGCTTTAAAATAAGAATTGTTCAAAGAATTGTATTATTTAGACTATAAAAACTGCACAGCATCCTTTGCCTTGCATTTCGTGCTGAAGTAGGAGAAAAGAAAATAGCATGTTAGAGCCTTTAAAATTAAAATATCTTCTTTTCATTTGGTTGAAATCAAACACTGCAACATTTACTTATTTACTTAAGTGGAATTAGGAAATGGTCACTTTTATTTATATTAACAGCACTTGTGAACACAATTATCTGGAATTAAATAATTGTATAGAGTAATATGCAGGATAAAAGCTTTGATACAATGTACACTACCGTTCAAAAGTTTGGAGTGGGTACGATTTTTTTTATGTTTTTGAAAAAAGTCTCCTATTTTCACCAAAGCTGTTTGTTTTGTTCCAAATGTTTATGTATTTTTGTATTATAACAGTTTGGACCCTATTTTAACGATCTGAAACTAAAGTATCAAACGTAAAACGCATGTAACTTTGTGGGCGGATCTCGGGCGCTGTTGCTATTATACCGGCGGGATAAATGACTCTTGCACCCGACGCAAATCTAAAATGGGTTGGTCTGAAGTAGCTACATTACTCATATGTGTGGTTTGGGCGTAATGTGAAATAAACCAATCAGAGCGTCATCTCACATTCGCTTTAAGAGCAGGCGCGTTTGTTCCATGGCAGGTTGCTATTATAACAGCGGATTTGCCAGGCGCACGCCAGGAGCGGTTCACAGCCGAGGAGACCGACGTTCTCGTCAGGGCCGTAAAAGACAGAGAAGTGACATTGTATGGGGATGGGAGAAACCCACCCAAATTAGCTTCGGTTAAACAGGCTAGGGATGGGCATGATTAATCGACGATCGATAATTGATCGTTAAGAATTTCGTCGATCACGTTTATTTGTTATCGATTAAACTAATGCAGGTTGCGTTGCGTAGTGTGTCTTGAAGCAATGGAATTAATTTTAGCGCGGAGGTACCTGTGCATCCCGGCAACGTCAGTCCCCGGCTGCCCCGGCTTGACAGTCTCACCCCAAAACGTCATATACTGACGCGTCTTGACCATGCGTCAACATACGACGAAAAGGGTACCCCCATAACGTCCATGTGTGACGATTCGGGTTATGGGTAGGTTTAGGTATGCGTTAGGGTACCGCTAGGAGGCGCTGCTGGTGCGCTTCTGTCTGCGTCTCATATTGACGTTAAAGGGCTACCCTTTTCGTCGTATGTTGACGCATGGTCAAGACGCGTCAGTATATGACGTTTTGGGGTGAGACCGGGCTGCTCAGAGCGGGTGTTTTCGGCGGCTGGACTGGCTGTCACCAGGTTGCGGTCGCGTCTGATCCCAGATCATGTCAACATGCTTATCTTTCTCAACAGAAATCAGTAGACTGGTGCAGAAATTCTATGGGAACTTCATGCGTTTTCTCAGATCGGATAGCTATCTGATTTATCAAAACGATTCCATTTACACCTGGTCACATAAATGTGTTTTTGCAAAACGGATATAAATCCGATCTTGAATTCCCGCGCTATATGCATATTTAAATTGTTGCACGTCATCGAATGCAACTGATATGAGCTGCATTTTATTGATCATCAGCGAAAATTTCTAAATCAAAGACCGCAACAAGATATTGCGGCAACAGCCCTGGTAAGATCATTTCGGTTCTTTACTTTTAATGAAGATGATTGTGTGTTGATGAATGACTTTCACTTTGATTTGCGATAGTTTGCACGTTAGCTTGATGAATAGATGCTCATCTGTGGTGATGCGTGTTGAAGTAGCGTCGTCATATCTGGATATAACATGACATATAGCCTATAACACGCTCTCACACGTTTATTTCTTATCATTTTTGGGATAAGTCAAATTTACATATGTGGTGCATTTACTCTTCTCCAGTTTCGTCTGGAATGCGTCTCAGATATAAAGTATAAAGTGGTTTGAGCGATCGGATTTAAATCCGTCTCGAATGCGTTTCGGAGGGCATTTAGATTTGGTCTTTTCACGACCGGATAGCTATCCGATCACAGAAAACGGATGAAGTGGCCATGGGTGCTCGCAGCTGCAGGTTCCGCTGGTTTAGAGCACCGCAGGAATCTTCAAGTCTACCGAACGTCCAGTTTCACTGCCACAAGTTGATCTTCTTGTAATAAAGATCTCATCGAGGACAAACAAACTGTATTTTTGTATTTTCATTGCATTTTTAATTTATAAAAAGTTAAAGAAATAATACATTTCAATATAAAAATATTAATGATTAATCGATAGTCGATCGTCGGGAGAATTAACGATCGACTATCGATTAATCATTAATATTTTTATATTGAAATGTATTATTTCTTTAACTTTTTATAAATTAAAAATGCAATGAAAATACAAAAATACAGTTTGTTTGTACGATCGACTAATAAAATGTAATCGAATGCCCATCCCTAAAACAGGCGTATAATAATTTTGGTAAATGTGCAAGCTAGATTTATGCCTATTTTTTCACATCTTCATGGACACCACAATGAATTCCCTCATGTGGAATATTTTTCCTTGTAATTATGTATGGTTTGCAAAAATGTCAACTGCTGTGTCTGAGTATAGATGAGAGAAGCAAAGTGTATGCGCGTTGTGCACACGCTACATTATGGCCAAGCATGCGCCCTTAAAATAGCATCTGAACGCGCCACTGAAAACGCGAATTGTTTTCTGGAACTGCAAAATAGCACCAGGGAACGTTTGCGCCGGAACACGCCTCCTCTTTTCGCTGAACCGCCCCTGGGTGCGCAAGTTCATTCCCTAATTTACCGACGTGCGTCTGTCGAGGGAAAAGTCCGCTGTGCGTTGGGTGCAAAATAGGAATGATACATGCGTCGGTGTACAAATTCAATTGCGCTGGGTGCAAGATAGGGCCCTTTACCTCTTTGTTAAATCACTTTCTTAAATATCTTTATTACTCTTAAATTCTAAATGGTTTAGTCCAAGTAGGAGGGGCTTGGCCTTTTTAAGATTGGCTTCTCAGAGTTGTTTGGGAGCTTGTAGAGTAAGTTGGAGAACATTGTATAGCAAATTGTTGTGTTCATAGCCAAAAGCTTGTTTGCAACTTTTGAACAGTTTATTTTATTGTGTTGGGATTTTCACTGTAAACACCATTTGCACTCTTTTGGAAAACCTTTATTTTTGCACGTCTTGGAATACACTGAGCTTTTGACTTCATCATCATGTCACTTCATTTTTACGCCTCAATCTGCCAGTTCATTCAGAGCAGTGGTGCTGTCCAAAACATCTTTGGGGCCCTTTTTGTTGCAGCTGGCACACCCCTGTCCCCTGTTTCCCCAGCATTATATTTTAAAAGGTAATTTATTCCTGTGATGGCAAAGCAGCCATTACTCCAGTCTTCAGTGTCACATGATCCTTCAAAAATCATTCTAATATACTGATTTAGTGCTCGAGAGACATTTCTTATTATTAATGTTTAAAATAGTTGGATATTTTTGAAGAATTTTTTTTTTTTTTTTTTTTTTTCTTCAGGATCCTTTGATAAATAGAAAGTTTTTTAAAAAAGCATTTATTTGACAATTGTTTATAACAATGTAAAAGTCTTTGCTGTCACTTTATAGTTTCAATGCATCTTTGGTGAATAAAAGTATTAGCTTTTTTTTCTTAAATCTTACAGACCTAAAAATTGAGCCGTAGTGTTTATATACCATTTTACATTTTTAGCCATGCATATATGAGTGTGTTTCGACACACAACACGAAATGTGTTTCATGTAAAGAGCTGTTAAGTGTTCTGCACATGCAACTACCATTCACTTTCTAGCCTTCTCTAAGCAGTGCTTCTCTAAATATGCTGAACTGCTTGTCAAGATATTGATTCAGATGTGTTCTCTTCACAGAGTCCTAATAGGATCATCTGTGAGAAGCTGACCACATACATATTTTACTGATCAGGGTAGCATGTAACAACTACTTGGCATTCAAATCAATTTCGCCAAATCAGTTCACTAAATTATCTATTATCTATTATACATCTAATAAAATTATCTATTATCTATTATACAGCGCATGCCCAAGAAACACCAGTACCTGCAACCTGCTTGAAGCACAAAATCTCACTCAGAATTAAAACATTAACATATTGAACAAATCTTTGTTTAATGATACTATTATAGATTGTTATTTTTGAGCTCAGAGATGCTCAAATATGGATTGCGCCCATCTGATTTGAACTCGAAAATGTTCCATATGGTTTCATTCACACTTTTAGTGGTATTGACTTCACAGACTCTCTATTGCGCTGTAAATATGTGCATTAAAATATTGCTTTATCCTTGTGCTTGTTGGGCAATTAGTCTATCAAATAGTTTTCCATTAGGTATGATTTGGTATATTTAAGGTTTTGTTGTATTCATGCCTTAATGAGAATTGGCTGTTAACATCTTCTTTTTTTTTTTTTTTTTTTTTTGATTTCAAACACAGTTTATAATTAAAGTGAGCCTCCTTTTCTTGTTCTGACACTTTAATGTAGACTTTTCCTTGCATTTATTTCCAAGTGTTGACCATGCAAAACTGACCTCAGCACACAAAGAGACTTATGCACACACGTTAGTGGATACATGGCATGCATCACTGATTGGATGTTGACTAGAGTTGTGGGGCCCAAGTGAAGGACAACATCATTAGACTCAATATGAATCGTAGCAAACAACAGCATCCCATCCACAGGCATCAGCATGATTCATTGGCTCTCAGTGCTGATAGGATCATTTAATTGTACTGAGCCTCCCCTCTCAGAGGCCGTCTGTCAAACGCCAGCGGGGGGAGGAGGATACGAGTGTCTTTGTCGAAGCAGAAACATTTGAGCCGATGGAAACAAGTACACAGAAGCAGATCCTTGCACAGGGACATTTCAAAAGAACAAAATATTTTTTTTTTCCTCTAAGGGCGTTTTTCCACTGGGTTCGTTTGCTGCGGTCCGAACCCGAGTGCGCTAGTTCCCGGCGCCCCCCGCAGCGTTGGTCTGGTTTCACACTCAATTAGTTGTATCGAACCCAGGTGCGTTTGCAGTGATCTTACGTCATCGCAAACGCACACGGAAAACGCATGGAGAATACAACTCGACTGTTTTTTTGGTGCTATTATGCACAACATAGTGAGAGACAACTACGTTTATGTTCATTACATGGTGTAATTCAGCACATATCCAGGGGACGCCGTGTTTCTGCTGCTCGCAGAAGATTTTTCACTGATGCGACAGTGATACGCATGCGCGGGATACTATACTTCCTGAACAAGCACGCACCCGAGTCCGTGTTGCTTGCACATTAACGCGAACCGCGCCACGGTTCGGGAGCAACCGAGCTCAGACCACCTCCTCCAGGTAGTCTCGGGTTCGGTACTCTAGTGCGCACCCGGGTCCGATGACAGCTTTCACATTAGCGATTTTTCATGCGAACCGTGCCCCGGGTCCGCACTAAACTGCCAGTGTGAAAGCGCCCTAAGTAGCCATTGCAATTAGTAAGTACTTACAACAAATTGTGTCATTTGATATAAGTTTTGTTTCATTTATGTAAAACAACAGGCACATCAAGTGATTAAACTCCCACATGCTGTATGTGTAACCATGTAGATTATTCCTGAGAAACTGTGTTGTTTCACAGACACACTGCTTATGTGAGTATGCAGACTATCACTCACACACAGTTTGAAATGTAAAGATCATGCAGGCATGACTGTGTCATATTCTCATAAACTATTACATGTTAATGCATACATAACCAAATCTCCATATTATACTGGTGTACTTATACCAGTCAAACACATTCACCTAATGCTGACCCTCTGCCCTACGGAGTCCCTAAAGGAACATGGTGAAGGAAAAAATTTGGGATGGGAGAAATTTAATTTTTTTCAAATCTTTTGCATTCCCTCGCAAAACTTTTACATTTCTTTATATTTGAGTCCAAGTTCAAACACTATGAACCGCTCCATTAACATACGGCGCTCTAAAACTGTAACGGTCACCAGCTGGAGTGCCCTTGAGAGCCACCAGACCATTGTCATTCCCTCATAAACTACATCTCCCATAGTTCTCTGCCTGGACTCATTAGCACTCATTGTTTTCACCTGTGTCTCATCTTCTTGTTTGCTCACCCTATATAAGCCTGGTTTTCTCATTCGTTGTCTGCGAAGTCTTGTTTAGTGTTACACTGCAATTCCAAGCATTCTCCTTGGTTTCATGTCTCTTGGTTTTTTGATTTCTTGCCTGTTTCGTAGATTACTCTTTTGTAGGGATGGGAAAATGAAGCCTCATGAATCACTGAGGCTTTCCCCTGACTGTTCTGGGAAAAGATTCAAAGCTTTGAGAGTGTCTTGAACAGCGCCATCTGGTGCTTATTTAAAATAAAGCAGCCAGAAGCCTGTGTTAGAAGCTCTGGCAGATGAAGCAACCACAACACACTCCATAGTTTCAGTGATATGTGTACAAATAAAAGCCTTACATGTTTGTGTTTTATTTGTTCATTAAATTAATTAATTTTCTCTCCTCACAAAACCATCAACCAGACTGAGCCAACAATGACTCGTTAAATAAGATCTGGGGATCAAGCCTTCTGACACCCAAAGCGAAACGCGCACGTGAATGGACAGAAAGTGAGGCTTCATTTGTCGTCGATCACGTGACTCTAGTAAACCAATACACACCCCGATACGGGGCTTCACTAGAAATTGTGTCGCATGTGTGATACGCACATCGAAGCTTTAGTGTCATACGTAACATCACTACTCTTTTGCCCGTGTTCCCTGCCTTGTTGTGTTTGTTTGCATGGACTGCCTGCCGGTGTGTTTAGTCTTGCCTGTACTTTGAATTACGTCTTTGGATTACCCTGTTCAATAAATACTGCGTTTGGATCCTCAACCTTCATGTCTCAAAGCAGTTTGTGACAAAAACACTGCCAGCGGGACATTAAACAGGAAGTGTATGGAAGTGTCTGTCCACTCACAACAGTTTTTTGTGAGGGAACACAAAAATATTTTTTTCTCCCATCCCAAATTTTCTTCACCAGCATGTCCCTTTAGGGGCTCTGCACTGTCCTACCCATAGCATTATATATTTTATGTTACTTTAAGACAAAAAGGTTAGTGTGAGGTTAGGATACATACATGGTATCATGTGTAGGCCTATGTAAATGCGAAATGAATGAGAACGGGCTGGTGTATCAGCAAACTCTGCATTTGTTAATGTTTAGAAAATGAATTATTAATGGTTCTTACCTTAAATAAATCATAATAATGTTAATTGCTACATCTACTCAGCATATGCTTGCATTTGAATAAATTAAGAATTTGGTATATTAATCTTCATCATGTAAACCTTTTTAATTTGTGTGCTTATAAGCAGTACTCCCAAAAAAAAGTTAATCCTCAAGGAGGAGGTATACTGTATGGTTCAGTTCATTTTGGTATGTTTTTTTTTTTTTTCATACTATTCTGTTTCTCATAATATGTCTTGTTTCATGCCCGTCTTCAGTCTATTTATGGATGTGATGAGGAAAGAAGAGGGAGGGAGACAGAGAAATTGCATTTTACCACTAATGAGAAGCATATACTTTTAGATTGAGTAGGATTGTCCCCCCAGTAATATTCAGTTAGAAGAATATTGCTGAGTCTCCTTAAACTTGCATTTAATCTTATTGTTATGGCTGCACACTCAAACTACTTCCCAGTTAAGTTATTGTAATTGGACCAGTGGAATGACTAGAGCATCCAGATGTTACAGTCATCTGGCAGAGTGTGGAACTTATTAAATTGATGAGAAAAAAGACGCAGTATTGTCTGGACGACCCTGTCTAATTAGCAAAGGACACTCTCAACTCAGTCACCTTGAAAAGATAGTTCAGGTAAGGCTTTGTTTCTATGGTGACCCCGGTCTCAGCTCCATACAAAATACTGTAAAAAATGAATTGAAAGTAGTAAAAGAATTACAGATGTAACCTTTTCTTTGTTTAATGTAAATGGCAATGACAATATGTATGGTTTATACTGTATATGTTAGTTTTAATTTATACTATATATTTAGATAATTTATGAAAACCATTTATATAAATACAACTGGCCAATGTAACTCATCTAATAAATAAACCTCAGCATGACAGAAATGTGAATAATGGTTCTGGTTACCAAAAAAACATCTATTTTAAACGGGTTACTCTGTCTGTATGTGTGAGTGCGTGTTTGCTTGGTATTGAGACAACACATCCTTTCCAAAACATTCCTCCGTGTTTTAACATTAAGACAGATGAAGACTTAATACGAGTTAAATTGCCTAATAGTAGTGGGATTTTTTTTCTTGCTATCCAAGACGTCTCGGCTTACTTCTTATTACACTTACAAATATTGAATTCATGAATAATTTAACCTACCGCCCACACCCAAATGGTGCAATTGACTTCATTATTTATTTTCCAGCACTTCAATAATTAATGTTGTGTGTATAAGAGCTTCTTGCTCTGCCTGGTTTTCTCATAATTAAACCAGCTGCCAATGCTATGACGTCCTCTATCATTAAAAGCATTAGTGGGATTAAAAAGTTTGACTCTTTCTCTGTACTTCTATTTATTCTCATCCCATTTTCTCTTCCTTTATCATTGTCTCACACTCATACAAAAACACATATAAATGGATTTGTAAGACTGTAGATGTTAGCGAATAAATATATATATATATATATATATATATATATATATATATATATATATATATATATATATATATATATATATATATATATATATATATATATATAACAAGCTCTTTTTCATGTAACCTTTATCTCGCATTTCAGTGAGAGAACAAAGAACAAACCCATTATGATGCAACAAGCTAATCTGCATTAGTTTATTGCATCAAGTCCACATTTGTAGTCCAGTCACAATTAAATGATAAAACCAGTCACATCCATTTCTGTGATTGTGTATGCTGGAGAGATGAAAAATAAAAAATGCCAAGAATATATGATTTATGTGCGTTCTCTGTTAAGTGTCCCCTTTTACAAAAATATAAGCCTTTGTAATAAATGGTTCTTTCAAGCATTACACAAATCAATAACATCTAAAAATGGCTACTCCTCTCTTCTCGACCGTCCTGCTTTTAAAAGTGCAGACATATTGAATTAAGGACACTCTCACCCATCCATCCCTTTTTGTCCGAGATAAAGTTCAGCTTTTCGTTTTTACTTTACATCTTTTTGTGCTGGTGGTCTAAAAAGGTTTTTCACTGCTTCTTTGAAAAAAAAAAGTTTTTATATATTCCATGCCACAGACACACATACAGTACAGTAAAAAGTTATTTAAAAGAATAGGGGGGAGGAAGTTCTGAATTAATAGTTTTATGTTAACAGGTTTTTAGGTTAGATCAGAGTACACTGGCTAAAAGTTATTCACCGACAAAGTACTGTCGCGCGTTGTTTTCCCCCTTGTCATTTAACAGTTTTATATTAGCACATTCCCTAAAACACAGTTTTGACCTTAGAGAGCTCAAGATGTCATTCAAATGGTTCAACAGCTGTCTATCAAACCTGGGTCCAAGGGGACAAGAGAAAATTCTTTGCAGCGTTAAATTACCCTCTGTCTGTGTTTTCTGGAAAAATGTTGATGTCGTTTAGAACGGAATTGGAAGAACCTCATGTGGGGACAGGCTATTTCTCTCATGAATAATCCTATTTCATGAATAAATGGTTTTTATTATAGGACCATGTTTGATGCACATAATGCCATGCCAAAAAATGTCACTCTGAGGCATCTCTCGGCTGATGTGGACTCAGGCATTGACGCTGAAATATCAGTCCTTGTGTATTTATCACTGAGGGCTTTTCACTTCAGCGCTTGCTGAGAGCAGCTTTAATTTATGCCTGTTTGATTTTGGGTGTAACGATACATCATTATATCAAGATATAAAAATGCGATGATATGTATCGTTGATGTAGGCTAAACGATATGATTTGCGATATAGAGTTACTTTTATCCAAGACTCAGCTTACTGTATTTATAAGGTATAATTCGCCCAAAAATGTCAATTCTGTCTTCATTTAGGCTTACACACCCTCAAGTCGTTTCAAACCTATAAGATTTTCGTTCAACTTCCAGACACAGATGAAGATATTTTGTTGGAAATCTGAGAGATTTCTGTCCCTCCATTTAAAGTCTTAAATTGAATTAATATAAATATTACAATTAATTATTTATTTTGCTATGTAGGCTGGGAAACTTTAAACGTCATTAAACCGAATGACTTTCGTATTGTTAACGGTTCTTGCACATGAATTTATGAATCAAGAACATACAGTGCAATCAGTATATTTCAAATGGCTCCATATGAGCATGCTATTTTGTTGAATCAAAAACAACGCAACCAGTATACAGGTTGTCCGATTTCTGAACAAATGACTCTTATTAGTGAATCAAATGCATAGAGCCTTCAACTTTTTAGAAGTGGCATAAATGCAATCAAATAATTGGTCTTATACAGTCTATATATATGCAGCATCTAAGACCAATTATTTGATTGCATTCATATCACCTCTAAAAAGTTAAAATTGTTAAGTCTTATTATTATTTTTATTTTTAAAATAATTGTTTTGTTTATTGATTCTTTAAGAATGTATCATTGACAACTTTTTTTTTAACAAATTTGAACATTTTATGAAGAATCTACACTGTCCCCTTAATTGAGGTGGATACTATAAATTTGAATGAATATCTGCACCTCATTATGAAATCGTAAAAATATTTCTATCTTGGGACAAAATGAAGGACATTATGGAACCCCTACAACTGATAGAAACCATCATTCTAACGAATAACATCTCTCTACCAATCAAAACAGCCTCATAGAGGAGCTGACAAGAATGGCATGTTTACTATTTTCATCTCAATGTCAGAATTCTACAAAATAATGGTGGAAGCTTTAGGGCACCTGCTCATTTGGTTGAGCTTCATGGATGTGTGAACCCATGCGTCTTGTAATGAAATGAGAGCCCGAACAGGCAGCATCTCTTCACTATAATGCAGAATGAGTCAGAGGGATATATTAAGACACTGTCGTGGAAAAGTTTTCAATCAGCGGCGAACAGAAATGTAATCAACGACCCTTTTAGATCTGTGCTGTCTGTTCGCCATAATACAGAACTAGAAAAAACTCGCTTTTTCAATACCTCTGTATATAACAGGGTGTCACCGCTGCAATCAGACCAAGGGTGGTAAAAGTGCCATGGACTAGCAAGAGTAACTGCAGGCAAAACCAGCTATTTCACAGAGGAACACATGCAGCCGAGCTTATCAATCAGTTGTAGTAGGGAGGTGGAGGGTATAGAAAACAGTCACACTACTGAATATCCATATTACAAACCACTGGTATCCACAGTAAATATTGCATTTGAAGACATGGTGGCTTAACACACTGCACATTCACAGAACATGCAATAAAACATCAGATGGCTTAGTGAAGCAGTGAATTATGGGGTCATGCCACATACCTTTTCATTTATAAAATGTAAGAAATGGCACATATTGACATTACCTTGGTAAAAACAACAGCATGACTGTCACCTGTATATTATGGAAGTCCAATTCTGCCTCAGAGGGAAATAAATAAATACATTTGATTTTAGATTATATCCTAAAGACAAGTTTATATATCTCAATTGTGAGCCCTTTTAAACGCTCTTGGCAGCATTCAGATCAGCATTAAGACACTCAATGAGTTCAGTGTTCTTTAGTTTATATCTCAAAAAAGTAAAAAAATAAATAAATAATTTACAACTTAACTTTACCTCAATTAATTTTGAATTAAGTTTGGAAGTTTTTGGCTAGGTTTTACTGACCAGCAGTACTACTAATATAATAACCAGTCAATGTTTTTCTTTTTTTCTTTCTGGGATTACAGTCATTTCACCAGTCACTGGTTGTGCACAAGCACTTAAAGTCAGCATGAAATGGAAATTCACCCTATCTATTCCCTAAAGGCATCTTAGTGAGTTGATTGTGAAAGATTCATCCATATGTTTAATTTTTTGCAAAAAATGACGATGTCATTTAATTTTTATTCAAAATGCAAACCCACCTCTTTCCTATAATCGACCTCAAGCTCACATTTGTATTTTTCTTCATCCAGTCAACAACCGGTGGATTGAACCAAGTCCCCACACTTTTTCGTTTCACCCGAATGTACGTTAAAATTCAAAGATCTGTTGCTTTTTTCAGTGTTTCTAGTTTTGTGTCACTCACAGCACCAAACAAAATTGCAATCTGTTTAAGCGCCTTTATTTACAAGAACAACCTGTTTGTTCACAATTGAAGATGGAGGGAATGTTTGAAACATACTTGAAAACAGCCATTATTTTTGTAATTATTTCATGCATCTAGTAGTATAAAAATCCCAAGCTGCAGCTTTCAGACACAAATCCCAAGCAATCGGCATCCCATCAGTAGGATTCTTATTCAGCATCCCACGAGAGACATTGTTCTTGCTCGTCCTTTTAAACGCTCTTGGCAGCATTCAGATCAGCATTAAGGCACTCAATGAGCCTTGCCATGGCATTTCTCTTACAAACTTTCCGTAGCATAACTTACGACTGGTCCACAGAGAATGACCCGCTCGTGTTATGATGAAGGCAGTTAATCACAGCAGGGCATTAAAAGATTTCTTTTGACAACTATAAACACAGCACAGTCTCTGGCAGAGGCAATCACATGATGTTCTCTACAAACACAAGAAAGACAGAGGGAATTAATATTATTCCCAGCAATTTTGTTTCAAAATCAGAACCTCTAGACCTCTTAACTGAAGCTTTTTCTTTTGAAACTCACCAGACTAAAGCCACAGACTAATTGTTGCCGTCCCTTTGTGCAATAAAAGAATGCTACAGTGTGTCTTTTCACAGTTTTTGAGTACACGAAAATTGGTTTACGATATCTTGAAAGGTCTATTTGAAAGTTGCAGCAGGGAGAAAATTGCACGCATTTATTTCCCCCACCATACATAATCGGGAGCCCCGAATGTGAAACATGTTCCCTGCCCTTAAAGTAAAGGGTCATGCTATTGATATTCATGTTTGACTTCTCCACGCAGCGGCCGCCGGCCACATCTCGCAGTCCAAACATTGATGACCTCTGATTGAGCTGCCATTTTCATGTCTGTGTGCTGACAGACTGCGCTTATTGTGTATGTCTCTACACAATAGAGACCTTTCCCTCCTGAATGAGATCACTTGGCCTTGTTTGTGACAAGGGTATTGATTCAAACCTTGAATCAAAAAGGTGCAGTATCGCCTCACTGTCTCTACGACATGTGGTGGAGTGGAGGCGCTGGGAGAGATTGAATGTGACTCTCCAGACCTGAACATTAAAGAGGGAGGTCAGATCTCCAACGGGGTCTGCGTAAATCTTTTAAGGGTTTTCATTCCGAATTTTTTTTAGGTCAACTGAAAGAAATCCGCGTGTGTTGAGACAATGGCTGATAAAAGAGCATAACATTTTTGGCATGACTGGGACTGGCTGAGAATAACTAGAGCAATTCTGGCTATATTCGACTTGAATTAAAGCTATAGAAGACTGTTAAACTGTCCTCCAGGGTACATGTGGAGTTTCAGCGCTACTGGAAAGTGTTAATTGGCGTTCTGCCTGCTGTTTCTTCTCTTCAAAATAGCTTGTTGATTCACAAAGCCCAAAAATCTCCTGTTGCGGAGCTCATTGCATGCCTGTGCCCCAATTCTTGCATTCTAACATGATGGAAAAGCATTTCATATTATCTTTGATTTATTGTGTGAGCATCGTGAGGTTACCTCACCTTACCTAAAATAGGCTAAATAAGAAGCTTTTATTGATCGTTGACAGCACGGACCCACAACCCCTTTTGCAGAGTTAAAACTAGGTGGGGTTTTGGAGGACATCAAAATCAAAAAGGAGGAGGGTTTTATCTAGGACTTCAAAACAATCAAAGGTAGAAAATATACTGACTGCATCCGAAATCGCATACTCTCTTGAGTAGGTACTTTTTTGAATTACTTAATTTGAATAAGTAATTACTTAACGACCGCTAGAAAGTACTTTCTATATATAAATGTGTGCAGTATGAAGGTAATCTGGACATACTACATTCACCATGTTGTCATTATCATGTGATCTACCAGCATCAGATATGTCACTTCACTGCCATTCCCACTTCAGAATCTTGCTGGAAGAAGTAGGTCATGCGGGTACTTCTTGCCTACTCTTTTATGAGTACTGTGAATTCGGACATACTTCTTTTGTCACATTCTGTTTTTCGCCTACTATATAGTAGGGAAGTATGTGATTTCGGATGCAGCCAATGTGTCACAAGCATAAAATAAAGAATTTTATAATAAGAACTTTATTAAAGAATACTTCACTATCCAGAAGAATTTAGTCCTTTGAGCTGAGCAAAACACTTTTGTGTGACTTTGAGAGACAGAAAGAGGTTGTGTGCACTCATAACTGTCTGCTTATAGTTGAAAAAAAGAAGAATATGAGTGGGAATAAAGCAAAGGTAAAACATTACTCTATTGATTCATTTTCAGAATTCAATTAGACTAACTTCACTAGGTCTGTTCATTAGTCTGGACATTTCTTTCTGTTTGCTACAACCTGTAACCTTCACATAACTGGCATATTTTCTTAGCATTTTATCTGACATGAGGTGCATCGTTCCTGAAAAAATATTATACTATTCAAAAATGATGAAAGGAGAAATCTCTTAATTACAGACTTCACTGAGTGTCATCGCTGTAAATAATAAGCTGGATATTCTGTTGATGAGCCCTAAAATGACCTTGACTGCCACTCTGCCGGTGTGTTCAGATTAATTTAATTCCTTTTCTTTAGCAGTTCAGTGTGTTTTCTTAGAGGTACGTTGTGCATATGCTTTAGTAGGTTTTATTATTATTATTATTTTACGCCTATATGAGGTGAACTTGCTGCACTTTTTATTTGCTTTTAAACTGCACACTAAACCCGAATGAACAGAGTGGAGAGTGAAAGTGTTTTGCAATTATGTTGTTTTTAAAGGTCACCAAAGAAGTAGTCAAAGTTTGCCGCACCATGTCACCTCTCTTAGCTTCATGGACGAAGTAATACAGAAGAGTGTTGCTTCCTCAGAAATTGCATCATCTGTTCCAAACATATTGCATACATTTCTGCTCTTCTGTTACCACCGATGGAATGGAAAACTCATGGTTTATTGTGCATGTACAAATGCAAAGCCATTCACAAACCCTCTTTTAAACACGTTAAACATGTGGCAGTCGTGTTTTATAGAGTGTATTTAAAGTGACCCCTTTTGGTCAAAGAAGGAACTGCACTTGCCCAAATGCCTATAAAACATATCCTCTGTGTTTGCTTTGGAACATGCTGGCATGAGAATTGAACTGGGTCTGTGCTCCTCAACAGCTATCGCAACAGAAGATGCACTTAACTTCAGTTTCAAGGGAACTTGGAAGTCACTAATTGCTCTGCTACTCACCAAGAGCACTGCTGGCTTCACGACATTGGTGTTAGCCTTTCCACTCCTCCACTGCCGGCGGCATTTCTTGTGGAAACAACTATTTTTATCCATTTTTTATAGCCAGGACCAGCCTCGGTCAATTAACAGAACCAATCTCTGTGAGGGCCACAGAGGACAAGACTGGCGCCCAGAGAGACAGGGTGTTAGTAGATATCTCCTGAGGCTTCACACCACAGATTGTTCCCAACACCCAATGCAGAATTTAAAACACTGGCTGCTTGTCACTAGGATGACTTATGTCATCTAAAGCCAACTTTCAATAATCTAGTATGTTGTGCATACTGAAATCTATTAACGGCAAGTGCGTTGCCACGTTTGCATGCCACAATACACTTTTTTTCTCTTAGCAATGAATCATTAAAAACATTTATCATCTACACTATGTGTGTGTTATCTATTGAACTTGATGAATGTGTTATCTATTGAACTTGATGAATAGCAGGTATAGTAGAAAATATATAATTTGATAGGTGAAGAGAGAGAGAGAGCGATTAAAATGACAGTGTCAAGGTTTTCTTCCACTATAGAAATTTCCTGAGCCAAGAACTACACACCTGCAGATGAATGAGTTTTGCGAATATGTCCTTTGTTGGAAAGGCAGCTGTGGACATATTCATACAAAGATTACAGAGTATTTCTGAGATCATTTATCTTTTTATTGCATTGCAGAATGCATCATGTAACCCTTTAAAACTTTGTGCAGTTTTTTTTTTTTTTCGCTGTTGAAACGTGGATCGGACCGAGCACCAAAACACACTTTTAGCCAATCAGCAATAAGGGGCGTATACACTCATGATGGGGGAGGCAAGACAAGACAGACATTAGCAGAACGAGAAAGCGAGAGATGGCAGAGAAAATACAAAAAGGCCAGATATTTTTATAACTTTTTAAATTATAAAAAACTTTTATACATTTTTACTTTTTATAACTTTAAAAAGATGGATTACGATCAGGCAAGACGTATAGGATCTGCGTTAATATCGGAGAAGCTTTCCAACGCTGGAGAGACATTAAGGCCTGAAAACGGATGCCAAGGTTGCTTTATTTCTTCTCGATACGTGAGTAACGTTGGTTTTGCTGTGTTTCACAGAACTAAGATATGCTGTCTTTTGCTTAAATATACTGTACGTGTGTGTCATCTTTGCTTGTTTGTTCACTTGCATCATCATATATCATAATATATGGTTCCCCTTTTAGCGATCACTATTATCCCTTAATCTTGTCATATTTGTAATATACATGGACTATCGTGTTATGTCAGAAGCTGTTCATGAAAACGGGTGTTTGTTTTTTGGGATGAAAGGGATGACTTTGCCATCGAAGGAGTAAAGGAGCTAAATAACAACTATAGGCACAGCAGATTCCGCCAATCATTGCCTTTTTTTGCATAGCGTGTACGTGTCGTGAATGTGGGGGCAGAGGCATCAAGATGAGTATAGGCGTGTTTGTTTTGGTGATTTCAAATATCAACAGCGTTTACCAGAAATCGCTTACTGCCCCTTTAAGAAGGCCTTCAGACGGTGACCTTGCATGTGTCTTATTTTGCACAATCTCTGCTGTTGATAGAGAATGCTATGCAATGGTTTCAGAGAATCAGAGAAAGGGGTGCTAATGTGTGGCAGAACATTCTAGAGTGCAAGTCCCTTGAGCACCACGGTGTCTAAAGAAGCTGGTCTCTTGTTACTTATCCCCCAAAGCCCCCGTCTCATCAAATACTGATGGAGTCAAAAGTCCCTCGGCACAGGCAGATGGTGGTTATTAAAGCGATCATTACAGGTCTGTCTGACTAAAACATGGTATCTTGCTTACTATAGACTGTTCAATCTTCATTTTAAATCTGCTTTTGGGTGGATTCTGAGAAGAGTGACTGGCAAATGACATAAACCAGGCTCCAACCCCACACAGCCTGGGGTTTTATTTATTTATTCAAATAAATCTTTTTTTTTTCATTACTTTCTATTCATCAAAGAATTCTGAAAAAAGTTTCTTAAGCACCAAATCAGCAGGTTTTCCAAAGGATCGTGACACTGAAGACAAGAGAAATGGCTACTAAAGAAAATCAACTTTTTATAATTACATTTTAAAATGTATTAAGATAGAAAGCATTTATTTTAAATTGTAAAAAATATTTGCCAATATTTCTGTTTTGTGTATTTTTGATCAAATAAATGCAGCCGTGGTAAGAATAAGAGACTTTATGCAAAAAAATGTACCAACCGCAAAATTTTAAACAGCTATTCAAAAGTTACTTTGGTTTTTTTAAGATGATATGTAAAAAGATACACAGATATCTAATATAATAACATAAAAACAACATTTCATTAGTGTGAATGTGTCACACAACTATAAATCAGTTGATGGTTACCCTAAAGACACATTGATTTCCCTGTGCCAATTTAAGATTATCTGGAATGTGAGATAAGTCAGATAATGTATAAATATCATATGCATGAAGAAAGCAAACAGGGGAATTCAATCTTTAAACTTTTAAGGTTAACTTAATGATCTACTCTGTATATCTGCCATGCATAACTCCTTATACCCATAATTATGATATTAAGTAATTAAATCGTGTTCATAATGTGTCCTAAATTAACAGCAGGAGAATGATTAAAATGATGGCCATGTCACAGGTTGGTAATGTTGAATGTGAACACCCTGCACTTGATTGACAACTGACATTTAGCTGTGAAGGAACAGTCTGGGAGAAAACCATGAGGGTTTTCATGCAGAGCGGAACAAAGCTCAATGACCAGGGTGTTTTTTCTTTTCTTTTCTTTTTTTTTTTTTTTGGTGGCCATCTGAGAGTGCATTCAGAGTTGAGCCCTGGCCCTTTGTACTAATTAACCTGTCTAATGGGTTCAGCAAGTTCCCACTTCCACACTCGATGGAGTCCGTTCAGAGTTCTGTTATTTTAATAACACGCCAGGAGAGAGATATGGAGAACAGAATGCCAAAAGGTGGAAGGTCTCACTGGGTGTTTTAATATAACTCAGAAGACCCACAGCTCTGTGTTCCTCTCCACTCTTTTCCCACATCTCTCACTTCACCAACACCAAGAGCTGTTTGTGTGCTGTGCCTCTTAATGTTAAATACATTACCCATTAGCTCTGCATTCACAACACCAGCTCTAGTGAGATTCAAGACATTCCGACTGGTTATTTGTCACAGCAAAGCGTCAAACATGGATTTTATGAGTTGACTGTGTATGGTTTGGGCTGTGTGAGGAACCAACATTTAACAGCAGTATTCCCAACTTAATAAGATTTAAGAGGACCTATTATGCTTTTTTTCTTTTCATTTTCTACATTCTTGAGTGAGTAATGTTGCTGTTTGAGCATGAAAAAGGTCTGCAAAGTCACAAAGCACAAAGTCACTCCAAAGGGAGTTATTCTCTATATCAGTAAGCACTGTTGCTGATCTCCCTGAAACACCTCGATTTCAGTCTTGAGAGTTTTTGTTACGGGAACATACACATCAAAATATTCCTCATAAAATAATTATCTCCCAAGTCGTATGCATATCCTGATTGAGTAGCGTTAGTAGTGTGTTGAAACTCGCGGTTATGACATTTCCGAAACACACTCAAAGCGGTTAACCAATTACTACACACTGATCCAGCCGACCAATCAGAGTACATTGTGCTTTTCGGATGGAGGGGCTTCATAGAGACAGGAACTAAACGGAGCGTCACTGACTTACTGGGAAGAGAGGTGATGCAACAATGTAAAATATGTGAAGAATGTGTTTTTGAACATTCAAGCATGAAAACCTATTCTAGTAGACCCACAAATTATTATTAATTTTTTTAAATCAAGACTTTGTAAAAGGGCATAATAGGCACTTTTTAAAGGATTACTCACCCTTATGTTGTTCCAAACCCTTATGCTAGAACATTCTGACCATTAAAATGATTAAAATGCGATGAAATGAATTTGGACTTTTCATAAACAAAACATTCAGTTGAGCCTGATCTTTTCAATAAATTGGTTTATCCAGTTCACCAAACCAATTTGAATGATCGCTGACTCAGTGTTCCATTATAGCTATTGTTTGTTTTACGAAGTCTTGAAATATAGTGCATGTATCTTATAGACCATCATTTTTTAAGCTTTAGTATTCATAAATAATTTTCATTTTTGAGTAAACGATTCATGGAAAGATACATGGAAAGGTACATTCAATTGAAATGGCCAGCAAAAGAAAGTCACAGTGGAGCATGCCAAAAATGTTGTTTCACGTGTATATTAAAGCAACACTAAGGAAAAATGTTTACCTTAAAATAATGTTTCCAAAATTGTATCAGTAGTTCATCAAGTCGTAACAGGGTGAAAGGCACTTCTGGATTCGCTTTGCTGTCCTTTATCTGCTATGTAAGTTTGCCAAACCGGGTTGCATTTCTGTAGTTCGAATGAGACATAAGAAAACTACAAATTTGACTTGCTTTACGTCAAGCATTACAATAGTCATTATTTAGTTTTTCTTCGTTTCTGATGTCGCAATACATCATACTTTCATAAAATCATGCAACATACACTACCTTGTCTGTGGACATCATTCATTCCAAAGCCGGTGCTAGATAAACAGCGAGCTTGCGTGCAACAGTAGGCTGCGGGCGGTGAAATTATTTACGGCAGTAGTAATGGACAATTCCGCTTCCAACCTATAGGGCGACCGAAGAGGAAAAGTTCCTTAGTGTTGCTTTAATGGAGAATATTTCAAAGGTAATAAGTGAGGTCTGTCCAAGCCAGATATTCTGGAAAACAGCTGTTCTGACAAACACATATACTGTGTGCATACCCTGAATGCAAACATTATACAATCATGCTATTGAGTTATCAGTTTATTTTCTGTGTGTGTGTGTGTGTGTGTGTGTGTGTGTGTGTGTGTGTGTGTGTGTGTGTGTGTGTGTGTGTGTGTGTGTGTGTGTGTGTGTGTGTGTGTGTGTGTGTGTGTGTGTGTGTGTGTGTGTGTGATGGAGACACAGAGAAAGAAAGAGCAAGAGAGACAGAAAAGATGAGACCTCTAAGTACCAGCTGAACCGCCCACGGCTACCTGTGCCTCAGCTGTTTTCATCTCTTCTCTTTGATTTTCTGTGTCTGTACATCCGAGTCCTCAGAAGACAAACACAAACACAGCATTCCCACATGACACCCTTCAGACAGACTCTCCATAAAAATATCCAAATATCAGAACATGTCCAAGAACAGTTGCTCTTTTAGGAACACCTAGACCCCCTCACACCTACTGCATACAAATTCTCTTTTTCCACTGTGCAGTATAACTCCAGCTCACCTAAACACAATGACACACAGTCCCATTTCGCCAGCATGTTGGCTTTATATAGCCGTGATGCTCAGCACTGAGAGAAAGTGGGCTGTGATTACGGTGGCGAGATGTCAGGAAAAGAAGTTATTGCATGACCTTTGACCTCCCACGCATATCCTTCGGCTGCGGTTCCTGTTTTCGAAAAAGGTGACCATTGCACTGCAATAAATAATTTTTTTCATTTTTCGAAAAAGTGCATTTAGTTGAGAAGCAAAACTGTGTACGATATTAAGATTTCCTACCCATTGTACTGTAGCTTTTTCTTGGTCTTAGCACAAATTTAACACAATTTAGTGAGGTTTATGCTTAAAACAAGAAGAAAAAAAAATGTTTGCCAATGGGGGAAGAAAAATAAATTGAATTCAAGATATTCTGTGGAAAAAAGCTGAAGGATATTCAATAGTAATCTGTGTGTTACTTTAAGAATGAATTAGCTGCCAGGGACGTGAAATGTAATTCTATATTAGCCTGTTACTAATATGTGACTATTTGTCAAATGATTTGCTGGGTTAATGCTGTGCAGTTTTACACGTTTACAACAATCGTACTAAAAGTAGCCTACATTTGAACAAACCCACATTTGCAAGTAATGGCTAAATATTTTTGTACAACACATACTTAATTTCACTGCCATAGACTTGGTCACCAGAGTTGATAAAAAGCGTTACTGAAGTACAAACAAAGTGCAATATATAATACAATAAATACAATAAATAATATATATTTGCTTACCTGTCTATTAAAACACATGCAAGAGCGGAGTCTTTGTGGACAGATCAAGTCAGTTTGTCGCGAAGCTCTCTCCATCTCGAAAGCGCCACGCCGATATTGATCCTTGTTTTATTTCTCAGTTTTTCCCAAAGCCTGCGTGCCTAAGTTGATCTTTATGTTTTGGGGGATTTTCTGTACTCGCCAATCTATAATCGGTGTGTGAGATATTGTATCATAGATATGCATACATAGATACCTCATTAGCGGCTTATGTATAGCGGCCCATTGAAACTAGCCTGACTACGTCAGACTTCGTACTTCCGCTCAATTTCATTTCGCTTCTGTACTCAGTCTGAGACAGCGTCATAGCTTTCCGTTTTCCTCCGGCCTGAAAACAGCCGGCCAATCAACGAACAGAGGGTGGGCTGAGAGCCGTGACGTAGACGCTGATTGTACCGTGGATGCGTAGATTTACTTCACATAATCTGCAAAAGTCGTTCACAGCCATGTTCACTCCGGTATTTCGCTCTATGGTTTTGTTTTCGCATCATACATGTGTTTACAGTGGAAGTTAGATGCGGCTGAGCATGCGCATAACACACACCATAACCAAACGTTATGTGATTGGCTTACGGGTAACCAATGATTTTAAACTTCAGACAAGCGCCCCCCTCCCCCCCCCCGCGAGAAAGAAAACACTTTTCAATTATGCCATGCCAGACTCTGTCTACGAAGCAAAGCGAAGTAGCAGAGTTTGGTATTACCAGGCTACATTGAAACGGCCGCTAATGAGGATTCTATGTAGGCCTATTGATAATTTTACTATCATCACTTTATCTCCTGCTTCTGCTCTTCCCTGGCTTTCTCAATCAAACTCTCAGGCTGATAGAAGAATTTTATCTTCTGACAGTGATTCGGCGTCTGGGGTCAGAGCTAATACATCTGATATTTCTGACGTGGAAATCCATCCGATCTAACATTCTGCCGTTGATGACAGGGTATTGGCATGATCTAACAAAGCCTCCATATTGCTTGAATTGCTGGAATACTTGATTCTGGTCAGTCACGGCACTCAGCGGCAAGATATTTCCCAAAATTTACTGTCGTCGTGACAACTCTGTTTTTTTAAAATTATTATTAATGGAAGCTTTAGGATAATATACAGGTTAGATTATAAAATAACACAACACAAAAATACTAAATTACAGGACAGAAACACAGATTTTCCCCCCCAGTGTTATTCTCACATATGTCCTGTCGCATTTTTAAGTGAGAATTGTAAATGTTCACTAAAGCACTTCTACGAAAGACCAAAGCTTTTGTTTTTGTGCATGTGTATGCATGTGTAAATTAGTTTACCCCCCTCATGACATCTTGCTTTATCGCCGCTGGTCCTTATGTTCCCCTGCGTGTGCCGTGTTTGTGCAGACTGACTGAGAGTATAGATTTAACCTTGCTCACCTCGCTTTAACATTTCCACTCCTGTGTTGGTAACCCAGGGCCATTATTTCCATGCCGCACAGGCGAGCTCTGACTCCATCTGTGTGGTTCAATAGCCACGGGCCCTTGCTATTGAGTCTGTGGACTAGACCTCAGAATCAAATCAATACCAGCACTGTAAACATCAGACACTCTACAGCCACTTAAAGCAGAAAGAGAAAACAGCCCTAAAACAAATACAGCTGAACTGCAAATGCCATTTGCAGAATCAAAATACAGCTTATAAGATGTGAAACACACAAAAAACATAAACATTCTGTTAAGGTGTTATACTGATGACATTTATTTGTCATTTATTCTAAATTGTCTGATTGTTAAAGAGTTCATTGATCCTTCAACAGACATGACTGTGATCGACTAAAATGTTCAGAGCTGCAACCCTTTAATGCGTAGATTTAAATATAAATGCTATAATCAACACTTTTCACGATTAGTTAACCTTGGTAGCTGTATTGGTAAAAACCTGTTAAAAGTTTTCAAAACAGTTTTACAAGGAGACAAACCCAAATCAGAGGGCTAAAAGAAAATGGCTTTTGATTTTAAATAATTCTATTATCTTCCTTACAGATTTGCTTCTACTAAGAAAAATGATCAATGACAACAGTTTTGTTGTTATTTATATATTGCCATTGAGTTTGATGCTAGCTCAGAAATCGCACACTGCAGCTTTAAATAAAACAGAGCAACAAGGTTCTAAAATCTTTCTTACATCAGTTTGATATAGAATGTTTTCTCTATTTTACCAAACTGCTCATGCCAACTTTCTATCAAGACGCTTTAAGGACCTTAGGACAAGTGTGGTTACTAAACAAGTAGATCTTTGGGACTCTCCATCGAACAGAAATCAGTTTGGAGAGTTTGGAGAGTTCCAAAGACTCAGACTGGGAGTCCTCGGTAGCCAACTCTCCCTCTACAATCAGTCTGTATCCTGCAGCTAATAAACCTGCTCATTAACGGGCTCCTGAAAACTTAATTAAAGTTGGAGAGAAGGAGGCACCGCCGCCCCAAAGAGGAATAATCCACTCTGTGGTGTAATTCAGCCTTTGTGTACATCAGGGAGAGGAGCCTGGGGCCTGAATGTCAAAATCCTTGTTAGATTAATGAATACTTATGCAGACCTTATAACATGACCTCTCTGCTCTTTTATATTTTACTTTTTTAAGGTAATTAGAATTGTTGGGGAGACTTTAAAGACATGGGTTAGGACCATCATAACTGAGCAAAGTACTATGAACAAGATGCTCATAATTGTGTCCATAATTGTATTAAGGATTTTTTCCTACCCATGAAATCCCACATTTCTGCAACACTTTATGCTTATTATTTGAGTTACACTTCAAATGATTTGAAATTTTTATTTTAATTTTTTTTATCAAAGCTTTTTTTATTGTATTACTGAGTGACTTTGCCAGTACTGCACAGTTATGTGCATTAAAAGCACACATTGATCTTCAGATTCTTCTTATTGACAATCATGTTGGCTTGGAAACAAAAGATAAAATAGATGGCAGGTGGTACTTTTTGTGTTTGAATGTCTGAGAAGGAAAGGGGTAAGCAAAAGTAATATTTCGCTTCAAATAGAACCGAGCTGCAAGGTTTATTTACTGCCAGTGGGGAGAGGGTTATAGCTTTTATATTTCTGTTATTAAAGCAGTGGCTAATGTCGCATCCACAGACAAGAACAGAGGAGAGCTGGCTTTGCAGCGAGTCTGCCCATGGCCACCTCCATCTGAGTAATGTTTACAGAACTCTCTCTCTCTCTCTCTCTTTCTTCTATCTTACACATACACACTCTCATTCAGTTTTTTCTTTCCTTTTTATTTCCTCTGCTGGCTTTGGAAGAGTGCAGCTTTGACACACACTAATAGACTTCAGCTAAATGTGTAATTAATGACTGCCCAAGAGCCAGGACGACAGGTCAGAGAGTCCGTGAAAAAAGAGAAGCTGCGACGATATCTGAGATACAGGCAGCTTAAAGAGTGTCACAGAGAGAAGCACAGTGTGCATTTTAAGTCCACAAATATTCGCACACTGTGTATTTTACACCTTTACAATAGCACAATAATAGCGAGACTGAGGTTAGTAACTTGTCACACTTTATCCTATATGAATTTGCATTACCGTTTAAATTATTACTTTTATTCAGCAAGGATCCATTCAATTGATCAAAAGTGAGAGTCAAGACATTTATAGTTTTACAGAAGATTTCGATTTCAAATAAATTCCAGTAATTGCTATTTCTATTCATCAAAGAATCTTGAAAAATTGTATCCACAAAAATATTAAGCAGCACAGCTGTTTTCAACATTGATAATAATAATAATAATAATGTTTATTGAGCAGCAAATCAATTATGATTTCGGGAAGGATCATGTGACACTGAAAACTGAGACACAGAGTATTGGCTGCTGACAATTCAGCTTTAAATAACAGGAATAAATGATATTGTAATAATATTTGACAATATTACTGTTTTTATGTATTTTTACTTGGTGAGCATAAGAGACTTCTTTCAAAAACACTTTTGAGCGGTAGTCTATAATGTTACTATGGGTTCAAAATAGGGACATTTATTTTCCTTTAAATGACATTTATTAAACACATATTGACCTTTTGAATTATATTATAATGAAACCATTTTTACATTTATTTTTGGCTAACAAAAATATAAAACGTGTGACGGCTTGCCCCAAAATGACATTTACAAAACTCTTGAAAGCAGTTTCTACCTTAACCATTTTCTTTTCATGCTTTATAAAATGAAACAATGTACAAAACATGTTTCTTCAAGCACCAGTTTCTCTGGAATAATGATAATATGTCGCAAGCCCATAATTTTAACCCAGTCAAGCACATCAACACTGCAAAAATCTCATCCTCTCCTATTTAAACAGCCTTAAGAGACTCATCTATCAAGGCCCAGCAATTAACAGCACAGCAGCTCATCAGAGATGCAATTGCTCCAGTCCGATGGAAACTAAATTTTCTCTTTCTTTCTGCCTTTTTTTCAATCATTAATTGAAGCGGTGACAGTCAGGGCAATACCTGATTAGTCAACTCTATTCAATGGCCTGGCCTGTATGGCAGATCCATCGTGTAATAAAGCAGGAGATGGATTATGGCTTTTCTGCCGAGCAGGCAAACACGAGTCCCACTGCCATTCATTGCTTCTTATTGCAGAACAGAAATCCATTAGCAAGGCTGTTGCCAACTCTTCTGCTAATCTCATATCTGTCTCATCCAGCACACAGGGAATACCACAGCTCTTCAGTCCGTTTCTTCTTTTTCCCTTTTCCTTTACTTAAGATTCTTTTTTTATTGATCAATGTACCGGTAACCTGTTTTTACAATAACATCTGTCCCTTTTTCTATTCATTAAAAGCAGGGTAAATCATAATCCCAAAAAGTTTTAGAGTTGCAGAATTGTTGTCTGTTGCACCAAATGGAATTGCAAATATGTGACCCTGGACCATAAAACCGGGTATACGGGTCGCACGGGTATATTTGTGGCTATAGCCAACAAAACATTTTATGGGTCAAAATTATCGATTTTTATTTTATGCCAAAAATCATAAAGTAAGTAAAGATCATGATCCATGAAGATATTTTGTAAATGTCCTACCCTAAATATATATAAAAAAAAAAAAAAATTGTGAGTGGATGAAGCAAAATCAGCAAAATCGCCAATCGCCAAATAACTTTTCCAATATTTCGATTTATTTGCACCCTCAGATTCCAGATTTTCAAATAGTTGTATCTCGGCCAAATATTGTCTTATCCTAACAAACCATACATCAATGGTTAAAAAAATTACCCATAAGACAGGTTTTGTGGTCCAGGGTCACATATATTAAAATGCAGTCAAACTAAGTTTTTGTTTTCTGGTTGAAATCTTGCTATAATCAGCCCACAACCAACAAAATAATGACTTCCTTACAGTTGGTTTTGCACATTAAACTGTAAAATAAGTATTTTATGTAGTTTTACTTTATGTGAGTACAGCTGAAACACAAGCACTCTTTACTCATCTGCATCGAATACAGAAAACCCTTCAATGCTCTCTCACCATTTCTTGCTCCTTCACTTTTTCATATTCATAATCACCTCGCTACACACTAATGCCTCTGTCATTATCTCTGTTCATTATGCCCACACTTCTGTATCCCTGTGAAAAGGGAGAGGTCAGTAACATATAGATGGGAAAAAGAGAACGCAATGCAGACAGAACGGCAAATCAAATGAATTTCTGTAAATGGATTTTAAGATATTCCTGAGACAGAAAATAGATTATTATTATCTTATTTCAGGACAGCTGGAGTAGGATAAATTGCCTAGCCTTGTCAACGTTTTCTTTGTGAGCTGAAATTTAAACATATAATCACTGGTGATGGACATTTGTGATTTGCTTGCAGAATGAATGGAGGGTAAAATCAAAACTGGACGGTCAGCTCCGCACAGTAGGCCATGATTTCCAATGAATAAGAACGAGTTGATGTAAATGAATTCACACTGCCCAGAGGAACTCTCGGTGTCCTGGTTTGATCATCTATAATGGAACGGATGAAAGTTTGGTCTGTGCAATTAGAGAGTAAGAGTAGGGAGAGACATGAATGAAGACAGCTGGCAAGATCCAATAAAGGGATGAAAATAGTTTTGATCATAATACCAGACTGCATGTGATGTGATCTGGATACATCAGGCATTTTATTTTAAAACAAATAAGAAACTGGCCATTATTAATGTATAAAATAAACTGTATGCACCTGCCCTCGCATTTTTAATTATTTGTGAAATGTTTTATATTCACAATATATGCCGGATTGAACAGAACAGAATAGAATAGAATAGAATAGAATAGAATAGAATAGAATAGAATAGAATAGAATAGAATAGAATAGAATAGAAATCGCACATGTATAGCTTGCTAGAGAATCTGTTTCGCTTCTGACATGATCTAAGTCCATATTCCGAGGATGAGGAGGATACATGGCACTAGTACAGTACATCATGTTCACAACATCATGTTCATGTCCTTACGATGGGACAACACCAAGCACTAAGAGTTAGAGGACAGAAGAGAGATTGGGACATAAAGAAACCCTTGGAATGTGATAAATGTTTGGTGTAGAAGTAAATCGCACAGTTGGCCGGTTTGACCAGACATTCTCCACTGTCACTAAGGTTTATGGTCTCAGCAGGGCAAAGCTATACTCTGATACTGAAAATCCTTTCTTTTCTTTTTTTTTCTTTCTTTTTTTGTGAGGACAAGCAGTTGTACATGGAGTGCCCCCAGGTGCTATGTGACATGACTCAAAATTTACAGCACTTTTCAAATATATATGACTTTTAATAGGTATTGTTACCATTTTTATTTTAGATTGTTTGTTTTTTTCTACTTGCTTAATTTAATATGCAAATGCATGCATTTAAAAATAAACTATTAGCAATAATAATCAATTTATTGTGGCACTGTAAATTTACAATACTGCATTTTAACGTAATATAATATTGTAAATAGTTTAAAAATAACGACCATCTATAAAAATAAATATGAAAAATTTAAATATCTCAAGAAAGTAATATTATATGATAATATTAGTACAGATTTTATGCACTGAAAGGTCTAATACTGTAAAATACTAATTATAATGCAGAGGGTGAATAATGCTCTTAAGATGCTTAACAGGGCAAATTAAATATTACTGCAAGACACAAGCTGGTTCCCGAATCCCGTCTATGTAGCCTACTATGCTTCCCTCTTGTGGCCAATCCTGATACCACCAAACCTACAATTTAACTTGTATTTAATGTGGTAACATGATATGGGTTATGATAAATAAAACAAATACATGACTAAACTAATGGAAAGCCATTATGACCGTTATTTGAAATATGAGGAACATTTGGACGTGTTTCTAGTCCACTGGCATGTTTTTCAACAGTAGCCTAGCCTACAGATTATTCAGCCGCATATCAGGACGGACACTGTGATAAATCCATGGGAAAATGAAAACAAATGCCATGTATGGTAATAAAAAAAATTACATTTGAATATATTTGCTAGACTTGATGAATAGTTGTACAACATTATTTGTCATTAGAGATGAAACAGTTAGAAAATTTCATATCAAGATTATAGTGACCAAGGTTTTCAATATTATCACAGTATTGTTCAAATGGTAACACACGTGAATAATTGGATTATCTGAAATGTTTAGATTTTTAGAATGCACATTAGCTTATTTTTCATCAACTTGCTAAAATGTACAACAGTGCATAAACAATTCAGTAAGATTTTCGCATTGGGTTGAACAAAAGCAGTAGACAGGCTGTTATAAACAATGTAAATCCACTCTTTGACAGTAGTGCTGCTATTAATGTCTGTACACAAAGTGGCGCTGCGCAAATAAACACTACTTTATTAGGCATTACATGGAGGGAAGATAAAAAGAAAATGCAAACTCCCTTCAGAAATACATTCATATAAAGGTCGTAGAGGTTATAAAACCCCTCTGCCTTCCGCCATGTTTTCTCACAAAAACAAAACCTATGCTGCGACTATGCGGAACTGTTGCTAACTTTTCTTAAAGGGTTAGTTCACCCTAATGTGAAAATTAAGGCTGCGTTTAAGTCCAATTTTGTATGCCCTTTCCTCGCTAACTTCCCTCTGTCTCATTTACTCAGATGTATGTCATTGCTTACGTTGGACGAGTGCCCACTACTAGCGGAACCACTGAAATGTGTTTAGATGGAACGCCCTAAAGGCCCCTGATATACTCACAGGAAAGTTCTTTTTCGTTCTTCGTTTAGGGGTTAAAGTGATAAAGTGATAAACTAAGCGAACAGCTGACGCCCACACTGCTAAGAGCACAGTTTGATGAATATGTTAATATGTGCTGCGCGCTTTCCTCTCAATAACAAAATTAACACACAAAAAAGCATTTTTTAATAAAGCATAAGAAAAGCATTTGATCATATTAACGATATGTTTGCACGAGCTGTACAATTCGGCACCCTAGACACGTTACGATTATTTATATAGCACTTAATATAATAGATAGCTTAAAATCAAGTAGCTTTACCGTATTAAACATGAAAAACCGCGTCAGTGTCTTGTTTCATCAAAAGAACAACTTCATTATCTACTCTAAAGCATTCTCTCCAGTGTGTTCATGTTTTCACATGCGGAGGCCTGACCTCAACAAACTGAACTGGAGAAATTAAGCGAAAAAGATTTCCACGTTAAAGAAGGCGGAGCCTCAGCGCACACCTACCTATTACGTAATCGCCACGGACCAATTGTAGTACAAAGGTGTTTACTAGCCAAAGCGAACTTTTCCGTAACGTTCGCTTTGGCAAGCTGTTTCAAACTCCCAAAAGAACTCCAAACGAAGTTCGTTTAGGCCTGCTTTTTTCGAAATGACGTCACATCAGTTCGTTCTTCGATTTCGCTTGAAGTATATCTTCAAGTAAAACTTAAAGCTATATATGTCAGAATTTTGTAATAAAATATCCAAAAATCACTTGCACAGTGTGATATATTTCCTGCAGTTGTGTACTTACAATATCCCAAAAGATTTTTAATTTCAGAGAAATTCCATTTTTAAATAATGGCTCGTCCCTGACTCCCTGTTCACTTGTCGCCTGTCAATGACGTAATATCCACGTTATCCCTGGTTTCCGCTCATACTGCCATAGTACAACATAGTGACAAACTTCGACTTGACAGAGACGCCACTCTTGTATGTACTTTATTAGACAGGTGAGCAAATGTACATAAAACGAATAAATGTTATATAGCTCAACATGATGAAATGTTAGAATATGATCAGTATGTTATTCTAATGTTGATCTAGCTTACTGCTAGTCTCATGCAGACAAACTAACACATAGAATAACATTATAACTTTCAACACACTCAATTGCTGCTTAGTGTGATAGTGTAACGTTAGACCAAGTGAAACACCACTGCGTTACCTCAAAAGTTAAATTCGTCAAATAAACTGACTTGTGCGAGTAGTAATTCAGCACTTGCGGGTAGTTCGGTAGAATTAAATGTCCTTTTTCCTTTATATCTGTGGGACTCGCGTGTGGCGCTGATATCTGTCTCTCATTAGCAATCGCGACCTGCTTCATACCACAGTCATGTTAAAAACATCAATGTATTCACTCATCCATAAACATTATTAGATCCTTTGGCATGTGGACAAGTGCCATCATTCCGCTTATCACTGCGTCATCAACCTACGCCTTGTAAGAGGTTAGTGACCCCTAGCAGCGAAAAAAATAACATATTGTAGCTTTAAGCCCTTGATCACTGGAATCGTATATGGAGCAGATTTTTTACAGTTTTCCTTATAGATTTGTTTACGCACCATTCTATAGGTCTGTATGTATGCTTGGGCTGTAAATTGCATATTTAAACAAATATTAAATATTAATAGACTGTATTTATATGACATATAAAATATTTTAAAAATACACAAACGAAAATAACAATACAATAAACTATAACTGTGTAAAAAAGCTTACGGTAGCTACAAGTATTAAATGTGGTTAAATGTCAAAATAACTCCAATATCAGAGTTGTGTGGGGTGGGAGTAAATTAAGCATGATCTGCTGTGATGTCACAATCATGGTGCATTGTGGGCTATGGATCTGCCTGAAGTGTACATGTTGAGTAGACTCAAAATCGAGGGTTCGAGGGTAAGCCCAAATAAACTTCCATCATCCACTTGAAGTTGAATGCACTTCAAAATAGCAGTGGGGATTCCCCTGAGGGGAAGTGCTTAGGGAAGTTAGCAAGTGTACAGTATGTCTAAAAGTGGAGTTATAAATTACTAGGGTTGGGTACCGAAATCCGGTTCTGACATAAACTGTAGTATCGAGACCGAATAAGAACGCAACTTTCGGTGCCTGATTTCGGTGCCTGACTTGGGATCTCCCAGTCACGTGACCCCTAGCCGCGTGTCAGCCATTTTGACGGAATACTATTGCACAAGCGCACATACATGAGAATGCGAATTATCACGTTTTATGGCTGCGAATTGATTAAAATAACGAATAATGGTCACTGTATTAATTATCTTGAGCCTGCTGAAATGTTCCTATAAATATATTTTCTTTCCAACTGTGCAATCTTAATAAATAGGCTAAATATATTTATCCACTAAGCTACAGCAGTCCTATTGTCGTCTTCCCATTACGTTTTTTTTCTCTTTCTGACATTTCATACCTGTTGTTACATTTTTTATTTATTAAATTGACTATAAAAAGATTGCTTGTGTGTGCTAGTGTTTATTCCAGTCTTTTAAAATAGTTGAATGAATGAATGCTCGCGAGGTGCCTGTAACGATTTTGAATAGGCTAACGACGTTAGGCTATTTAATCAATAATGTACACAGGGTAGAGGAGAACGACAGTCAACTACTTTGAATATTATAGCATTTTGGACATAAACATGTAAATAGTGAAAAGACTGACATTGAAAAATGACACAGAATGATTAAAATTTAATATTTAAATATTTAATCCAAATAAATAAATTTTCGTGGTTTGCACTGATGTTATTCATTTGTTCTCACACACTTCAGCGTCGCGGTCACTGGCCACTATCTATTATTAGCGCAGCGGCCGTCAGCTAACTCTTCACGTCATGTCATCATAAAAAGAAATATACAAGAGGAAGATAAAATAATTAGGAATCATAGATCCATATGAAGCACCACGAGTTCTTTTTACAGGCATTAAATGTGTAGAAAAACTTCCTGACATTGAGTTCGGTGACATTTACAGCTACCTTATTCACTTCCCATCACGCTACACCGGAGCTTCATTAAAAGCATACAAAAGCTTAGCAGGCTATCGGTATCACGAGTCCGGATGGGTCAGCAACTCTTTGATTTGGACGCCAGCGGGGAAGGATTTTTCAATCATCACCGCAAAGGTTGGTAAATAGATGAATATTTCGCGACGAGCTGTATTATCACCAGCGGTTTAGCATTTTCTATTCCGTCAAGATGGCTGCTCCAAATGGCGTGACGTCACGCGGGACGTCCCTATAAAACATCTCGCGGCACTAACAATCCAATAACCCTAACGATCCAATGACAAAACATATCCAGTTAACCAGCAGAGCATTCATTTAGTTCGTTTGTTAAATAAGAGACGATCTAACGCTGAACTGTGTTTTTTAAATCAAGTGATCAAAGTGCCAGTGGCGCTGATACAGTGTTTTCTCTTGTGGCTCGCGCACACCGCACTTTCTTCACTCGGACGCGCGCTTCAATACGTCGCAGAGATCGATCTATTTATGAGGCGCCGTCTATACGAGTATGTGCGCGGAGAGTTTGTGTGTGTGTGTGTGTGTGTGTGTGTGTGTGTGTGTGTGTGTGTGTGTGTGTGCTCGCGTCTCAGATGAGTTATGTGCGCGAGTTTGTGTGTGTGCGTGCTCGCGTCTCAGATGAGTATGTGCGCGGAGAGTTCCGCGCGTCTCGTGTGTGTGTGTGTGTGTGTGTGTGCGTGAGCGACTTTAGATGTCATGTGACGTTGTGCATTTCATAAAGTTGGAGCATTCAGCAGTACACATGTATGTGTGACTACTTAGTATGTGTATGCAAGCGTTTTATGTGTCCGTGAATGAAGTTCGATTTAAGCCCTAGACGGCGCCTCATATCTATTCGTTCTGGTGAAATCACAACATATAATGCACACAAAGTGTCCCTGCTTGATATACAACCACTGATGAGCATAATCGGTTAAAAAAAAAAAAAAAAAAAACTATGAATGCGGATTAGAACCCAAAACCTCTGACACTCTTGACTAAAGTTCAAATTCAGCTGCAGTGTTTCTCTTCGGGTAAGTCTAGTATTTTAATGCCAACTGCAAATATTGCATATCAAGTATGAAGTATATCAAGTATATTTATATGAGGCTATACTATATAGGTGTGTTAAATATTTCTGCTCAGTGTCAGATATTTCTCTGTTTTGTAAAAGTCTATAATATATAATATGTAATATAATATAATATAATATATATATATATATATATATATATATATATAGCCTATATATAAATAATATGAGAAGACTAAATTTTAATCTTAACTTAAGTGTTTTCGGCTACATCAGCACAATTTTTTATTTTATCAGAAATCAGACAATCTTTTTCAGAAAACACACACAGGTATTTTTTTTTTTTGATAAAGTGTGTGCGGTTTCGTTTTCTTAAGTACCGGTTTAAGAACCGTTTAAGCACCGGAACCGTTTGAAAAATACCGAGTAGGTACTGGTATCGGATAAAACCCAACCAATACCCAACCCTATAAATTACTCACCCTGCTGTTCTAATGACATATACCCCTATTTATTTTATGGGCCACAAAGGGAGAGTTTAAAAAAAATGGCAGTAACCCAGCAAGCAATTTTGCATTTTGAAAATTTTATAGAAGTCTAACCATAGCCCAAGAATAGACTAGTCATCAATTAGATAGCATGTCAAAGAAATTAAACCAAACACCTTGTAATCACTGTTGACTTGGCTCACATGCTGGAATATCATACAGTACATCTGGCAAGTTATTTTGGCAAAAACGACATGTACCAAATTCAAGGTTATTTTGGCTAGATGAAGGCTGAAATTGGTGAAATGACAGCTATTGCTTGCTAATAGCAACCAGCATCAAGCTTTTTTTAAAAAGAAGCAAAAATATCACAGAATGATCCCATGTGACACGTGTTGTATATTCCAAGTGTTCTGGGGGTATACAATATGAAATTTTACGTATTATTTACTGAATATCCTGACCTTGTGCGTTGGTCTTCGGAGCACGGCTACGCAAAGTGCTCGTTCATGTGATTCTGTTAGCTCCGCAGTTCACTCCGTCTCACCCAGAATAATCAAGTTTAACAAAAACACAACACAAAATATAATGCCTAGGAATCCCCCAAAAAATGTATAAGTGTACTTTCTTCACTGAGTTAAATATCTCCGGACTGGAACTCTGTTTGTCTGATGATAGTCAGAATGACAATTGATAACTTTGGATCATTCTGTGATACTATTCCGACTTTTTTTAAAAGCTTAATGCTGGTCACTATTTACTGACATTTTATGGGTGAGCGTGAGCAGGACATTTTTTCTCTATCTTTCTCCTTTTGTGGCTGATTTAAAATATTTTCATTAATTGTGATTTCGGCAAGCAGTTTTTTTGAGATTTCAGGATTCCCCCATTTAAATAGATAGGACTTGGTCTTGGATGCCTGAAATAGCTGCCCGGAGGCATTGCAAATCTGGTCACTGAGTGAACAGACTTTTCTTGAAAGGGGCTTTGCTAAATGTGTAATTAATGGTTTGCTACAAAGAGCCGAGAATAGAAGTCAAAGCACTACACAAAACAACATAAAAAATAAAAGCAGGTCGGCTCAAACTAAACATGAATATTTATTAGAGCACACAGCCACTCTAGAGATTTGTATGTCGTTTGATTGTTTTTACTTCACTTACTAATTATCAGTGTCTATAACTTCAGTGCAATTAGCAGACAATGTTTTGTATTTCTTTATAAGGTCTAAAAAAAAGGATGATTTATATGCTATGATGGCACTATTTAAGACATGTAACACTGAGAACATAATAGTCTTTAAATCTTTATTGTTAGATCGCAAAGTGCTAGGCACCAGCATTAAGAAATAAACCTGATATACACAAAACATTTTTACAGTCAATCAATTAACGCAGAAATTTTAGTTTACACACAATATTAAGGCATAGATCAACATTATGTCCAACAGAACTCAAAAAATAATGTTTGCAACTTAAAAGTTTTAATTAAATCAATAAATTATCATTTTAACTTAGAATTTAATTTGTAACAGGTCCCTGTATTACTTTTCAGAGATGGCAGAAGATTTTGAAGTGGTTTGATGGTTGCCGTTGCATGTGGTCATCAACTCCATCAGCATCAGAAGTACTTGGTGGGATTTGATTTCTTACACATTTGAACGTGAACATGGGAAGTGATGCCACGATAAACGCTCTGCATTGGGAGCATACGTCCGATCCTCTCCCCTTTCTTCAGGGTCCCGGTGTAACGGTCCGGCTTTACGTAGAACAGCTTGAAGCAGAGACCTGCCAAACAGATGATGTGGGAGATATAAGATTATGCTTTTATTGTATGAAATCTTATTCCTATATTATTATTAGTAGTAGTAGTAGTTGTAGTATTTTATCAAGAAAGCACTGTTTTTTCCACAAACATGTCTCTAAAAGAACATTTTGCAACGTTGCTATTCATGCTTTAGAATATTTAACATTAGGTACACACCTTTCCCGCTCAAGTTAATGCCATCATCGATTGCATTCTTATTTCCGTATGGCCTAGATCTGCCATTCAGCTTCACATCAAATGGAGCATAAACTGTGGCTCCATCAGCACACGCAATGTCAAGACCCAAATGTTTCCGATTCCCACTGCAGCACAAACACACATAATGTGACCAAAATTAAGTAGAAAGTTATTTTTCTTTCCCTAGCTCTCAAATCTTAATATGCATTTAAACATGATGCAATAAATCAAATTTGTTATTGTTTGTCATGTGACAATTGTAGTGAATAATAGTATTAGTACACATTCATTTCCAAATTTTCCATTGAATGGAAAAAAGCAGTCGGATCAGTATCAAAAATAGAAAGAAGGTCATACAGCATGTTAACAACATGAGGGTGAGTAAATGGTGATGAATTTTATTTGTTTTATTGTATTAGAATGGTGTCTAATTTATAGAGCCCATTTGCCATAAAGGATTTATTCAAATTGAATAAAGAACCATTCTATATAGAACTCCATTTATCTTTTTTTTTCTAAGAGTGTATGATGCAGAATAAAGATATTTTGTAATGTTGGGTTGTGTCAAATTTGTGTGGTAACACACTCAAAACAAAAGAATGATATCAATGTCACAGCACACCTCCATTACAAATGTGTTATGTGCTAAATGTGCGTCAATGATTTCTGGGAAGAGCTATGAGGAGATAAAAGTCAGATAAAACAAAATTTGCTTGTGAAACAGATTTATATACAGACAATCAGAAGAAACATGATCAAATTTACCGTTTGGCTCCATAATGTCCACAACCAAGTCTATCACATCCTCTTATTCTGTTACTTGGGTTACTACTGCAGAGGCGGCCAAATTTCACTGTGAAATAGAAACATAATTTTCTTAAACTCATCTCTGTGTTACTTTATGCTTCCTGTCTGTCTTTATATTTGTCTGTATGTTTGTCTTTTTCTTCATTAACATTTCATACCTTGAGCATCAACAGAAGAGCTGCAAATCACTGAAAAAGAGACACACATTCAAACTTGAATTTGCATAATTACTGTATTTCCTTTTTTTGGAATGTTTTTGCAATGTTTTCTCTTTTCACAATGTTTTTAATGACACCACAAAACATCAGTGAATTATTTAAAAATGGTAACAATAAAACTTCATCTTAATACTCATTTTCGTTTACTATAATATGTGAAACCTGTTCTTTTAATTCTTTTAAACCTGTATTTAATTTAGCCTTAAACAGAGTAATTGTACATTTTAAAATATAAACATTTTCAAAATGAATGATGCTTCATTTGTGCAATAGACTTCTGTCATGTGCAATAGCTTTCTTACTCATAAGCAGCATTTTCAAGTTAAGTTTTAGAATAAAAATGCAGGCAGTGATGCTTTAAGTTAAATTGCAATTTCTCACCAGCCAAAAGCAGAAAACTGAAAAGGATGTAGAGTTTCATGATCCTATAAGCGTTTGTTTCCAGATGCTTTCTTCTCTGCTGTCGTCCTCAGTCTGTTTGTGTCAGGTTTGTGGGTAAGGATGTAGAGAGAACTCAAATGCAAAGTATTATTTGCTTTTGTAATTGATCAAATAAAACAAAAAACAAGCAAAAACTATACCCGAGGAGAAAATGCAGGATTCACCGGCACGGCTGACGAGAGCGGCCTGGACACGGCAGGACAGGATTTGAAATTATTGGATGACCTAAAGAGGTTCACATAGGATGAGTCACAACGACGAACTGGCAACGGACTGAGAACGTGGAGAATATATAGGGAATGAAAGGGTATAAATGGAGAGAAAGTAGGGCAAATTAACCAACAATCAGATAATAAAAATGGATAATAATCAGATAAGAAGGGCAGGGTTGAGACAATACATGGGAGAACGTGATACTGTCACGTTCCACACACCAAGGAAAGGGAGAGAAACAGGTGGATCCAAATACAACACTTTCTTTATTAGGGCAATCCAATTCGTCGTCATCCATGCAGGGGTCCAGATCCATGTTAGCAGTCCAATATAACAAAATAAACAAGCAAGGAACAAAACAAACTCAAACTAGGAAACCGACTTGAAGAAGTGTAAGTGACATACAACAATGACTCCGTGACAAGGACTAAAACAGACAGGGTATTTATACACAGAACTAAACAATGTAATGGGAAACAGCTGCGTGCAATGATGAGTGAAAAGGGACAGCTGAGTGCAATGATGAGACAAGGATCGTGGGGAATGTAGTTCAAGAATGTGACAGACACCGTGGGGAAGGAGGACATCTAGTGGTGACCCAGGGAACACAAACCAGACACTGTGACATAACCCCCCCTCTACGGAGCGGCTACCAGACGCTCCAAGACGTGATAACCAAAACAAGAGTCCAGGCGGGAGGTGGACTGGTGGAGGATCAGGGGGAGGGATGGGGGGCCAGGTCCATGGAGGGAAATGGGGACAGGGAGTGACAGTGCATCTGGCAGCCAGAACGGAGACGACAGTTCATCGGGCGGCCAGGGCGGAGACTCTCCCTCAGGCGGCCAGGGCGGAGCGGGCAGTTCATCAGGCGGCCAGGGTGGAGACTTTCCCTCGAGCGACCAGGGCAGAGCGAACAGTCCATCTGGTGGCCAGGGTGGAGACTTTCCCCCAGGCGGCCAGGGCAGAGCGAACAGTCCATCTGGCGGCCAGGGCGGAGACTTTCCCTCGGGCGGCCACGGCGGAGACTTTCCCTCGGGCGGCCACGGCGGAGACTTTCCCTCGGGCGGCCACGGCACTGGAACCGACACCACCGGCTCAGGCACTGGAAGCGACACCACCGGCTCCGGCACTGGAAGCGACACCACCGGCTCCGGCACTGGAACCGACACCACCGGCTCCGGAACTGGAACCGACACCACCGGCTCCGGAACTGGAACCGACACCACCGGCTCCGGAACTGGAACCGACACCACCGGCTCAGGAACTGGAACAGACCCCGGCTCAGGAACTGGAACCGACACCACCGGCTCTGGAACTGGAACCGACACCACCGGCTCAGGAACCGACACCACCGGCTCAGGAACTTGAACAGACCCCGGCTCAGGAACTGGAACCGACACCACCGGCTCCGGAACTGGAACCGACACCACCGGCTCCGGAACTGGAACAGACACCACCGGATCAGGAACTGGAACAGACACCACCGGATCAGGAACTGGAACAGACACCACCGGATCAGGAACTGGAACAGACACCACCGGCTCAGGAACTGGAACAGACACCACCGGCTCAGGAACTGGAACAGACACCACCGGCTCGGCGGTGGCCATCTTGTCCGAAGACACATGCTTGGCAGACGTGACGTGAACAGTCTCTGTGGCGGCCATCTTGTCCGAAGACACAGGCTCGGCAGACGTGACGTGAACAGTCTCGGCGGCGGCGATCTTGTCCGAAGACACTGGCTCGGCAGGCGTGACGTGAACAAGCTTGGCAGCGACCATCCTGTCGGAAGACACAGGCTCGGCAGACGTGACGTGAACAGTCTCTGTGGCGGCCATCTTGTCCGAAGACACAAGCTCGGCAGACGTGACGTGAACAGTCTCGGCCGCGGCCATCTTGTCCGAAGACACTGGCTCGGCAGGCGTGACGTGAACAAGCTCGGCAGCGACCATCTTGTCGGAAGACACAGACTCGGCAGACGTGACGTGAACACTCTCGGCGGCGGCCATCTTGTCCGAAGACACAGGCTCAGCAGGCGTGACGTGAACAGGCTCGGCGGCGGCCCTCTTGTCCGAAGACACAGGCTCAGGAACAGTCTCTGGATCGGCAGACGTCCCGTGCTTCCTCCACGCCTGCAGTACCGCCACTGCATAAAAAAGGAAGACCACTCTCTTGGCCGTGGCAGGACTGATGGTGGGCGACTCCGAGACGATCTCAGGGATGACAGCGGGCTGCTCGGAGGGAACGGCCTCCGGGACGACAGCGGGCTGCTCGGAGGGGACGGCCTCCGGGCCATTGGGGAGGCAGGATGTCTTCCTCCTCCTCCTCCGCCTCCGGACCACCGGACTCGAGACCACCAAACCCGGGACCACCGGACTCGGGACCACCGGACTCGGGACCACCGGAACTGGGACCACCGGACTCGGGACCACCGGAACAGTCACGGAGGAGGTCTTCCTTCTCCTCCTCTGTTTCCGATGGTAACGTGCAGGTTCTGAGCTGGACGGAATCAACGGCGAAGGGTGCTTAGGGGAATTCAGCGCCATGGCCTCTTCGGTTTGGCGGGCCCATAAAGCAAGGCCCTGCAAAATGTTCATGTTGCTGGATCCATTGTATGACGGAGTCATTCTGTCACGTTCCACACACCAAGGAAAGGGAGAGAAACAGGTGGATCCAAATACAACACTTTCTTTATTAGGGCAATCCAATTCGTCGTCATCCATGCAGGGGTCCAGATCCATGTTAGCAGTCCAATATAACAAAATAAACAAGCAAGGAACAAAACAAACTCAAACTAGGAAACCGACTTGAAGAAGTGTAAGTGACATACAACAATGACTCCGTGACAAGGACTAAAACAGACAGGGTATTTATACACAGAACTAAACAATGTAATGGGAAACAGCTGCGTGCAATGATGAGTGAAAAGGGACAGCTGAGTGCAATGATGAGACAAGGATCGTGGGGAATGTAGTTCAAGAATGTGACAGACACCGTGGGGAAGGAGGACATCTAGTGGTGACCCAGGGAACACAAACCAGACACTGTGACAGATACCAGCCAGAGCTCTCACAGACTGCAAAAAACATGACAATAAAGAAGCACAAGGCTGATGATAAACACGTGTCGCATGCTCCACATAACACAAAAACATGAGAGCACACAGTAAACACGAGCCATGCTTCACAACACGACTACACAAGAACATTTGGCCAATGTAACCTGGGGTCTGATCAAATAAACCCACTTATCCACATGACTATAAATATTACTGTTTCAAGTTAGTTTGAGGCTGGATCATCTTAACTGTGGAAACTCTCTGTCTACTGATTGAACTTCAACTTTGACTCCTGGGGCCCGTTTCAATAAGGAGGTTCAACCAACTGACTTAAGTTAAGTTTTAAACTTAAAAACAAAAACAAAAAACACGTGGCAGAAACTAAAAATTAAGTAGGCTATAAAAACATGATTCAGTCAGGTTCAGCTTTAAAGTGCCCCATTGTGGTTTTTCGAATATTCCCTTTCATGCATTGTGTAATATATCTGTTTGTGAATGTAAACGTTCTGCAAAGTGCACGATAAATAAAGTTATTGCCTCCCAAAAGAAAGAATTGACTCTGAACCGCCTTTACAAGTCGTTTGTGTTTTACATTATTTATTTCTTTTTATATTGAGAACATTATGTAAACAAAGAAGGAAACAGTCACAATGTAGAACAAATAAACGAAAGGAAAAAAACACACAAGACAGGGGTATATAACTAATCAGGAAAGATTACATATCAAAGGAAAAGATTAAAAGACTTAGGCTACATATTTTAATTGTTTTTAAAGCCTTCTTGTTACACGAGTCATATAATATATTTTTTGAATTTCTTTAAGGTATTAACGGGATATAAAGTATTTGTGTTTCGAATCCGACTGCTTTACGGTTCTACGTCACTAGAACAAACATTTGCATAACGCCCGCGAACAACTTGACAAGCCCTCAAAAGTCGTTTTACAACTCACCGCAGGATTTGCAAAACGCTTGCTCTTGAAAGATGGGTCAGTACCCAGTTTATTTGGACTAGCTTGCTCATCAGAATCACAAACTGTACGTATAAATAATTATAGATGTATTAAAGAGGTAGTTTTGTGTTTTATATTGTGTAGGTCTCCTGCTAACTGGCTAACTCATGTTATTACAGTCTATTAATGCAGATTGTCTGTCGTTCTTACTACTTTGAGTAAAGATTAAGGATGGAGCAAGATTTGTTTTACAAACGTTTATGTTACATCAGTCATTCACATTAGTTCTTGGCTAATGTAAGTTATGCGTTGTTATTGATACAGTTCCCGCATGTGCACCGCAATAAATTAGAAATATACACATCGGTTTGTTGATGGACACACACTTTTTAATGCTGATGGTGAGGAATTACAGTTGCAACATCTCATAATGTACCTCAAACTGAGTAGTATATAACTGAGAAAGGTCCTGCTCAAGTTGTCCTTGCGATGGAGGTTCGGGTTGAATAATTACATAGTTCTTCCAATGTTTCCTCATTTAAACCGATTTCTACACCACTGATTTCAGAAATCCTGTGAATCTCTTCTTTGATGGCTCTCACAGGTTTGGCCCAGGAAACAACACAAAAACTCTCAGAAAGAGCGTGAGAGCGAGGCACACTTTCCTTCCCGCTCTGCATACAGCGGCGTTACAATGTTATATAGAAATATGCACAATGAATGAATGTACTGCACTGCAAATAATGCTTACTTCTTACTTACCATTTTTGCAGTCAAAATATCTAAAGATTCTTAAATCAAGATGCTTTTTCTAAGAAAAATGACATAAGGTATTTAGTCTTTCCTGGGGGGGAAACAATTATTTAAGTGCATTTTTCTTATTTTACCAAAATAAGAAAAATAATCTTGTTTCAGTTTGCATTAAGATTATTTTTGTAGCTTGAATGAATGAATGAAGTATTTAAACATTAATTGCTTATGCTTTAAAAAGGTGTAGGAGACTTAAAGAGTGTTAAAAACCTGCTCCCAGACAGGTTAGGTTCCCAGAGTAAGTTACCATGGTAATTGACTCGGAGTATAAGTTACCTCTCTTTCAGAAACGGGCTTGACTTACTCTTCTTTCTCGGGTTTGACATACCTCCCATTCTGAAACAGAAAACCCAGTTTCCCTCATTTCAGGGTTAACATACTCAGAGTTTTCACTTAACCTCCTTTCTGAAACAGGCCCTGGTCTTCATTGAGCATATTGGTCTCTTTATGTGGCTTTTCCGTAATTCCCCTTCACAGACTTTTCTTTTAAATTGCCATTTTCCCCATGCATTATCCCAGTCTATGATTTATCCCAGTGTCCTGATATGCTGCTGAATAATCTGAATAATCTTCCTAATGTTCCTCGTATGCACATTATTCACATTTAAAGCTGCTTTGAAACAATCTGTATTGTATAAAGCGCTATAAATAAAGGTGACTTGACATATGGCTAAACGTGATTTGGCACTGCAAGGACGATCAGCTATCTTACATTACAAACATTGCAGTTTATTGCTCTGGCCACATCTGCATGTGCAATAATTGTTTATGGTTCATTGAACAAGCATGAAAAACATTGTTAAAACCCTAAAGATCTGGAAAGCTTATTTGTATTTTATAAAATTATGTAAAATAAGAATGCTTTAGGATAGTGTGCATACACAACTATAATGACTCAACCTGGTTCAAATTAGTAGATTTTGTGAACTTCAAATAACCTTTATGGAACTGCTTCAGGCCAGACATATTATTTAGGTTAATTCATGTCAGGTGTTGGACTTTAATCCTCACTTTTCTCAGCACTCTTTATGGAACAGGACCTATGTGGGGAAAATAACCCACTAAACAGATAACAAGATGGGCAGGGTTGAGATAATAGACGGGAAAACATGTGGCACATGCATACAAACATAACTAAAGTCACGTGTTCACACAAAACTTGATAAAGAGCAGGAAGCCAATGAGAGCTCTCACAGACTGCATGTCCACACAAAACATGACAACATGAAAGCATCCGGCCGATGATAAACACGAACTACGTGCTACACATACTGTAACACAACAACATTACTCCAGGGCTTGAATTTCGGCGCGGGATTGCGGGTATTGCGCATCATTTTAATCATTCCCGCAGGTCTCCCATTTGTAATGCGGGAAATTCCCGCAAACATTGATTCACTTTAGCATGTAGGTTGTATTAGTAAATGAATCCACACAGATTATAAAATCAAATCAGTCATTTTAAAACTGTCTGCGAGACGCAATTTCACAAACAGCGTGAGTGATTCAGCGGTGCTGCGTCTTCTATCTGTCGTCTCTCAAAATGGGTTGCACAAGGTAATCGTAAGCGCGCTGCAGGCGGCGATTATACACACTCGCGTTTCGGGAGTCGGGATAGACGGAATTGTCCCTTGCATAATCGGGCCAGCATTGAATCATAAGTAACTTTACCATTTGCACGTCTTTTTAAGTCTTACCAGTTAACATTCACGCGATTTGAAACTATTCAGTAGCCTACTTGCACGCTGTGAGAGATGTTTTTTTCTCTGCACACATAACGTTACATAGAGTAAAGCCGCCTCACAAACAGCTCGTGGGTAACAAAAGTTATTTTTCGTGGATTATATCGCTTTAACAGTCAAAAACATGCGAAAATTGTCAATTTCGGTCTTGGTGAGTATCCTCTAAACAAAGTCGGTTATGTCTTAAATAAGCATAAATCGCACGTGGCCGTATAATGAACACAGGATCCGTGCACTAGCTCTTAAAGGGACAGCAGCCATATGTGTCTGTCATTAATTAAGTTGTCAAAACAACAAAACATAGCTTTCATTTGAAGGAATCAGGATTAATAGCCTATGTATTTAATTTAGTCAGGACTAAAATACTACCCAGTGTTATTTTACATTTGATTACTTTATTCAGTCTTTAGTATTTCTGAATACTAGTGTTAGACCTACCCAAACACTTTTCTCTTTATTTCTCTTTATTGGTATCTTTATTCTATTGTATTTATTTAATCAGGGTATCTTCCGTCCATTTCATTTCCTATTTGAAATGAAATAAGCAGAAACGAGAAACGGCGCCTTTATTCGTTTTTTCGTTTTTTCCAAAAAACGAAAAAACGAGATTTCGGCTTGATTTTTCGTTTTTTTAGTTCACGGGCAAAAAACGAATAAATGACTTAAAAATTCGTTTTGCACATGTGGACGGTCATGAGGCGCCCCTGTCAGCCGATTGGTCAAGAAAATCTGAGCATGTGACGTCATCGGTAGTTCCCCAGGTTTATTCAACAAAATAATAGTCCTATGGCTCTGCGTACCGCATATTAAACTGTTCAGGGCAGGTCCTGGGCTTACTTATGTGCAACTTAACGCGTTTCAGAGAAATATTTATATATCAGAAATATTAAATATTAATCTGCACCCAGACGGTTTTATTAGCTGTGCGGAGTTAAATCTGTGTGGTGAAGCACATACGCAGCAGTCATAACTCTTCTTTTAGACAATACGCTCAGTTTTGGACAAGGGGTGGTTATTGCAAATACTGTAATGCAAAACTGCTGATGGTGGTGGGTACCGCGATGATGGTAAATAAAATTGTACTGTAACTGTAGCTAATCATAGCCTGTTCTTTGGCAGTTGGGTCTGTTCGAGGTCGGATCACGTTCTCACCACAAACGAACCGCTCCAGAGTTCGTTTGAAAGCGTACCGCTTTTGGTGCGCACCCGAGTGCGATTGCTGCATTCACACCTGCCCAAGCGAACCGCACCAAGGGGGAAAACGAACTCTAGTGCGATTCAACAGAACTAAATGAGGCAGGTGTGAAAGAAGTAAGAACCCTTAGATTTTCTAGTTCTTTCTTTCTTTATTTATAAAGCACTATTCCAACAACAATAAGTTGTACCAAAGTGCTGAACAGCAATTCTAAAATAGAAATAAAAAATAAAATACACAATAAAACAACATCACACTAAAATCCACAAAGAAAAAAAACAAAGATGCACAAGAGCTCATCCCTCTACACCTAAAGAGGACATATGAAATAAGTGAATTTTCAAAAGGCTTTTAAAAGAGCCTATAGTCGGAGCAGACCTAATATAAAGTGGTAGCATATTCCATAGCTTAGGGGCGACTACAGCAAAGGCCCTATCACCCCGTTGCTTGTATTTTGTGCGTGGTACAGACAGCACAGTTCCTTTCTCAGCAGATCTTAAAGATCTAGAGGGCTTATGGACCTCAAGAAGTTCTGAAAGATATGATGGAGCTAGTCCATTTAAGCTCTTATAGGCATAGACTAGCATTTTAAAATCAACTCTATCTCGAATGGTCAACCAGCCCAGGGAGGCCAAAACAGGAGAGATATGATCATATTTACGGGTCCCTGTCAAAAGTCTGGCTGCAGCTTTTTGTACTGCTTGCAGCCGACATAAAGATGCTTGGGAGACACCAGTGTATAATGAATTACAATAATCCAGTCTTGAAAACACAAAAGCATGGATCAACACCTCTAAATCTTTTTTAGTTAAGAACGGCTTCACCTTTGCCACGAGTCTTAAATGAAAGAAAGCAGATTTCACCACTGAGTTTATCTGTTTTTCAAACTTTAAGGAGGAATCCAACATTACCCCAAGATATTTTACCACTGGTGTACAATAGGGGTACAGTTCTCCTAAAATAGGAAGATCACTCAAGGCAGGACCTCCAAACCAGACAAGCTCAGTTTTGCTTTCATTTAAGTGTAAAAAGTTATTTGACAACCAAGTTTTTACCTCCTGTAAGCATACTTTAAGGGAATCCAATGATGATTTAAGGTTTTTACTCATAGGCAAATAAATTTGCGTATCATCTGCAAAAAAGTGAAAGGAAATACCATACTTGCGAAAAATAGACCCTAGTGGTAGCATATATAGGGCAAATAACATTGGCATAGTTGTTGGAAATACTGTTAACCCTATGGTTTTTTTCTTGATATTTTGTGACTTTCTCATTTATCATGACGAACATGCAAAGTTTCAACATGCTGATGTGTTTTGACATAGCCTATACAAACAAAATTACTATAGTAGCCTAGGCTACGTTCCTGATGTTCACGGGCCAATTTGACCCAAACATTTTAACACTCTAATGCAACTGTAGGCTACTGACCCAAAATAATAAAATTGCTTGGTTATATTTTGTTATTTTGTTAGTTTTTTTACAACCTTATGAAGCTAAAATTAGCTTTTCCACACTTATTTTAATACAGAAAAATATTTTGTCAGCCACAGATGGTAAAAATGAGCCATCATTTATTTTTTCAATCTGAAATAATATTAAATGATGTTTTATTAACAAAGTTCGGGAGGAGCAGGTTCAGATAATTAACCAAATTATGCACAGCTGGAGATTAATCAGTAATCAACTCAATGACAGAGTATAAATTCACAGCAGACCTATCTCTGTTCATTGAAAGTTTGTCAGCATCCCTCCTCCACCCCATCTCCTCACTTCCAGTTCCATCTACACTTACCAACTGGGGGGAGTACTCTGGGTTCGGGCCTAACTCCGAGCTCGGAGCCCTCCCCCCGGACAGCACGCCAAATACGCATAAACTTATTGTACTAATTATATGTAGATGTGAACTCGTGAAACCTTTGTTTGTTGGTATTTTGTGACTTTTTTTCATTTATCATCATGATCATGCATGTAAAGTTTCTACATGCTGATGTGTGTTGACATACAAACAAAATTACTATTACATTTGTGATGTTCCCGCCCGGGTCAATTTGTCCCTCAGCTATTAAAATGCAACTGTACGGACACATGTGTTTGTATGACAGGGCACTTCAACTCCAGTTCTAAAGTGCAAGTGTCTAAAAGTGATCTAACCCTATCCAAACACACTTGAAAAAGCTAAATCACGTTGTTCAGAATTATTTGCAAATTACAGATGAAAATCTTTGTCAGACAAATAAGCTCTCATTTCTATATTCAAGATATCTGAAATACCTAGCTTTTAACCTTTTATGATTTTCAAAGGCAGCTTTACAGAGCCAATAAATGAATAAAAAAACATTTATTTGATGTGTTTTTGTTATGTTTTGTTTCTCACTCCCATGTGAGTGAATAATGAGCTTTCCCACAATTTTGCTTAGTGTGGCACAAGACTTTGACATAGACAGCAGGAAAAATGAGCTCCCAAAAATTGACATTTAAATAAGTAATTTCACAGGTTTTTGATGATACTGATACAGATGAAGATGTTTCCGAGTTAGAGGATGCTTCAGAGATTGAGGAAAATGTTGTTGAAGATACAGAAAATGAATGAAACTAGGGAAACTAGGGAACTATGTCTATAGGAAACTAAAGGGAAAGTTAACTTAGGAAAAGTCAACATTATTTTCATACAGCTACATTGAATTGTTCAGTTATGATGTTATAAGCATAAAATGTATAAGAAAAAATGAAAACGTAAAAAAAATAAATGATGCAAAAAAAGTCAGTAGGCCTACACTGTTTATAAAAAGAAAACGGTTTTAAAAAATGGTTAAAAAAACAATTTGACCAAATTTGTCAATTGGACCCGCTCCGTAAGTAGCCTACACGGAAATCGAACAGTGCACGAGGGTAGGCTACGTTCAGCATATAGCGCTTATTTTAGATTTTTTTAATGTATCTTCCTCCACTCTTTGAACAACTTTAATTAACATTAGCCTATTCGTTATTAACAAAGAGAATAAGACGGATGAGATAACACAAGTAAATGAAAGACCTATGGATTAACCTTTCAAACGAATGCGGTTCATTGTTATTTTTTAATGAAAACACAACAACAATAAAATAGTAGGCTACAATAAAAAAAAATAAAAAACTCCTGCATAGTATTAAACTTGAATTAACAAAACGATTAAGACAGAATAACAACAGCATAGGCTAACAAATAAATAAAATATATTTGGAAATGTCCCTTTAAAATGAACACTGTTATTAAAACTTTTTGTTGTTGTTGTTGTTTTCAAAGACAAACTCACTTCTTTACTAACAAAATCTTGCGCTTTTTCCTCCGCTATCGTCCTGTCAATCATCTCGCTCTCGCAGCTATGATATGATTAGCTACAGTTACAGAACAATTTTATTTACCATCATCGCGGTACCCACCACCATCAGCAGTTTTGCATTACAGTATTTGCAATAACCACCCCTTGTCCAAAACTGAGCGTATTGTCTAAAAGAAGAGTTATGACTGCTGCGTATGTGCTTCACCACACAGATTTAACTCCGCACAGCTAATAAAACCGTCTGGGTGCAGATTAATATTTAATATTTCTGATATATAAATATTTCTCTGAAACGCGTTAAGTTGCACATAAGTAAGCCCAGGACCTGCCCTGAACAGTTTAATATGCGGTACGCAGAGCCATATAGGACTATTATTTTGTTGAATAAACCTGCCGATGACGTCACATGCTTAGATTTTCTTGACCAATCGGCTGACAGGGGCGCCTCATGACCGTCCACATGTGCAAAACGAATTTTTAAGTCATTTATTCGTTTTTTGCCCGTGAACTAAAAAACGAAAAATCAAGCCGAAATCTCGTTTTTTCGTTTTTTGGAAAAAACGAATAAAGGCGCCGTTTCTCGTTTCTGCTTATTTCATTTCAAATAGGAAATTAAATGGACGGAAGATACCCTGATTTTATTTGTGCTACTTTTTTCAATTTAATTCAAAGATTGAAATCAAGCTTCCTTGTGTTGTGTAAATTCTTAAGAACAAAATTACCCCATTGTAAAAATGCAATGAGTGAGCATACATTTAGGCGAGATAAATGTAATATTTTTTTTTTTAAAGTCTAAACTCCCCCCTCAAATAAAAAATTCCCCCCCATAAGAATCACCTAAGGGGGGATTTCCCCCCCATTTTCCAAAATGAAATTCAGGCCCTGTTACTCACAATAAAAGACGAAGCATGGACCATGAATGTATAAACCACAGCACTGAACCGAAAACCAAGCTAGACAGAAGTGCTGGGAACCGAACAACACGTGCCGTACAGAAACAGAGTTTAAAGAGATAATCTGGTGTCAGTAAATGGTTATACATTATCATGTACACCAATCGAAGTCTATTTAATAGGCTTCCCCACTCTGAGTCTTTAATGTTTAAAGCAAATATAAAACCCTTGACAGTATGCATGCTAGTGGGGAAATTCCAGTGTAGTAATGAGTGTATGCAAAAAGCAAATGAAGACTGCCTTTGTGTTCTTCTTAATTTAATAAATTATAAAATCACAACACTTCTGAATCACTGAATGTGGGAAACCAAGTGGACCAAATACTAGGAATGTATTTGTTTTATTAGGAAAAAGTTTTATTAGGAATGTCATTATACGTTGCAGTAAACGTTTTTGGAGAATGTCTAAAGGCTGTAATGTACCACTAAAGAAGCTAATGGATAAGTTGAAATGTGAGACGTTGCAGTCTGATCAGCTCAAAAAAAATTTTTTTTGTGTGTTTTTTTGTGGGGACAAGCAGTGGTAAATGGAGTGGCCCCATGTGCTTTGGGGCACGACAATTTACACTATTCAAATATATAAATTTGTAATAGGTGTTACCATTTTTATTTTATATTGTATTTTTTTTCTACTTGATTAATTTAATATAATATTCCAAATGCATACATTTTAAAATAAACTCTTTGCAAAAATAATATTTTGTAGCACTGTAAATTTACAATTCTATATTGTAAAATAATAAATCAAATACTTTAAAAATAACAAGAACCTCTTTAAAAACTAAATATGAAAAATTTAAATATCTCAAGAAAGTAATATTATATGATAATATAGATTGTATGCACTGACAGGTCTAATACTGTAAAATATTCTTATAATGCAGAATGTAAATAATGTGAATATGAGTGACATTGGTAAGTTTATTCAGATTATTCAGCAGCATATCAGGACACTGTAATAAATCATAGACTGGGATAATGCATGGGGAAAATGGAAACTTATAAGAAAGCAGGCCAAATTCACTTCACTCAGTACCATCAAGCGTACTGAGATTGGCCTACTGTTAAATTCAACAGAAAACATACCTGAAATAAATACTATGTGATTATGTACATGTGTTACATGTACTTAACTGAATCACAGGTAATTTATATGATGGGTGGTAATAAGAAAAATCACATTAAAATATATTTGCTAGACTTGATGACTAGATGTGACGATAAACAACGACAGTTTGGCCACATCCTGCACTCAATTTGACACATGCTCAAATAGCAAATGCTGCACACGGTTTTCTGTCTCTCTCTGTGGTTTTCTCCAATGACAAACTGTGCAAAATAGACTTCAGCTAAATGTGTAATTAAAGAGTTAGTTTACCTTAAAATTCTTAAAATTCTAAAATAAAATTCTAGCATCATTTAGTCATCCTGATGTACCGTTGCATTCGGACCAAATGCTAATCCTAAGCCTTATTTATGCATAAATACTTTAAGACCACTTAACTTATTGATTGCTATCAGGATGTGAAGAGACTTTTAACCAGCATAACAAAAAATGTTTCTGGAACAAATCGCCTACCCTGCCTTTTAGACATATAACACTGAGAACATAATAGTCTTCAAAACTTTATTGTTAGATTGCAAAGTGCTGGGCACCAGCATAAAGAAATAAGGTAAGAAGCTGATATAAATGGCACAATATTTGGTTGCCGTTGCATGTGGTCATCAACTCCATCAGCATCAGAAGTACTTGGTGGGATCTGATTTGTCACACATTTGAACGTGAACATGGGAAGTGATGCCAGGATAAACGCTCTGCATTGGGAGCAGACTTCCGATCTTCTGCCCTTTCTTCAGGGTCCCGGTGTAACGGTCTGGCTTAACGTAGAACAACTTGAAGCAGAGACCTGCCAAACAGACATGAGATTACTGTGAGATTATCCTTTTGATGTACAAAATCTTACTCCACATGTCCTATATTTACTAATATACTAATATTAATTTTCAATATAGATATGACCTATTCTATGAAATAAATGTGTGCTACATTCCTATTCATGCTTTAGAATATTTAACATAAGGTACACACCTTCTCCACTCAAGTTAATGCCATCATTTGATAGCATTGTTATAATTTTCAGAAAATCACAAAAATCATTTGATTTATGATAAATCATAGACTGGGATAATGCATGGGGAAAATGGAAACTTAAAAGAAAGCAGGCCAAATTCACTTCACTCAGTACCATCAAGTGTATACTGAGATTCAATTATCTACTGTTAAATTCAACAGAAAACATGCCTGAAATAAATACTATATGTGACCCTGGACCACAAAACCAGTCACATGGGTCCATTTTTTGAAATTGAGATGTATACATCATCCGGAAGCTGAATAAATAAGCTTTCCATTGATGTATGATTTGTTAGGATATAACAATATTTGTCCGAGATATGGACAACTTGAAAACTATTTGAAAATCTGGAATCTGAGGGTGAAGAAAATTAAAGTTGTCCATTTATGTTCACAATTGTGCTGCATTCACTCACAAAAATAAATGTTTTATTATTTACGGTAGGACATTTACAAAATATCATTATGAAACATGATCTTTACTTAAAGCTACAATATGTAATTTTTTTCGCCGCTAGGGGTCGCTAACCTCTTACAATAACAAAGGCGTAGGTTGATGACACATAAGCGGAATTATGGAACTTGTCGTTATGCCAGTGGATCTAATAACCTAATGTTAATGGATGAGTGAATACATTCATGTTTTTTAACATTACTGTGGTAAGAAGCAGGTCGCGATTGCTAATGAGAGACAGATATCAGCACCACACGCGAGTCCCGCGGATATAAAGGAAGAAGGACATTTCATTCTACCGAACTACCCGCAAGTGCTGAATTACTACTCACACAGGTCAGTTTATTTGACGAATTTAACTTGTGAGGTAACGCAGTGGTGTTTCACTTGGTCTACACTATCATACTAAACTGCATTTGAGTGTGTTGAAAGTTATAATTGTATTCTGTGTGTTAGGTTTTTTGCTATGTGAGACTAGCAGTAAGCTAGATCAACATTAGAATAACATACTGATCATATTCTAACATTAAATCATGTTGAGCTATATAACATTGATTTGTTTTATGTACATTTGCTCACCTGTCTAATAAAGTACATACAAGAGTGGCGTCTCTGTCAAGTCGAAGTTTGTCACGGACGTGGAGCTCTCGCCATCTCGTAAACGACACGCCGATATTGATCCTCATTTTATTTCTCCTTTTGTCCCAAAGTCCGCTTGCCATGGTCCATAATGTTTGAACGAAACAGCAACAGCCTGAATGCTGGACGTAACGCAGTTGTCCACGTCTGTCGCCATGGTTACTATGAGCGGAAACCAGGGATAACGCGGATATTACATCATTGACAGGCGACACTGACCAGGGACGAGCCATTATTTAAAATTGGAATTTCTTAATTCCATTAAAAAATATATAAATAAAAAATCTTTGGGAACTTTTGGGATATTGTAAGTACACAACTGCAGGAAATATATCACACTGTGCAAGTGATTTGGGGATATTTTATCACAAAAATCTTACATATTGTACCTTTAATAGCCTAATGTATGGAAGCTTGTTTCCGCCACATAATAAAACATTTTAAAAGATAATTGCAACTTTTTATCTCACAATTGCGAGTTTACATCTCGCAATTCTGACTTTTATTTCTCAGAATTGCGAGATATAAAGTCAGAATTGCGTGAAATAAAGTCGCAATTGCTTCTTATAAAGTCAGAATTCAGACTTTTTTTCTCGCAATTGCGACTTTATATCACGCAATTCTAACTTTATAACACATAATTGCGAGTTTATATCTCGCAATTCTGACATATTTTCTCAGAATTGTGAGATATAAACTCACAATTGTGAGATATAAAGTCCATTTCTAAGGAGAGAAAAAATACTTTTTTTGTTTGTTTTTTTTACCTCAGAATAGTTTATATCTCACAAGTCTGACTTTATAACATGCAATTGCGACTTTATATCATGCAATTCTGACTTTATATCTCCCAATTGCGTATTATAAAGTCAGAATTGCGTGATATAAAGTCGCAATTGCGAGAAAAAAAGTCCGAATTCTGACTTTATAAGACGCAATTGCGACTTTATATCTCGCAATTCTGACTTTATAACACGCAATTGCGACTTTATTTCACGCAATTCTGACTTTATCTCGCAATTCTGAGATGTAAACTCGCAATTGTGAGATAAAAAGTCGCAATTGTCTTTTTAAATATTTTATTCTGTGGCGGAAACAAGCTTCCATACTAATGATATTTGGAATAAAAGAAAAAACGATAATTTTGACCCATACAATGTATTGTTGGCTATTGCTACTTGTGACTGGTTTTGTGATCCAGGGTCACATATGATTATGTACATGTGTTGCATGTACTTAACTGAATCACAAGTAATTTATATGATGGCTGGTAATAATAAAAATTACATTAAAATATATTTGCTAGACTTGATGACTAGATGTGACAATGAACAACGACAGTTTGGCCACATCCTGCACTCAATTTGACACATGCTCAAATAGCAAATGCTGCACACGGTTTTCTGTCTCTCTCTGTGGTTTTCTCCAATGACAAACTGTGCAAAATAGACTTCAGCTAAATGTGTAATTAAAGAGTTAGTTTACCCTAAAATTCAGAAAATTCTAAAATAAAATTCTAGCATAATTTAGTCATCCTGATGTACCGTTGCATTCGGACCAAATGCAATGATTGGACAAACATTTTATGGTCCTAAGCCTTATTTATGCATTTAAATACTTTAAGACCACTTAACTTATTGATTGCTATCAGGATGTGAAGAGACTTTTAACCAGCATAACAAAAAACAAAATAACAGGAAGATCAGGCCTTTCCTAACTGAGCATGCAACACAACTTATCGTCCAGGCCCTGGTCATCTCTAGGCTTGACTACTGCAATGCTCTTCTGGCTGGACTTCCAGCATGTGCAACCAAACCCCTACAGATGATCCAGAATGCTGCAGCTCGTCTTGTCTTCAACGTGCCCAAGAGGGCCCACGTCACTCCTCTGTTCATCTCTCTGCATTGGCTACCTCTCGCTGCTCGCATCAAGTTCAAGGCACTGACGCTTGCTTACAGAACTATCACAGGCTCAGCTCCCTCCTACTTTCACTCACTCCTACGAGTCTACATCCCTACCAGACACCTACGATCGGTCAACGAGCGACGTCTCGTGGTTCCATCACAGAAAGCCACAAAATCACTTTCCAGAACATTCTCATTCACAGTTCCATGCTGGTGGAACGCTCTCCCCACCCTCATCCGGAATGCAGAATCCCTGACAACATTCAAAAGACAGCTGAAAACCAATCTCTTCCGTGAGCACTTAACCTTATAGAGAAAAAAAAAAAAAAAAAAAAAAAAAAGGCTTATGCTACTCTGAATAATACCTGAACTTCGTATTTTGAGCACTTCTTGCGTTGTTGTTGCTTTTGCCTCTTTATGATGACTGGCTGAATTTAGTCCTAATTTGTAAGTCGCTTTGGATAAAGGCGTCTGCTAAATGACTAAATGTAAATGTAAAAATGTAAATGTAAAAAAAATTTCTGGAACAAATCGCCTACCCTGCCTTTTAGACATGTAACACTGAGAACATAATAGTCTTCAAAACTTTATTGTTAGATTGCAAAGTGCTGGGCACCAGAATAAAGAAATAAGGTAAGAAGCTGATATAAATGGCACAATATTTTGAAGTGGTTTGATGGTTGCCGTTGCATGTGGTCATCAACTCCATCAGCATCAGAAGTACTTGGTGGGATCTGATTTGTCACACATTTGAACGTGAACATGGGAAGTGATGCCAGGATAAACGCTCTGCATTGGGAGCAGACTTCCGATCTTCTGCCCTTTCTTCAGGGTCCCGGTGTAACGGTCTGGCTTAACGTAGAACAACTTGAAGCAGAGACCTGCCAAACAGACATGAGATTACTGTGAGATTATGCTTTTGATGTACAATATATATATTTACTAATATACTTATATTAATTTTCAGTATAGATCTGACCTATGAAATAAATGTGTGCTACATTCCTATTCATGCTTTAGAATATTTAACATAAGGTACACACCTTCTCCACTCAAGTTAATGCCATCATTGATAGCATTGTTCTTTGTGTATGGTGCAGCTTTGCCATTCAGCTTCACATCAAATGGAGCATAAACTGTGGCTCCATCAGCACACACAATGTCAAGACCCATATGTTTCCGATTCCCACTGCAGCACAAACACACATAATAAGAATAGTCCTATCATCATTTACTCCCGGTGACCAAAATTAAGTAGAAAGTTGATTAAAAAAAAAAAAAAAAAAAAACTACTCACATAGCTTTAAAATCTTAATGTACACTCAAACATTATGCAACAAATCAAGATCTGACATCAGTGACATCAAACTTTATTCGTTTTAGTGTGTCTTGTGACAACTGATCGGTGAATAATAATATTAGTACACATTAATTTCCACTGCATGGAAAAAAGCAGTCTGGTCAGTTTGTTTCTTATGACAGAAGGTCATATTGGTTGTAAACAACATGAGGGCAAATGATGATGGATTTTTTATTTATTTTTATTTTAAGTATGATGTCTGTGGTACAGAATTAATATCTTTTGTAAAGTTGAGTTTTTGGGTTGTGTCAAACTTGTGTAGTAAAACACTCAAAACAAAGGAATGATCATGTTGACACACCCTCCACCAAAAATGTGTCACTACTAAATGTGTCATCAATGACTTCTGGAAAGAGCAATGAGGAAATAAAAGTCAGAAGCAACATGATAAAAAAACAGAATTTACCGGCCGGCCCCATAGTTTCCACAGCCATACTTTTTATCACATCCTCTTTTACGGTTACTTGGGTTACCACTGCAGAGGGGGCCAAATGTCACTGTGAAATGAAAAGTTTTTGTGTTATTTTATGCTTCCTGTCTGTCTTTATATGTTTCTGTTTATCTTTTTCTTCATTTACATTTCATACCTCGACTAGCATCAACACAAGAGCTGCAAATCACTGAAAAAGAGACACACATTAAGACTTTAATTTGCATAATTACTGTATTTTGGATTGTTTTTGCAAGGTTTACTTTGCATGTTAATTTGCATGTTTACTCTTTTAGCAACAAACAACAAAACATCAGTAAACTTCAAATTTAAAAAATGTTAACAGTAAAACCAGAATCTTAATAGGTTGCTCATTCTTGTTTGCGAGAATATGTGGAATCATTTTTTTTTACCAATATTTCATTTTGATTGAAATGTAATTAAAATAAATGTAAATTTTAGAACATAAACATTGTCAAAATGAATTATGCTTCATTTGTGCATTAGACTTAGTGTTTTCTTATTTTGCTCATTTGCAAGTTTTAGAATAAAAATTGCTGGCTATGATGATTTAAGTTAAATTGTAATTTCTCACCAGCCAAAAGCAGAAAACTGAAAATGATGTAAAGTCTCATGATCCTATAAGCGTTTGTTTTCAGATGTTTTCTTCTCTGCTGTCGTCCTCAGTCTGTTTGGCTCACTTAACTGTGAGTTTTTATATTTTGACTGGGGTCATGAGGAAATTCTGCTTTCAACACACTTGCACATGTTACAAACACAATAAAATTGCATAACAGCCAAAATGGGAACAAAGGACTAGCCCATTTTAAATATAAATGTATGTTTCAGTGAAAATAAGCCAGTGCAAAACATAAAATCCAAGTGAAACTCTCACATGACCATTTTAGTTTTTCTAATGGGATATTTTTCTGCTTGGTTTTTCAGAACCAACATTGTGCAACCACAGTGCAAATATGATGATGAAAATGATATAAGCTCAAATGCATTCTAAAAGTGTTTAAAGAGATACTTTGGTTATACATAGGATGTTCACCAGTCAGAATCTAGACCTCACCACTAACTTATAGTATATGAACACATGTAGTACATACTGAGACTTTATCAATGTGTAAAGGGGTCATGAACTGCATTTTTTTTTTTTTTATCAAATTTTCTCTGAGGTTATAAGCTAATTAGATTTTTACATAAATAACATCCTAATTTAGAAGTAATAGAATATTTTCTATCTTGTTTTTGACCCTCTCTTTGAAACACTCTGATGGGCGTGCCACATTCAAGACTTGGAAATAAACGCCCAATGATATGATTGGGTAACAGTTTTGCATATTAAAATACTTTTCCACATCCCCACCATTACATGTGAGAAATTGTTTTGAAAACATCCGATGTTGCAACCGGGGAAATTCGAGCAAGAAGGTGGCTGACCGCACACTGAATTCAGTACAGACTACAGAAGTCTATCAAAACCGGTAAAATTCAGCCATATATGTTGGAACCAGAGTCTGATACAGAATCGGAAGACAATTCATAAGGAATAAATATTTATATTTATTCCTTATGTATTTGTAAGCTAGTATTGTATTGTTGAAACGAAGACACCACAGAAAGGTGTTTATCTCATTACATAGTTGAAATATTGGCCAACTGTATGTAAGGGTTACGTTTAGTTTCATTGTGTTTTAGTGTGGTTTTCCCTGTTCATGTTTGCCTGAGTTCTCATTCATTATTTGATGTCATGGTTACTGATTGCATTGTGGGCCTGTTTCTTGTTCAGTTTATTTTCTCCTGTGTATTCAAGCCTTATGTTGAATTGCCTTCTTTGTTTTTGACAAAAAAAGTTTCAATGGCTATTATTTATCCATCTCACCTGTTCCTTGCCTTTGTGTGGCCTGCACGTGATATAATACTGGACCTAGAAGAGATAAATAATCAATATACCAGCCTTTCGTCCCTCCTCCTCAACCAGGGGAATCGCTTCAAGGACCTCACCAGTGAGCTTTTGGACTATGCCCATCTTACACACTACCCTGACCTCAACTAAGAGTTGGTGGAGCGTGTCTAAAGGCTGTAATGTATCAGCCTTTGTAGAAGGAGCTAATGTAGAAGTCAAACAATGTGCCATTGAATTATTGCAGTCTGATTGCAAATAAACCACAGCACAGAATCAGTTCAACTGTCAGTTTTGATTTGGCAAGATATTTCATGTTTCTCCTTTTTTGTTTCTGCTGCTTTCAACAGTGACAGGACAAAGCGAGCATACAGTAGAAAGATGGTTCGAACACAAAGACACGAGGAAGAATGAAATCAAAGGACACATTAACTGTGGTCTTACAAACCAGACATACATGCTCATCTGTGTGTGTTTATGTACAGTATATAATAATGTACACTCTTGTATTTGCCTACAGTATATGCCGGTCTATAGGTTTAACCTTTCAGAGAGGTAGACTGTTTTAGAAGCATACATAACATTCCTTACTCGTGCTTTATCATTCTATTGTGTCTGTGATGAACATACAATATCTGCACTATATGCCTATAGCTTTCAAAGGGACTTTTACTTCAGGGGTGAAAGACCCCATTATCTGCATTTATGTTTACATGATTTGTAATTAAAAAAAAGTACTAATTTTACCATTTATTTTCATAGTTTTGCTCCATCACTATTCAATAAAAAAATTGTTTTGATCATTGTACATTCAAATACTGTAATCAAACATATATAATGTGTGACATACTGTAGTTTTTCAATTTTCAATTAATTCTCAGTCATATCAAGGTGTTTAAATGTATCCACTATATTAGTATTGTCCACTAAATGGAGTACAAGGAGCATATCAATTAAGGTAAGCAAGGCAACATAATCATGAAATATTGTTTCATCAGCGCATTTATTGTCATTTTAATGTTGACATATAAAGGTAATTGGAGGGAGGAATACTTTCTCAAAGCAAAACAAATTAAAACATTTCACAAGAACAGATTTGTCAGGTTTTGTATTATAAAACAATAGATATGCTGTTCAAATACATTCAAATATACATTTTTGGTAGTCCATAGTTACTGTCATAAATAAATACAAATCAGCAGTTCATGACATAAGAGCTAAATATGGTTGAGATGTGGTTCTGTACTTCCTGCTTACAGACATGCACATACACAAAGAAACTATTATTTCTTATGCATGCTTCTATAGCAGAAAACAGGCTTAAAAAAGGCATTTGCTATTCAATGGTTTATACTATACAGCACAATTGTATACAATGCTATACTGTATAATTCATGGTTGAAATGTACATTACATTTTGCCTTTCACTGTTTAAATCCATTAAATGTATTCAGTTTTTAGTTCACAGTTTGTAATATAATAGAACACTTTCAATATGTACAATTCTAAAATTCTAACCCAATTTTGGTGAATCTTTCAAGCAGACTTTGGCTTTAATTCACACTGTCCCCTGATTTTTTAAAGACAGTATAAAACTGAGTTTTCCAACATTATTAATCCATCCATCAGGCCATGGAGACTGTTGAGTTGTCTTGAATATCTCTACAAAGAGCATTTACAAATTTTAGATTCAAACATGCAGTGTGCCTTCATGCAAGAAACTTGAAATGTTTTGAAATACATCTATTTGTCTCTAATGTCTAAAGGAAAGAAAAAAGGAAATGGAATTAATATCTCCCCATTCCAGTTTTTCCTGTGCAATTCAAGCTAATCTTAAGTTACTTTCACACGGATAGGCAGACTGACAGATGGATGGACAGATAGACAGAGGCTCTATATAGTATTAGTCATTCAATACGCCCTAGAATTATTTTTAAGTTATTTAGCCTAGTATCTTCTGATTTCCATAACTGTAATGCTAACCTCACGATCAAGCTTTTTCTCCATTTAAGGATCATTCAGTCCTACTCATCTTTGATAGTAAGGTCATCTTTGTCCTGGATTCTGAGGAGGACTCCGAATCAGACCCAGAACACCTTAGAGCCTCCCTTAACCTATTTCTGAAATCCTTAGACACATAATAAAAGATGAAAGGATCGATGCAGCTGTTGAAGGTGCTGAGAGACAAAGTGATCAGGTATGGAACATAAAGGTCATTATTGACGAAGTCTGATTTGGAGTAATGCAACAGCAAGAGAACGTTGCTAGGCAATAAGCAAACAATAAAAACCGTCAACATCAGCACAGTTACTCTAATTGCATGAGCAAAACGCTGGCCTTCAGCCATAAGGGTGTGTAACACTGCAGAATAGCAGAACAGCACAACCAACAGTGGAAGCAGAAAGCAGAGGGAGAAGAGAGTAGCAAAGTACGGCAGGAAGTACTTTTCCTGCTCTTCTAAAGGCAGTGCATCATGGCAGGTTGTTATTGAAAGATTCTTTATGTTATAAGACTGTTTTGAGGCTAACAAGGGCACAGCAGCAGCTGCAACTACTATCCAAACAAAAACACTCATATAGATTGAGTTCTTGTTACTACGAAATGTCTTGGCACCGAAAGGGTGAACGAGAGCTACATAGCGATCCACAGCGATCAGTGCCAGACATACCACTGAGCCGTACATGTTTCCATAGAAGAGCGCTATTACAATTCGACAGAATGGTTCTCCAAATGTCCAGTTGTTGCCTAGGAAGTGGTAGACAATACGAAAGGGGAGCACCAGCAGTAGCAGAAGATCACAGGTGGTGAGGTTGATCAGCAGAATGGTGGAAGGGAGCTTTTTGGTTCGCAGGACCAGCAACCAGAGGGCTAATGTGTTTGTGGGAAACCCGATGACAAAGGCGAAGAGGCAGAGAAGAGGAACCACTAGTTCAGTCCTATAGCTCTGGATCTGCTCCTTATGCTGGTCTGGAAGTGTACCATTCCTCACAACAAAGCCCCTCCCCACTGAGAAACAGAATAACAGAAAATACATACTCATTTAATCACAATAGCTCAACCCAGAAAGCAATCACAAGCATAACTACTAAGTGAATGCTATGTGCAGTCCAGTCAAATAGACATTATTGGTCTCTACACCCTGTTTAAAAGGAAAATCTAAATTATGTCATCATTTACTCACCCTCAAGTTGTTTCTAAACCTGTATGAGTTTCTTTGTTCTATTGAACACAAAATAAGATAGTTTAAAGAATGTTTGAAACTAAACAGCTACTGTATGAAAGTAAATGGGGACCAGAAACTGATTGCTACTAACACTCTTCAGAATATCTTCTTTTGTGTTCAACAGAACAAATAAACTCATACAGGTTTAGATCAACTTGAGAGTGAGTAAATGATGACAGAATTGATATGTGAACTGTTCCCTCAAGTTTTATTTATTATTCAGTTTAATCTGAAGCAGCCTACACTGCACGATGCAAGAATCTGCTCAAACCTAGATGTGTTATGACTAAATGTGACTGAATCTCATGTCTGTGCATGTTTCAGCACACATTACACCCGGCCCACATTTTATTGAAATATGCTGTGTTGACCTAAATGATCTTTTGTGAAAATCAAGACAAAATCTCAGTAATAATGACGCTTATTTAGAATTTAGATTACTGTAGCTATATAATCTTTTCTGTTAGCCTATATTTTTGACAGAAAGGTCAACACACCAAAGTCACAGACAATCAAAACACAATGTTAATCTTAAAGTTAATAATATAATGAGAAAATACTTACTGGGAACACTTCTGTTGGAGCTGTTCACCTCTAAAGCTGAGGAGATGTGAAGCACAATGAGAAGGAGATGGAGAAAAAGCAATCGAGAAATTACAAAAAATGTCATTGTGCTGAAAAACGTGTCTTAAAAGTTTGAAGTATTTTTTAAGGCTGAAAGAGACTATCTCTTTCCTCCCTTTAGTTTGTTCTCGAGTTCTATTAAAAGGTTTTTCAGCTTGTAGATACCGGTCCAGTCCGCTCTCTTTACCGGTTCTTTTTTTTTTTTTTCAGCGTTTGTCACTGTTGAAAAAAAAAAAAAGAAAGAAAGAAAGTTGTTTTAATAGTTTTGCTGTCTTGGGGGATTTCTCACCCCGCCTCCTCTTGAGTTTAGACCAATCAATGAGTTTCTCTCAGTCGTTCCTCTCTCTGTTTCTGAAGATGGTAAACAGATGTGATCTCCTGTTTACATGTTTCCCTCCTGCTCTACCTCTTCCTCATATGGGAATAGTATAGGTTGTTTGAGAAAAAAGATTTCCTGATTTCATAATGATAACAAAAAAAAGTAAAAAAAAAAAAAAAAAAAAAAATTTTTTTTTATATGTTCAGTATTTAAAACCAAATGGTTTCATGGTGATAGTTTTAGTGATGTAAAGAAGTCTAGAGATGCCTGCATTTGTTAAGCCATTTAGTGGACAAAAAGTTAAACAGTATAACAATTCTGAAATGTCTTACCCATGACAGCACCACTGTACTAAACAGGAAGAGATAGGCCGTACTGGGAGGAAATGAAATAGTGGGGGTTGTTGGTAAAAAGAAGGTGGCCTACTTTACCCACAACATGCATTGACCTTTCTTAGATCCTTTAAAAGAGAAAGAGAGAGAGGGAACATAATAACAGTTTGTTCTATTAAAACTAAAGGTTAATTTTATAATAACTGCATGCCATTAATAACAATAAGAAAGATTATTGCATTAAATAATGGTAAAAAAGATTGTGCATTCAAAGTCATTAATTCCTCATTTGTTTTTTAATGACTTTTTAATGACTAAAGATTTGCCTTCACTATCACTTCACTTGAAGTATTAGTTTTGTCTTTCATCAAAAAAAATAAAAAAATAACCGCAATAATAACAGTAATTTTCTGTTCATGTGTAGGCCTATGCATGATTCCCTCCATACCACTAAATAACCTTTATTTAAGAGTGTAGATGTAGACAGTGAGCTCTAGAGGGCGCAACGATTGCACTCTTGACCTGCAAGATTAACATCATTATAGTTGAGACGTCATTTCACAATAATAATAATAATAATAATAATACACAGAACAGTTGTTCAGTCCTAGTTTGTTTCCACCCTCTTTACACATTAGGCTCATTTGAGATCTTGAGAAGTTAAATCTTGTGAAACTGAAGAAATATGAAAAGGAGATAGGAAAGAATTACATGCATATGAATGATAATTAGACATGACACTAAGTGTATTCTTTTTTCCCCTTATAATAATTCAAGTGCCTTGTTTATTCCTATGCAACTCAACTGTTAGTTTCAGTTTTCCATCGTATCGACCATGTCATCAAAACGAGCATGTCATGTATCAGTCTGTACATCAGCTGTGTTCACTATCACAGTCTTACAGCAACCCGCCATTGTTCTCAAGTTGGAATGATAATGCAAAACAGAGTAAAACATTTTTATTTAAGAATAGGTAGAGAAAAATATAGAAATGTACTGGGATAATGAATAAAAATCCTGAACCATGCATTCTCTGATGCTGAAGAAACATAATTTTCATTTTCACCAACTTCATAAGTAGCTAGGCTATAAAGTAGAAAAAATCTTAATAGGCTAATACATAACGTAATCTGTATATGCAGGAAGAATACATTCCTTGTTAATGGAAACAAAGATAAAAATAAATATTTTTTAAGTTCACATTTCAGGGGGAATTCTGTAGGAAATATGCTGTTTGATTTAAAAGCATGCTAGTAGTTGATGAAATGACACTGAACAACAAAGTTGTTTTTATGATTTATTGTAATGTAGGATTATATGGCCTCCACTAGAGAGAGCCAGAGATCTGATGAGTGATAATTATATTCAACGGATCAGCTAAAAACCGATCTCTACAATTATTAAGCTACAATAAATTGTGTAGTGGGCAAATAAAGGTAATTGTTTAAAGGTGAACATAGGACAATAAAGAGGAAAAAAATGATGGATTCATGTATCTCCTGGTGTTTGTCAAGATTACAGATTTGTTTGTTATATTGTGCATTAAAGAAAAGAAAAGAAAAGAAAAGAAAATATTTTTTTCAGGATTCTTTGATTAATAGAAAGTTCAAAACAGCATTTATTTGAAATATAATCTTTTGTAACATTATACATGTCTTTATTGTAACTTTTGATCAATTTAACTTATCCTTGATGAATAAAAGTATTGAATTAATTCATTTATCCCCCCCCCCCCCCCTGAAATTCTTACTGACCCCAAGCTTTGTGTTTAGTGTTACGGTAGTGTTTAATGTTACAAAATATTTCAATTTCAGATAAATGCTGTTCTTTTGAACTTTCTATTCATCAAAGAATCCTGAAATGAAAATGTAAATAACTGTTTTCAACATTGATAATAAATGTTTCTTAAGCAGCAAATCAGCATATAAGAATGATTTCTGAAGAATCATGTGACACTGAAGATTGGAATAGCCTATATGAAGAGTTCAGATGCAAGTGCCATCTGAAATTTTCTTCTAGAATTATCATTTTTATCAAGCCCGTATATTTAAGTTCAGTAATTTCACTTAAATGACAATTAATAGGTCATTTTCATTGCCATTTAAGTGAAATTACTGAACTTAAATATACAAGCTTGATAAAAATGATCATTCTAGAAGAAAATTTCAGATGGCACTTAGAGGCTTTTGCATCTGAACTCTTTATATATATATAATGTTACTTATAGGCAACATTTTTCAATAAGGATTCATTTAACAATTACTTAACTACATTAGTTATCAATAACCAAGATTAATAAATGATGTAGAAGTATTACCCATTGTTTGTTAGTTCAAGTGATTAAAAAAATTACGAATACATTTTTAAAAACAAGTTTTATCTGTTAATGCACTTTGAACTAACATAAATAAACAATAAATAATAGCATTTTTATTAACTAAATCATTAAACACAAAACACACAAAAAAATAGCCTATTGCTTATTGTTGATTTATGTTAAAACTAATGCATTAATGTTATCAAATGAGACATTATTGTAAAGTGTTACCGTTACTTATTTAAAATTGTGCTCTGGGTTTTCGCAAGAGTAGCCGCTGAGATGTTTATGTAGTCATGTCAATTTATGTAAGAGAATCATTCATCTTTATAGAACAATACATTAACAATATACCTTTATATGATGCTATCAGATATGGAAGTTGCCTCTGTATTATTATGACATCATCGGTAATGTAGCCTATTATGCTTTACATTCATCTTTGCTTACATGCTTACATAAACAGCATCTTTCAGAAGAGCAAACTGAAATAAAACAGCTCTGGTCATGCAATGTAAAAAATTTACAAAACATAAAATACATAACTCTTTGTAAACTCTAGACCTGTAAAATAAAAAAAGTACGGCCTCGAATGCTGCCACTTGTATTAAATGAGTGATTAAGGCCCAGCATACGCATTTTGAGATGATGGTGATGATGTGGCCCCGTCCTTCAGTGGGAGGCACTGATCTGATCTCACCGTGCGAGAGACACGCTGCTTCGCGCATGCGCAGACGCGTACGATTCAGTGTTCGCGACCAGGAAAAAAGCAGATCAGCAACACATTGGTCTGCCTATGGCCGAACGAGCCACGGCTCTGAAATATTACAACAAAGAGAGAGTTTGACTGAAAAGAATACAGGTGGAAGCGACCGAGCAGGTAAGATATCTCGCCATAACCCTTTTTACTGAATGAAAATCTCAGCGTGTGAGGAAAGGAGTTTTTGTTTCATAGCTGTCCCTGTCAGGGCTGGTTGCACGAACAAAGCAGTCCTGGCACCAGAAAAGGCACATTTGTTGCCTTTTAACAGTCGTTAAATGTCAATTTACTAGTTATAGGGCCTGTTGACGAGGCTACTTAACGGCCTTTAATAAAAGCAAACTGTGTTTATTATACGGACTCAAGCCTCTCTAATTAAATCTACGCGTTTTGTTGTCATTGCTAAATCAGTACCGTCGACTAATCTATCTACCCTTTCTTTCTGTCAGGGGAAGCCACGCATGGCTCACCATATGGACGTTGTGTCTTGAGAGGAGGACAGTATGTTTACATGAGGGCTCTAGAGACAGAGCGCTGACCGTTGAAAGAATCGCAGAGTCGGGTTGCGTTGATCGGTGAAGACATTGCCGAAGATGCTGAAGAGATTGGCCGCGCCGGCGTCATGCAGCAGCTGCCTTCTCGCCTTCCTCCTTGCCTTCGTCTCGCCCAGGTGTACGCAGTCTATCGGTGCCGACAAAACTATGGTGAACAAGGAGGATTATTATAGCGCCACAGTCAACGCCACCGTTTTGGACCATAAAGGCAATCCTCAACATTTGGTGACGAAGAATGACGGGCGGTACGGGCAGAATTCGCCTAAAACAGAGGCGAAGGGGATCGTGATCGCACCTGCTGCTGTTAATGGGGGTGAGTGTGTATGTATGTGCATTGATATTTTAAACAGGTGTTAAAAAAATATTCCACCAGAACAGATGCTCTATCTCTTCACTTATCAAGGTTATCATCAATAACTGTCTCCTAAATAATAATCCTTTTTGGGGGGAAGCATCTTAAAGCAAAGTTGGTTTGATATTGTACGCAATTGTTCGTGGTTTGCAAAAATGCGTCCCCTTTTCAAATATGTTCAAATCAATTCTGCTTTATGAAATAACTATTTTGGAAGTAATTGTGGACTTGCAGATCAGAAGCTTCCTGTGATATTTGTCAACTTCACATGTTGTCATGTAATATCTATACTGTGTGCAGTGTGCACAACAGAGTAACATGATGTTGAATATTTATTATATATATATATATATGAGTTCAGATACAAAAGCCTCTAAATGCCATCTGAAATGTTCTTCTAGAATGATCATTTTTATCAAGCTCGTATATTTAAGTTCAGTAGTTTCACTTAAATGACAATTAATTGGTCATTTTCATTGCTATTTAAGTGAAATTACTGAACTTAAATATACGAGCTTGATAAAAATGATCATTCAAGAAGAAAATTTCAGATGGCATATATATATACGAAGTAGTAAATATTCAACATCATTGATGTTACTCTGTTGAGCACAGAAGTATAATTTATAATACAATAATTTATTATAATATAAATTATTATAATACTTTTTTTTTTGCTACACCTGATTGAGATTGTTACCCTTTCAGCTACCTATGTAGCAGTATAGCACTCTGAGATATTCAGGTGCCCTGTTTTGGCTGATTCTCCTGCAATGATGACTCCGTAAACAGAACTGTACACCATTTATACGATAAACATAACCTCCCCTGAAGAGGCCCTGCACCGCTGTGTGCTCTGTTCTGAAATTCAGTGACGTAGGGGATAAGGGGCACAAGTGTGACTTGCTTTGTTTCATCTGCACTAAATTACAGCTCTTGTGTCTCAGAGTATATGTTAGGTGCCCTGCTTTGATGCCAAACGGTGTTGCACAATTGCTTTGCAAACTTGTTTAATCACAGTATCATGCATACTTGTAACCCCAAAGTTGCTTTTTGCAGTGCCATGGCTGCTGTCTGTGGATTGTATTTATCAACAATCTCCCATTTGTTTTTCAGCTGACATATTTTAGGTCATAGGTTCATCTCCTTCACACTTGTTATTCAAAATTTTGCTGAATCATTTAGTTTTTGCTAGATCTTCCTGCATGTATTGAATGGCTTAAGGGAAGTGCAGTATCTATAATCATTCTTAGGCTGGCTGGTGTCGTCTTCCGGTATTCGGATGTATTCTCTCTCTCTCTCTCTCTCTCTCTCTCTCTCTCTCTCTCTCTCTCTCTCTCTCTCTCTCTCTCTCTCTCTCTCTCTCTCTCTCTCTCTCTAACCCAGTTGTCCTCTTATACTGTGCTTGTTCAGGTTACAGGATGCTCAGAAATCACCAGAAATCCTTGAGACTGAGATTCTCTGTAAATCAATATTTATACAGTAGCACCATTAGAATGCTTATTGAGGTGCAGGGCACTTTGACTTGGTTTAGCCATTGTGGTAAGACTAAAGAAGATGAATAGGCTATGTCAATGGCAACCGTTGCAGTCAAGGGATCTTTACTGCTGATCACATATTTTAAGTTCTGTTTTCAAGCCTTGATTTTGATGACTTCAGCAGGGCAATTTTCTAAGTCTCGTGTCCATCCCTCATTGTACCAATTTTCAGCTTACATGCTGTTAGTTAACCTACTGTGTTGAATTTACCCAAGGCAGTTGTCTGACCTGCTGGTCATTATTCCAGTGAACCCAGTGGAGGTCATTAATCCTGATCCAGTCAGGAGCTGGAAAAGGGACACCAGGCTATATATTTAATATGAATTATGTTCTCAAGGACATTAGCACATCCATTCCCCTGTTTGCAGTGAGAGAAGAAAGACAATAGCCAAAGGAGACACATGCTTCTTTTATTGCCATCTCAATTGGATCTGAGGCAAGGTAATGATTCTTAGTAGAAGATTGTGTATAAAGAGAGCAGAGTACTGACATAAAACAGTAACACCCACTTCCTCTGTTACTCTAATCACTGTCAGGTCAGGATTAGGGATTGTAACGATTAGGCCTAATCGACAGTCGACTCATTGTCGATCATAATTTAATCGCTAAAACGTATCGATGGTCGATTAAGCAGGATTAATTAAGCATTAGAGTGCTTAAGCCGCCTTTTCACTGCACACGACATTCGCGTATGATTGTCGCGTTTCGCCTTAGCGGCAGTTGTGCGGAACTTTGAAATTGGTCGTGAAGCAACCGTACCCTCGGCTTATTCACCATGGTAAAATGAATGATTTTAATGAATGTCATGCATGTATGAATATATCCACACAAAACAATGACCCTCAATACATCTAGAATAAAAACATAGTAGATTTTATAGAGCTAATCAACATAAATATTGATTTGATAATTATAAAGTAACTATTTCTGCCATAATTATTCTGCCATTTTGCAGAAATAGTGTTTACAGAATAACGTTAAAGTGTTAAAAATAAATATTTGTAATTCTAGCTTCGCACTCATAGTTTTGATTGGAATAGATCACATCCAGTCGGCCGGTCGCATACGGTCTAGCTGCAGAAGTTCAAATATTTCAACACATCTAAAATTTCCTTATACGCATATGATTGGAACTCCACACAGCTCCCGTACTACTCTCTATTGGAAATGAATGACTTCCGGTCCAACGGCTGTCGTGTGCAGTGGAAAGGCGGCATTAGTGTTGAGGTACATGCGGCTCATGCGCAGAAAGCATGCAGCAGCACAGCGTGCCGTGGTTACATATTCTAAATGTATTAATGTCTTCAAGATAATTAATCAAGGGAAGAGTCCAAAAAACCCTCCAAACAAGTGATTTTAATGAACATGAAGTACTTGCATGTGTAAACGCCACAATAAAAGTACATAGAATAAACTAGTCAGGTACCTTATTTTTCCGAATATAAGACAGTGTTTTTTAGTTTTTTTTTAGATACATCTGAAAAAATTGGGTCGTTTTATATGGGTCTAGATTTTTACGTCAATAATACACCCGCAACAACAGGGAGCGCCACATATGTTTAAAACGAGTGTGCCCCCCAGGACTGATAAATGCGGTGGAGTCATCAAACAACTCTAATTAAGCAGCCAAGAAATCTTCTTATAATCAGGGTCGTCTTGTATTCGGAACAATACAGAAGATCCTGGTTGATAAGTGCTGATCTTCCAGCGGACAGCTTTATTTCAGCTGTCCGCTGCTATTCTATGACGCACTGTAAATCAAGACGTTTAACCTGAGCGATCAAATCAATCCAAGTGCACTCCAGCTGTAAAAGTAAACAGTGTCCGATTGTAACACGATCCCGGAAGTCCTATAGATTTAGCCAAACAGCATGTCATGTCACTCCGTGATCTACGCATTCTTATGTTGTGTTTGGGCTCATTTGAGACCACCGGCTCTCAATGAAGATATGAGATCTACTATGGTTTACTAATGTTTCACAAAGTTAAATAAAAAGGTTGTGCAAAAGCATCATGGGTATACTTTTTACATGTCCATCAGCAGTGCTTTTTCATACAAATACTTGTAGTTTAGTCTCTAACTGAAACAAACATGCTTGTTGTATTCTGCAAGTTGAGACCTTTTCAACGATATATGACACAAGTCTATCTGTATGATGATTTTACAGATCGCATTTTCATGTAAAGCAGTTACTTTTTTTATGCTATGAAAATAGAGCACTTCTAGGGGCCGTTCACACAGAACACGTTTTTCCATTCCACTGCGCTACTAGACGGACTGGCAATACCGTTGCACTCACGTCTTTTGCAGCTTCTCGCGCATGACACAGCGTTATAAAACAAAAACAAAAAACAAAAGCAAAGTTTCAGCAAAGTTAAGAGGACTTAAGTGATGGTCATATTCACTGTAAAGCTAAGCTACTAAGCTTAAACGACACCTATTTTGTGTTGGTTAAGCAAGTGGTTGTAAAGTAACGTGATAACATATAGTAGTAGCGCCCCGCTTTCGGGTTTAAGAGGTTAAGATGAACAATTAATTGATTGATTGATCGTTCATTTAAACGATCGATTATGGGAATTTTTGGAAACTGACATCTATATAGTCAGGATGCTCTCTTTGTCTTTCTCTCTCTCTCTCTCTCTCTCTCTCTCTCTCTCTCTCTCTCTCTCTCTCTCTCTCTCTCTCTCTCTCTCTCTCTCTCTCTCTCTCTCTGAGGATGGCTGCATTTGTGATTTCACTCTAGCATAATTATTCCTGAGTGGTTCAGTACTACAGATCAGCTGACCAAGAATATTCTCTTAAAGAAAGGAATGTCTGGGATGTTACTGCTCTCAGCTGCATACATTTAAAGAGGAAGGGTGGTGGGTATGGACTTAAAGCTTGTCACATAGCCTAGTCTTTTGGAGTGACAGCCATGTTAAATAACACTGATTAAACTGACCATGAATAAAGTCTCGCCCTATTTTTTAGTTTTTCTATCTAATATACATCACAATAGGGAAGAAAAGTCAAATTTTCTGGGTCATGCTGACATTCAATTTGTATGTATTTGTGTAAGAGTCCCCAATCAGTAGAGCATTTGTGAGTAGATGTCTCATTACCGTTACTGCAGCATAAACTCCGGTATACTCCGGTATAACTCCGGTGAGCTCTTCAAATGGGTTTGACAGTCTAATGCTGTGACGTGTGAGTGAGGCTGAGAGTGTGCATGTGCACACGCACCATCTGACTGGCACCACTCATGTTACATCAAGCATACTCCAATGTATATTTGCACCTTTGTTTTTTTTTTTAGTAATTTTTTACTTTTAATTGCTTTTCTGTCACTATCTTGTCATTGGTTGAGCAGAATGACCACAATTACTCTTGAAAATGTGCACATCATGATTCATGCATGTTTAATATTTATATACAAACTGCTATAAATGTGATTGTTCCAATTTGTTCATGCTGCAATTAAAAACAATACTAGCCCTACATTTAAGAATGTTCGGACAAACCATAAGATTGTGCAGTATTTTTGCCGTGCAGTAATTTAGTCACTTAATGCCTCAGTGAGCCTGTCTCACACAGAAAAAAACAAGCAGCTCATTGCTTCCTGTTTGACTGCTTCAAGATTATATTTCCTCAGGAGACCTCAGTGTATTCGCCTGACCTCTGTTTATCTCTCCTCCTGTGTCTCAGAGAGCTTACCAGTGGCTCGTCAGTCTAAACAAGGTGGTGAGCACAAAAAGATTCTCTTGCTTTTAGGTCTTCCTATAGAAAGGGAGAAAATGAGAAAAAGACAGAAGGTGTGCAGGGTTTTGTGGATCTTTCGCTCTATACTCTCAGTTTCTCCACCAGCTGCTGCCATCATTAGGGGTCTGGCAACAAAACAAACCACACTCAGCTAATGGGTAGTGAGACAGAAAATCACCTGCCAATATGCAGAGGTAACTTGGCGTCCAATAAATGTCAGTCCAGCAAAGCCCCAAATCAGACATTAACCATCAAGCCAAAGAGATAGCAGCCTCAATCAAGACTGTGGCCAGTGGGAGGTGATGAATATTTGTAGTGATAAACATCCTGTAGCATGATTCCAAGTGTGAAGCGATTTATGACGCTTGAACAAGCCCAAATGGTAACAAATGACCCTAACATAAGGGCTAATTAGATTCCCTCCTGGTCCTGCACATGACAAGGTGGCCAATGGGTAAGTAACTCAATGGTCCATCTTTATCAAGTAGGCTAATTGATTCAGTACTGATTTTAGTTTAAATAGTTTGCTACTTCTGTACTTGTTTCATTCTCATATGGTTTTTATTTTACCTTTTTAATATATATATTTTTTCATGCTGTAATAGGAGTGTAATCTACCAGTCACATATATTGGATATTAATAAAAATATGAATGCTGCAGTTTTCATACAATTATAAGATTTGATTGAAGTGTTTCAGCATGTGTTGTCAAAAAATGTTAATTTATTCCCTGCTGTCCTACTTAAAGCCAAATGTAAGTGCATGAAAAAATGGTAACCTAAAATTTTAAACCCCTAAATTAACTGGTCACAAAGTCATGTTTTTATGGGTTCAATCTGGTAGAAATAGCTCTGTAAGTTAACACTTGCAGGTTACTTATGAGAGGTTCCTGATGTATCATGTGATGTGTAAACAGTCGATTGATTTGCTACTACCCAAGGAAGAACAGGAAAATCCATTTGTAAAAAGAAACAGATGAAAGAACAGACAGGAACCATGTGCCATATGCTTCTAATTGATCCAGGCAGGAAATGTGAGCTGGAGTAATGTTGGGACATTGATTGCAGTGGTGTTGTTGTCATATGAAGTGAGGTTGGAGATGGTCAGTAGGGTTAAGGAAGCAAATTGCCAGCCTGTTTTTCTTAATACCCATGATTTTCCTCTGTGTGGGTGCATGTGAGTTTGTAATGTATTCTTATTTGAGATGAACACGATGTTAGGAGACGGGCTGCTGAGAATCAAATTAGTGTCGTGTCTGAATGTAGTTTGTAAAGATTTACTGTAAACTTGGTTTATATTCACACAAATACTTAATGGGTTTTGTTCCTCTTCTGAAAATGTCTGAACTCTGAAATAGCATTTTAGATTGTGTGTTTTAAAGAAGCACTTTAAATCATCCCTTGAATGTCTCAATGATGAAGTTGAAACATTTTCAAGGTTTTCATTTTTATTTTCATTTTTCATCAACATTTTCTGAATCACAGGTTATTTGCTTTTGCAAGTACTAGGAAAGACTCTTGGAGAAGGCACAGGTTGCACATATTTTACTTCCTTGTTTTTGTCCCTTGGGTGTTACTAGCTTATTCACAAAGAAGCACTTAAAGGTGCTCTAAGTGATGCGACGCGTTTTTTAGGCCCAAGCATTTTTTGTCACATACAGCAAACATCTCCTCACTATCCGCTAGCTGCCTGTCCCCTGAACACACTGTAAAAAAAAAACGCGGTCTCTCTAGACACCACAGGCTCCACAAACGGCAACAAAAACAAACTGGGCTCACCCGCACCACGAAACACAACAAACAGTGCTCCAGCCAATCACCGACAAGAAGCATTGGAGGGTGGGGTTTGGGGGGTTAGTGCGCGTACACATGAAGGGGGTGTGTGGAGGAGAGAGAAGCATGAAGAGGGAAGTTTGAATTATGGCCGACACACGACCAAAGAGACGACGTTTCGATGAACAAATTGCAAAGAAGAGGGACAAGGATAAGGAATTTACATCAGAAAAACCTTCGAAAGGTGGCAAGAACTCCGCCGGCAGAAGGGCTTCCGATCCGACATAGTTGCTCTGTTTTTGCAGAACAGGTAAATCCATTTTTCTTTCTAAACTGACGTTCATGTTCGCCAAACCAACACAAGGATGTAATTAGCTAGAACTATGCAGTCAGCGTTAGCTTTGGTGAATACAACATATATGTTTCTAGCAGCGATCAATCTCTATTGTAAATGATCAAGCAAATTCACAGTAGGGCGACAATTTGTGTGAATGATTGTTTTCACCCACTGTTTGTTATGAATTTGAATGTTCATTTATAGGCTATTGACAACTTTGACTAAATTTGTTTACGCCGCCGCCGTTGTTTATGCTCACTGGGAAACGTGAAGCTAAAGTTATCTTGCTATTATTGCGTCCTTGTATGGGAGCTAACGTTATAGTTATAACCTCAGGTGGCAAAACGATTAAGATAATGTTTCTCTTTTTCTGCATTCTGTTCTGCAATATATAAAAGCATTTATCTAACTTGGTGACATTACACATTGAATGAAGTATCAGTAAAACTTAACTTTGTTTGTAGTGACTATTTTGACTTTCCTTTATGCCGGAAGGGAGGGGAGGAGGGAGGAGACGGGATGAGGAAGAGGGAGGGTCTAGCTAGCCTCCGTTTTGTTTGACAACAATTCGAATGTCAACAAGTAGTTACGACTCCCGGGATCGCTTAGAGCACCTTTAATGTCTGTCTGTCTGTGCGTTTAGAGTGAGACAAACCTGTGTAAAGCACAAAACATTAGAGGATGTTATTATGGAGCTGGCTTTAATAATTGAAACAATATTTTGAAGAAAACATGTTTTTTTTGTAGCATAAAAAAATAAATATTATTATAGATTTATAATATTATAGAGTATTTATAATATATAGCATTGACACAAATTTCATGATTTGATTCCATTCCGATTCACAAGCTTGCGATTCGATTAGGTACAGAACATGTCAATTTCTCTCAAGGAAAAAACATCTCAATAATTCTGTAAACTATACAGGGAAGCCTTTCAGTTTATGCATTTAAAAAATTTAAATTGTGCAGTTTTGAAATTTTATTCACGCATCAAATGAAAGCAACTTAGACTAAAAGATTGATTCTTGGGATTTAAGAATCGATATTGGTTTATCAAAATGAGTGTCAATTAAAATTGAGAAATGTATGTTTCAACACAGCCCTAATAATATAATATGTCCTAATTGGCAGTTTTGTTTTCACCCCTTGTTCGCTTCACTGTGATATATTCTATCTAATGTGATTTCACTCATTAGAAATTGTGAGTTTAATATATTAAGGATTTAAAGGATTTTTTCTCCCTCTCTCTAGCATGTCTTTACCTCTTAGCACTAAGCCTAGATAGCCAGAACAAAATACAGTAGATGTGATGTGACTTTGTCATGTGCACTTCTGTCAGGATTGACCTACATATCAGTCTAACAGCGATTTCTATTGTGGAGTTCTGCTGTGGATGAATGACTCTGCGTCTGTCTGAAAGCTTTTCCTAGAATTTGAAGTGTGCTTTATGTAATGTTGAAGTGATTAAAAGTACTCGTTGTTGATTAACCTGAAAATTTGTTCTAGTGTGATGCAAATATCACGCTCAGTTTCAGATCCAGCACAAGAACCGTTTGCCAGCTGTTCAGGTTTGCACAAACCAAGTCTCATCTCTCTTACTCCCACAGGGAGAGATGAGCGATACCTCACTGAGATATGGCTTATTTGTGACGTTTATCTGGTTGTAGTGCAGGTGGTCTGATGGAAGGATTTTGTTGCTTCTGCTGATGGTATCTAGCATTCCTAAGCTTGCACATGCCTGTCGTGGTTGTGCCGAGAATGTTAGAGGTGCAAAAACAAAGATACAAATGAGAGTAGTCTTGAAAAGAAGGCAGATGTGTTCTGCATATACTTGCATTTTATTTTATGTTTGAAACTATTTTCTTTCTTGTTGAGACTTGTAGATTATAAGTATCAGTTTTCAGTCTTTTAATATAATTCTGGCAAAGGTGAATTATACACCTTTTACAGGAAATAAATGTCGATGTTATGTACAGTATTCCAGTTTTACAAATTATATCTAGCTATTAATTCACATATTTAATCGTATTTAATGTTAGTGCCGTACAGAGTTGTATACCTGTACATTACATTTTATTTTTACTTAGTACATTTTATTGTTGGTGGAGCAGTGAAATAATGAAACTTTGACCTTTAGTTTAAGCTAAGTTAAGGCTAAGTTAACATATTTTATTTTTGTTCAATTCATATTTTCATTTATATTTGAAAAAAATAAATAAAGGCAAACCTTTTGTTGAAGACCCCTGGTTTAGATGACAAATAACTTCATGTTAATTTTATTCTTAAAGATAAGGCAGTGCAGATCAAGGGCACAGCAAATATCAAAATAGCAAAAATATCTCATTATTTTTGATAATTATTCTCTTTATTTTATTGTCCACAGTTGTTGACTTAATTATGTCTAATATAGCTTTATAAATATTCAATAATTAATGCTGATATGTCCCCTCTGCTTGGTGATGACAGACATGCCCCAGATACACAGGATCAATTTGATTTTAAAACTCACACTGATCAACTCTCATGCTCCACATCGTCTGATTAGAATTAATAGAGACATCGATTTCTAGGAAGCACATGTCCTCCAGCACTGCATTTAATTTGTGAAAAACATTATGCTCTGCCTAGCTATTGGACAAGATCCCGATGTTTCTGACAATCTGTTCTTTTCAGCTAATGATTGGTAGAAATGACCTAGTGTCAGATTGCTTGATTAGCCTCTGAACCAATGTTATTGGCTCTGGAAATGTTGGGCATTAACAACATTATGATAATATTTCATCATAATATTAGAAGTGTGCTGTGTTCTGATGTTGGTAATAATATTAATTTCTTTATTATAAACTGCATGGGTTTATTTTTCAGCTACATGGTGAGTTCCGATGTATACTAACAAAGCTTCTTAAAAGGATCGCATTTGGATGACTGTATTAACTTTTGACTCATGTTCTGCATTTGTAATTCTCTCCAATTTACTAGAGAGCAGAGTGAACATGTGAGAACATACATTTGAATGTTTTCTTGTTTTGCATTTAGTCCATTTAAATGATGATGATGCAATGATTTAATTTAAAACGAAAACGGCATTGCTCATTTCTCTTTTCTAAAAGATCAAACAAAACTTGATTTTACCAGCTTTTACTAAGATGGTAGCATCTTGTTGAGCCTGAACCTATTGGGAGATCTAACACGCTGAGTCATTAAATTCAAATAATTTCTGGTTGTGTATTAAGTACAGCAAGACTGAAAAGAGCACTTTAACAAGGAATTCTCACTGCTTTGACATATGACATGGAATTTAATCCATCTAAATTCTTCAGCATGACATCTTATTAAGATTACATTTACATTTGTGTGCACATTCCTGCACTTTTGCCCTAAATAGATCATGAATTATTCTAAAGGATAAGTCACAAATTACATCAGATTTTCCTTCCTGCAGATGGCTCCCTTTTGAAGAAAAGGGAAAGGAGAAAAAGATATGATAAAAATATAAATACTCTATATTGGATTGTATTTGGGTGTGTTCTGTGGGAGTTGCTTAATTACCATATGATGACCAGCCAAACGTATGGCATTGACGCTGATGAATTTCTCACATGGTTCTCTGACAGATGGAGAGTTTTGGCATTTTAAACAAATTGGATACAGTTTAAACAGGATATTTTTTTTTTGTCTCACATCAGTGGTCTTAATCTTTTCGACTGTATCCAATAATCATGTCATAATTAATTGTTATTCTTTTTGTGTAGAAAAAAAAGTATTTAATTAACAATGTAATATCAAAAATAGTAATAGTTTGGTGAGTCCTACCTAAATTATTAACATGTGATTGACTGCCTTTATTAAGCTCTACCTTTCCACCTTGTTACAGTTATTGAAAGGCAAAAATGTTCAAACAAGTAGTTTATTTATTTTATGGGAATTATAAGTAACTAAAAACCATTGTGTGGTCCTAAGTTAGCTAGCCCCAACTGAGTGACCGCTTAATTAAGGCTAATTTATTGGTTAAACCTGTTATTCATGGGTATATACTCCATTTTATCAATTGTATCAATATCATTTTGGGTATTTTAATGTTTATTTAAATGGTTATTGTTAGAAAATAACAATCATGCAAATTAGGGATTTCAATTTAAACAAATCCAACATTTTGGTCCAGGGGTTGCAAAACAGGGTTGCAACTTGCAAAAATTTCAAACTTCATTAAAAATGAATATAAAATGAAGATACTTTTCTTTGACCTCCTGAGGTTGACGATCAGCATTTTCTAAAGGTTCAATCTTTTTCACTGACCAGTCTTAAAACGAGGTTCATGCCCTAATTTGGACCATGGAAAGTGCTTTTTTTATTCCACAAGAAGAGAAATGGACTTCATATTCACAGTTTGAATATTTCCATGTCAAAGTTGAACTAAACTGTCCCGATTGTTTCACGTGTTCTTGCTTTATCACTAAGTTTTTGGAATGTCAGTTGCTCATTATATAACCTTAGAAAGTTCAAATAGAAGACCAGATTTCACCAGCTTTCCTTACGGACCCAAATATGCCCTCTCAGAGCTGATAACGCTGCAAAGTCAACGATGCACTATGCACCACCAACCTTGACCTTAAGGGACTTCCAGTACTAACAGCAATTACAGCACATTTAATTATTTAAACATTTTCAGTTAATAAACACGTTTTGATAAACGCAGTCATGAAATTAGGAATGACAAAATTAAAGTCTATATTTATCTTTTTATTGTGTTAACGGTTATTTTGTAGAAATAAAGCTCTGTGAATTAATTTCCACCTGTGAGCATTTGTTATTTTCTCTAGTCCATCTATGATGCATCATCAGGCTGTTTTTATGGTTTAATATCAGGTGATGTTTGGATTCATATTGCGACTCTATCTCAGCTCTATTCAGTATCTCAGCTGTAGGTCAGTTGCATGAATCATTCATGCTGATGCTAATATTATGGTGATGGGCCTACAATATTAGTTTGTGGACCAACATTATTAGCTTCTTGACTCCTCGTTGGTTGCTTCTCCACCCAGTAAACACACACACTCCCAAACACCAACATTATACCAGTGTTGATGCTGAAAACTGATGAATATTTGATTTTGCTTCATCTTCTTTGTCTTTGAGCGTGCCCGTGTGTGTGTGATCCTAATGGTAAAGAGATTTCTTTCCACAACCTCTCTTCTTGCATTTTTTGTGTTTAGTGCAGAAGTCTTGCTAGAATGCCTTGAGGGAAGGATGGTGGGTTTTGCTGGGGAGGTGGGCTTGGTGCTGAAACAAGCAAAAGCCTTCGTATTACCTTTTAAAGACAATCAATTATTGTGACCTGCTCTGCTTCCCTGTGGGGGTTCCAGCTCTCCTCGAGAGCGGGCCAGGCTGCTTCTACATTTGAGTCAGTGTTTGGAAGTGACATTAGTTTGCATAGCCCAACTCATAAGAGTGCCTCCATAACCTCCAGTGTCAATGGAGCAATCACATAAGAAGGCTGGCAAGCGGCCCCTGCATACTCTATTACATTACTAATGAGTTCAGTGGTGGCATGCTTTCAGTCCACAGATGTCATGGTGGTGAGTGTGTATTTCATTAGAAATGCAAAGTGAGGTTGCGTATAATAAGCACATCCTACTGACATTTCAGTGCATCCAATTGGATTTGTAGTTGATTCTTTGTTGATATCTTTAGGATTTAAAATGTTGATTTCTTTACATTCCTTTAGGAGTTTTTGCAAGTCAGATGTTATTGGTATATTATGTGTCATGTATTCATTTGTGAATGAGTACAAGGGCATAGCCTGTATTTGTTTGTTTAGATGTGTTGTGTTACACAACCCTTCAAAAGTTTTAGGTTGGTAAAAAAAAAATACAATGTTTTTAAAGAAGCCTCTTATTCTCACCCTGATTTATTTATTTTATAAAAAAAAATACAGTAACATAGTAATATTATGAAAGTATCTGTTTTTCCTTTAATGTGTATTCCTTAATATATTGCATTTTCAGCAATGTTCAGTGTCACATGATGCTTCAGAAATCATTCTAATATGCTGATGTGATGCTCATTTCTTATTGTCAGTCAGTTGTGATGCTTAATATTTTTGTGGAAACTGTGATATATATATATATATATATTCTATGATTAGTATTTGAAAAGAACAACATTTACAGTGGTGGTCAGAATTAATGGCACCCCTGGTAAATATGATCAAAAATGGCTGTAAAAAATAAATCTGCATTGTTTGTCCTTTTGATCTTTCATTAAAAAAAATGCACAACAATCTAACCTTTCATTGAAGTAAAATAATTGAAAGTGGGGAGGAAATCACATTATGAAATAAATGTTTTTCTCCAAAACACGTCGGCCACAATTATTGGCACCCCTAGATTTTTTTACGAGTAAAATATCTCTGAAGTATATTCCCATTAATATTTACCTTTATTTAGCACACCAGGGTGACTAGGAACATGAAATTGTCTAGCTATGACTTCTTGTTTCACAGGAGTTTAAATATGACAAATACACAAATAAAGGCCAAAATTGTTTAATCACCCATCACAATGAGTAAAACCAAAGAATATAGTTCTGATGTGCATCAAAAGATTGTTGAGCAACACAAGATAGAAAGTGGCTGTAAGAAAATAGCTAAAGAATTGAAAATCCCCATTTTGACCATCAGGGCAATAATTAAGAAGTTCCAATCAACTAAAGATGTTACGAATCTGCCAGGAAGAGGACGTGTGTAATATCAGGGATAGGCAACTCCGGTCCTGTGCTGCGTTCCAGTCCACTTTTAGGGCGCTTTCACACTGGCAGTTTAGTGCGGACCGGGGCACGGTTCGCATGAAAAATCGTTAATGTGAACGCTGTCATCGGACCCGGGTGCGCACTAGAGTACCGAACCCGAGACTAGCTGGAGGAGGTGGTCTGAGCTCGGTTGCTCCCGAACCGTGGTGCGGTTCGCGTTAATGTGCAAGCAACACGGACTCGGGTGCGCGCTTGTTCAGGAAGTATAGTATCCCGCGCATGCGTATCACTGTCGATATCATTGTTTGATTGCGTTTGCGATGACGTAAGATCACTGCAAACGCACCTGGGTTCGATACAATTAATTGAGTGTGAAACCAGACCAACGCTGCGGGAGGCGCCGGGAACTAGCGCACTCGGGTTCGGACCGCAGCAAACGAACCCAGTGGAAAAACGCCCTTAGACATGCACTCTCGAACTTCCCTAAGCACTTCCCCTCGGGGGAATCCCCACCGCCATTTTGAAGTGCGTTCCACTTCGTGAAGTTTAGATGGATAGACCCTCGTTCCCTCGATTTGGACAGAGAGAGCGAGTCTACTTCATATGTATACTTCAGGCACCTATATGTCCCACAATGCAGTACGATTGTGACGTCACCACAGATCTCGTCTAATCACCACCACAACAAACAACTCTATGATATATTAATTCAACTTTTTTTTTATTGAAAACAACCCAAAAAACCATATATACATTTGGATGCTGCATTAAACAAATTCTTAAAGGGAAAACAAATGTAAATAATAAATCAACTACATAGCTGATTCCAAGTGATCAAGGGCTTAGGACGTTCCAATTCAGCCCATTGCAGTTTCCGCCAGTAGTGGGCACTCGCAATGACGTACATCCGAGTGAACGAGACGGAGGGAAGTTAGCAAGTGAAGGGCATGACAATTTTGGACTGGAACGCAGCCCTGGAGGGCCGCTGTCCTGCAGAGTTTAGCTCCAACCCTAATTAAACACACCTGAACAAGGCAATCAATGTTTTCAGGATTACTAGATAGATACAGGCAGGTGTGTTTTTATCGGAGTTGCCTATCCCTGGTCTATATTGTCTTAATGCACGGTGAGAATGAAAGTTTGAGTGCCAAAGACTCTTCAAGGATCACAGATGTAGAATTGCAGAGATTACTTGAGTCTTGGGGGTCAGAGAGCCTAAAAAAAAAGATCAAACAATCCTTACACAACCACATGTTGTTTGGGAGGGTTTCAAGAAAAATCCTCCCCGCTCCTCCAAAAATAAACTCCAGCATATTCAGTTGTCAGACATGACTGGAACTTCAAAAGGGACTGGATTCTGTGGTCAGATGAAAAAAAAAGGGCTTTTTGGCCAGATGTGTTTGGTGCAAACAGGGATAAAAAGTACCCCATGCCTACGGTTAAATATACTGCTGGATCTTATATGTTGTGGGCCTATTTATTTTTTTGCTGGAGGTCCTGGACATCTTGTTCAGATGCATGGTATTATGGATTCTAGCAAATACCAACAGATAAAAAATCAAAACCTGACTGCCTTTTATAATGGGCCGTGGTTGGATCTTCCATCAGGACAACGGTCCAAAAGGACCAAAACAAACATCAAAATCAACACAAAAATGGTTAACTGAGCACAAAATGAAGCTTCTACCATGGCCGTCCCAGTCCCCTAAACTGAACCCTATATAAAATGAGTGGAGTGAACTGAACAGAAGAAGCACCAACATGAACTTGTGAATCTGAAGGATCTGGAGAGATTCTGTATGGAGGAATGGTCTCTGATCTCTTGTCAGTTATTCTCCAAACTTATCAGGCATTATAGAAGAAAACTCAGATCTGTTATCTTGGCAAAAGGAGATTGCAAAAAGTATTTAATAACAGGGAGCCAGTAATTATGGCCAGCGTGTTTTGGAAAAAAGCATTTATTTTATAATGTGATTTACCCCCCACTTTCAATTATTTTACTTCAGGTTAGATTTTTGCTAATTTTTTGAATGAAAGATCAAAAGGATAAAAAATGCAGATTTATTTTTTACAGCCATTTTTTATCATATTTACCAGGGGTGCCATTAATTCTGACCACCACTGTATATGAAATATAAATGTTTTGTAACATTATAAATGTATTTTTCTGTCACTTTTGATCAAATAATAATCAGTGTTTGCTGAATAAAATTATTTTTTGAACTGTACTGTTGTGGTATACAGCATTAAATAGTTTTTGTGTATTTTTGCCCAAGGATGTACAGCAAGTGTTGGGATGCCATCCAAATTTCAATTGGCAACACCAGTGGAAATTCATGATTATTGAAACCCATTTTTTGATGTGAAAAATGTAAATGTAATAAAAATAAAATAAAAGACTTTTAGTTTAGAAAAATGACAAACACAAAACAATAACTTTTGCTGGAGCATGTGTATTGTACAAAGTTTAAATGAAGACAGCAATCAAGGCGGTCCCGCTAACTTTCTTAATTTCTTTTTAGCGGTGGATTTGCAAGGCTGCTGTCCGCACACCCGGTTTATAGTGCCTCCGAAGACCACACACTGGGTGGCCATTATGCAGAGAGGGAAGTGCACCTTCAAGGAGAAGATCCTTAAGGCAGCTGCTTTCAATGCCTCGGCCGTCATTATTTACAATAACAGCACCAAAGAGGACACCGTCACGATGGCTCATGAAGGTGAGCTCCATAATCGATGTATTCTCATTAAGACAAACACAGCCATGTTACTTTGATGTTAGGCAGACATCTGTCACTTCTTCAGTCAGCTGACTCAACTGTTTTTTCTGACAGAACTCAAAGCTTCTTCCTGTTATAATAATTTTGACACTACATGCCGGTTAACATGCAGACATTGTTCAGAATGTATAAGTAAATGGATATTTATATTTGCCTGCATTTTTTTTCTCAGTTAGAAATACAGGAAGTGGTAATTGTTATTTCTTGACAGGGCATGGTGGATTTACAGACTCTTCTGACCAGTTAGATTAAGGTCTTTGAAATGCTTGCAGCATATTTAAATGCAGTGAAATACATTATCTGGAAAAATCATTGTCCAAGGACTAAATGGGAGAGAGAAAGAGAGGCTAAGTGTGTACTCTGCGTGTGTACTCTGCGTGTGTATTTGTGTGTGTTTTATTCTGCAGCTCCAAAATTTGCACAGTAAAGATAACTAAAATGAAACAAGTAAAAGTAACTCATTAAAACTCTCTCTGTGTGTGTGTGTGTAGCTGTCACTCACAAAAGTTTTGTGCAGTGGACAGCAGACAGTCTGGGGGAAAATGTTGCTGTGCTCAGCAATAATGCATTTTTATTTTCTTCAAAAAAAAAAAAAAAGAGCATTTTGGTGAAAGCATATAGCTGACACAGTAATTTCAATGCCCATTACATTCCATTAAGTGTTTACTAAACAGACCACACAGATGCTAACCGGATATGATACAACTACACCAAGCTACGCATAATACATTATGGATTGTTTATTATCAATTATGCCAGTGTTTATAATACTTGAATGTGACTTTAATCCTGTTTTTTTTTTTATAGTCCAATCCAGTAGATCAAATCTAGCTATTGTATACTGTATGCAGTTAAAAAAAAGACATTATTTTAAGTATTGCTAATTCTAATAGTGATGTCATTAGTAGTGCTGTTCATTTTGTTAGTCTGTTTGAGGTAGACTGATTCAGTTTTGCTTTTAAAGGTTTTTTTTTATAATTTTTTATTTTTTTTATTTTAATCCGTGCACATGCTGACTGTCTACTGACGTCTGTGGCGGTTGCATCGTGCCTATTTTTAAAATGTCTCCCACCATTTTTAAGATGATTTAAAAAACTAATTTCAAACCCATTCTGTTCCCCTTATGTGGTGCTTCGTTTAGCTGTTTTTGAATGCAATAACACATCCTGTGTGAACGTTTTCTCACTCATTCTGTGCTGCCTGCTCTCTGTAAGTGTGGGTTGTCGAGGTGTGTGACCTGTAGTAACAGAAAGGACAAAAAGAAAAACATAGATACTATTTTACATGCATAGGGAAATTATTAATTTTATGTTATTCATGCACATAATTAAATTAATAACCCCAATATTGTTGTTAGGTCATAACACAACTTTATTAGTAAATAAGATTATTTTTTTCTTTGTTAATTCATGGCATTGTTATTTTTTTATGTCACAAACAAATTTGTGGATGACTCTCAGTTGTAGCCAAAACAGTAGCCTTGAGGAGCACGAGCATTCAGGACAAATGCTGATTGTAATATTTTCAAGTCTGCTGGCTAGAACGTTATCATCCGTTTGTTGAGTTTGGAAAGTGTTGTTTGTGTGTGTAGGTATTTCATAATTTGTCTTTGGGCTGTAAACCTGCTGTGAGACAGTGACAGGGACTGTTTGTTTGGTTTTAGAGGACATTCGGACATGATGAAGGACTGTGCGTACTGGAATCTATCTGCCAGAGCAGTCACTATTTTGCAGGTGCACTCTCTACACACACACACACACACACACACACACACACACACACACACACACACACACACACACACACACACACACACACACACACACACTTCTAGCTTGGCATATATGCAACAGCTCTGGATGCACAGAGCACATAAGAATCAACCTAAAACTTCTAAGCAGCGTCTTTGGACGTATGAAGGGGTGGGCCGACGTAAGAACAAGAAAAGGGGAGAGATGTTGAGTCACAGCAGCGCTATCAGAATGGGATCGATGAGATGTTTAAATATAGCAGGACTGCATGATTTATTCAGAAGGTCCTTTTCCCCTGCCACATATGGGATTCAAACATCTTTTTACAAGCTGTAAAGGATCTCACGATTAATTTAAATTTGGATTCATATAAAGTCATGACTGAGACAATTGTGCATGGGTTCTCAGTGTAGGGAAGCAAATCTAAGGTCATTTAAATCGTTAAGGTCAAGGTGACTACCTTGCTGCCAATTCAGCGTTAAGATCTTTGGCTTTTGTAAAATGTGAATGAAATGCCACATCAGAGCACTGAAAAATAAAAAAAATAACTAGCCTAATAACTACTAAATTACTCAAAATGGCAAGCACATAACAAAATAATTAAAACTAAAAACATAAAATTAAAAGCTAATTTAAAATATTAATAAATACAATAATATTATATAAATGTGTAAAGTTTTGAGTGGATATTTGAAAAAGAATCACAATGCATCGACTTATCCAGAGAGTTCATTGTTCTTGTACTACATTACAAATTGTGCATCTGAGTTTTATACATGTAAGATGATATATTTATATATAGGTTTCAGTCACACATTCAGATCACTGCATTTAGATAAACATATCTTGTGTACCTACAGGAAGTTTGGGGTTTGTGCATGTGTGTGTGTGTGGGTGGAGCAGTGTTTTCAACACGAAAGATGCAAGTAAACTGACACACTCTTTTTAAGAGCAAGTCATTTAGGATTTAGTTATATTAAGCCATGCAGTTGTCATATGTATTTATATCAGGTTCTGTAATGATGTTTTACAGAAGAATAACCAGGGACTGTTTTGACATACATTTGTTTTAGTTTCAGTAATGTAGATTGAAGTGTGAAGCTAAAGTGTGAGTGTGTTCATGTCCAAGATATAAAAGTGCACGTGTAGCTCACGTTAACTCTGCTCTGCATTTACTGGCAAGTTCCATGTTATTGTAAATAATTATTATTTAATTCCTCTGAGCATTGTTGGTACAGAAGCATAAACACCTGCGAATGCATATTTTATATATGGATAGAAGCATATATTTATGCACAGAAGCATAAACGCCTTTAACCCTCTGAGGTCTGAGCTGTTTTCTGGGCCCTGGAGGTGTTCTGACATGCTCTGACATTTGTGTTTTTTTCTGTTACTAGTGACATTTTCATGGCTAAAGTCTAATTACACTGTATTTAGCACAAACTCTGCTACAATAATATATCAGCAGCATGTATGTAAAAGTTTGTAGTTTTGAGATAATGACATTTATGCGTGGTTTGTGAAAATACAAAAAAAAATTCTCACTGAAATAAGGCCATGAAACCCATACTGATTATTTCTTCACAAGACTTTTGAAAATTGTATGACATAGCCTAGAATATTTGCTCCAAAACTATGTGAAAATCACCCTGACTGCTCATTCAGATAAGACAATATATTGATTTAAAATTTCTAAGACGTGTTTTGTGTGACAAAGCCATATGCGAAGAGGCGTGATCATCTCATGAATATGTAAGCTTTTCACACCTGAGAAAGACAAAGACACTCCTCTACCTGCCCTATTAGGAGCGATCAGGCCCTGTCATTCAGAGCAACCTTGCACAAAGGATGAGGAGATTTAAAAAAGAATGGCTTTTAGATTGTTTGGATTTATTTACAACACAACACAATCCAAAAATACAAATGACAAAAGAGCACATTGAAAACAATGATCCAAAGACAGAGACCTTTATGCCATTCCTAAAAACATACCTTTCATTTCCAAGGTGTTTGATTTTCACTTTACCATGTTCATGTACAGAGACTCATGTTAATGTTGAAGTCAGCAGGACTCAGTTGCATCTGGTCCCTGAAAGAAAGAAAAAAGAAAAAAACTGTGAACATACTGATATCAAGAGAAACTATAGGGCTGCACGATTTTGGGAATAGATTTTAGATTTTTCTGGTTAAAATTTCTTTTTAAAATTCACAGAATACACACACACACACACGTTTCCAACAATATATAATGAACATGAATATAGGCCTTGTAGGCATAGGCTACGCAGTGCTGCATAAAATAATAATAACAATAAATTAAATCTTCCAAAAGATTTCAAGAACAACTACGCTAGAGAAAAATATATTGATTATCATATGTTACTTCAAATGTTTCCATTCGTTATGATGATATGAAATGAGATAATAGTAAAAACATAAAGCCTAATGTTTGGTGCATTTTTCCTTTCAAACGCAATCGCGCTCCAAAATATGATACATTAAAACCCACAGCGGATACATTCAAACGCCATCGCTCCAAAATATTAAACATTATGGTTATACATATCTATGTTTGAGCAGATATCCACAAACAGTATTTAACAGGAAACACGGGTCTAAATAGTATAATATTCACCATATATCTAGCAACAGTTCAACTGCAATGTGAAGTTTATGCAACAATACCATAAACTAATAAGTAAGAATTTCTTACCTTACATCTTTCTTGTCTTCAAATCGCGTTCTTCTTCTTCTGATGTAAATCCAATGTAAGCTCAGACGTGTCTTCCAAACTCGACGAAAAGCAGAGACTTGTGAAGTGTTTTGGTGTTTTGTGTTTGAGGTAACGAGGGCGTTCGCGTTCCATGTGGAGATTTGCATGTGAATCACTTTTGCGCGAGTGGGCGTGTCGAATTAAAAAATAATTAGCAAGCGTTTGAGATACTGGACATCCTGTTGGTTTTATACAAATTTCTTAAACAGAGAATATTTGTTTTCAGTTTGAATCCGATCATTTAAAAGTACACACTTAAATGTGTATAAAGGTATATGGCTCATAAATGTGTGAGAAGGATTCGCTGAGTTATGTTTCAGTTTATAGACGTGCTCAAGAAAAAAAAGTTCACCGCGACGGAGAGGCAGAATGCACACCGTGTTTATTTTCTTTATTTTACAAAAGCACAATGTTTTGATTTGATTGTAAGTGGACACATACAAAAGTAGAAATATCACAGATTCTTTTTTTATATTTCTTTTTTCTGTATAACCATAAATGACGGAGTAATTTAAGTTTATGTTGCTGCTATGTGAAAAAAATCCAGCAAAACGCGTCGGCGCGTTTCTCGACCTCAGAGGGTTAAATATCAAATATTGTTTTTTTGATCTGTTCAAGTTCACCTGTTCTGTTCAAGTACTGTTTAAAAAGATTGTGACATGAGCTAAAACCAATATTTTAAAAAATCACATGCAGAATGCATCAAAATTCATAATGTCACATCCTCTTTTGGGTCACTGTGGTTTGAAGGATCACATCACCTTTACTGTCAGAGTCAGTCAGCATGTGCAGGGCTTAAGACCACCTTTGAGGGAGTTTCCCTTTTAACAAAGATCAATATTCGCATGCCTTAACCTTTACAGCAGGAACAGTCGATAATGAATAAACAGCACATTACAATGTAAGGCCATTCACACTTTTTTTCTCTCCTTTTTAATTTAAGAAGTTAATGTTTCTACATGCATGAAGGACAAGAAATAAAAATTGTTTACATTTTAATCTTTGGCTGATTTTATTGAGATCTCTATGGGGATCATATCTGATAATGATATTATTATTATTATAGCTTATCATATTTAGTTTGATAAAACTGTGAGTACCATGTCTAACAGACTGTGCCTGTAGAAGTGAGTTATGTATAATGATATACATCTGTTGGTTTTTATGCCATTTATGGAGAAAAATGGCCTTGAAGTGGATCTGAGCTTCTCTATCAGTCACTACTAGAGCAAATTGTCCCTGTCCTGCCGTATAGACATCATCTTTACTGCTGACAAACTGCCTTCTGAGCCAGGCAGCATGCCAGTCACGTCTCATTCTCACATGCTTACACTCACATACACCAATGTGTTTGAAGATCTATACAAAATCACACCAACAGGTAGACTTCATAAATAAACATTTATTTATGCAAGAAAACGCACATCACACACACAAGCAGCCACATTCACACGGACATTCTCTGACATCCAGACTCCTTTCTCACACTTTTAAGACATTCAGGATTTGGCTGTAAGATGCAGCCGTTTTTATACACAAGGGATAATGTACCTTTGATTGCTTCCATAGCAAATGCATGCCTGTTCACCCTTTGGCCTTATACTACAGTTATATATTAATCCACTAGAACTCTTAATAAACTGGATTTAGTGAACATTTATTATTTTCAGAGTATTTATTTTAGGTATTTAGTAGTATTAAGCATGGTTTGTTATTGGACACATATGGAGCTATTTACAAAGTCAGTAATAAGTAATATCTAATAAGTAGAAAGAAGGGTGGCTAATATAATACTAAAATGTGTATTATACAATGTAGAAATAGCAGATTAAAATGATTGTTGTTCCAAATGTTTATGATAAAACAGCGGTTTTATTCTAGATTTACTGAAAAGTCAGTCCAAAAGTCCATCCACTAGTAAAAATGCTTCTGGTTTGCTTTCATTTCTAATTTAATAATAATATTTTAATAAATAACATTCAATTAATAATTGAATAATGTTTTATTTGTGAAAAGTTGAATTGAAACATTTTTATTTCAGAATGTATTAGTATTTGTTTTAATTAGAGCATTAGTATTATTTTTTTTATTTTTTTTTATGATCCCCTTTGCAGGGTTTTTTCCTGCATTCAAAATTTTTTGACGGAATTTTTTTAAAAAGGAATTTTTGTCTGGCCAAAGATTGATTTGATTGTTTATTGTGACGATATCTGCCGTTCTGCAGTACCGATACCCGATGATAGTAATCTGATTTAACACTCTCCTGTGAGTCTTCGTGTAATTGCTCTGTGAAGAGCCTCAAAGATTTCTATTGACGATGGGTTTTTGCAGTGTTGAGTTTTGTAACCAATCACAGACATATCTGTTGAGCATGTGAACTCTGGCCAATCAGATGTGTTTGTTAGTCAGAATCTGCATGCTCGCGAATCCTTTCATTATAGCCAACAAAGTATAAACACGGTGTCAGTAAATAATTCATTGCACAGCGTAGACGGCTTCACAGCTTCATTGAGTTTTCGCAAGAGTGCAGCTTTGTCTAGGCCTATATCACGCTGAACTGAAGTATTAGACAGCTTCAGTGATTGTAATGGCAACCATCTTTGCCTTCTTTCTGTATATAATATAATATGTTTTTCATGCTGCTACACATGGCAAAGTTTCTGGATTGACAACCGTATTTAAGCGTGATTGAATCCAATTGACCGTAATAACCATAGCAATGGATGAAACAAATATGATGATGTATGTCAAATGATCTGTGCATTAAGTCTTGGAGTGTAAATGCAAAATAATAGACCTGCGACTTTTTCTAAAATGTGTTACTTTGTTGTTCATTTTATTACTAACTTTTCAAATCAGTCACTCAGTAACTTTTTATATATAAATTTACGGATATTTCACTTTGTTTTTTTATCAGTCCTGACTCTGATACTTTTTTCTTTTTTTTCCATAAATAAATAGCATAAGTTGGGCTCGCAGTTGACATGGGTGGGTACTTTGTACTGGATGAACGTATTTGTTCACCATCACCGACTGTAATTTTATTGAAGTATGTTGCATTTATTGTACTATATAATCCATATATAAAATTATAAAATTGAATTTCATCTTAAATACATTTTATCATATACAGTTTAGGGATGTCAATTTTCACAAATTCCCATGATCGATCGTCGTTTAAATTAACGATCAATTAATCGATTAATCGTTAGCCATAATACTGCGATATGCGTCTACTGCAGTGGCTATAACAGCATGACAGGGTCTGCAAATGCTGCTCAAAACGCTATGTTCCTCACCAAATCAATTAGAATGGTTTTAAATATAAATAAAGGGCTAGTAGGATTGTAAAATGTTTCGATGTGATTGATAATTAAATTAATTATTTAATAATCAAATATAACTACTAATACAACGTGTCACCAACGCCGCCTCATATGCGCTTAGAATGTGTGACTGTTGTGGACGCGCTCTTCCTGGAACAACTGCACGCGCTGAATGAATCTGCTACCGTTAAACTGGAGCACTTTGCTAGCACGTTATTTATCTAAAAGAAACGCATCCTATATGAGATTAATCAGATATATTCAAAATAAACATAATATTACAAATTATATCTGCACAAAATGACGCAAATTCATGCACAAGTGAACTTGAACTAAGTTACGTGCCATTCATTCAGAACTACTCATGTTGTGGACGCGCTCTTCCTGGAGCAACGCGACACGGCAACTAAACCCAAATAATTCACAATGTTTTATTACAATATTGTTCTCTTTATAATGTTATGTAATATTACAGTCCCAATAGTCATTATTAGTCGTGCACTGCCGTTTGAGCTGCGCGCGCTGAAGCTGACGCTTTACTACAGAGTTAATTCTTAACCAAATGCATCCAATATGAGATAAATCAGATATAGATAGGCCTACAGAAAATAAACAGTATTACAACTTACATTTGCACAAAACAAAAGGCTGCGAATGCACACGCAAACTTATAGTCATGATGAAGGTGTAAAATGGTCCCAAACATAACTTCGGCGCGCTCGCTTTACATGTTTCGCGGTTGAGCAGCGCGCACGCGCATGAAGACCTGCTTAATCGATGATCGATAAGTTGTATCGATTAAATGTATTATCGACAATTAATCGATCGTCGATTAATCGTTGACATCCCTAGTTCAGAGTAAGAAAAGCTGCATTAGGCTATAGCTTCAGCTGTGGGGTCTCTCTGAATAACGCAGATATATGTGTGTTCAGCTGGCTAATGAGAGGTCTGTATAAAAGGTGTTTATTGTGAGAACTGGTGAGAATGGCACTCTTGGCATTGCTCGAGGATTGGGCGAGAGCACGTCTGCAAACAGCAGCAAGTTTGACGATAGTTATGAAAGGCTGTAATGAAAGAGTGTGCGGAAAGCCCTTATATAGAGATGGTTTGGGCGAGTTTTGTGCAAATAACTAACCTTGTGCACACGGCCGCTCAATGAGAATACTCCAAATTCACTAACATCAGAACAATGTTAAGAACAAATTCATGTGCGTACGAACGTGTTGTGAATTAGGCAGAGTAATGTGACTAAGTTCTCCTGTGCATACAAATACAAAAATAATCCATGCAATTAATAGTGAAGTAGACCCATTGTCCAAATGCATCGTTTGTATAAGGTCAATATTTCAAATTTGCTTGCATTTAATAAGTGACCCAGAAATCAAATATTTGCATACAGTATCTCACGAAAGTGAGTACACCCCTCACATTTCAGCAAACATTTTAGTATATCTTCTCAAGGGACAATGCTATATAAATGAAACTTGGATATATTTTAGAGTAGTCATTGTGCTGCTTGTATAGCAGTATATATTTAATGTCCTCTGAAAATAACTCAACATACAGCTAGTGGTCGACCGATATATCGCCAAGGCCGATATATCGCCAAGGCCGATATATCGGCCGATATTTGGCACTTTTAAAATATCGGCATCGGCCGATAAGTTTTTCTGATTGGCCGATGTGTTGGAAGCGGGACTTTTATTTTGACGGCGCTCCTGACTTTTATTTTGACGGGCGGCGCTGAGAACACCAGTGCCTGAGAAGAGAACAGCAGCGCCTGATCACACAGCGCTCACTCACATTCTCCGTCTTCATTAGTTTACAATCTCTGTCAGTCATATCTAATACTTTGTTAGACAGAACTGGTAAACAAAGAAAGTAAATAGTATGCGAAAAAGTAAAGTGTTGCTTTTATATTATTTGTTACAGAAAAGGCAAACAATTAGGCTAAAATACTTTCTCATTTACTGTCAACATTCAGCAAATGCGCATCTACATCATTTAAACAAATCTCTGAATATCTAATAAACATTTAATTTCACAAACCTTGCAGATTTAATGGAATCCAGCTGTGATATCTTGTGAAGTGTGCATTTGTAGCCGGCATAAACGTGTAACTGCGAGTGACGGTCGGTCCGTGCGAAGTGAGTGAATGCAAACAGAAGATCAGCTTCACAGGAGACGCGATCGAAAAACTTTAAATCCCTCATTTTAAAATATGCTGTGCTATATCCAGTTGCCCACTGTGTCATATTCATATCGTTTTCACTGTGTGCTGTATGTAATATTAGCGTTACCTTGTCTTTATTTGAAAAAATATGATTACCAGTGTGCACAATATTACCAGATTACTGAGTGCAATGTTACAGTGTTTACTTCCTTTTTATTCACATATTCATATATTTTTAAACAATTACTTTATTTGTGAAAAATACTGTAATAGGATTGCAGATTCAAGAAGTTGCCATCTAAAGTATAAGCATGTTTATTTTAAAGATTTGTTTTCTAATTTATTTAAAATGTGTAAAATATTGATTAAAATAAATTTAAAGTATATAATAAAAAATATCGGCTTTATATCGGCCATCGGCCATCCTGCTCTCTAAGATATCGGCATCGGCATGGGCAATCAAAAAAACAATATCGGTCGACCACTGTCCAAAGTGTCAATATTTTGTGTGAGCACCATTGTTATCTAGCATTGCCTTAATCCTCTTGGCCATGGAATTCACCAGAGCTGCACAGGTTGTTGCTGGGATCCTCTTCCAGTCCTCCATAATGACATCACGGAGCTGATGGATGTTAAACACATGGCGCTTCTCCACCTTCTGCTTGAGGATGCCCCACAGGTGCTCAATAGGGTTCAGGTCTGGAGACATACTTGGCCACTCCATCACCTTCACCTTCAGCTTCCTCAGCAAGGCAGTTGTCATCTTGGCGGTGTGTTTGGGGTTGTTATCATGCTGTTCTGCCCAGTTTCTGAAGGGAGGGCATCATGTTCTGCTTCAGAATGTCACAGTACATGTTGGAATCCACGTTTCCCTCAATGAAGCTCAGCTCTCCAGTACTAGCAGCACTCATGCAGCCCCAGACCATGATGCTACCACCACCATGCTTGACTGGCAAGACACAATTTTCTTGGCACTCCTTACCAGGGCGTTGCCATACATGCTGGAGTGGACACCATCTGAGCCACACAAGTTTATCTTAGTGTCATCAGACCACAGGACATGGTTCCAGTAATTCATGCTCTTGGACAGGTTGCTTTCAGCAAACTGCGGGCTTTCTTGTGAGCCAGCTTCAGAAGAGGCTTCCTTCTGGGACGACGGCCATGCAAACCGACTTGTTGCAGTGTGCGGTGTATGGTCAGCACTGACAAGCTGACCTTCTGTTTCTGCAACCTCTAAAGCAATGCTGGCAGCACTCATGCGTCTGTTTTTTGAAGCCAGCTTCTGCACCTGACGCACAGCACGAGGACTCAACTTCTTTGCTTGACCCTTGCGAGGCCTGTTACGAGTGGAAACCGTCTTGGAAAACCTCTGTATGACCCTGTCCTGTACTGTAACTCAGTTTCAGGGTGTTGCCAATCTTCTTATAGCCTAGGTCAACTTTGTGGAGAGCAACAATTCTAATTCTCAAATCCTTATGAGAGTTATTTGCCATGAGGTGCCATGTTGAACATCCAGTGGTCAGTATGAGAGAATTGTACTCAAAGCACAATTTTTAACTGCTCTAATACAAGAAACAACAATTTGTATGGTCCTGTCAAGCAGACAAAAACATGAACATGATGAATAGGACATGTGGCTTTGCATGTTTAAACGAGGTACAGATATTATCACTTAGGGTGTACTCACTTTTGTTGTCAGCTATTTTGACAATAATGGCTGTAGAGTTATTTTCTGAGGACAGTATACTGCTATAGCAGCACTTTGACTATAGAGTATACTCTAAAATATATCCAAGTTTCATTTCTATAGTATTGTCCCTTGAGTAGATATACTAAAATGTTTGCTAAAATGTGAGGGGTGTACTCACTTCTGTGAGATACTGTACATTCTCATATTTAGCAGTAATAAAGTTGTCAAGCTGTGCCAAGCTTTTAGGAATTATGAGATTTGTTTCACTATGCTTTCATCGTAATGCTTTAAGAAACAACAGCTCCATGTGGTTCCTTTCACAGGATTTTGTAAAAACCTGTGTCTGTTGTGATTCTTTCACAGCCCTGCCATTCTATCTGCTGCTACAAAACTGAAAGTAGATCTGTGCCTTGTAGACCCTTGAGGAATTGAGACTCGTCATTGGAAAAAGTCAGTTTAATGTAACATGGCATCTCAGTGGTTCATCAAGAAATGTTTACTTCAAAAACATGTTGCTACAGTCTGTCTATCTCACAAATCTCTCTAACTATCTCTCAAAATAGTTTGTATTTCAAGTTTGTGCCATCAGGGGTTAATCATATTTTTGCTATGGTCAAAAAGTAACATACTGTCTTGTCACATTTGCCTAAACATATTCTATCATCATAATAGTTATGTGATGCTATTTGTCATCGCATTTGTTATAGGGCAGTTCAAGTGCAGAATATGGTGAGATTTGATCACTGACTAGGGCAGGTCTGCAATAGGTTTCCATCTGTACTGTTCTAACCTTATTATTGCTAAGCCTGAGGCCCTGAATTATATCAGTGTCTGTGGCATGGCCTAAGCTCCAGATCGGTCTAATTGTGTGTGTCTGTGGTGGTTGTGGGGGGGATGGACGAAGTGTTTGTTTGTCCTCATTTTCTGGTGGCATGATTACTGTGCCATTTTGTGTGAATGTTTAATAGGTCAGACTTAGGAGCATTACACTGAATTGGACAAGATCAGTGCATATCTGTGAGATGTTTTGATATGCTCTGAACGGATAACAAAATAATAATAAATACATCTGGTGCAACCTGGTATGGATTTTGTATCTTTTTTGTAAAATGTTATGTTTGAATGGAGCCCTGTATATTTGAATCTTCAGTAGTAGTAGTAGTATTACTAGTACTACTACTATTTTTATTTAATTTTTTCCCATCACAAAATGTTCTTATATAAGTTCTTTCTCCAAAGGCACTGGAGACATAGTGGCAGTGATGATCACGGAGTCCTTTGGAAAGGACATTCTGGGATTCCTGGAGAAGAACCAGACTGTGTTGGTCTCCGTGATGGTGGGGTCACGTGGGCTGCCTAAGAACATCAACCGTGGCTCCTTGGTGTTCGTCTCTATCTCCTTCATTGTACTGATGATCATCTCGTCTGCTTGGCTAATATTCTACTTCATCCAGAAGATCAGAGACACCAGCGCAAGGGACCGCAGTCAGGTCTTAAACAACACACACAGTTCTTTTGAAGAAAACACACACAAACCCAGTCTCACCCTCAAGCTTGCAGCTAAAACCTTGCCAGATTTTTCTTTCAAAGACCTCCCTGATATTTAACAGGCTTATCTGACCTTCAAGAACTTCCCGTGTGCTCAAAGATAGTAGTAAATGGCCTATCCTTCCTAGCTCATGAAATCTTAATGTGTGTGTGTGGTGACACTCTGCCTCTTCAGCGTCTGGTTCCACACAAACAGACTCATAGACCTCATTTCTCTTCTGTAGTATTTATGTCTCACTGCCCTTTCGCTTTTATCAGACCTCTGAATTTACTACTGACATAAACAGGCTATAATAAGGTGGTAATAACAGCTGTTGGTATTCATTTTTTTTTTATATAAAGTTGAAATATGTCAAATCTGAATCTCTTGGTCACCAGCTAGATTTGACATAGTAGACACAATTACAATAAATGCAAAGAGATCTGTACACAATACACATTACAATATAAAATGTATTGTTTCTTCTGTAGAGGAGTTAAGTAAAAACAGTGCATTTATATGCAAGACCTTGTGCAGATTATGCTTAATAACTTGACACCTTTACTTAAACTGCATTGATTATATAGGGTAAAGGGAAGTTTCAGCATGTAGGTTTATTCCCAGTACCCTGGTTTTGCTCTGCACACCTGATTATGGCTTATTCACTGTGCAAATGTCTTGTAAATACATCTGTTAATGATATGATGTAAAAAAAAATATATAATAATAATAATAAGACCATTTCAAAATCTAATGTAAACGTGGTTTTGTTGTGTATTAAGCTGACTTATGATAGTTATTAGCATTTTGATGTACATTTACAGAACACTGCTGTTCAAAAGTTTGGGGGCAGAAACATGTTTTAAAAATAAATTAAAGGGATACTTCAGGATTTAGCATTAAGCTTTGTATTAGTAGAAAACCTGTAGTATTTTCGAATTACCTTGCTTTCCACCCTCATATCCCCCTGAGACGAGAGATTTATGTATTTTTGTCTGGAAAGAGGCTAAAGACTACAGACAGTAGTAGGGGCTGTCCTGCAGGTTTTCAACCCGCCCATAGGAGGTGGGATCTCACTCACAGAATGTACACAGTGTAGTTTTTTTGGAAGCTAAGCTAGCAGGCTCTTGTTCTGTGGAGAAAGATGAGTAGTAGGGGTTACCATCCTCTTTTTCCCGGACATGTCCGGCCGTCGAGATCATCCAAAATGTCCGGGATTCGGCTTTTGCTTTCTGCAGTCGCCATTCATTGTTTACATGCACACCTTTTGTTTCAATCTAACTGAATTCATTCCGATTGGTGAATCTGAATGTAGTGTTTACATGAACGCTAAACAAGTGATCGGTTGATGTGCGTTTTAACATTGCTAAGAAAATTCCTGCTCCTCCGTGAAAGATACGAGACCGGTGCGTCTCGCTCTTCAGTAATCACGCCCCGTTCTCCCGCGCCCCTCAGCCTCGTCCTGCTCGCCACAGTAAACATAATGAATGGCGACTGTAGAACGCAAAAGCCGAATCCCGGACATTTTGGGCTATCTCGAAATCCCGTGCAGACTCGTCACGGAGACTCACTAGTAGCCCAGCCTTGTTGTTTTCAACTGCGCTCTCTTACCGGTAGGCATGGCTTGGGAGTGGCTTCCTAGGGCAGCGAAGCAAGTGCATTCTGGGTGTTGTTGTCTTTCATCCACATAAGCCAAAAATAAATTTTCTGGCTTTTCTCAGTCTAGAAAGCTCCAAATTCAAAAATAATTTCACATTTCTTCTACATAAATGACCCATTTTAAATACACATTCATCTTTCCAGAGGTGAAGTATCCCTTTAATACTTTTATTCAGCATGAATGCTATACATTGACTAAAAGTGACAGTAAAATACATGTATAATGTTTTGTTATAAAACATTTCTATTTCAAATAAATGCTTAACCTTCTATTCATCTAAGAATTGTAGAATTAAAACTAAAAACAAAATATTAAACAGAACAACTGTTTCCAACATTGATTATAATAAGAAATATTCCTTTCGCCCTAATCAGCATATTAGAATGAATTCTGAAGGATCATGTGAAAATTCAGCTTTGCCATCACAGGAATAAATTACATTTTAAGATATATTCAAATAGAAAATGGTTATTTTAATAATCTATGTAATAATATTTCACAATATAAAATAAATGCATCTTTGGTGAGTAAAATAGACTTCTTTCAAAAATATCTGAAAAATGTTTAACGACCCCAAACTTTTGAAAGGTAGTGTAAATGTATTTAGCTGATTAGCAGGTCATTTTAATGTTTTGAATTTGGCATAAATGTAATTGCTTGTACCTTCCATTGACTTGTTGTTCTTTAATTAAGCTAATTATAATTAGTGCAGACTGACCCTAACCCCTTTGGCATTTTTAAACTTTAATTAAAACATAATTTGGCCATTTTATGAACCGTACTTGTGAAGACCATCCTCATGAGTACATTAAGAGTTTTGTTTGTGTCTGTATTTGTGAGAACATTTTGAGGCCCTTGCAAATATAGCACACACAAACAGTTTAGTTAGCGCTAATCCTTTGGGCCCCGGTTGGTCCTTTGGCATTTTCTGTGAACTGTCGGCAGTAAATCACTGAGCTGTTTATTTAGCAATAAATTGGCAGAATGAAGACCGAGGACATCTCAGAACATACACTTATAAACGCACACAGACAATGAACTGCCCATCACAGGCTGCACTTAGTCTTTTATTTATGGCCGTCTCTGGCATGCCTTTCGCTAACTCTGCCTTGCTTAATACTTGCCTGATAGACACTCAGATATGTTGCTTTTATGACAATTAATATCGCTAATGCTTTCTCCTCATTATTATTTACCCCAACCTTGTTAATCAAAATCGGATTTTTTTTTTTTTTTTGGTGTTCTTGAGTCTTTTATTCCCCAACTCTTTTTAGTCATTTTAATTTCCTGTTTCATTAAATTAAGCTGCAAATCTAAAATTATGTGACTTACTCTCTCCTCTCGTCCTTTGTTACTATAGCGACGACTGGGAGATGCTGCCAAGAAGGCCATTAGCAAGCTGACTACCAGGACAGTAAAAAGAGGGGACAAGGTGAGGTCTTTTGATGTCATTGCTTGTTTATTTTTCTCAGGCTCATGTCCATGCCTGTTATGGAACCGTTTCCTGTTATGGAACGGTTTGTGTAATTCTCCATTCATAATGCATCTCCATACTCCATAAAAAGGACTCACTGGACACGTACACACTGCAGCTAAATATGGTTGTCACTCTTCTTCCGAGTGCTTAGTCACATTCATTACGCACACATCTTGGTTATTTACAGCTGCATTCGACAACTAAATTAATTCCTGAAAAATACAAGTAGTTACTAAATCCAAGTTTCTCCCACCAGTCTTGCGGTCTAGCAACAACCCATACATTACAGTCCAGAGTGCATGCTGTTTAAAAGCAGACGTCTGAAGAGCATAAACAGAACACGGCGCCTGGAAATTGCTGGATGATGATATGCATATGATCACTATTATTACTTCAGAAAAGGCAAACTCAGAACAGGTTAAACTGTTGAAATCCATGTTTCAGTTTACATCCAAACAAACAGCACTGCTTTTTTGTAATAATGTGACTAGGGATAACAAAAACTAAAGCACAGTAAATGCATCATCGCTTACATAATATAATGCGTCATAAACCTTTGGTTTATAGTATTGGTTCTTTTATATTTATGACTGATTGCTCTTAATTCATCAATAGTTGGCTGTTTAATATTGGTGGTAGACAGGTTAGGTTCATCTTAGCAAGTAATCTTGCTCATTGTACCACAGTCCAAAGAGAGACATTGACCTGTGTAAAGGTGAATGACTGTCAGGTGAGCGAGTCAGGGTCGTGAGACTTCACAGCTGTTCGGTTTGGAGAAGGGGTGGAGCCGTGCCAGTCAGTGCATATCATAGCCCAGTCAAGGTCAGCTCACATCAGCTATGAATAAAACATCAGTGGCCTTGGAGAAGTGCTGCAAGAAATTGAAACCTTTCATCTAAGAGGTCATGCTCAGTAGAGATTGAGTGAGAGAACGTCTGTCTGTCTTCCTCGACCTTTCTCTCTCTCCTTTTTCCTTTTTGATCACATACACATTTTCGATCAGTTATGACACATTTTCCAGTGATGAAGCATCTTTACAGCTTCACTGCTTTTGGCCGAAGCCTCTTGGCCTCTGAGTATTGGCCAAGTCCCTCTGCAGGGACCGGCAGGACCACAGTCGATGACTCTCGCGCTAAGAGGGGCCCATTAGAAACCGAACACCACTCACCACAACATGACCTTGACCATGCAGAGTAGACAGGACACTGCCAGGTGACAGAAATAGCATCTAGAGTAGAGAAGGTGCTTCCAGGAAGAACAAGGCAGAGTGTGATATAAAACCTAGGAGGATTTTTGTCACTTTCTAAATGGCTCCATGCCCAGGGATGTTGAGTTAGCTGGCGTGATACGTTGCTTGCTACTAGAGGTATATTTATACTATGATAATAATATCTAAATAGTATTTGAAAATGTTACTGCTGTTTGGTGTACTACATAATACTAAGTCTTACAGGAATTTGCGATTTATAGAGTAAGAATACCCTACAAGCAGTTATTGTAGCACTATACACTAGAGCTGTTAATTGCCTAAAAAAGAATGGAATTAATTAAATGATATACTGGTAAATAATACAATTATTATTAGATAATAATATAGTATTATTTATATACTATTGTAGTATTTATGAATATTTTGAATTAGCTCTTATTTTGATATTTTTAGTTTACCTTTTAATCATTTTGTTATTTGCTTTTGTCATTTTTATTAGTTATTGAAATAAACTTCTTGTATTTTATTATGTACAATAAGCAGAACAATTGCAACAAAAAGAGATAAGATTAGAAAGCATGAAGGTCAGAATGCCAGTCTGTCAGACAGAAGCTCGAACATGCATTTCCTGCCACCGAGTGCATGACACCTGTGTGACTGCTGATGTACAACGCTTGGGAAACGATTTTTAAAGCTTACGTTTTTCAGCTAATTCTTATTTTATTTTATTTCAATTAATGAAAAAAATTGTTAATAGTTTTTGTTTTAGTTAATGATAACAACACTGTTCATCGCTAAAATAAAAATAATAAGCAGATACACAAACATCACTATACTAGATCATTTTGTCATAATCTGCTTTTCTTAATTGATACTAAAGGGTTATAAAAACCTGAAGCTTAGTATTTAATTTTTTTAATTCCATTTGTAGAAATGCAGATCACTAGTCACTCCTACAAGTAGGCAATGTTTCCTCAGTGATGTCAAGATTGGCTTCAGACTGACCTCACAGGTCAGTCAAATGACAGATGGGCTGAAAGCGGAGCCAGAGAAATACAGCATCTTTGACACATCGTATCTACTAAATCTGCTGAACGATCTCCTGCAATAACTAGATGGATACACTGTTACAGCTTCCCATAGTTTTCTCTGGAAGTTGACATGAGTTTCTAGAACTACACTGATGAAATGTTTTCCACACTACTTTCTGAGTTTACTCTATTTATATTCCTGTATTTTTGGGATCTGTGTTAGGAAATTATTTGACACAAAATACAGTCGGAATGTTCAGAATGGCATGCTATCAAACCTTATATGCCGGAGTATGCAGTATGTGTACGATGCAGGGTATGCAAATCTACGGTGTTCATGGAATACCCAGATGGCCTACTTCATTTGCCAAAATGTTCAGCACACAACCACTTCATCATTCATTCAGCGAGTAACAACCAACCAGTGACTGCTCTTTTTTTGTGCCTTGACTTATTGTTTGATTGGACTTCCAGAAGTTAAGAAAGAGATTATTATGTGCAGTATGCCCTGTTGTATACAGTATTGCACTCAGATTGTACTTAATATATATTATATATATTTTGCCATTGTAACTGTACAGATTGCTGTAGTTGGACTTTTTTAATTGAATCTGTTTGAAGAATTTAGTTTCACTCTCTACTGTATGAAAGTATTATCTAAACCTTAAATGGTGAGCTTGAGAATAGCTGGGTGAGATGAACACAAGAACGAGGCAAGGAGGAGGTCAAGAGATCAGATCAATATAGAGTGAAATGCAGGTACTCAAAGCATATTGCCAAGAGTTAAAAAGAATTTCACACTTTATACCCATTTCTCATAAATGCGTGTCATAAGGCCAGCATGCATATTTAATAATAATGGCCTAGTGATGCTTAAGTATAAATAGTAGGAAGGATCAAGTCCTAAAGGGAGTTATATTAAGAGTTGTTTCTGTATGTTATATTTCTTAATGATTTGTTTAATTTGTATCATTTAAATAATAATACAATAAAAGTATTATTTTAAAATTGTTGTTGTTGTTGTATAGTCATATTGAATAGGGGGGAAAAAAACATTTTTCTTCTTTTTTGTCCTTAGCTGATCACATCCACCAAGCGACGAGCAGCAGGACATTGCGATGGGCGCTTGGTTTTTATTTCTGTGTTGTGCTAAGTAGCATTGGTCAAAAATGCAGCCCACATAACTATTCTAAAAATGAGAGATATTCATAATTGATAAGTTTAGAATGTGTCATGTCACACAGTGTTCTTTTAGTGTTGTCAGTGGTCATTTATTGCATTTTATCTTCTGATCATTTTCATCAGTTTCTGCCTTTTGACATTTGCCCTCTTTCTTGTTTGACTGGCAAATGATCTTAAAGCTGCCCTAATGTATCTTACAGGAGTGCCCTAATGTTGACCATTTCATTTTTAGCTAAAATTTGACTTATGAAAAAGCTCATCTTTATTATTTGGCTTGTTCATGTTTTTCAGGAAACAGAACCAGATTTTAATCATTGTGCGGTGTGCATCGAAGGTTATCAGCTAAACGATGTGGTCCGCATCCTACCTTGCAAGTAAGTGTGTGTGTGTTTAGTTTTGCTTTGTGTAATAAGGGCATTATAATCTCCACAAAAGTCTAGGTACACGATTTTTCTTTATTTCGTTTTTTTTAAAAAATTTTAATGGATAATAATAATATAGTAGTAGTAGTAATAGTAGTAATAATTGCATTTATAATCATTTGAATTCCGAATTTGCTCAGGAAACTTCCCCTTGTTATGGTGTAGATGAAGAAAGTTCTGTCTTCTTAACAACTTAGCTTATGTTGTCTGCTGAAAAAATCTCTTTGCCTTGCCCAGTGCAATTTGGTTTTGACCCCAGACTTTGAATAATGGTCAAATGACATTTGGAGAGAGAAAGGGAGATCAGGGGTCACTTGCTGTTGTGAGATGTGATTTTGTTGAGGAAATATGGCACTGCTGTGGCTGTGAATCACACTGCCCCTGTCAGACCCACTCTGCTTATTTTTAGCAGCTCAGCTTCCCGTGACCTCTAGGCATCCAACACACAAACACAGACACGCATATATACTTACAAACAGATACACATTATTCATGCACACTGTATTAAAGGAATGCGACGTGCAGTATGCACACACATATACACAAGCATGCCCTTTCCTACAGTTTCAGACACCATCTGCCGAGTATGACCTGGTCACACAGCTGGAAGTCTGACGGCAAATTTTGTGGATCACCTCACAACAAACACACATACTGTACACGTTCACACATTATATAATCACTAGTTTTCTCACTATTGCCGTTTTTTTTTTTTTTTTTTTTTGCAGACATATTGTTGTTGCCACTGTTTTAGTAATTGAGGTGCTTCCTTTTAAGGAGACCATTAGTTGTAATTTACTCACCCTGATGTTGGTCCAGACCTAAATGACTTTGTGCTCTCTGTTTTATGAAATAAATTGGACATTTAGCTCATATTTCATTTTGTCAAAGTCAGTCATACATGTTTGGGACCACTAGTAAAGAAACTATCCTTTTAAGTACAGTATCAGTCATCTCTCTATGAAATCTGTCGTACCATTTCTCTTTTCACCCATTCCACACCCACTCACTCTATCATTATTATCTCTTTCTCTCCCACTTTCTGTCTCTACAACTGCACAGCAGCAATGAAACGCTAATCCAGAGCTTGGTTAATTGCATTGTTCTCTGCTTACGGCTGAATCACTGCTTCACTCCAGTCAGATCAAATAACACACTCATGAGCTGCAGCCTGTACTGCCTCAGACAGCTGCTGACATCCAGCTACAAACCAGTCTCAGACTCTTAGTCATAATGAGGAAGGGTTGGATGACCATGTAGGCCTTACAAGCATTGAAGACTCAATGAAATCAAACTTTTAGTCCATTTCTGTTGGCTTTCAGGTCATGTATAAGCTACAGTAACACACTCCCAAAAGGTGGCAAAATATATAAACAAAAGCCTATTGGCTATAAAAAACAAAAAAAACAAATGTCCTGCCCCTAACTTCCTATTTCTATATTAGATATGTCAACACAGGAAAGAAAACAGAAACTCATATTTGATTTCATGGGACTCCCAGCAAAACATCATAATCATTGATTGCAATATGTATGTTGGATATTTATCATATTTGCTATTCTTACTGTAAAAACCTTATAATATTACTAAAGAATTATATTTAAATATAATTAAAATATATTCTAAATATTCTAAAAATATACATCAAAGAATTCTGGAGGCTGGAGTACTGATACTGAAAATTTAGCTGTACCATCATAGAAACATACAAACAATGTTATATTGTAATAATATTTTACAATACTACATTTTTTACTGTATTTTTGATCAAATAATTGCAGCCCTGGTGAGCATAAGAGACTTCTGAGCATAAGTTACCATCTTATCTTATTCCTTCTTAATGTGAGTGTCTCTGCTCTCTTAAGCATAAGCATCTCCAACCACAATCAATAACTCAAAGCACAAGTAATGGCAGTACACTTGACCTAGCCTAGGCCATTCAATTTACGTCCCTGTGCATTAGCTTCGCTGTTTCTCTGTAACTTTCTTAGGGGTGTACACTTAACTTCATGGATCTGTCTGACTGCATATGCATGTAAATGGTATAAACATGCATGTGTTATGATAAACGTAAAAGAATACAGTACATAAAGATTGGGCCCAGACATATAGAGCTGGTCTGCCGTAGTTTGATGGCATGCATCTCTTTAGTATAATTTGTGTTGTAAGCACCCTCATTATTAATTCATTTGGCCCTTGTTTGCATGTTCTCCATCCAAGAAAATAAAGCTTTGTTGGAGTTTGTTTGCACGTAACTTTGTTGCAGGATAATTTCAGAAGCATGGGTCCTCTCAGCACCCGTTAGTCACAGTATGTAAGATGCACTTAGCATTATTTGTTATCCTTAGATAACCCCTCTCAAATGTATTGCTGCTGCTGTATTCCACTATCTCTCCTGCCCAGTAGTTCTGTTCGGAATTCTTTTTCGAAACAACTTGTGGCTGAGGAACCTGCCTTTATTCCGGTTGGGACTATACTGTTTTCTATTTGAATGCATTTCAAAATGTCATTTATTCCTGTGATGGCAAAGCCTAATTTTCAGCATCATTACTCCAGTCTTCAGTTTCCCGTGATCCTTCAGAAATCATTCTAATACGCTGATTTGGTGCTCAAGAAACATTTATTACTATTAGCAGTGTTTAAAACAGTTGTGCTGCTTAATATTTTTGCACTGCCCCCAAACTTGTATATATTTATTAAATGAATTTGTATTATACATGTATGTGTTTTGTTTCAAAAATCTGTGTGCATTTATAATAAAAAAATTATAAATATACATAGGTAAACAATGCTGTTAATTACTATGCATTGTTGTATGTGTGCATATAAATGACAATGATTAAAAATGTAAGACCTTTTAAGCATCATTTTAGATATAATTTGACCAGCTCTATGATGCAGTGAGAAAGATTCCTACAATCTTTTGAGCCACAATAACAGCCTTGTCTCTAGCACGAGTTTCAATGGCTGGCTTGTGCCGAGAATCTCCCTCATGAAGAGGGTTTCCGCTGTCGAGAGTCCAGGGTCTTTCCTGGAGTAAACACAGCTCAGATTGTGCAGCAGCCGGATATGAGGAAGAGGAGGAGAAGAGGCTCAACAGCTCTCTGTGAAAGCTCGTTGCTGCTTTGAAGTCCACCAGCTTATTGCTTTTAATCTGCCTCTCACTCTCTCCTCTAGTAATATAAATGTGTAATGTGCTTTTACGTGTAATGTCCTTCTTGCACTAGTGTTCTTAGAGCAGTTTCAAATATTCATCGTTGCTGCAAAGAATTATGATGATATCAAAGGCTTGATGCTGCATTTCATGGTCTTGCATTGTTATAATCCAGCAGCCATATCACCCTGTAGCCAAAGACTGGTCGCCCACTGAAGCTAAGCAGGGCTGAGCCTGGATAGTACCTGGATGGGAGACCTCATGGAAAAACTAGGTTGCTGCTGGAAGAGGTTTTAGTGAGGCCAGTAGGAGGTGCTCACCCTGGGGTTTGTGTGGGTCCTAATGCCCCAGTATAGTGACGGGGACACTATAATGTCAAGAGCACCGTCCTTCGGATGAGACGTTAAATCGACGTCCTGACTCTCTGTGGTCATTAAAAAAACCCAAATTTGCCCAGTGGTCTCTGTCCATCTTCATGGCCTCCTAATCATCCCCATATATACTTATTGGCTTCATCACTCTGTCTCCTCTCCACCAATAAGCTGGTGTGTGGTACTGTAGGCGTTCTGGCGCACTATGTCGCAGCCATAGTTATATTACCAGAAAATACACATTTATATTACCCAGAAAAGCGCTAAATAAATGAAACAAATTATTATTATAATAGCAGTAGAGAGATTAGAAAGATTTTATTCATGCATATTTATGTTGTTGCAACCATATGTATTACTCTTGAAATATATACAAATTCAACAGATGATTGCAACATACAGATGTGCTTTTATTTATGGCTATCAAAATGTTTTCATCTCTTCTTTAGGCATGTCTTCCATAAAATGTGTGTGGATCCATGGCTAAATGAGCACTGCACCTGTCCCATGTGTAAACTCAACATCCTTAAAGCTCTGGGGGTTATGGTGAGCACATACACACACACACACACACACACACACACACACACACTTCCGAAGAAAAACAAAAACAAAAAAACAAACAGGTTTTGTAACATTATAGCTGTCTTCTGGGAACAATTTTCCACAAAATGTGCAACTAAGTGTACACAACAGACACATTGATCTCAGAGGGCAGCAGGTTATGACTTTTATAAGGCTCTTATTTGATTTGTTATGATTTTATTATGATTTATCCTCTTGAAAATAACATCAAGTCCTGTAGTTTGTTTGGGATGGATTGCCAGAATTATTACTGAACTGAGAATGTAAAGATAGATATTACTCTAAAAAAATGACTAAGAGAAGATGTGTTGCTGGTTACAACACAATACACAACTTTACACATCATAATGCAATTTTTGCTGTAATCTTGATTTTGCAGAGGATTTATGATCCAGTAGCTCCCTCTGGTGGTTACTTTAGTCATTTCATGCAATTTTTCATGTCATGGCTGATATTCAATGCTGTAAATCTTGCCTTTTTTACATCATCTTTTTTTATCTTGGGGTATGATTTGGTAATATAATTTGACTAAGACATGTATGCCCTTGCAGCCCAATCTGCCCTGCGTGGACAACATGGCTTTTGACATGGACCGAATGTCCCGCAGTCAGACTTCCAGCCAGAGGACGGCGCTGGTGGACCTGTCCTCTGAGACCAGCATCAGCCTAGAGCCTCTACGCCACTCCAGTTCCTCCCAGCTTCCCTCCGACGAAGAGCTCATTCCTCGCTCTGGAGAGATCAACATCGCTGTCACTAGTAAGAGCAAGGCTTATTCTGTCTTAATTAGTCATTTCTGGATGTTCTTTAAAGGTGAAGTGTGTCATTTCTGCATCACCAAACTGAATTTCAAAAGTAATGGTGGTTTTTGAACATACTTGTGGAATATTAGAAAACTGGGAAATTATTTTAGTATTGTAACGGTGAAAAAGGTCATACACTTCCCCTTTAAGTATCTCTCTGTCACCTTTATTTCCTCACCTCCCTCCCACGTTGTCCTTCATTTCCTCCCCAGCGGGGGGGTTATCTTTCCTTCCTTCAGTGCGCTGACTGCATCCCTCCACCTGCTGCTGAGGCTGAGCTCTGTGATGTCAGCAGGTGTCTCTGCTCCACCACAGCGTGTCCTGCCCTTTCACTGCAATACATCTTTTGTATTGGACTTCTCACGTCACTGCGTGTTTGTCATAGCACTCTGTGGTCTCTCCTATCACCTATAAAATGAATGTCAAAATAACATGTCATTTTATAATGAGTGAGATAATTTGCATTCAGCCAGTTATCATAAAATAAATCACTTTTTTATAATAACTGGCTGTACATTATTGCTTACATATTCGTAAAGTGTGACTTTGCCGATTTTCAACCCACTTTGTATTTTTACAGTGTCGATAATATATGTAAGTAAACAATGTTTGCTCGTTTAATTGAAAACTATGGCAACAGGTTTCTCGCCTCTATACGTGACAGCGTTTTGCATCGGGGGTTTGGGCGGAGCTGACAGAACGGCAGTTTCTTTCAGTTTTTCCCCATCCATTTGGCCTAAAACTGTTCGTGGTTATCCAGTTGTCTACAAACACAGAGGTTTTTTAGCTTTTCTGTATTCATGATTCTTTGCAGCCTTTAGCCACTGCCTACAAGGCGCATGATCCAAAGGTAACTCCCTCCCTCAAAACATTTACTCTTTAAATTCTTGCATCCAGAAACAAAAAGTCAACACCATTATGACTAAAAGTTTGCTTAGAGGTATTTCCTACTAAAGCAAGGTGGTATTTGACTCTGGTAAGCGTATCCACAGCAGACTGGTGGGAGTGGCATTGGACGGCATCATGCCCAGTGCATTATGGGTGTTGACGTTTTCCTACCTATTTGGAAGAAGGGAGGACAACAGCCTTTTTTTCTCTTTTCTCTAGTCAGGTAGAGCTGATTTCAATCTTTCTTCTGTACAGGCAGCCACGTTTTATTGAAAGCTCATTTTGCTAGCTGTGAAGTACCCCTTTAACATTTTAGTTAATATTTATAAATGTTATAATACACACATTTGTAAAATGGTTGAACGTTTTAACAGAAAGATAGATCCTTTTGCCTTAAATTCATTTTGATTGACAAAATTTCAAACAGTTTTATTGTTGTGCTATACCATCCACCTCTAGTAATAACCTTAGACATTCATCAAAAGTTAAATTTAAGTATTGTCTTTATTTTTATATATATATACATACATACATACATGCATACATACATATATACATGCATACATACATACATATATATATACATATATACATACATACATACATACATATATACATGTATGTGTTGGCTTTAAGTAACATCCTTTTCTCTGTTGTTATTTTAGTGTATAGATTGTGCCAGCGTTTTTAAGCAGGTTATTCAGAGCAATAACAACACACATGTTGAGTGCAATGAAACTAATCTTAAAGAAAGAAAAGTGCATAGAAAGTAAAATAAGTAAATGCTCATAGAACTACTCTTAGTTGCAGAAACAGATGTGGGGTAATTATGGGTTTGTAGGATAATTTATTATTTTCCAACCATTTGTCCTGGTGCTGTGTCTTTAAAATATTGTGTTCAGCAATTTTAACCCCTCCTGTTGGCCTCTATTTGAATTGTAGTGATTAATTATGTAATAGAACCCCAAGCAGGTGTAGCGCCTGAACAGCTCTGCAATTTATTCATACTATTTTTTATTTTGTTTGGTTCCTTTCTAAAATTGTAGTGGTCTCTGTTTTATAGATTCTTTTGAAAGTAAATTCTATTTGTTTACAGAATTACACTGATCTAAAAAAAAAATCCCTTAATTTAAATTGTCCTTAAAAAAAAAAAAAAAAACAGCTTCTGTGTGGAATACTTAGCTGCATCTTCTAATGTCATGGTCTTCCTAACAGATCTTTGCTGCTTTGTAAATGTCTGGCTAAACCAGCACTAAGCGCCGTGTGCTCTGAATGTGCTACGTTCTGTTTCGCTCTCGTTTTTATCTGTTGTGTTCGGATCATCGCTTGCCCATGGCTTCCTCTCTTGTTCCATGGAGTAGAGAAGTGTTCCTCTTTTCTTCACGCCTCCACCTGTCTCCAGTTTCCTGTTCTCTTCGGCTCTCTGTCGAGATGATACCCTGGCTCCGCCCTCAACAGAAAATGACCCCTCCCCCCTTTTACTCTGTTAACAGAAGAGTGGTTTATTGTTGCCAGCTTCGGCGTCCTCTCTGCTCTCACACTTTGTTACATGATCATCAGAGCCACTGCCAGCGCCCCCACCGATGAGTGAGTATTGTAGATCTTTTTCAAGACTTTCATAATGTCGTAGCATCCCTTAATACATTAACAAAGAGCAAATGTACCTACTGTCCATCAAGATTTGTGACATCAGTGTACTAAACTTCTCTAAGAGTAAATACTGTCATAGTGTTATGCAGGCTAAAAGTCTTTAAATGAGATTGATCAAATGATTATTTTATACATGTTATACACTCACCTAAAGGATTATTAGGAACACCTGTTCAATTTCTCATTAATGCAATTATCTAATCAACCAATCACATGGCAGTTGCTTCAATGCATTTAGGGGTGTGGTCTTGGTCAAGACAATCTCCTGAACTCCAAACTGAATGTCAGAATGGGAAAGAAAGGTGATTTAAGCAATTTTGAGCGTGGCATGGTTGTTGGTGCCAGACGGGCCGGTCTGAGTATTTCACAATCTGCTCAGTTACTGGGATTTTCACGCACAGCCATTTCTAGGGTTTACAAAGAATGGTGTGAAAAGGGAAAAACATCCAGTATGCGGCAGTCCTGTGGGCGACAATGCCTTGTTGATGCTAGAGGTCAGAGGAGAATGGGCCAACTGATTCAAGCTGATAGAAGAGCAACTTTGACTGAAATAACCACTTGTTACAACCGAGGAATGCAGCAAAGCATTTGTGAAGCCACAACACGCACAACCTTGAGGCGGATGGGCTACAACAGCAGAAGACCCCACCGGGTACCACTCATCTCCACTACAAATAGGAAAAAGAGGCTACAATTTGCACGAGCTCACCAAAATTGGACAGTTGAAGACTGGAAAAATGTTTCCTGGTCTGATGAGTCTCGATTTCTGTTGAGACATTCAGATGGTAGAGTCAGAATTTGGCGTAAACAGAATGAGAACATGGATCCATCATGCCTTGTTACCACTGTGCAGGCTGGTGGTGGTGGTGTAATGGTGTGGGGGATGTTTTCTTGGCACACTTTAGGCCCCTTAGTGCCAATTGGGCATCGTTTAAATGCCACGGCCTACCTGAGCATTGTTTCTGACCATGTCCATCCCTTTATGACCACCATGTACCCATCCTCTGATGGCTACTTCCAGCAGGATAATGCACCATGTCACAAAGCTCGAATCATTTCAAATTGATTTCTTGAACATGACAATGAGTTCACTGTAGTAAAATGGCCCCCACAGTCACCAGATCTCAACCCAATAGAGCATCTTTGGGATGTGGTGGAACGGGAGCTTCGTGCCCTGGATGTGCATCCCACAAATCTCCATCAACTGCCAGATGCTATCCTATCAATATGGGCCAACATTTCTAAAGAATGCTTTCAGCACCTTGTTGAATCAATGCCACGTAGAATTAAGGCAGTTCTGAAGGCGAAAGGGGGTCAAACACAGTATTAGTATGGTGTTCCTAATAATCCTTTAGGTGAGTGTATATTGGCAAAGCATAATGAGTTTGCTATGTTTTGTTTTGTTTTACTATGTATATTTATCTTTTACAGCCTTAAGTTGGAATGAAGATGTTTGCTGGAGTCCTGAATTCTAAAATAGAAATGCATCCTGAAAAGCAAAGTTGTTGACTGCACTTCAAGTCCACTTCAAACACATGCAGTATTAGTGTTAATAGAGCTAACTTTCACTTCTGTAGATTTGAGGATGTTCATAGGTTTTCACTGGATTATATTGCTGATTAACTTCTGTTTTACGCAATTGCTTTATTTAATAAGCTCTTTTTGTTTTATTTTAGATAATGAATAAAAATATGTTAAATGCTTAGAAATATTAAATGTGTTTTAAATGTGTGTTTTTTTTTTGTTTTTGTTTTTTCAAATACTTTGGTTAATCTTTGTCATGTAAACAAATTTGTTTAAAGACATTTGTGTGTGTATTAAAATTGCTTTGTGCAAACAGCTTTGTTGTACTGAATTGTCCAGTAAGTTAGTAGTTACTAGTACTAGTTGTATTCCTTGATACTGTTTTGATGCTTCTGTCTCCCTCAGTTTACCATGGTGAGACTTCTGAATCAAATTTTTACTTGCAGATGAGCAACCTTTATGTCACATGTCTATTAGACATACAGTATTGATTTGCTGCAGCGTATTCTAGCTGTAAAGTTTATTTCAGAACTTCCTTACAGAACGTCAAGCTAAGAGCACTAAAATACTGTAACATATATATGAGGACAGTTTGTATTTTGTATAAGCCTAACCTTTAATGCATGAGGATAGAGATTGTGCAACTCATGGTCAGGGCTTGAGCCCTGTCCTATTTGGCTCCAGTCCTGGAGGGCCACTTTTCTGCAGAGTTTAGTTGGAAACCTAAAAACATTTGAACAAGCTAATGAAGAATTACTTGCTGGAGTTAAGCATATTTTGCTTCATTGTTGTAAATGTATACATTATTAGGCCCTGTCTTTAAGTCTGCAGTTGCTTTGAACACAAGTTGGCCCTCTAGCGGTAAAAAAAGAACTGTATCCATAGGCTTACCATAGTGAATCAGGGTAAGACAAAAACCTGTTTTTGAAAGAAGGATTGATGGTGTATTTAATTGGCAATTTTGAACATAAAAATGACAATGCACCTTTGACACTGTTTTTAAAAGATAAAATATCCAGTGCACTTTCAGACATTGCAGTGTTATTTTAAGTAAATCAGTAATGTTTTTATTTTCCTCTCTACTGTTGCATTATTTTTATACTCATACTGTGTATAATTAAATACTGTTTAATAATGCACAATTGAATGGAACAGCGCATACACACATTTGTGTTAACAGTTCATGCAGTTCAATAATTGCAGTCTAGTCTACTGGACATAATATAAATAAAATAGAAAAATGTAGACCTATAAAATATACATGCCCATAAAATCCGCTTAAGTCAAGGAACCGTATAATCACAAACTCTTCCATAAAGAACTGACATCCACTGAGAAGGCTGATGGTAATTGGTCCAGTGTCAAGGACATAATAAGTGTTGATTACGCGTAACGGACCGACATTGATTTTGTGCTGAGATGAAATGTCAGATTTGAGCACAACCTTTATGCGGGAAGGTAAATAAGTATTTTCAGTCTGCAGGAGCAGAATCCTGAATTTTGTATTAACTTTCAGCAGAATCATTCCTTCTTTCATCTTTCTCATTTCTATCCCCCTGTTGTACACAAAAACTACGATTAAACCCCATCATTTTTGTTGTTTGTCTGTTTGCAGGTGGTCATTTCTTCAACCGTAGTTCTGTGTCTCCGCGCAGTGTAGATTATGAAATGGAGCTTCCAGACATCCAGGCGTCACTGGACATGTACGACGACAACAAATCCTGAGGACACGCATCTCCTCCACCTCAAATCCATTCCTCCATCGTCCTCTCCCCGACCCCAGACTATGGGGATCAACCTTTATGAGTGTGAAATGGAGTATTGACAGTGAGCACACTGACTCTGGCGATAAACTCTACCACTGTAGAATGATCGGTCGCCTCAAGTGGATGTGATTGGACTATTGCACCATCATCAGCCTCACACTTTTACACTTATTTTTCTCTCTTACTTTTTGAAAGACTATTTCAAATGACATCTTTTCACAGACGGCTATGGGAAAGTACCTCTTTGTTCATTTCTCTGGTAGCCCCAAATGTCGTCTCTGTTGTTGTCTCATGTATGTAATTTGCTGACTGTTTTTACGTTCCAATGCTTATTATTGTTCCAGATGGGGAAAACTCTCTTGAGGACAGTCGTGAAAGCAGGCTTGGAAACTGAGCCTTTATAGAAGAGCTGTCTGCTTTGCATCTCAATGCTTTGCATCTTTGTAGCTAAACAGTGTCTCAGATGCAAACCAACTCGTCCTTCATATGCTCAAATGCTGCAGCTTCACATTTAGTGCTGGCCTGTAGCACTCGAAACTCCTCGACAAATCACTGTTACTTCCTCGTAGAAATATACAGTATTTCTGTGTACATAGAATGAAAATGTTTGAAACATGTATTTAAAGAAAATCCTATGGAATACCTTCAGTGAATACTAATCAGTTCCAAGCAAGGGGACCTAATATATACAGTATTTGGTAACACTTTATTTTACAGTGTCCTTGTTACATATGTTACATGTACTTACCATAGTAATAACAGTAAAGTACGCATAATTACATGCAACTAACCCTAATCCTACCCTAACTCTATAGTAAGTACATGTAGTTGCTTAATATTACTCAGTACTTAAATATATAATTACACTGTAACAACGACACCTTAAAATAAAGTGTAACCCAATATTTGCATATTAGAATTCATACAGTATATATATATATCTCTCTCTCAATTAGTCTTTCCTGGATCGGATCTTGTCCGTGCACAAGAGTGTCTGTCTATTTTGTGTTCTCGTTTTCGGGGGATGGCATTGTGACCATGCTGGGCTTCACAGAAATCTTCATGTTGATTCTGCTTCAGATTTGTTTTATTGTCATATAGTTGCAGTCAGGACAGGGCAGAAGCTCTACTCTGAGACACTCAGTGAGAAACGGCTCTGCTTTATGTGGGTCATAATAATGGGCTACTATGTTACATACTGCCTCAGCATTAAACTTGTCAGAATTGCCTATACTGCTGTCTTTCTTTGAGTGAGGTTTAAAATAAATACAACATGGATCAGTGTTATTTTACTATTGTTTATACACTATTATAGTATTTATTCATTTTTTGTATTTGCTTTTATATTTATTTTTTCAGTTTTCATTTTAATTTTAGTTTCAGTTGTAGTAATTTAATACGCTATTGTCATTTTATTATATTTTAAATATTTATATTCAGCTCTTTTTAATCCAGTTTAAGATTCATTAATTTTAGAACTTCAACTTTTTCTTTTTCTTTTTCAGTTAGTTGCCAAGGCAAACATTTTCATCTAATATTTATTTTTCATTATATTTCAGCTTCATAAAGCTTGTTTTATTTTTAGTTAACAATAAGAACACTGTCATGGATGGATGGATAAATTAGCTTAAACTGGTGCTATCTGAGTCAAGTCTGGATTGTGAGTCCTGTCATGCAATCAGAAAGGGCATCAGCCTCTTTGGAGTTTAAATACCCGGAACAAAAGAGAAAGAAGAGTGAAGTAGATTTTTATTTAGGAACACTTAAGATGAAATATTATTATTTATAGCAGGCGGTACAATTTAAAAAAAATATGTTGCATGCTACTAAATCACTTTAATATAGGCCTAATTACAGGCAGCTTCAGAAAATAATTACATCAGGAGAATATATCATTAATGATGCCATCACATAGTGCTTACTTTTATAATAACGGAGTTACATGGGCACCATTAAGTGTGTGACCTTTTAATTTCATAATTTATTTTGAATGGCGTATAATTAGACGCTTCATAAACGCTATTGTAAAATTCATGTAATACAATGCATTTGAGAGTTTAGTGTCTTTAACCTTTTCGTCTGTGATTCCTTCGTTGCTTTGGTTCCGTTTTACATTCCAAGAGCCTGTCTGTGTCCCGCAAGTCCGCAACCATTTGTAAGAGGGCGCTCTCAGGTAATGTTTTCATCAGCCGCTAGAGGGCGATAGAGCGCTCTGCTCTGCTTCTGCTGCAGGAAATTATCGACAGCAGAAATGAAAGTTGCTATAGAGTACTGCAGGCTTTGCTAAACGTTTGCTTATGGTTCCGTTTAAATGGCGTTTACTTTAATATTTGTTGTTTTGATAATTTACCATGAACTGCTCACGGGATCCATCAGCGTCGAACTAAGTAGGAAATATCTGACGGACGAAGAACGACTGATGACTTTTCAGCAAGAAAATGAAAACAACGAACTCTATCAGAGACTGATTAATTTCCAGGTATATTTAGTGGACTAACATTAATATCTCACATTTCAACGACAGCATTAAATCCGTATCATTAGAACTCATTCATCGACAATAGCTGCCTATGATTAAGAGACAATGGATGTGTCTCATAACCTAGTGAACTGCCTAACTAGACAGTATTTTTAGGCATCATGAGATGAGGACTCTCACAAATACAGCTTAATGCGCCTTGGATGCCCAGAAATGAAGTCTAGTTAGGCAGCTTACTCGTTTTTGAAGGCAGCCAATAACTAGAGATGATTTAAATTTTGGAATTATAAAGTAAATCTACAGTTACTGACCATGTCTCAATACTAGAATTTGAGTTTTATAGTATATGAATATATATATATATATATATATATATATATGTGTGTGTGTGTGTGTATATATATGCAATGCCAGTAATTCCATTAGTTTCTGTCATGTGATATATTTCCTCATGTGATTCAGATCTTACCTGTTGCACAAGACACCTTTGGTGATGTCTTGTTTTGTCACATTGTAGAGTTCCCTCAAGAGACAAGCCTTTCTGAACTCACAGTTGAAGAAATCAAACCGTTCTGCCCATTACGGCATCAACCAGTTCTCTGACTTCTCTCCGCAACAATTCAAAGGTGAGTATGGATAAGGATGCTTACAGATGAATTCACTTTTTATATGATGGCAACTGACCTGCCTCATTTGATTGTCAGAGCGATATCTCACAGCTCGGGCTGAGACGGCTCCAAAGTTTGACCCATCTAGGGCTGGATTTCAAATTAAGACGAATTATCCACCCAGCTTTGATTGGAGGGACCATGGAGTTGTCGGACCAGTACGAAACCAGGAGTCGGTAGGGTTTAGATGTTAAAGTCACCATGATATCAAAATTTACCATTTTTACTTTTTAGGGAATATTGCAGTATTTATTATAAATGATTTATCTGTGCCCATCATTATTATTATATTTTTAATTCATGCCCTCATAATCTTTAATTAAAGTAACTTCCCCTCCCTTATGCAATGGCATCTCTTCTATTCTCTGATGATGTGTTTACTGGCATGAGTGCGGGATCAACCTGTCACTCACATGAGATCACAACAATAGCAAACCACAACCATCCAATCAATTACACATGGACAATATCAAGTCCCGCCCTATATATTTTTTCATTTGAGAAGCTTTTCCACTTGAACATATGTCACAACAGGGAGGAAGAGATAATCGCAACTTCTGTTCTGTGCCGACTTCAAGATTAGGCTTTAGATCTGATCTTCACATTTTTTCACTCATGCATATACTCAGACTCAGAACATATGACTTTTTTGTTACAATGTGTAATAGATATGTTTACTCTGCATTTCTTTTTTGCTCTTTCTTGCAGTGTGGAGGTTGCTGGGCCTTCAGTGTGGTGGAGGCCATTGAATCCGTGTCCGCTAAAGATGGTGGGAAACTACAGCAGCTCAGTGTGCAGCAGGTTATAGACTGTTCTTATGAAAACCACGGCTGTAACGGTGGATCCCCTGATGAAGCTCTGTACTGGCTCATACAGGTGCTGGCTAAATTGATCATAATAGTGTATTCAACTACCATTCATTTTAATTGCTTTGACCAATGATGTCGGATCCTGCTCCTTGCGGGCCAGTCTCCTGCAGAGTTCAGCTCATTTCCACAAAAATATGAAACATTTGTTTTCAACATTGATGATAATAAGAAACGTTTCTAGAGCACCAGATCTTCCTAAATGATCAAATGATTTCTGAAGGATCATGTGAAACTCAAGACTGGCTGCTGAAAATTAAATTTTAAAATATATTAAAGCAGTTCATTTAAATTGTAATAATATTCATCTATATTCATCTAATAAATTCAGCCTTGGTGAGCATAAGAGACCAAAATCATTAAAAAAGTTCTTGCCCCGAACTTTGTGTGTAACAAGGCTATCCAAACGTTTTAGTAGTTATATTATCATTTGGATCATATTCCCTAAATTTAGCAAACAAAACACATAATTTTACAGCTGATTAAAAGCAGTAATTAAGTTGGTAAAAGTGCTGAAAAGTGTTGTGAAGTCTGCATTATAAGCTTTTAAATGACATCTGTTTTGTTTGTTTTTTGTAATAAGCATTTTAATTAGGATTTTAATAAGGGTTTTAATTAATTAGCTAGCCGCTCCAGTTCTGAGAGGGTTAAAACTCAAAGTAAAGTTGTCGGTATCTTCCACAACAAGCTGCTAATTAAAGATGTCTGTTATCCTCCCAGAAGTTCCATAATTGGCACATCTAATATCCTGCTTTGTATGTCTATTTTATTTCAGACCAAACTGAAGTTAGTGAATCAGGCGGAGTATCCCTTCAAAGCCGTAGCTGGAAGCTGCCAGTACTTTCCTCATTCTCATGATGGAGTGATAGTGAGGAATTACTCCGCTTATGACTTCAGGTAATAGATGTAGCATGCGGATACCTTGAGCTTTACATCAACAGTCAGCTGTGCCAGTGCCGAAGTGCAGTGTAGACCTCATGTACAATTAAATCATTTAAGGTTGAAGTTTGTTGGGATGGGGGCCAATGTTTTATGTTTACTCATCTGTTCTTGTCAACTCTGTTTGCCACACGGGGTCACTGACTGTACACTCACTAAGCTCACATACGGCTGGTCAGAAACCAAACGCAGCACTTCTGACCTGTGTTTCGGTGGGAACATTTATGTCAGATGTCACTATGTTTTGCATTGTGTTCTTTCTGTGACATGGCATGATTTCTGTCCTAACCAACTGGGTCAACCAACCGTTTTACTGGTTGCATGGTTTCCATTTCGGTCACAGCCTGCAGGGAAATCTCATGAATGCGTTAAATTGATCAAAAGTAACAGTAAAAACTAAAAAAATCTGTTTTAAATAAATGCTTTACAATTTGGATGGACGGATTTAGCATTACCCATGTTGTGCAATGTAACGTCTGAACTAAGTAAACCTAAGTACTGTATACATTGGGATTGATATGTTGTTCTAGTGTACATGAAGAGGTGATGATGAGTGTCCTGGTGGAGTCTGGGCCTCTAGTGGCCATTGTGGATGCCATCAGCTGGCAGGATTATCTGGGCGGCATCATTCAGCACCACTGCTCCAGCCACAATGCCAACCATGCCGTACTAATCACCGGTTATGATACCACAGGTACACACACACTCACACAGACAGTTAAACTCTCTTTACTTGTGCCTCAGAGCAAACAAAGGTTCAGAGCGCTGGCCTTCACGGATTACGTCCTGTCAAGGGCACACAGTTGAGCCGACACTGGCAAATACTGGCTGTGTGCCAACATCCCGGAAAACTGCCTGATGTGTCTGCGGTTTATTCATCAAGCTGTCCGCAGCGTTTATACACTCCTTGGATTTGTTTTCTCCTGTTTGTTTACTAGTTTGAATAAAGTACTTGCAATGTAAATTAGAGAAAGTGATGCACCATTAGCTTAAACCTGCAAACAATACATGAGCACTATTGTAATTCATCAGTTTGTCAAATCTGTAATACTAGTGAGATGCTTTTTGGATTAGTTTGGATATAATAATAATCTGACACACTAAAAATAAATAGATGCATATTAAGTTCACATTTACACATAAAACAGGGTCTAATTTTTAAATAAACATCTTTATATCTGTATATGTGTATACTTTTTGTGTATACTCTTATTTACAAATCTAAATCAGCATATATGTTAGAACATTACAGTACATTATATTGACAGTACGAATGAAGCCCACTAAAGAGACCCGGTGATATGAAAAAAGATGAGATGGGATGAAAAATGTTATTTTAAAACATTTGCGTTCCCCTGAGAAAGTTTGCGTTCGCTTGCAAACTCTTCCGTTCTTTTGCAAAATATTTGCAGCATAACATTTTTTCTTCCCATCTCATATTTTTCCCCCATCACCGTGTCACTTTATGAGCTCTGCACAAATGTGTACTTAAAGTACTGTAACTTAAAACTGCAAACAATACATGCGTTATTGCAGATAATCAGTTGCTTTTTGGATTAGTCTGGATATAAACTCCTGTTTTGTTTCCATACCATTATATAAGTGTATGCTATGTATTATGTCTTTTTTGTAATTAATAATTTCCCATCTCAGGTGTATTATCTCTGATATGTCTTCATATTTTATCACAGGGGAAGTGCCATATTGGATAGTACGCAATTCCTGGGGGACCTCATGGGGCGATAATGGATATGTTTACATCAAAATAGGGAACAACATGTGTGGTAGGTTTGTGTATGACCCACTTTTAATGCTTTTTTACTTTGTTGACAGTTTCCCAGACAAGTGATAAACACAATGCATCCTGCTGCAGGGAGACATTGTGTGCATTCATAAATATTCATGAAGTGTTGGACGTTGGCAAACTCTCAATACTGTCTGCAATGAAAAAATACAATCATATATTCCTAGTTTTAATTCAAATCAGATCATTTGTAAATGATGTAGTGAGATTATTTTTGGTTACACTTTATTTTAAGGTGTTATTTTTACAGTGTAATTATATATAGAGTAATATTAAGCAACTACATGTACTTACTATAGGATTAGGGTTTGGTTGAGGGTTAGTTGCATGTAATTATGCATAATTTACTGTTATTACTATGGTAAGTACATGTAACATAATGTAAAGACACTGTAAAATAAAGTGTTACGCAATGTCAGATGAGAATCAACAGCCACTCTTTTTTTTCTTTTTTCCAGGAATTGCTGACAATGTTGCTGCTGTTTTTGTGTAATTGTCAATAATCTTTTGTACTTCCGTGATAAGACCGTGGCAGATCGACATTTAAAATATCACCCTCAGGACAGAAATCCTCCTGTGTAGCTGATGAGAACTGTAAAAATTCTCACGTAACAAATCCTGTTGCCTCGCGAATGCAGAGCAAGTACGCTGCTATTTGAGCTAATACACATTTTCTTAATCCCAGTCACTGTAGCCCAAAATAATCGGAGTCAGAGCCGGAAATCCTTTTAGTTACGAAACACACACTGTCTTTTAAGAATGTTTTAATCTTCAGAAAACACTGTTAGTAAGTATAAGTGCACAACTGAACTGAACGCTTACTATATTGTGACATTGCACTGATGTTGGACACAAGTGAACTCATCTAAGAAAAATGTGAACATTTGTATTATATTTTGTGATTACTAATAACAACCTTTAATATGTAAGTGCTTATCACTACGTTACATTATGTACTAGATGCTCAGAATTGATCTGCTTTGATACACATTTGTAACTATAAACTTGGGTTACACTTTAATAAGGTGTCCTTGTTACAGTCAATTATACAAATAGGTACTGATAATTATGCATAATTTGCTGTTGCTATTACTATAGTAAATAAATATAAGATGTTACAGAGAAACTACAATAGAGTGTTAACCAAAGTTTACTTTTTATTGTGTTTATCAATTGTGGTTGCATTTTAGGAAAAATCTAACATGTTTACTGATATTAAATAAACTTAAACTTAAAAAAACATTGTCTATTTTTTCCAAATAAACAAGAAGTATCATAATATCTGTATATATATGCTCTTTATTTACAAAATATATATCAGTTAACTGCACATATGTTAGAATATTACATTATATTGACAGTATATAAACAAGTGCAATAACAGTGTCACTGATTTTTTTTTTTTTTTTTACGCTGTCTTAGAATTCCCTTTTTGAACATCTGTAAAATCAGCACAGCTTTGTAGCCTCTCATTCTACCATTTAAAAGACTTAAGTGACAAATGTTGGTGATGGGAGACTCGTGAGGGTTGAAGCTTTTTTTTCTTTTTTTTCTGTACTCTATAAACACTGTTCATCCTTCCCTCATCCTCCATCTGTTTAGTCTGAGTCATCGCTGCTGCAGTAGGAGCTGTCACAGCATTCGGCCGTGTAAAGGAAGCTGTGCTCACTCGGGTCCAGCTTGGGTACCCACTCCCTCGGAACCAGGAAGGTGGCCAAGTTAAACAGATCCACAAACACCTTGTACCGATCACTGGCAAAACATAGGTTCATGAATAAGACATATCAATACATACTGTACTTGTGTTTGAGTGGTTTGTGTCCAGGAGATGACTATTAATGCCAATTCACATTTCATTTAGCATTATTTTTCGCATGGATAATTCCAGCAGATGCTGGGTGCTTCATCTGGATTTGTCCCAGATTATTTGGCCTACCTGACAGTGGAGCGCAGATACTGGTAGCCTGAAGAGCCACCTGTGCCGCCTTTACTGCCAATCATCCTGTGCACCATACACACGTGGTTGTCTAGGGGGAAATTCAGGTATAAATTATGCAGGAAGTAAAAAACGAATGCATTATTGATATGCAGAAGAAAACCTTTTGTTCAGTGTTGACACTTCTAAGAGGCTTTGCCCTACAGGGTGTTTAAGGTCAGATTTATTTGCAGTTTTGAAGCTGTTTTCAGTGGTGTCACATACATCTCCATTTTGTCATGAGGGTGTCGATGTCCATCAAAGAAGTCAGGAGTTGGAAAGGAACCTGAAATCGAGGCTCTTCCCTGAGAACAGACGGTGAGAAGTTGAGTTACAAATGAGTTTGAAAATAAATGAGATTTTTGTTCTTCATCAAGCTAATGAACCGTGGTATTCTTTGAAGTACCGTTGGATAATGTCTCTCTCGCTCTCTCTCTCTCTATATAGATATATATATATATACACATATATATATTTAATTACAATGACATCAAGAAATATATCAAGAAGTACCATGATATTAGTGATTTCTTGTCTGATACCATCTGTACCACATCTGGTTTTGAAAGAATATTTGTAACATTTACAAAAATCTGAAATGTTTCTTGAGCATCAAATCAGTATTATAATGATTTCCGAAGGATCATGTGACACCGAAGACTGGAGTAATGATGCTGGAAATTCAGCTTTGACATACATCAGGAAAAAAGTACATTTTCAAATATATACAATTGTTGTTTTAAATTGTAATTCTGTTTTTCTGTATTTTTGATCAAATAAATGCAGTCTTGGTGAGCATAAGGGCTTCTTTAAAAACATTTTGTAAAAAGTCTTGAATGATTGTGTATACAGCATAACATTTACTTTGAAGTTGAATCGATCTCTTTTTGGATAGAACAGCATCTTTTTACTAAATTAGCAGGTCATCTTAGACGTACCTGTAGAAGTATATCATCAGGGCTCCCTGCAGTGCTTTATAGGACAGCCTCCTCTGACCTGCACAGACAGAACAACATATCCCACTGTAACAGCTAGTGGATGTGGCACTTGACATTGACATTGTATACACGAGAGGTTTGCTGACCGGTGCTTAGTAAGTACACATGTCTTCTCTCATCAAAGAGCGATAAGAAAATGTCTCTCTGCTTAATGAGCTCGGCCATCATCTCATCTTTCATCTCCGAGGCTGGTTTTTGCTATTAAGAAGAAACATGAGTTGTCACTTAAACTTAGTTTTGAGAACTGCACAGAATTATCCAGGGATCCTCCACAAACCTCTAGATTTTCTTTCTCTCTCCTGAGCCCCTCGGAAATTTTGGCTTCCAGTTTCCCCCAAAAATTGAAGCCATCTTCCTCCAAACCTGGCGTTCTCTCCAGCCATTGCTGAAAAGTATTGATTGCTTATGAGAAATGTTAAACGCCAGGTAGCTGTCCGCCAGATTAATCCTGACTTCATAAATAAATTGTCCATGTAACCTATTCCTCTCTGAATACCAATAACCCACAAAGAAGTCCAGTAAGTTACAGCTCTTGTGTTGAATTTCCCCGATTACATTGATTAAAACAGTATTCATGACTTCTCTTATAATGTGATTTCCCTCAGGTTTACCTCCACTAACTGAAGAAGCGTGGGCTCCTGCTCTGAGTGGAGGAGCAGCTCATTTTCCTGGTCACGGAAATTATCCCGGTAATGCCTTCTGTTGTAGGGGACCCTCTGGTTTTGTGGGACCCCAATCTTGTTTTCCAGCAGTCGAAACTGCAGACTCTGGAAGCCCGAAGCCGGCGCGAGATATTCCCTGTGCACAAAACACGCAGATCAATCCAGCTAAATACAATTATGCTAAACTGCCATTGACTTTGATCTAACAAATTAGTGCCATCTAATGCTTATTTACTGAGTTAGCTATATCCAGTCTCTTGAGCGTTAGTACATTTCCTACACCAATTTTTCTCAACCAATGCTGTTATCTAGGAAATGTAAAACTTGTTTTCAGGAATTGCTTTTCACTGTCATAATGAGAACTATATAAACCTTACCTGAAGTCATAGAAGTCTAAGGCAGTCATGGTTTCCAGAACAGAGAACTGGTCGAGCAACAGTCTGAATATCATCACAACTCTTTGGATACGAGTGTTGACTTTGAGCATGTTTCGCTCGTCACGTACCTGAGGAAATAGCGGCACAGTTATATTCACTTTCATCAGTCTTTATAAAGTCCCTGAAACAGGACATTTAACTAGAGAAGTATCTTAAACTAGACTGAAGGTGGCAGCCTCATGCTGCAGTGCGCATTCTTTCTTTCAACTGAACTACATATATCATAAAACTCAAGGCTCGGGCTGTTTATCATTGTCCAAAAGCCCACAAACAATAAATGAACTGAATTTTCCATTAGAAGCATGCAAATGTGCCGCTTTGACAAGTATCCCAAAAATCCTTATAAAATCCCCTGCATAGCTTACAGTAGCATCAAAATAGCTTGGAGTAAAAAATAAAAAAAAGATTTGTATATAAAAATAACCGGTTTACCATTAATACTTTTATTCAGCAAGGACACATTAAATTGATCAAAAGCAACAGGAAAGGCATTTATAATGTTTTAGAAATTTCTATTAAAGAAAAATGCTGATCTTAATTTTTTTTTTTTTTTTATACAGTTTCCACAAAAAATATTAAGCAGCACACCATTCTGTTTTCAATATTGATTATAAGAAATGATTCATGAGCACTAAATCAGCATATTAGAATGATCTCTGAAGGATCATGTGACACTGAAGATTGGAGTAATGATCCTTTGCCATCACATGAGTAAATAACACTTTAGGCAAGGCAAGTTTATTTATATAGCACATTTCATACACTATGGCAATTCAAAGTGCTTTACATAGAGAAGAATAAAAGCAAGAAAACTTCAAACAGTTATTCAAAAGCTTTACATAGAAAGGAATTATAGTAATCACACTATAGCAATTCATAGAGCTTTGTATAGAAAATAGACACAAAATAAAAGCAGAGGAAATTAAAACAGTTATAAAAGGAATTAAAAGAGATAAATTATACAGTTATAAAATGAATTAGAGTAAAATGAACTAAAATAGTAAAAAGATGATACATAGAATAAACTTCTCATCTGGCAAAACACCGGTGTATCTTATTTTGACTCTGAGATTTCCCAATGACGGTCAGTATTCTTCTGTGGATTTTCATATACCGTGGATTATCTGAGCCCACCAGATTAGTAATCTGTACTAGTCACCACAGTGTTCTCTTGATAATCCGTACAAGACTAGTAATCTGTACTAGTCACCACAGTGTTGCCTTGACCATCATGAGTCAATCCCTCTCAAACTCCATCACAGAAAGGTGAGCACTTGCTCACAAATTTGGTCATCAGGACCATCGGGTTTTCCCCGCTACTACAATACCATTCTCAAAAAAAACGGTTATCAATCAGTGCCATTTGAGTTCAGTTTAGAATCAAGAGGAAGAATACAGTAGTTTAGAATCAAAAGGAGAATGCAGAGATAAAATAGTGTAATCAGTCGGACGAACAGCGGCACAGTGCTCCTTCAGTAAATGCACAGCCAAACAGAAGTGTTTTGAGTCTGGATTTGAATGTGACTACTGTAGGAGCACATCTCTGATCTGGTTCCAGCTGCGGATGGCATTGTAGTTAAATGCCGACTCGCCATGCTTAGAGTGAACCCTTGGTATTTTTAGTTGATGTGATCCTAATGATCTGAGTGATCTGTTGGATTTATATTCAGTGAGCATATCTGCAATGTATTGAGGTCCTAGGCCATTGAATTATTTATATACCAGTAATAATACTTTAAAATATATTCAAATAGAATTATTATATTATTATTTTTTTTAGCAAATAAATGCAGCCTTGGTGAGCAGAAGAGACCTTTTCAAAAACATGAAAAAATCCCCAACTTTTGAAGTGTTTTGTACGTGATGCAGTATAGCACAACATATCAGATAATAATATTTGCCCTGATTTTGTCTGAGCTATTGAACTGAGTTGGTGTTTTATTTTAAATTTTAAATGCTCTATAACACATTTTTAACAGGTGACTTATTAAATGTTAATCTTATTACATTAATTAAAAGTAGGTCCATTCAAGTTTGGAGAAAAATGGAGCTAAATCTGATAACTGTTGCTGTTCATGACCCACTAACACAAATCTTTTTTGTATTTGGGCTACTCACATGTCCACTGATGAAGATTTCTCTCACTGAGTCCAGCTCCCACAGAACTTGTTTAAACCACAGTTCATATGCTGAAACAGAAGGTACAGGTTAATCATTTCTTCAGGTTACATATGAAAAGTCAAGGTAAATGTACAGAAGTGCAGTGACATTGGTCTCTAGGCTTCTGTAATGAACCTTTATGACACACTGTATGAAAAAAGCATGTATATCCATAAGGATTATGTATGTATGGATTGTGTAGTCGTGTAACTCTGGATTCACTGGTGTGGTGGATTCTGGATTGTCGACGATTGTTCACATGATGTGGGTTACATTCAGCTTTGAGCTTTTGATTTAGTCTTGCCTATTTTTGGTTGCAGTGAAACATGTCAACATTCAGCCTTATAAACAAGGAAATTAGCTTTGTTTTTTCTGTCGTGTTTTGGGAGCGTTCATTGGAGAGAGGCTAAGACTGATTTGCCCAAAGGCTGTTTAGCTTTTGTGTGGCTCACCTTGATGTGTGACGATGAACAGATGTTCGTCATGGATCTTGTTTCCCTTCAGCTCACTTTGAAGCATCTGAGATGTCACTATTTTATCCAGCTGGGGATGAGAGAACATTTTGTTTCATGAAAAGCAAGCCAAAAAAAGTCTGTAATGACCAAACTCGGTGTGTCTATTTAAAATAGAACATAAAAAAACGAACTACATCACTGTATGCCATTAAAATCTGAGATGCATGCAATTTCCAGCATTTATTAATTTGGAAACCTAGAAAGAATCCCATGGTGTTCTGATCACACAGCCCATTATAATACACTTTGGATTCGAGGACTGCTCACCAATTAATCATGAACTATTTTAGGAAAAGCTATGCTTTATGCTTATTAAAATATATGAAAATGTCATTAATATGCATGAGTTAATATGCCGTTTACCTGCAGATAGTCACCATAGATAAGACCTCCTTTGCTGGCCTTGTTAATTCCAGATTGAGAATCATCATTCTCATCTTCTTTCAGATGTTGCTTACTAGCTGACCTGTATTTCAATCAAACACATTCACATAAAACACAGAAACATTAGTGTACAACATTCAGCGTAGGTTTGTGTTCTAACTGGTTTCAGATATGGTAGTGATTATATGTGTCTTTGGGATTAACTTGTATAATCTCAAATATCTAAAAATGTTGAAAGCTGAAAATACATACACGAATTTCTTCTGAAAATATGGACATCCACTCATGGCTGAAATTATAATATGTCAAGCTGGGCTACTTTCTTTTACTCAACTTTTAACAGTCAGTTCTCAAGGATGTCCACGCGTTTTATAACTTTTCCCCACATGCTGACTGACCAATCATCTCTAGATTCATCCCACCTCCCTTCTGGCCATGTTCACCCCGGCGGACATGTTGTACTTTGTCTTGTTCTTATCTTAGGTGAAATCGAACTGAAACAGGTGAATTGAAACAGAACTTTGACTTGATAACATTATGAGCTGGGCATTTATACATAACTTGAACGAATGTGGGATCATGTCAAAGGGTTCAGATTGACTTAGGCAGAACTTCAAAAACATTCCTATTTTTACTGCCATTAAGAAAGACTGAATTACACCTTGTTCTATTGTTTTGCCCCTGAACAGCCCTTTTACATAGTTTTAAAATATTTTTTAGTATTTTATATTTTAGTTTCAGTTTTAGTACATTTATTTAGTATATTATTATTATTATTATTATGATCATTATTATTATTTAATTTCAGTTAGTTACCAAGATAACATTTCAATTTTTTTTTAAGTTTTTCATCTACTGTTTACATACATTTAAAAAAAAAAAAATATATATATATATTAACAATATATCAACAGGGTGGTGAATCAAAAATCGATTTCAATTCTGGAATCAGATATAGCCTAGTAAAGGTCAGGAATCGGATACTTGCAATGAAATTAAAATTGTGATTCTGCTTATCAATTCCTGTGTGTGCATTTTAATGTGATTTCAAACTATTTCAATTGCAAGAAGACACAAAAGAGAACTTAATTCGGCACTCGTGCGCTGTTTTCTGTGCGCACATATGCAAAGCGTACGTAGAGAGCCGCCTTTCATATAGTGCGCTCGTCTTCTCGCACTTCAAAGAACAAATACCCACAAAATATGTTAAAATATTCTCGTAAACACAGTCGATTTAGTCTTAAGTGAACGTAAAGTTGAGAAAGAAAATGCATGTGTAACAGTGTATTGGATCCGCGAGTAAGGTCTTAAAGTGACAGCAGTCTAATACAGTCTGTCATAAAGGTTAATCAGAGAACGAAAGAAAATCACTCATTGATCTTGACTGAATAACGTTTGTAACTTTAATAAGGATTGTTCTATATTTTATCTATAAAAAGAAAACTATGCAGTTATTTTACATTTGATTTCAATTTCTGTACTAGACAGTGGTGTAAAGTCCAGGGGTCAGAAAGCAAAAGTCCTGCCATATGTTTATTCCACCCATGAACTCAGCCAGCTGATTTCATTAATTAGTTCTCTCTCCTGGCTGAAGAACTGTGCTAATTAGCAAATCCAGGTGATTGGAACAAAATACTGAGGAGGACTTTTACTTTCTGAACCTGGACTTTACACCTCTGGTACTTGAACAGTTGTGTTTATTTGTGCCATTGCTAATTTGTTTATTTGTTCTTTTTTTTATTACTGACTGTACTTGTCTTTAATAATGTTTGAAATTTATACAAGTTGGTCCAGTTGTTTTTGTCGTGTTATTTTGGTTAAAAATGTCCTTGTGTAAGTGTTCTTTGGGCTGCTGATTTTTGTTCATGGAATTCAGCCAGAACAAAATGTTTTGCCAAAAGACACTGAATAATTATTTTTGATATCTATTATTTAATTGTTTATCTTACTGGAATGGAAACTGGGATTTGATTAGAATCAGAACCAATAAGAATCAGAATTGATTGACAGAATCAGAATGGGAATTGCTCAAATTCAAATGACCAAACCCTGATGTGAAATATATGATATTTTATTATCTAGTTGTATATAGTAGTACTTGCCACACTAAATTTGGTTCTGTTACATAAATGACAATGTTTGACGTTTGATGTCAGTCCTGTTAAATAAACACTGTTAAAATCATCTGCACACACTCTCCATTGTGCTTCTGTGATGCTTTTGGATTTTTGAAGATCGAATTCTGTGTGTAATGGATGCAAAAATGAAGTGTATGCCATTCAACATGAAATGCGAGTCATGTGACATTTGATTTGTTCTCATAAATTATTTCATAGTGGAGTCATGTATGCCTGCGTTATCTTGGAAAAGCTAATATTTGAGAGAGTCTGGTATATATTTAAACTCTTTAATAGAGTCTTTGATGATCTACCTATGTGTGTAAATTTACATGGTTTTTAGCTGAACTGTGGGTGATATGTGAACTCTGCTAGCCAGAACAGATTGTGAAAGGTTAGAGGGTTTGGAATGACAGTCAGGGGATCTGTTGTGTGTGTGTGAGAGAGACAGACAGCAGGCTTGTCTTTGTCTTGTGTCCTTGTAAACACACTGCTCGCTCGGGCTCCAGAGTTTGCTGATATTGAGCGGTCTGTGACAAGGATTGGGCGTCACTGTCTTCACACCTTTTGAGAAGAGTTGGCTAATCCATCAAATCTGCCACTTGAGGCATAAACAACAAAAATGGCTGTTGAGAGTGACCTTCATAAACCAGTGTTATTTTAGGGATTAAGTAAAACTGTGTGCGAATAAGCTAAAATGTCTCAGAGTAAAATGAACCAACCCATTAGGAAGTATATGTTTGCTGAGACTGGGATTGTGCATAAATGTTGTGTTTGAGGAGTGTTAATGAGGAGTCGGGGCTGAACAGCATGGTGCATCTTGGATTTAACAAGAAAACAGACCATGGCTAATACGGGTGAAACCAGGGAAGGCTTTTCCTCAGTGCATTTGCATATCATTAGCATGCACTGCTCTAAAACAACACAGTGGTGTTGGTGACATCATCTGACCTTGCGTCGCTCACTCTTGCGTAGTAAATATGATGGCAATTTCCTAAAGGAAGTCCACTGTGTCTCTTAAATATAAACAATGATTATTATTAAAATCATGTATGGCTTTATGCATTCCATTAAATAGGCCTTCATCCCAGCTTCAATTAATTTGTTTGAGAATGGGGGTTTGCCACGTGCCTCTTTAGCTTTCCAGTAGAATATATTTTGCAGACTGTCGTGGGACCCGCAGAAAGCTCCAGCTCAAAAGAGGCTTTATGTAACTTCACTTAAAAAAAAAAAAAAGTACAGCTGTGTTATGTAATCTCATGTTCTACTTTACCCTCTTGCAATAGAATTGATAAAGTTCATGCTGTATTTATATTTGTAGTTGTTCACAGTCATGAATGGGGTTCAGATGCTTACATTAAAAGAAAAAGAAAAAGTGAAAGAAAAATAATATATATATATATAATGTACGAGATGTAAGGGATAATTGCTAAATATGGAATTGCATACTATGATACTCTTACTATTTCTGCTAAATCATGCAAATAAAGCATGTTTCTGTAGTATACTATTCCTAGCAATGTCTTCATGTCTGGGTTTATTTTGCTGTAATGATCAACTGACTTTACATTATCCAGCATATTGGCTGTTGTCCAAATAAATGAATACTTGGCCATGAAATAGTGCTTGAAATTAGATAATTTTATAAGTTTATCTGGATACTTTTTAACCCTCAGGTTGTGTTCAGAACCCTATAACACTTTTTTTGTTCCCAGTCAAAAATGACCGGCCTTTAAAAAATAGCTTATAAATCACTTGTTATGCTATATTATCATCCAATATTAGATTCAATCTTTTTGTCAACTTGTTCTCTTTCAATTAGGACTGGTTTTATATTTCCATTTGCATCCGATTAATCGTAGGCCTCATTGATCTGAGAGTAGGCATCTAATTTTTTGAGTAAAAAAAGCATTATTTTTGAATATTTTTAAATAATTTTGGAAATATTAAATGAAATATGAAAAAAAAATTGCACTGTTGATCACACAAGTCTATTAAAAATTTTCACAAGAAAATTTGTTTTGAAATGCTTTTATTTTGTACAAAATGGCACATAGTCACACTTGTGGTGTTCCCGGTCAAAAATGACTGGCCTATAAAAAATAGCTTATAAATCACTTGTTATGCTATATTATCATCCAGTATTGGATTCAATCTTTTTTGTCAACTTGTTCTCTTTCAATTAGGACTGGTTTTATATTTCTATTTGCATCCGATTAATCGTAGGCCTCATTTATCTGAGAGTAGGCATCTCATTTCGCTCAAAAATTGCCGCCCATTGAAAGTGAATGGGAGAGACTGAAAATAAGAGACAAATTTAGTTTTCAGGAGCATGTTCATTATGTTTATGTACACATATGCATGTGTGCTTGCAAACATCGAGCCCTTGGACCTATGCATGTATACATGCATACACACGCTACCCAAACACACACACATGTTAAAACACACAAACTATTTTGAGTATTACACACATTCATTTTCACAGAGAGAAACTTGATCCTACCCTGAACTGCATCTAATATCCATTCATCCATCTGACATTCTCTCTCTCTCTCTCACACACGCACGCACACGCACACGCACACACACAGACGAACTGGATTTAGTCTGCAGTGACCCTGTTTCAAAAGAATCTTTCTTTCATGTTCTTTGTTTCATCACAGTTTTCAGGCAAAATATTATGACATTTTGTTTTGGGACTAAAATGAACAAATATAGATGTTATAGCACAGACACATATAAATGCTTCACAGTTCCTTGCTTGGCATTTATTTTGTAGCAGCACAATGGCGAAGCAGCTCTCTGTGCATCATGTTCTTCATCAGATCATTGATCGAGACACTAGTAAGGAGGAGGCGATACAGGATGGATCTTGCCGTGAAGGAACATTAGAAGATGTATCAGAAGAAGAAGACACCACATGCTACAGACCTTGAAACAACTGATGAGCAGCAGTCTTCTGATGATGAGGGCCCACTTGATGTTACGGTTACATTCTGGTCGAAAGATGTAACTTTGTCCTGGTCTTCATCCCCACCTATGAGGCAAGGTAGTTTTTCTTCTGAGATTCATCCTGCATCGCCTCCTCTTCACTAGTGTCTCGATCAATGATCTGATGAAGAACATGATGCACAGAGAGCTTCTTCGCCATTGTGCTGCTACAAAATGAATGACAAGCAAGACACTATGAAGCATTTATATGTGTCTGCTCTATATTTGTACATTTTAGTCCCAAAACAAAATGTCGTAATATTTTGTCTGAAAACTGTGATGAAACAAAGAACATGAAAGATTCTTTTGAAACAGGGTCACTACGGACTAAATCCAGTTCGCGCATACGTGTCTGTCTGTGTGTGTGTGTGTGTGTGTGTGTGTGTGTGTGTGTGTGTGTGTGTGTGTGTGTGTGTGAGAGAGAGAGAATGTCAGATGGATGAATGGATATTAGATGCAGTTCAGTGCAGGATCAAGTTTCTCTCTGTGAAAATGAATGTGTGTAATACTCAAAATAGTCTGTGTGTTTTAACGTGTGTGTGTGTGTGTGTGTATGTGTACATATGTGTACATGAACATAATGAACATGCTCATGAAAACTAAATTTGTCTCTTATTTTCAGTCTCTCCCATTCACTTCGAGGCCTACGATTAATCATTTTTTATTTTGAAGTCATTTTTGACCGGGAACATATACCGGGAAGTATAACTTTGTGCCATTTTGTACAAAATAAAAGTTTTTCAAAACAAATTTCCTTGTGAAACATTAAAGTAGACTAGTGTGATCAACAGTGCAATTTTGTTTTCCATATTTTATTTAATATTTCCAAAATTATTCATAAATTATACGTTTTTTTACAAAAAAAATGTATACCTACTCTCAGATAAATGAGGCCTACAATTAATCAGATGCAAACAGAAATATAAAACCAGTCGTAATTGAAAGAGAACAAGTTGACAAAAAGATTGAATCCAATTTTGGGTGATAATATAGCATAACAAGTGATTTATAAGCTATTTTTTGTAGGCCGGTCATTTTTGACCGGGGACATCACAAGTGTGACTCTGTGCCATTTTGTACAAAATAAAAGCATTTCAAAACAAACACCCTAATTAAACATTAAACCACACTAGTGTGATAAACAGAGCAATTTTTCTTCATATTTTATTTAATATTGTGAAAATTATTCATAAATAATGCTTTTTTTACTCAAACAATTAGATGCCTACTCTCAGATAAATGAGGCCTATGATTAATCATATGCAAATAGAAATATAAAACCAGTCCTAATTGAAAGAAAACAAGTTGACAAAAAGACTGAATCCAAATTTGGGTGATAATATAGTATAATGAGATATTTATAAGCTATTTTTTGTAGGCCGGTCATTTCAGAGATCATTTTGCTTGTTTTTTTAAAGCTGAAATTGAAAAGTAGCTTTTTTTTTTTTTATATTATTGAATGTGCTCTAACTATATATTTAATTTGTAAAATGTTCAGACTTTGTTTTATCACACATTCCTCTAAACCTCAAATACACATTTATAACTAGTTGATTATGAACCATGCACAAATAGGTCATAAATCAGCATAGCTCATCTGCCTGAATAAACTGTCTGTTGCTGTCTGCGCATCAGACGCTTCCACTTTGCCTGATCATCAACATTATTAATCTGAGAGCTTGAATAAATCATGATCATGTGCAGCTGACCAAGGAATACGTTGATTTTAAAATGATATCTGCGAGAGGACACTGTAATGTCAATGTAGTGATCATCACTTATCAGATGCAGTGTGTTTCATGTTTACCTGTGCATGCTATCAGACACCTCAATGAGAAAGCATCTTTTTTTTTTTATGATCTCAGATTTAGCAGTGGTCAAATACTGCAATTACCACATATAAATATGTTTTATGATGCACCAGTGTGGTCATAAACCACTTTAAAAGAAATCACATGATAGAGGGTGTGTATGTCTCAGTGACACAGCAAGCAAATGTTCATGCTCTGTGGTCCCGACTCCTCTGCCTTTGATCACTCATCAGATTTTACACAGAAAGCAATTATAAATTTAAGTTAATATTTAGGGATTACCATTAATCTACCCACTATTTCTAAAGCAGATGAAAGTGAGTTTTACTTATGACTCACGCAGTCTTGCCTTTAATTAAAATGAATTCACATTCCTCTAACTTCAGAGTGCCACAGTGCAATTAGTTCAGCAGTAAACAGCAATTTAGCTAGTGGACAAAAACTTTTACAAAGGTTAGACCTAGCTTTATATGTCCATGAAACTAGGCCAAGGTGTATCATGTTCTTGATAAACCTGATTTTAATTTGATCTGTGTTTAAAGAAGTAAAAACGGTCAAAAATAAGTAATTTTATCATTTATTTTCTTTTAAGTACAAATCATTTTCATAAATATTTCCCTTGGGACCTGTAACCAAATGAGCAAATAATTGCTTTTAATTTTGAAAAATATGCAGATAAACACTCATTTACATAAATACAGACATTTACATATTTTCTGTGCTGTGCTGCCATTTTATTTGTTTCATGTACAGTTTATTCAGTTAATGTATGATGTAAAATAACTGCAAATCAAACGGTCAAATGCAATTTATAAAACAATATGTTTTTGTAACAAAGTAGAACCAGACATAAATAAAAAAATAACCCAAAAAACACCTAAAATCATATTTAGTAGAGTTTTCATTGCAAATTACATGATTTCCAACAAAAGCATTTTTTTCCTATTATGATTTTCATGAAATGCACAGGAAAGAGGGACAAATCTGAATAAATATAAAAAATATTACAGTGTATAGCTGGCTACAATAAACCACCTGACATCAAATGTGGTATTTTTGCAGTGGTACAGTGATATGCATATGTAAACATTTTCATTTTTCAAAAGGTATGTCATTTTTCTCTTTAGGGATATATTTGAATAGTGCCTGTAAAAATGAATAATCAATAAATAGTTAAATAAAGATATCAACAGAATCTGGCCTGTCTCTTGATGCTATTAAGTTCATAATTTCATTGTGCTCCAGAACTGTAACCTTGTTAAGGCCTTTAATAGGTTTTGAGAAAACACAATGATTCACAACGCACAGCGTTGTTTTAATGCTCCTTTTCCCCCCTAGGTTGTACTCTTCTTACTAGACTAGGAGTAGTAGTGGTTGTGGCTAATCATGGTCTGTTCACTACCTTTTGCCAATCTCATTTTGTCTGAGGAACTGAATGTTGTTCACACTGTCGGCTAGCTCAGGATACTGTTCTACTGACAGCACATAGTATCCATCGTAGCCTTGCACCCGTCCGCTGCTGAGAAGCTGCCTCTTCTCTCCCTCGGTCCATAGTCGGGATCCTTCCTCTCCGTTTCGTACCCGCTGCTGCTCACGTGCCCATGTGACGGCGAGGGCCCTCTGTCGGGCCATCTCTAAAACACGCACTCGTTCCTCATCCAGAGATGCCCCGTAGCGCACGTGCAGGGAGAGAGCCCCTCTCTGAAACTCTACATCTGCGAACCGTCGGGTGCGGCCACCTAACACAGCTGTGGATTGTGACACGGTTACGTTCACTGCATTCTCAAGTTCTTTCCGTCCGCTAGTCAGCCGCAGCGCTGCCAGGTCTGCTTCAGGAGAATTCATTTTAACAAAGAAGTGCATGTCTCTGCCATCCACAATAAAGTGCAAGTCTTTCAAGTAAAGGGCGCCATTGAGGATGTTGGCAACCTTGACGCAATCCTCATTAGCCAGGCTTAGTGCACGAGTTATCACAATGCCCTTGTAAAGGGCCAACATGATCCCACGACCTATCAATGAATCGCTTGAGGCAAACCACAGCCAGGGTTTATCAGCCCTTTGGCTATGGCTGAATTCAACCTGTGGCAGATCCCCAAATGTTAAAAATGCTTCAGCTTGTCGGATGACATGCTGTTGGACTGCAAAGCTGGCCTACAAAAGATGATAAATATTTTAGAGAAACGTGTAGCTCTAGTTCCATTCCAAAAATGTTTGTGTTGTTTTTATTATAATAAAATATTCATAAATTATTATTAATTTAACAAATTCCACCATTATTTTAATATATAATGGTACAAAAAACTATAATATAATTAATATAATATAATATAATATAATACAAATAACTAAAACTTATGTGAAGATATCCATCTAAAACAAACTTACTGTCAGGTCATCCCACACTTGACTTTTGGCCAGTTCGTATGAGGCTTGTGTCATCTCAGAAATGGGGATGGGGAAACCAGGAATACTGTTGTGGAGATGGAACCCAAATGTGACCAGCCAGCTGTTTACATCTGTAGAAAATATCAATGAATAAATTTAAAATCTAGTTACAATTTACAATGATGGGGGGGGATGTGCAATATGTAGCAGATATATTACTTGCAGAAGTTATTTTAAGGTGTGGATACAGTAGATGCAGTGAATCCATGCCATACCTGTTAAGTAGTCTCTAACTTTCTGCACTTTACTTATTGGGTTGTTGTTTCGGAACATGTAGAGATTGAAAGGTCCCGGGTTCTTGCTGATTTTCTCCCACAGCATGAAGTCAGGTGAAGTCCAGCGACCCGACATGATGTCATAATCCCTCACTCCGAAATGAAGTAGTTTTGTTAAAGGGTCATAAAGTCCTCCATGAAACCCGATCACCAGCTGCATGTCAGGATTGGAGTCTGAGTAGACCTCGCCGTAGGCCGTATAATGAACCTGCTTGAGGAGGTTGCCATCACTGCCAAAGACAGCCAGCGGTGATCCTATGTTATCACAGGCTATGTAGAACTCTGCTCCATTGCTGATCTCCATTGCAAACAAGTGTCCTTGCAGGTCATAGTATAAAGAGGTAATCTGTGAGCTTGAATGGTTGTAGACATGTGTTATCCTGCTAGGGTAGCTCAGATCAGCATAGAAGAACTGTAGATGCTGTCCCATGCTAGACTTTGTGGAGACTCTTCTTCCCAAACCATCGTAACGGTACTGGACAGACCACCCGGTGGATTTACTGTAGACACGTTCTAGGTGGCCATTGGAGTTGTATTGGAAGATCTCAGGACCTCTCTGGCAGAGAAACCCATCTTCGTCCAACTCATACTGCAGGTCCCCAAGACGAGTTATACGGTCTCGCAGGTCATATCGTAGAGGCATGATTCGTGCGCTGTTTGCTGGACTCAGTAGGTGTATGTTCCCATTTAAGTCATAGCTGTAGCGCCATGTCATTTTCTCATTGAGGTAGACGGTCTGCAGCTGCCCGTCCACGTCATATTCATAGCTATACTTGGTGGCATTGGAGGACGGGCCAATCTTAATCTCCCGCTTGGTGACTCGGCTCATATCGTCATACTGGACTGTGATCCAGAAGAGCAGAGAACGGAAGAGTTCATACTGAATTTCTCGGACCCGGCCGTGCCCATCAAAGTGTTTGGTGTAAGTCATGACAGAGGTGGAGATGATCTGGTTGATGTCGTAATAGATGACACCAAACTTGCCGAACTGCTCCACCTTCCCTGAGATGTCATCATACTGATAGAGGTCAATGGGCAGCGGGGTCTCGTTGATAACCCCCTGAACACTCGTCACACGCAGACTACTGTCGTAAGCATAGTCGAAGCGAGCGTTTACCATCCCGTCCTCGCTGAAGCGGTAGATCTGCCGGTCTACCAGGGGGCCGAGCTGCCTGTATCTAATGGTGCATATAAAGCCCTCACGCTGCAGATTGACCGTCTTCAGCACACCTGCCGTCTCATCGTAGGTGAAGCTGACACGAGTGCTGTCGTACAGAACTTCAGAGAGTTTATTGTGCCAGCGATACCGGTAAAGGACTCTCCGCCCCGTGCCCAGCTGCACCACTCTCAGGAGCCTCCCGTCCTCACTGTAGTCCACGGCGACAGAAGCATTACTCTCAGGCATATGGTAAAGGTTGCGGTAGTAAGAGACAGAGCGTATGGTCTCCATAGCGTAGCGTGCCACACTGGGCATAGTGACTGCAGAAAGGCCTCCCTGTGGGTCAAATTCAAAGACGTACTGCCGCTGACTCGCCAGTATCAGGACCGTGGACTAGAAAGAGAAGAAAACATACCTTGCATAAATCAAGATGAATTAAAAACAACTAATTCTTAGGTTAATCTTCACATTAGTTGGATCTTACTGGGATCCAAAATTAAAATAATTTACTGGCCTTCATATGACTTTATACCCATATGTTTTTTCTTTCCTTTTTGTGGAAAACAAAATTACATTTAGCTAAATATCAACTTATGCTAAATATCAACAAGCTAAAAAAACAACAACAAAAAAAAAAACAGTTAAAGGGACGAAAAGGTTCAAGCATGTCTTGAGCTCATCATATAATATGTCTTGAAGGTCTATTTTTATTATAAGGAAAAAAGAATCTTGGACATATCTCCAATTCTCTGAAAAATTATATTTCATATAAATATATTTCCACAAAAAAGCAGCACAACTGTTTCGAAAACTGATATTAAAAATAAATGTTTCTGAGCACCAAATCACCAGAATTTCTGAAGGATCATGTGACACTAAAGAGTGGAGTAATGGCTGCTGAAAATTCAGCTTTGCTAACACAGAAATAATTCCATGTTGAAATAAAAAAATTGAAAAGAGCTCTATGTTATAACATAATGGTTTAATATAGAACTGAATCAACAATAGATAAATTAAATGCTTGGAAAATGGATATACAAGAAGACATCCACGAGAAAGAGTTGAATGATACTTGTCTAAAAGCACCAACACAATAAACACAAGGTTTAAATAACTTCAATGTAAGTTGTTAATGAGAACATATGTCAACGTACATAACTGTCAAACTTCATCATATGTCTGCTAATATTACAGATGTGTGTACTAAATATTTAAACAAGAAAGGTACAGTATATCACTTTCTTTTTGTAATGTCCAAAAATCCCAAACTTATTGATAATAAAATATATATTGATTATAAAATGTCTTTTAGATATATGTTTAACTCTAAAGTCCCTTTGAATGTTAAACTTTGTGTTCTTTATAACAATTTATTCAATGGACTTTATACAAACATCGAGTAAGGAATAATTGACGACAGGTTCCGCTGTCGACAACTCCGCTTCGCGTTGTGACTGCATTACCACCTCAGGTGTGCATTATTTTTCTAATAATTCAACGGCCTAAAGTCAATTATTCCGCTTATACTACAGTTACCACACCTCGAAACATTGTTCAGATTATGTATTTCAAGACATTTGTAAAGTTTTTGTTATTAAAATGCTCTTGTATGTAGGACTAATTTCTTACGCATCTAATCCCATGCCTCCGTTGCTAATTCCAAAACGTCATTTCAGAGTTAGTAACGGAGGTTTGAGCCGCTGATAGCAGACTAATGCTGGGGACACACGACTAGCTGACACATTCTCTGACTGGTTTCATCGACTGCAGCAGATTTTAAACACCGACTTTGAACACAGACTGAACGCGCTGAATACGCGTTTGGGCATGATCAGTCATAAGTATCAAATTACATTCATTATGCAGTTATTAGAGAGAGATGTTGCAATAATGAGACAGAAAAGCATGTGCGTCAATATTATTATTTATTTATTAATTCAATTCGTTTTAATTAATTCGTTCATTCTTTTTTTTCCCATTATTGACAGATGACAGTAGACTATAGCCAAATAAATTAAACACAAAGCCCTTTTAACAAGTAGGCCTATCAATAATTATTTATTTGTTATATTATCTGCAATAAAAATCCGTATTGATTATAGATAGGACTATATACTTTATTTATTAAAATTAAACTGCATGTTTCTATTGATTGTGAAGCTAGACATTGAAAATTGCAGATCAAGCGCATGGGGCTAAATGCTTTTTCTTGTTATGAATTGTATCCTATTTTCCGTTATTACGGTTGACTACGCGAAGTGTTATGGAACTGTAATGTGGTCAAGACCTGCCTGGAACTACTTTAGCCGTGCGTTCCCCTGAAAATAATGCACACCTTAGAACGTTCGTCAACCAATCAGATTCAAGCATTCAACGGCCCTGTAGTATAATACTAGAAGAATACACTTCTGGACTTTGAACTTCTTCAATACAGGAGAATCCATAGCATTGGAAGAGTATGGATGCTCCATCTTTGAAAATGTGGATAAGGGTTGGAAATGTGGATAATGTGGTATCATGTTTCAGTTTCCAAAAGTTTGTTGTTATTGTATGCTTCTTTGATGTGATAATTGTACTGTTTTCATTGCATTTTTAATCAAATAAATGCACCCTACGTATGTGTGTATATATTGGTAAGCAGTGTACACGTGACAGAGTCAACTGACAAAAACTCTTGATGTCTACTGTATATCACATACATCACTAAAAGCAATTTCCGCTGGCCTTTACCTTCTCCAGATAAGTGTAGCTCCAGGTCTTCCCATCAGGAAATGTCCTAGAAAGCAGACGGCCTTGTCCATCATACTCTACCCTCTCTGAGACAGAGCCCCAGTGTATGGCACTCAACTGCCCGTTGCTATTGCGAGTAAGGTTGACAGGAAGCAGCTTGCTACTTGGCATCCAGAGAGTGGGCTGACCTGCAGTGTCATAACCAATCTTCAGAAGGAATTTACGGTGATCATCATAGATCTTTTCAATCCTCATCGCTCGGTCATAATCAACAGACAAAATGTTCCGTCCATTTACCTTGAAGTGCAGGCGGAGAAGAGACACAAAATTGGTATGGCAACAGTAAAATGGCAGAAAATTGACTAGAAAATTGGCAGATTTTTTTTTATCTGTCAGTTGCCTTGGTTTCCAACAGACATTTTGACTTGATTCTTTGTGTGAACATGAGTCTCATGATTAATAGTTTAACTTAATAAAACTAAGTGACTCGGTTTCATTTTCAAACTATTAAATCATCTTTTAGTAAAAAAACATAGCAAGAAATCTTGCGTGATTTTTAAATTTTCGTATTATGAATGAGGTCAAGACAGATGTCAAGTGCTTTGTGTTAAAGAAAGGCTAATAGATTTAAGAATGAAATGGTCTAGTGGTTATTTTCAACGAGAATTAGACTTGTTCTTTCTCATCTGTAATTGGACTTCAGTACATACTCGTAACTTGCGTCCAAACACTGTGACCTTCGTCCTCGTCTGCTCTTTACGAAAACGCCACTCCACCAAGTTTTGCCCGCTGTCATCAGGTAGGGTCATATTTCTCCGTGCCAGCGTAGGGGAGGATGCGCCAGCCAGAATATGTGGTTCGGTCTGGTAGTGAGTGTTCATTCCATTGGCATACAGAATCCACAAGGAGTGGTCGTAACCAATCACATAGTTGTTCTTCAGCTGATCTGCAAAAAGGCAACATAAATTAGCAGAAAAGCTAGAACATTTAAAAAATCCTGTGAGAATGCAAGGGCATCTATTTGATTTGTCTGTTTACACAAGGGTTACCTTGGTGTAATGTGAGGACGGTCTGAATTGCTGACTGGTTTGTCGTTATGGTTGCAGCTTCATCTCGTTCAAAACTTTCTCTTTCTACTGTAGAAACAGTATCCATGTCATAGGCCAGACTGGTCACCACTCCAGTAGGAAAGGTTACATTGGTCAGTCTTCCCTCTGTGTCATAGCTGAAAGAGAGAGTGATATTAAGGTGCTGAATTTAATGTAACCCATATGAATAAGCACAAAGTTTAAAAGGCATTTGAATTATTCAGTTACTTTATACAAAATCAGTCCGTCATGCTGTTTAATGTTGCAAAAGGGTATTTGTTATCATATTATTTTAATTCATTTTCATAAACATTGTAGCGCAATTCGTTTTACAGTTTACTGCACTTTGTTATTCTTGTATATGTTTACCTATAGCAGCTATTAAATCAGAAATCTTGCAGATTCTTGGGAAATAGCTGTGGAATAAGGTGGATAGTGGTCCCTGGAAATGGTTTAGGTCAGAGATGGGCAACTTCGGTCCTGGATGGCCATTGTTCTGCAGAGTTTAGCTCCAAGCTTGATAAAAACTCAACTGCCTGTAGCCGCCTTGTAATCCTGAAGACCTTGATTAGCTTGTTCAGGTGTGTTTGATTTGGGTTGGAGCTAAACTCTGCAGGACAGTGGCCCTCCAGCACCGGAGTTGCCGACCCCTTGTGTAGGTACTATTTCAAATGTAAGTCTCTGATTTTTCCTATTTTATTACTCACCAGGCAAAAGTCTGATTAATTATAGAAGTTATTTCAACTGGTTAAGTAAGTTACAGGCTGATGTTGAGCAATAATTATAGAGATATTTGTCCTGGCAAGCACGAGCAACAAGCAGAAATGCTCAAACATTCTTACTCATAGAATGTTGTCCATCCATTGGCAGTGCTCTTGGTTGCCAGGAGACCACTGTTGCCATGGTAAGTTAGCAGCACCTGTTCACGCCCCTGTGTGCCAAGGGTCTTCAGCCCACCACTCGAGCCTACAGTTAGCCAAATAACCTGGTTGTCAGGTGCAACGATGCGGACAGGAAGGCGGCTGGCATCTCTGCGAATCCGTAGCGTGTTCCCATGACTGTCGGCCACTGAGGTCAGATCTCCCTCATTGCTGTAGCTGAAGTTATATTTGAAGTCTCCAGTGATCAGGTTGGCCGTATGCTGGTGTGTGCCATTAATGTCAAACATGTACACTTCCTGCTTCGCAGACGATGCCACTTCGTACAGGCCCATGCTGTTAAGTGCAGGCTTGTTTTTTCCAATGACGCGAATTCGAATGTTACCCAGGTCGGCCACGAACAGGGTTCCATCCGGAGCTGCCACGAGGGAAGACGGCCCATTTAGCCGAGCATCTTTAGCGAAGCCGTCTCCTGTTAGGTAACAATCACAGTTGACGTCGGTCTTGCAGTCGCAGTCTGAAGGCGCCCCCACCAGGTGAGTGATTTCGCCATCTGCTGCCACGCTGCGTATGCGGCTCATCTTCCTCTCGTCTGTCTCCACGATGTGCAGCACTCCATTGAAGGAGACAGCAATGGCGCTTGGGGATTCCAGATGGGTGTGCGTGGCTCGCTGTGTTTCTGTCACCAAGATGTCTGTAGAAGGCATGGGGCAGTGGAGGGGTCTGCCTGCTGCCACGCTGACCTGCCCCTCCTCAGTGATCCGCAAAACTACACTGCCATCCAGCACAAACAATGAGTTATCCATCGGACTAACAGTCAGATCTGTCGGCCATTCTAAAGACACCTAAAAGGCAGATGAATGAGAAAAAAATGCATCGTTCAATAAGATAAGTAGATATTATACTTTATATAACTTCACTTAGGCAAAATGTATTCCTTCCTTATTAACAAATATGGTATTTTCCCAGAACTATCGATAGATCATTTTCAATAAGGATGCATATGTTAACATTAATGAAATAGATTTTGAGAAACAACAATGAACACTATTTTTTACGGCATTTATGAATATAGATTAATTGCATTTTCTACATAATTTCTACATTAACATTTTTATTGTATTATGAACAAACATGAACTAGTATATTTATGAAATAATATTAACATTAAATAATTAAAATGATTTAATTAACTATAAACAATAGTGTATTTATAAATTAATATTAATCTTGAATAATAACATTTTTATTTAATTTAATTTTAAACAAACATGAACAATAATATAATTTAGAAATGAATATCAACCAAGAATAATAAATTAAATATTTTTTAATGAATTCATGTTTAATGTTAATAAACATGAATATAACATCACAATATTATATTTCTAAATTAATATTAACCTATAATAATAAATGTAATAATATTTAATAATTTCATTTTTAATTGTTATTCATTGTTCATGATATTAATGAATAACATAGAATAATAAATGTAAAGAACATTTATCTTATTGTAAAGTGATAATGTTTTCTTTTTAATTTTGAGTAAAAAATAACAACTATTTAATTTTAACCAATTTTGTGTATATCTTTGCCCTAGTATTATGTGTATTTGAGTATTATATCAACCACTGGCCTTTCTTTTTTTACTGTAGATTTCAGCATCAGTATTTGTATAAAAAAAAAAAAAAAAACATAACAGCCGATCACTTCATTGTTTCCAAAATCACACTGTATGAAAAATAAACAAACGACATTAACCAAGACCAAAACTCATTTAGGTCACTGACGGTCTGATAAATGGCTTTAGCGTGTTGATTTAAGAATTTTAACTTTTCACCTGATGGATGTCCATAACTGAGTCACAGCTCAGAGGTCGAGCAGAGGCAAGGTCATTGGACCCCAGCAGGGTGGAGATGATGCCGTTTGGATCCACCTTCCGGATGACGGTCCCATCCACAAAGTAGATCAGTCCGTTCTTGTCAACGGCGATCCCTGGAGAGATGAGAGGAAGGAACGAAATGTGCAGGTCACACAGCTGTGCTCTTTGCTTGCCTGATCCAGGCAGCGGGTACATGTGTCGTGTTTGGCTTCCCATTATTCAGGTCACTGCAGAAAGCATCGCCCTCAATTATTCACATCTTGCCTCCCACTGCTGAATTATTTCTTAAGGAGAAAGTGGAATAGGATGTATTAGAACATCTCTCCCTCCCTCCCTCCAGCATTTCTGCTCGCTCTCCCTCACTCCGTCTCAGTCGGTCTGTAAGTCAACTCAAGGTATTTGACAAAAGAATGGAGTGGGAAAGCATCAAACCCACTTTTAAGCCCAAATTATAAAAGTGTGGGTTGCTATAGTAACTGCTGCTTGGTAAATTCGTGCTTAGCTGAGTGATAGCACGAAGAGTGTACTGTGTGCCTGGCAAAAACACAGTGAAGTGAACTGACGTTATAGCAAAAATCTCAGTCAAAAAACGAGGAAAAGGCATGCATGCATTAATGCTTCTGACTTTTTTATAGTTATAACATCCAGAATGTAGATCTCTGCACACATCCCATCAATTCAACGCATTACGTTCCCCGTCTACACAGGAAATATGATACCTAATGTATCCATCATGCCATATGTGCATTCATGTGTGAATGACATTTTATTGCAAAACAATGAAAACATCTCTTTTTCTGCCTGATGAGATTATATGAAATAGGTTGTCTATATTCTCCAGGCAAGTGTGACCCTTTAAATTTATGTCGGTGAAGTCACAAAACGTTCAAAACAGCTTCATCAATCTGTTGTGTCTGGCTCAGTCAAATAATTTAGTACCTATCCCGAGGCTGTCAGTTCCCATTTCCCTCGCTGAGGCGCCAATCAAAAACCTCAGTACATAATACACTGTTAAAAGCTCACAGAGCTTTGGGATGATCTTTCATGTCAATCAAAGTGTGTTGTATGCCTCAGAAGATTCGTCTCAAGCATTTTAGCAGTTTGAAGAACCCTTCTTATTTGACTCCTTTTGTGAAATGAATGCATGACCCTTTTGATGATCAGTTTTAATGATCCTCTAACAATACCTTTGGGTCCCGTGAGGAGAGCTTCGGTGGCTGGACCTCCATCTCCACACTGAGCTTCGTCAAAAGGCAGACAGTGGTCTCCTGTTCCCGCCACCACCTCCACGTTCTGCTGGAGTTCTGAGCTGGCCAGGAGTGTCTGCGGGCTGTAGATGCGCCTGGAGTTGGTGTCGGACACATACAGCCGGCCCGTCACCGGATCCGTGGTCAGGTAGTAGCGGTGAGCGGGATTGTTACTTGGGGAGAAATATATAAACAGTAGCATTATTAGTTAAGACATTAGTCTGCTGTCAAGCTGAGGCAGTGCGACAATAAATTATTGGTCTGACATTGCAATTGGAGATGGCAGATGAAATGAGAGACTGATTAGAATATTAATATCATTAAAGACATTGAAAGAATTGCAGCACGTTTTTACGCATCTATCAAAAGGGTGTGAGCTCCTGACAGATGGGAAGAAGAAAAAAGAATGTGTGAAAGGGAAGTAAATGTGATGTGACTGGAACATATTTGTGGAGGCTGTGATGACGACTTCAAGACTGCCAGATCATTTCAATCATTCTCGTTCCCTTGCGGGGAAAGGTTCTCTGCGATGCGGTGATGATATGCATATCTTAATGACTGTCAACAACTGATGGCTTTTCAGAGAGCTACGCTTATTTGCATTCATTAATTCTGCCTCCCAATCAGTCTGCACCTCACTGAATGAGGTAGTGTGGCCCCTCCAGACATGCCATTAGTGGTTAAATGACCAGTCAAGTCAGGACTTTGTAGATGATGGTGTAGAGCTCGGTGACATTCTCCTCTGGGATCAAACACATTTTTTCACGTTTTATCAAAAGCCATTTCAATGCTTTTCTTGCACACTGAGTCCGTTTTATTCGATCAATGTCTTGGACTGTTTGGAAACCAATTCACACTCATAGGCACTGGCCTGTGTAAAATCCAAATGTGAAAATCTTCTTTCAGCTAAAGGCCTAGAGTGTTGGCCACTGCATCATAATCCAAAGTCCTCTTGCATGGCTCGAGTAAATCTTTTTGACAGTCAGAAAAAGGTGATGTGCATCTCTCATAAAATATGCCTGGGAAAATATCTTCTGGGATTGGTAACTAAACTAAGTTAGTTTTCTATATACACCCTTTGGACTTATAAATCCATTTGAAGATATTTCAATAACAATGTGTCCCAAAGGGTTCTATCCCATCTAAAATTTTGTAACACATACAATTTCCTTCAAAAATAACAACATTTAGCCAGTTTATGTGCGACACCTGTGGCCGGTCATGTGCTTTGAGGATCGGCCCTCTATTCACATCAACAAAAACTGTGACCATGTATTGTAATATAACCTACCTGTGCCTGAAATCCTTATTTCTTTGGTTAGTTTGAAAAAAGAAGGGAAAGATAAAGTAAGAAAATATTGTGAGACAAGTTTAGGTAAAATAGTATACACTTATTCTATTTAGTTCACATCACCCCCTTGTCCATCTAATTCAGGAACCCACTGGTGACCACTGTATTTATTCTTCACAATCCAATTGAGGATACCTTTAAATTGAACCCTTAACAATTCTTAAATATTTTAATATTATTTAAATATAATTATAGTATTTATTTATATTTATTATTATTTATTTAATTAATATTGTGCATTATTTTTTAATTATTTAAAATATTATAATACTTTGAGCTTATTATTTTTCTTTTCTTTTTTTTCATATTGTCAATTTTCATTTTCATTTAACTTTCAAATGTAGTAATTCTGTAATGTGCTTTTGTTATTTTATGGTAACTGTTTTGTTTTGTAACTTTTTTTGTCTCATACTGTATGTCTTACTGTATTACAGTCTAGACTCAAACAAATGACTCTGTAATAAATAAAAAATTAAGGTGTAGTATAATCAGTCTCTAAAAATAATAGATAAAAAGCCAAATTGATAGCATCACTGTCATATTTAAAAAACAAAATATGCTTAATTTTATAAAATTGTCATATATAGAACTGATTTTTAAATGTTTGCATTATAAGGCACCACTGGTAACCAATGTAATAGTATGGTAATAGTAGAACCACTAGGAGTACAGTAGGTGGAAATTGTAGAATTGATTTTCGTAGAACTACACAAGGGCAAAGAGCTTTTCTGTAAAGGGCTTCCAACTCTGGAACATGTTGCCAATTGAAATCAAAGGAGTACATGATATAACATATTTTACAATGATGGTTAAGTGCTGGTTTTAAAAAAACAGAGCTGTACACATTTAAATTTGTTAAATTATTGTTTAAATCATTTATTCATGTTTCCAGGGCTGGAAGTATCCTTAAAATATGTTTTTAGTGATATTTAGGTATGTATTTATATGTATGTACTACATCTAGTTACAAGTTTTAACTAGGGTATGCAGGGCTGGTGGTGTCTTTCTTCCTTGGACAAGGTAAAAAAAAAAAGTGTTATCCTTTTTAGCATTAATTTATTTTTATTTCAGTTTTTGTTCTAGTCATTTTTGTATTTTAACTTTATTTAATTATTTCAACTTTATTTAATTATTTCAGTTAGCTGCCAAGGCAACATTTCTATTTATTTAATTTTTTTACGTTTTTAAAACATTTAGATTTCAGCTTTGCTTCAGTTAATTAAAACAATTGTAATAATTTTAGTTTAAGCTTTAGTTAACAATAACAATTCTAATCCTTAGATCCTTCCACTAATCATTCATACTGTGTTTGGCAATGTGTTGAAAAAAATTCTACTTGTCTATTCTAAAAATATATTTCAAAAAATATGTAGATCTGAAATTAAATTTAAAAAAGGACTGGGTAAGACAAATCACCCTCAAACTGAGAATGTGTGGTGAACAGGAGTTGATCAGAGTTTACCTTTCTAACAGTGTAATGCACAGCGGTCTAAAATCTAAACATCTCTAAATTCAACCCCTTTCAACCAGTGCTGCTACAGCTATCAAAGCACTGCTTACAAATTCACAGCATTCACCAATAACTTTCATGACAATTACTGTCGGGCTTCAAATCACCTGCTGTGAGAATTACTGCCGCTATTAAGCAAACTCTCCTTTTTATGAGGACTATGTTTTTAAACTAAAAATAGTTATGCTATTAAATGCTTTGTTGAGAGATAATCTCTAGATGCTGCCTCTCAGGATTCTGTGATTTGTCACAAAATGTCTCAAGTACTCTGCAAGCTTTCCATGATGCCATGCTACTAAATCACACATTCAGTTGTACTCACTCACCTGAGCTCCATGACACTGGTGACATTGCCTGACGGATAGATCCGTCTGATGTAATTGAAGTCGCCAACATACAGGCTACCATCGATGCCCCATGCGAGAGCAACAGGAGCCAGCAGTTTGTTTCCCTCCGCCTGCCCATTACAGCTCGGACAGGAGATGCTTCTGCGCCTGCCATTCCCCATTATGGTGCTGATAACGGGAGGAAGCTGGGAGAGGAAGATATTCTCACCACTTCCCTTATACAGAATCCCTGAGACACCAGAGAAAGTAGAAGAAAAACAAAAATCAATATTCTTTTTATTATAAAAATATTTGTTTTAAATATTTCATTAAAAAATAAAACAGTTTGCTTATTACTTTCATATCACATCAATGTTTTAAGAAAAATATTTCTATTGATTTTCACAATCACATATATCTGAACTTCATATATAATATTAAAATAAAAAGGCAATTGCAGAGAGCAACAAGCAGAGAAATGCTATTCATATCTGACTTCACAGCCTCACATGCTCATATAATCTATAAGAGGGAATGAAAAAGGGTAAGCAGTTTTTTTCTGGCTCTAATGGAAAGGCCTGAGCAAATAACTCAACTAAAGATGAAAGTTCCTACCCTGGACATCACTATGAAAAGGGGGCACTTAGCACTGTGATCTTCCCGAACTTCCGTTAGGAACTCCATTAATGTGGACATTGAAGTAGCACTTTGATGAGGAAGCTCCAAAAAGAATTAAGCTGCTAAAGGCATCAGAGCTACCATAATGAACAGTTTCATTAATATGGATGATTAGACTTCAAATTTTAAAATAAATTGAGCACTTCCTGAAGAGTCTAGTTTTAAGCAGAATGCCATTTTTATTTGATGTTAGTCTTTGTTATTTTGGTTTTGTATTATTTTTCCTTCAACTATATTTAGGACACAATACACTCTGCTTTAAATCATTGTCCAAAAATTACCCGGAGGATAAACATATTGTATCTGCATGAAATATTGCATGAGCTGTGCTATAATTTGTGTCAGTTCACTCTTATTTAAAATATTTTGAAAGAATATTTTCTACATTTTCAAATAAAATAATCTACTTAAAATAGTCATATTGTCTTCACTATTTAAGCAATATAGATGTATTTGTCTCACAGTATTCCTCCCTTTTTTTACAAGGATTTTGTGCTGTTTTTTGCGATCGAAGATAATCTGTCTCAAATTTGCAATGTCCAAATATAAAAAGCATAGTCCTCAATCCTCAGGCATTAAATGTACCAACCAGAGACATTTCAATCACCTGAGAGGTGATTATCTACACAGATGTGTGCTTTATTTCCCAGTCCCAACAGATCTCAGCTTCTAAAACCTTTGATCGTTTCAATCACTTTAACACCACTTTCAGTCCAAGACTGAGCGAGGAGCTTGGGTCATTACAGATAAATATTTTAGTCCTGTGAAAATTTAACTTGTTTCTTTTTGGGGTTGGCTTCAAAGAGGAACTTCAAAGAGAAGTGCCATGCCCAGGGCCATAAATTATTCATAGTGAGCAACATGTTAGACTTCCAACACTTACTTTGGCCTATTAATCACATCAATAACGCTGCAATGAACTATGCTCCAATTGGCTGGCCATCACATTTCAAGCTCAGTAACTAGCTTCCTCAGTGGCTGCACACCATCGTCACTGCTTTGTAATTGGTTCAGATGCAGTGTTTCATCCAAATGATAGGAATCTGAACTGTTTAAACATTTTGCCAAAACTACAGCTGCTTTCCAACCTTGTTTCAATGTGTGTTTTTTTGTGACAAACTTAAGCATCAGAAGCTGACCAGAGATGCTTTTCTGAATGTCTTTCTGATCATGGAAGCACAGATAATGGATGACACGGTGGTCGACTAGTTGGTCCAAAAACTGATCAGTTGACTTGTTTATTATGATTTTATTTTCTAGGTAGTTTTGTTATTTTTAGCAGGTGTGATTTATCTAGCATACTTTCAGAATGATGTGCTTTTAAATCAAGTCAATTTTATATGTATAACACTTTTTACAATACACTCTGTTTCAAAGCAGTCATACTGTTATGTCTATAATGCCTTTTAGCAGTTTTAGGGCTGGACGATATGGGGATATATTAAACAAAGTATAAATGTTCCTCCGACTTTAGATCTTGTTATATTCTATTTATATTGTGTAACAGATATATCAGTGCCAGAGCGTCTCAGGTACACGACTGAGTGATCTAATGTATTTCTGCGAAATGGAAGCAGAAGATAATATGTTGATATTTTAGTAATGATATTTTGATTTTTTTAACAAACAAACAAAAGCTTGTTAGTAAAACCTTCTGGAAAAAGTTCCATCTTCAGCTACATCCCCTTTTAAAGCATCAGCCATTAAAAAAGACAAACATATTTTGCTATTGCATCACATCTGTTTTTGAGCATCCTGACACAAGCATTGTGTTTTTAAAATGGCACGTCAAGCTAAAAAACATATCAAAACCACATGATTCTCTTCCATTCAGCTGTATTCTGTAAAATTGTTTTTGAACAAAAGAAAGTGTCCTATGTACATTGCCCAAGAAATGTGTCAGATCGGGTTCATGTGAACCTGAAAATAGCCCAATTATATAGACCAACAAGATGATTTTTAAAATATGTGGATTTGCACACCCCTAGTCGCCTGTCACTGAGGAGACAAATCAAGTGCATCCTGTGCCAAGTCTCATCGGGCATTCGTCTGTAGTGTGATGACTGCCACTTCAGCTGCAAACGTGGTAAACTGTCATTGGCTGATATCAGCTGTTTCACAGTGCTTAAATGACCCAAAACCCTCTGCGAATCTGAACTGCATGCAAATCATGGCTAATGTCTTCCCATGTGCAGCTAAGCAGGGTGCATAGCAATTTGTTCCTGCTTGATTAGGCCATGCCATTGATTAATTGATTGAGAGGAGGACTGGAATGAAAACATAGTCAGAGGGGATCTCGGAAACGTCCGGCCCAATAGAAGCTGCTGTTCTCATTCAGAGGTCTACAATGTACCATTAAGTAAGATGAATTGGTCTGGGTATCTGCTTTTAAGTGTGACTCAACAAAGACGCTGACCTTGACAGCAAGACAAACCAATGACACTTTTCACTTATTCAAACTCTACAATTGCTGCATTGCATTGCCCTAATCTCATTAAGCCCTGCTCATAATAATGAACCACTGTTCAAATACATGAAAGAAAATAATGAACTATATCTACAAATATTTGACTAAAACCTATATGCAACAAGAACAACATGAAAATAACATGTTGCTTTGGATAATCGACATCACTATGAACTTATGAAGGCATTGTGAGTGGTTTTCAGGACATTGTTATGCAGTTGTTAAGGTGTTCTGGGTGGTTTCTATGGACAAAGTCCAATACTCATTCCTTTGGCTTGGCTTCATCATTCAACAAAGGTTTTTTGTTTTGTTTGTTTTTCTTTTCATCATTATCCAGGAACAATAAAACCAATTGCTTAGAAAAGTAATTGCACAAATGTATTCAGCAAGCCACACAATTTAAGATATCCATAGCACAAACTGTGCTGCAAGAGTTGCAAGAACCACTAATTACAAGCAGCGTCAAAAAATAATTACATTTAAAGTGCATGATTTTCATTAGTGTTACTCATTACCATGCAGCATAGATGTTGTAAATTGTGGCCTAATTAACTTGTGACTTTATGGCTAGACCTTTAGTTAAAAAACTGTTAAAAAAAATTGGCCAGTCTCAGCTACATGTCAGTGTCTATGAAGTTCAACAAACACTATAAATGGAAATTTTATTCAATGTCATCTACAGTAATGCAATTCTTATGTTTATTGATTATTCACTGAGCAAATATGCTGATCAAATAGCAATGGGATAAATAAAACTATTTGGTAAATGTCAAGCAAACAAGCTGAATATCAAATCATCTAGGTGTTCTGCCGCATTTGTAAAAACGCTTCAGGCTTAGCAGTCTGCCATATCGGAAAAATTCACCAAAAAGGTTAACGATTGACACCTACAGCGGGGTCCAAAAAAGACAACATTGAACTTATCGTCAGTAAAAGAAGAATCACTGAATATCCGCCATCATTTCTAAGTTACTAAGCAACTTAGTAGCATTGATCATGTGAACTCCTTTGCACAGATGGTCAGATGTTCTTGCTTCCATCATTCTCAAATCATGCTGGAGAACATAATAATCAGGTTTTACACAAACATGTGGAGTTCATGCTGCTTGAGAGCTGCTGCCATTAAAGCGAAATGACAAACCAGATACTATTCTGAAATTAAACTAAATGTTTCAGTTCAAAATTTATGCTGATAATACAATTTATAATATTTTGTTTGCATTAAAGTAGAAAAATACCAAATAGAAGCAATACAAATACAAATACAAAAGTCTCAGACTTTTGAACCACTATGATTCATATTTAAAATCTCAGAGTTTGGTTGTGTTATGAGTAAAAGCTCAGCAATGGGATGTAGCTTATGCTCAAACACATACATATAAGATCAGGCACACAGTTTGCAAGGCCGTTGACTGCTGATCAGACCTATAAGCAATAGATATGAGAGGCTCTGCATTATCAATCAGTGAGACAAATGGGACTGTCAAAGAGAAGATCTCCCTTTGGCAAATTGATTACATTTGTGACATGTTATTCAGGACAAAAATGTTCCCATCTCCATCACTTCTCGTGGATCGCTTCTGATTTCTTCTTCATTTCTTCATAGAAATCCACTAATCGTAAATTATGGTAAAGGTGACATGCCCTAATGCGCAAAGCTTTCATTTAATTTATAGAACTCAGATTAACCAGGGTGAGACAGATTTTTGTCTTAAGCCCTTTTAAGAGCCATTCTAAATCTGTAATTCATTGACTAAGAAGATTATGAGCAAGTAGATACATATTGAGTAACCCAGTGTGAAACTCACCTAACCGCAAACCTGCCATTATTTAGTTATGAGACAAAGAAGAACAGAAGATCATGTTATGGATTCATATTTAACAGAGCTGAGAGCTCTAGGACAGAGGCTCTCTGCCTCAGTGCCTTCTATCAGAATATGCAGTTCCTGGGCTTTTTGTTCCATCGCTTTCAACTGTGTCTGTGAGGTTTTTGACAGATTTAGTTCACAAAAACAGCAAAAACAATGCAGTTAATCTTCAATTCAAAGTCTATGAACTTCACCAGCAAGCAAACTAAGCAGTATAAAAATCCCCAAATATTTAACATAAAAACATGTAAAAATGTCATGATTTCATCTACATGCATTAAATAAAATAAAAAACAATCAGAATAAAGTGATGTGATGCATCCTGCTGGATTTGGCTAATCAATTAAATGCACTATTAACTGATGATAATCAGTATTAACTAAGACATGATAAAATGGCAACACCAAAGCATTTCCATAATAATGGTCTAAACTAAAATAAAATAATGATATAAGCCACCTTTATATCCTAAAAAAATCTGCAATTGGTTTAATCTACTCTGGCACTCGAGGTGTAAAATGAGAATTGAAGCCTTATTGGTAGGAATAGTGCTTAAACTAGATAAACTGTCAAGAGGTGCACAAATAAGGGTTGAGCAGACGGCCATGACCATTTGTTTGGCAGGTCGTCAGATTAAAGGGTGTGGAATTCCCAAGCCCAACTGGGCATTTAGCCAGCAATCAAAAAGAGGCTTAAATTCTTTGGTTCAGGCAAGGTACAATCAGATGGTGTCACACTAACTAACTCTAGAGAAATAACCGCACCTGAAAAGTGTCAGTCTAATCTTGTGTTTTCGTTTAAGGCATCAGGATGCACTGCAGAGCTGACTTCTTTCTCAAAATGCACCATTAAATTCGACTGCTGGATCCGGTTCAAACTGTGCACACATCGTCATTTACCAAGAATAAAAAGATGCCATTATCTGTGAGAATGTGGAGATTTAAGCTGACAGAATGGGTTTCCCTGTCACACTGTTTCATTATGGAGACAAAGGAACAGGGAATGTCTGGTGGAATAATGCCACATTTCCATATTCACGCTTGTGTTTTAATGGCACTTTTATTGAATTAAGCTATAAGTATGCATTCTGCGCCTGAAAACTGGATAAAGTTCATTCAGCCAAATCATGTCCCCCATAATGTTGGAGAGCACAGCTCTGACTTGGCACGCTGTGTTAATGATTCCGATTTAATCTGTCATCAACGTGAGCGATTAGCCCTTTCAAACTCTGCTTTATTATGTGCAAATTAGGCAATGAACCATATTTCATGTTAAGATGAATATTTATGACAATGAGTCCAGGTAGAGGCACTGACCCCTGAGTTGGTGAGGGGACATTTCCCATGAGGTGGTTCCGATAGGGTTTAATAAGCGATTCCTACCGTTTGGCACATCCAAGATGTGATGCTTATCCAGGGTCCAGCCACCCATGTTGGCGGCCTCCAGCTCATATCCCTGCAGTGTGGCTGTCCGCTTTTCCCATAGGATCACATTCAGACATGATTCATACTCGAAGCCCACAGATACTACAGTATTGGGGGGGGAAAACAGGGCAAAAGGCATCGATTATCTCTAAATGTTTTTCTACACCTAATTTAATCATTTAAAAATAATACTTTAAACAACTTTACAAACAAATATTTTAAGCATATTTATATATTTTAAGCATATTAATATATTTTAAGCATATTAATATATTTTAAGCATATTTATATTATTTTAAGCATTGAAACACTTGAATGTGAGCAGCCTTTATAATTAAAAATATGTAATACTGGCACAGTATGCGGTATTGACAATTTACTGGTCATGCATAATTAGAAACTGTTGCAGTTACTATTTCAGAGCAGTTACAACATTGTTAAGGAAGAAATATTTCAGCAAATGGCATGATTACAATGAGTCAACTCATAGCAACATTTTCCAAATGGACCTGTGACCTTCTAAAAGCTGGTGTTTCTCAGTGCGCTTCCTTTGCAGACTAATTATACATGCAAAGAGGAGTCAGCAATATAAAGATGGACTAGAAAAATGCAGCTGCTTGTAGATTTTATTTATTGTTAGAACACAACCTAGAGTCAGTTTAGCAAAAAGATGGTTCAGATAAAGATTAAGCATATGCTACCAATTTAACAAAATGAGATTGGCTTTTGAACTATGTGTATTTTCAGCAAGGTTTAAATCACATTTTGTGCCGTATTAAAATGAAACCATATTACTGTCCTGATTTCTCTGTTCTAAATCCCTTTAGTTTAAGGTTCAGAGAATATACTTTTCACCTTTTGGTCTGTATCATAATAAGTCACCTTCACCTAATCAGTTTGGCTTGTACTACCAGTTTTTAGAGAGTTTTTACTCATCTTGCCAAAGAATTATCTGGGTGAAAAAAAAGATTAATTGTATCTTGGTTTAAATCAGTCCAAGTTAATAATATATTCATACACAGAGGGCTTTATATAGATCTGTTTCCTCCCATTGTTCTGCTACCTACCTACAGCCTCTGCGAGTCCGTAGACTCTCTGGCTGTACGCATCAGTCTTGTCCCAGATAAAGCTGTAAGAGAGCCGGGGTGAAGCTGGGAACTGCTTCTGAAACATTCTGCCCTCCACAGCTACCATGAGGTGGATCCGAGCCAAGCCGAAGGGCACGCTGGACTGGGTCAAGATGACCTTCAGAACAGGTTTGTAGGCTGAAGCACGTGAACTCAAGTAAATCAAGTCTAAATCACTACCAGGAATGGCCGTCTGCTCATGAAGAACCTGTGATTAAAAACGTGATTGTTAATTGCTTGTTCTGTACATTTCCTTGTGGATTATTTTAATTTGTATTACAATTATTTGTAACAAAATGCACTGCTTTGCAAATGTTTTAAACACTATGAATTAATTCTTCACTCGGGGGTGGATATACACTACCGTTCAAAAGTTTGGGGTCAGTAAGATTTATTTATTCATTCATTCATTTTATTTATTTATTGGAAAAAAATATATATACTTTAATTTTCCAATGATGCATTAAATTGTTCCAAAGTAACAGTAAATACATTTATAATGTTACAAAAGTGTTTTTATTTAAAATAAATTCTGTTATTTCAAACTTTCTATTCATTAAAGAATCCTCATATAAACATTAAGAATCACAATCGTAACATGTTAATTGAGCACCAAATCACTATATCATATTTAACTAAAGAATCAAGTAATGCCTGCTGACAATTTAGCTTTGCAATCACAGCAATAAATTATATTTTAAAATATACATTTCCAAAACCTTTGAACATTAGTGTATGGCAACCCAGAAGTCAATAGTTAAAAAGAGTATTTATAACTGGTTAAAAAGATGACCAATGCCATTTTCAAGCAGCATCATAATGAACATCTTCAGAATGAGTTACATAAAATAATAATTTACCGTGAATTTACACACAATTTGTTTTAATTACGTCTGATCCCTGCTGACTTCCACTTCTGGCCTTAAAAGTGACTTATGTTACGAGCATGTAAAGTAAATTATTTATGTCACAGGAACATAATATAGTACACCACTGTCACAATTAATTCAGAGGCAGTACATGCATAAGAATGTCTTGTTTTCCTGACCATATAGTATGTTCTGTACATAAAATGTCATTAAATCATACAGATCAGATGGGCTTAAGACACATAGTCAAATTTATTTAGATTTTCTGTAAAAAAATTAACCGAGACTCATTTTACTCCAAGATGTGATGCGGTATGAGTCACCTGTGTCTCAGGAATGATGGGGCTGGCCTCGGGGCTGGAGCGGTAGAAGGTGGAGAGTGGTGACGCGGTGATTCGGGGCGAGGGTCTGTCAAGGCCACTAAATTCACAGGTTGGCGTGTCTCTTTCCTCTTTTCTCATCACCAGCGTGTCCATCACATGGAAAACTCTCCATGACAACCACACCGTGCGATACACAAAGGAGTACGGAGCACGCTGGAAACATAACGTCATTGCTGTCCCTCCGTTCACCAATAAATCAAACCTGCAGTTGGGTAAAAATAAAATTTTCACAACAGCTCATGTATGATAGACAATTACATTACTCTTCCAAAACAGTGCTACAGTGGTATAATGGTACAGTGATGATAAGGTATTTAAAAAAACTACTACAGTCCAAAAATATACTATTCAAATAGTACATGTCATTATTATCATGGTACCATGATAATCATTGCAATTTAATACATGGTACTTCTATGTTGTATGTATGAGAAATGTATCAAAAGCAACTTAAGTTATGTCACACTACTATTCAAAAGCTGGGTGTGAGTAAAAATGTTTTTGAAAGAATGCATACTTATTCAGCACAGTCTTTTGAATTGTTCAAAAGTGACAGTAAATACATTAATGTTGTTACAAAAGCTTTTCATATCAAATGAATGCTGTTCTTTTAAACTTTTTATTAATCAAAGATTCCTGGAAAAAAATATTTGATCAAGATTCTTGAGCATCATATCAGCATATCAGAATGATTTCTGAAGGATCATGTGACACTGAAGACTGGAGTAATAATGCTGAAAATTCAGCTTTGCCATCACAGGAATAAATTACATTTTAAAATATTTGAATATAGAAAACAGTTATTTTAAATTGTAGCAATATTTCACAATATTACAGTTTTTATTTTACAGTATCAAATAAATGCAGCCTTGGTGAGCGTAAGAGAGCATAATAAAATTGTACCATGGTGTCCATGGTGTTGATAGATGCTGAAGAGACGGACGCGTTCACAGAAAATCAGGTACACACGCACAGTGACGCACTGACGAGCACGACCTCGATGGGAGGGTGCTCGCTGGTAGTGGGGAGGGGCATGAGAGTTGTAAACATTCAAAATTTTGGCTAATCGACCCAATCTGCCAGACTTGCCGACGGCAGCTTTAAGACATAAATCGTGCCATAAACTCACATTGTTTGTGTGGGAGCAGAGGGCATATGAAGGCTAAGTGAGATTCATAATTTCCTGTTATCACATTGACAAGCGCACGTGTTTTCTCCAAATTTCATGGATTGTTAGCTCCATCACAGCGCTTAGTTAGTGATGTCTTCCACATTCCATATCCTCCGCTAGAATTGTATCCAATTCAAACATCCAATGAAAATAACAGCTAAATGAAATGTACTTCGCTGTCTTTTATCAGTAGTTCTCTAGCACATTTAAGATGTTCTATTAGTTGATAAGGGAAGATGTGATGTAACTTTTTACGTTTCAGGGATTTGGATGAGAGATCTGGAGGTAGCAGTTAGCGCAGGCCCTTTTTTAATTAGCATGGTGTAACGAGGAGGTAGGCGCAGATTTGGAAATGAAGGGGCGTCTCTTTGAAGTCGTGCTCTATATGAGCTGCTGTCTTCTCTGCCCGGAAGGGGAGAGATGAACGGCGCGGTGACTTTACGCACATACACACAAACATACACATCCTTGAAGTGCCACTGCCTTGAAATTCTCCCTAACTGCTCCTGTCCCTTTTTTCAATCTGGGCATGGCTGGGCCACTGTTCCAGACCATCAGCCTTTAAAGCTGTTTCTTTCCCTCTGTTTCCCTTTGGACACGCTTGCTAACCAAGAGCAGACACCAGCACTGAACAAGCATTATTATCTGAAGCCCATTCCCCTGTGTTCAGGTTTTTAGGAGGGATCTGGATATATCAGATAATCCCCAACATCGGCCTTTCTTCTTTAGAGATGTAGACACATCCCTTGAGTATTTTTCATTCTTTCATTAAACTCTATTGAAACGAAAATTAAGTTTTTAATGCATTATGGTCATGCCTCAGTTAAAGGCATACGGTCGCCACACATACACATGCACACTCCCACACATGTGACCCCTGAGTAGAAGACTCACATTAACTGCTGATCTGTGTGATTCTTGATAATGATGGATAATGACTAAAGGGATTATTATAAAGGTACAAGAAGGTCAGATCAGCACAGAATTTAAAGTTAAACTCTGCTGACTGCATTAATGTTGTATAACTAGAGTTAAAATGGGGTTTGAATGTGAACATTTTCACATTTTTAATGTATGTGTGTGCAGATCAGATTTTTGCACTCAGTTTAAATCAGTCTTAAATCCTGCACTGAATTTATTTAATTTGTCAGAACGGCTAATGAATTACCATCTGATTCATCTACTGTAAATCATCATTTGTCAGACTCAAAATCAAGCAACTGTTTTATTTACTTACGTTTAATGATTAAAACAGTATCATCACTGCCAGATTGTTTAATGTGTAATTAGATTTTTGTTTGTAATAAGTGTTCATTTTTAAAAACAATTATTACTTAAAATGCATAATCATTTAAATTATGGTAACACATTATTTCGGTGGTCCACTTTAGACATTCTGCTGATTATAAGTAACTTTGCAAGTACATGCCAACTAACTCTCAATAGAGTATCAGTAGACTGTCTGCTTAATATTTGATAACACTTTATTTTGATGCTTCTCCAATAGACATTCTACTGACTATAAGTAACTTTGCAATTACATGTCAACTTATTCTACTAACCTAGGGCTGTATCTTACCACTAAGGGCAAGATTTACTGACAGCTTGCACCAGCACAAACCCTCTTTTGCCGTTAAAAAATGACTGTCATGATTTATTAAAGACACGCAGTGAAAAATTTGCACTGAAAAGGTGTGGACACAGTTATTTTTGCGGCTGACCTTACTGCATATGCATTTGTAGGAGTTTCCCTTTCAGGCACAAAATTTATGGGAGGAGAGTATTTAAATGATCAAACAAGGTCATTTCCTAAGGTTTGCGCTTGTCAAGGTAATGGTCTTTGCACCATTATTTACCGCCCAAAAAAAGCACATCTTAAACCAGATGCTAACTGGTAGATTGCGTTGGTCATTATGGAAATGATCTGACTGAGTCTGTGTTCTTTAATTTGCGCGTCGTCAGTAGATCACGCGCAGAACTTTACACTCCCATCGGCGCTGTTTAGGAATAGCGCTCTCACGCTAATTTTGCCCTGTTTAGTAAATTTGCCCTTAAGAGTTCTCCTAAATGGCAGTAAAAGTTCTTAGTTAAAAGTTTTCTCTTAAAACATATTCACAAAGCTGCTGAGACCAACTTTTACAAAGGAATAGAGAGAAGTCTTAAGCTAAGAGTAAGGGCGGGGTTGACCTCGTTGCTATGGATGATGTCAACATGCTTATTAACTATGCCCACAGTGATTGGCTGATAGGTGAGTGGTCTCTATCAGTGATTTAATCATGGAAATATTTTAGAATTCAAATAAAGGTTTTAAAATGTAGGCTAAATGTCACTATTAAACTAGTATATGTTCAGCTAATTGTCAGCCTCTTACATGTCTGCATCTCGAGATATTGCAGAATTCAAGCGACGAATAATGTTTTATAAACAAAGTTCGGGAGGCGGACGTTCAAACGGTCTATCTAATCAGCTCGAGAGGAGGTATATATACACAGCCGAGAGCTGACTCACCTAGTACCTCGACAGTTTTCTGCATCCCTCCGCCACCCCGTTCTCCTCACTCTCGGCTGGGGATACGGGGTATAACTCTGGGCTAAATTACAAGCTCGGAGCCCTCGATCCCCTTGGACAGCAAATACGCTTATATTCTTTTACTCTATTCGATCATTTGTAAGTGTGAACTCATGAAAACAACTGCCACAGGTAACCAGACATTATTTATTTATTAAATATTTATTTTTGCTGTTTTATCGTGGATTAAAATCTATAAATCAAACTATGTATTGCATTTATGAAGAAAAGGTTCAGCACCCAAGGCTAGCTATCGCTATCGCTATTGCCTCAATGGTGTACAGTGTATTGGGGCGGATTGCTGAGGCGGATTGCAAGCAACAACCATTAGGATTGTTTGTGATTTTGTCTTAGTGACTTAAGTGTCCTCTTGACTACTAATGTTTCACAGATTGAGGAGCTGGATTTAGAGCTAAAATACTTTGTGAAATACTCTTAGAGCAAACATTTAGGAGTCCTAAAATTAGGACTGACATGCCCATCATTTTTAAGAGTTTCTCCTACGTAAATCGGCAAGTTAGGAGCTACTTTAAGCCTTAAGATGTTTTGTGAATATGGCCCCTGGGCCCGTATGTACACAACTTCTCAGAAATGCTCTTAAGTCTTAAGCTTTGACTTAAGGGTCAAAAAATTCTTAGTAAAAAGTAGGACTTTTAAAGTAAAAGTAGGATTCTTAGTAGAGTAGGACTCTACTTCTAAATGATTGGTGTCATGCTGCTGTGACCTCCCCCTTGCAGGCTCACTATTGGCTGATTCAGTGGTTGAGGGTGGCAATTTTGGCCTACTTGTAGGAGACGTTTATAAAGCAGCTAAAAGCAACTTTCAGTAAAGTCTAGGACTGATTCTTAAGTGCTGACTGAGGTGATACTAATGGCGCTTTTCCACTACACAGTACCAGCTCGCCTCGGCTCGCCTCGACTCGACTCGGTTCTGTTTGGTTTTCCACTGTGTAAAAGTTGTACCTGTACCTGCTTCCAGGTACTTTTTTTCGTACCACCTCCGGCGAGGTTCTAAGCGAGCTGAGGCGATACTAAAATGTGACGTGAAAGCACGGCAGACTGCTGATTGGTCAGAGAGAATCGTCACTATTCACTGCGTCATCATTGCACGCGCCAGACGGAGTATCCTGAATAAAAAACAGCAAAAACAAAAACAAAAACATCCAAAAACAGCATACACTCGATTTCCTCCATTGTCCTGTGTGTGTGGGTAGCGGGTGTGTCTCGCGCGTCTCGCGTAAAAGATTAAGTCACAGCAGTTTCCTGCGGCGTCGCTATGACGACCAGGTACTATTGTGGAGGTACTATCTGCAATGGAAAACGGAGCGAAAAGCGAGCCGAGCCGAGCCGAGCTGGTACTGGTAATGGAAAAGCGCCATAAGTGCTGCAAACTAAGGACTACAATGATGTCAACTCAAAATGGCCACCCTCAACCACTGAATCATCCAATAGTGAGCCTGCAAGGGGGAGGTCACAGCAGCATGACACCAATCATTTAATGCATTTATAAAATCATTATATATATATTATAATATACATATAATATAATATTATATTATATACATTCGTTAATGTGAATGCTTTTAAACCATTCAAGCGTAACAAGACTAAAGAGACTGCGCTGTAGTCCTGCCTATTAACTTACACACACACACGCACACGACCCACAGAAAAGACACGCCTCAGTATCGAGTTCTCTTTCGGGCTTGAACAAACCATAACACACACAAATTCTGCCAAAATGTCAGTGTTGTCGAGTGTCCTCATAAGAGCAGTGTTAAATGTTTTAAATAAAGTATTAAATGAAAGTAGAGATTTGTGAGAAAATGGGACGCGTGTCAGATCGCGTCTCTGTCAGCAGCGGCTGGTCTTAAAGTGCCATTAATGTCAATCAAAGAACAAAGGTAAGAGAGTAAATTACTCACTCAGACCCGGCGCCAGGAGGATTATTATACCGGTAGCCTAATAATCATGAATGCACTCCGCTATCTTTTAACACATCTCCGGTGAACGGCTTTTTCACGCAAAAGAAAAATTCGTTTTAAATTCGTTTTGAATTAGTTTTATTTTTAAACTTTCGGATTCAACCCATGTTCTCAAGCAGGGACACTGACAATGCGCTGACAGACAGGACCGAGCAGGTAATATTTTATATGAAACAAAGTCTCAACTTTCAAATTTGGTCAGTCAAAGAAAATTAAACAATAAATAGGCCTACCGTTTTGAGGCTCTTTAATGTGTCGTGACAGATTGCCTCAGTTAAAGCCAAATTCAAATCCACCGACGTTAATCTATAACTCTCCTGGCTGCTTTGTCGGACAAAAATGGTGAATTTTGATTGGTCAGATTCAGATCGCATGTCAATCAAACTCCCTGCGAAGGATGAATTGACGCTAATTTAAGCACCAGCTTTTTAAAAGCTTTTTAACTTTTATGTATATATATATATATATATATATATATATATACACACACACACACACACATCACATTCATACATTTCTACTGTCACACACATACATACTCCTTTCACATTCATATATTTCTACTGTCACACACATACATACTCCTTTCACATACATATATTTCTACTGTCACACACATACATACTCCTTTCACATACATATATGTCTACTGTCACACACATACATACTCCTTTCACATACATACATTTCTACTGTCACACGCATACATTCTCCTTTCACATACATACATTTCTAGTCTCACACACATACATTCTCCTTTCACATACATACATTTCTATACGCACACACACATACATTCTCCTATCACATACATACATTTCTACTCTCACACAAATACATTCTCCTTTCATATATATGTACTTTTTTGGTATCCATTACTTCCTCTTTAAGCAGGAAGTCACACTCAGAACCGGAAATACATGCAAGACTTGCTCAGCTCTTCATCACAACTTTACAATGATGCTATTCAAAGTAATCCTGTTTTCTTTTCAAGTACAGTTTTTACTTTTTGGAGTAAGTAGCAATGAACATGAAATCAGACAATTTTTTAATAATGTGCTGGAATGTATTGAGCAAATGCAAAGAGAAACAGATTATTTTGTGCATGATAGGCTGCATTGAGAACTTTGAGATCACATTCAAACCCTATGTGGATTTCTGTCAGTCTCAAGATTTGTTGAGGATTCAAGAAATAGAGCAGCAGTAAATACACTGGAGTCCTTATATGGATGTCTAAATGTAGTGCGGACTGCTTATGAATCCAGACAAAGAATCAGGTCTGAGAACAGTTATGTCCTGTTGCACACACAGAAGAGTCTGTTTTTCTGGTGGCACATATCATTTTTATTTCTGTCACACACTGTACAATCTGCAAATTCAACAAAGACAATAATAAATTAGTTTTTTTGTTTCACAGTGTTGAAATAGCTGGCAGTGTGACTTCTTCTCGTCAAAAAGTGAAACGCTCTTTCAATAAACTCACATTACACATTTATCTGATACTGCATTTCAGGCACGGAGCCAGGATTCCAGTTTTGGATGGGCCAAACCAATTGTGGGTGGGCCTTAAATTAAAAACGTTATCAAATCACTGTTTAACCTAATAAAAATGACTGACTAATATACTGTTATATTATCTGTGCTTACATAATAGACATTTGAATAGCTTGATGCTCTTTAAAAATTTTGTTGCATTGTAAAAAGTTTCGGTGCATAGGATGGACCTATCCGCGACCGCTCTCCTTGGTTCTGACCATAGAAGAGCGCTTTGGAATCTCCATTACGCATTAAGTTTTCAACAATACAGATGAACAACACTGCCCGACAGTTTCATTCAAATCCAGTCATTAGCGGCAATAGATCTGTTTGACGAACATTCATTTCTTTCGATTTCATTAACAACAGACTGAGCTTGGCTTATTATTAGGGCTGTAGCGATAAAAAAGGACAACATTTTCCCTCTTGGTTAAAACCCCGCGATCAAGCTGACAAAATAATAATAATAATGCAATCATTTTGACACGAAATAAAATGTGATCTGAAATGTGAAAATGTGAAATGAAATAAAATGTGACTCACGACTGTGATTTGAACTTCACAAACTGGCTGAAAACCGTGCGATCATTTAGACACAAAACATAAAGCTCATGATTGCAGATGTGCGATTATTGTCTTAGAAAATCTCCATGTTTTCGGTGCTGATGCGGTGGTGACACGTTTTCTTCTTACATACATTTATTATTTATAATATTAAATGTATACTTTGAATACATTTACAGTACATAAGAGTAAAATGTATGTATGTGAAAGGAGAACGTATGTGTGTGTGAGAGTGGAAATGTATGTATGTGAAAGGAGAATGTATGTGTGTTAGAGTGGAAATGTATGTGTGTGAAAGGAGAATGTATGTGTGTTAGAGTGGAAATGTATGTATGTGAAAGGAGAATGTATGTGTGTTAGAGTGGAAATGTATGTGTGTGAAAGGAGAATGTATGTGTGTGAGAGTAGAAGAATTTTGAATTGTTTGGCTCTTCATAAAAGAACAAAACAAAATTCACACATCACTTTTGGCCACTACTGTTTGGTGTGGTCAGTGCCACAATAGTGCTATTTAAGACCCTGCTTGCTGTGGACCGAAGGACTGAAAGTCATCACCAGTGCACTGCTGCATTTTTTCAGTCGCCAAAAAAAGTTATTATTACTTTCATTACTGCAGTCAGAGCATTGATTTGTAGAGTGGGAGAGGTTATTACATTTCTTACATATTCAGTTAATACATTACATCTTTTTTTAACTAACTAGGTTAGGATACCTCTCCAGCACTCTTAAATAATTTAGGAGCGTTCTTTATGAATCACACTTATTCTTAAATCTAGGAAAAAGAGTAAAATTATGTCATAGAATTTTTACACACTTAAGACTAAAATGTTACTCTGGGTGGCTTTATACATAGGGCCCCTGAACCCTAACACCTAGTCCTAACAGTCTAATACAGTCTACTAATACTCTAATGAGAGTTAGTTGACATAAAGTTGCAAAATTAAATAATTATAGTTAGTAGAATGTCTAAGGTGGACCATCAAAATAAAGTGTAATCTGAATTAGGCTATATATGATATATGGATGTACGAATATTATATATATATATATACTGTATATATATATACACACACACATACAGTTGTAATCAAAATTATTCAACCCCCATTGCAAATCAGGTTTAATGGAAAAATGTACAGACTTTCAGCTGTTTGCAATGAACAAGTTAAACAAAAGTAATTGAAATAGCTCAACACAACTAATGTTTCAAGTGGTGTCCCCAAATTCAACTGAAAGCGCAACTTTTAATGACTTCTGCATTCTAAGAATGATTCAACACCTTCACGGCAAGCATCTTTAGTACTTATATACTTAATGTATATATATAACATTTGTGGAGATGTGTATTATATTCTATTTTGTGTTTACAAAAAATATATGCTAATGTGATCTGTAAATTAAACCTTGCTGGGTCATAAAATTACATTAGATCAAGTTGTAATGTGTTGCCTGTAAGTGGCAATGTCTGTCTGTGATGATTTGACCTAACTTGACTTGTGTGGGAAGCAGTGAAATGTAAATAGGAATTTGCATAAGACTATGCAAACTGGTTTCTCACTGACTATCTTAAGGATAGGTATTAGCATAATTATGTGTGTATACATATGTGCTTGTCTGTGTCTGAGTAAAACATATTTGTACGTACATGCCATCCTGTCTGGTGATGGTATAACCCTGCTGGGGGTAATGAAGAAGGGACACATTCACCCCAATCAGTGGAGTGCCGTCACTGGTCACCACCTGTCCGCGCACTACAGACACCAGGCTGTTAAATAAACACAAACACATGCCCAAAAAGACGTAAATGTAGTTTAACCATCGCATTGATTTTCAAGGTCAGCAGACTGCTTATTTAAAAAAAAGCAGCATTACATTTTTTATATTTTATATATAACATTTTTAGATTGTATATCTTAAATGTCCAGATCAACTATAAAATGTCTCAATCCACTGCACCTGACCTTCCTCTGCCAGTCTGTTTTGATCATCTTAATAGATGTAATTACAGCACAAATTATTTTACCAAGCACCATTTAGTGTCTGACCTGCAATCTCGCATCTTTAGACTAATTGTGCGATAATTTCTCAGTGTGCGAACAAAAGGAACTTCAGGGCAGATGGGCGGGATGAGAAGTTTTCTCATCAAGGCATAATCAAAAGCTTCATCAGCCAAATATTCTTAAGAGATTCTAACAAGTTTTTCTTAACTGGTCCTACTCTGAGGCAGTAAAGACAAGCAGAAATGTTCATATTGTTAACTTTGCCCGAAAACACCAAAGGGCATTGAACATATTCGCTCAAGAGTCCAAATTGAAGAGGTGCAAAGGTGAGGCGCTCAATTTTTTCACTGGAAAAAGTAATCATTTCTTAAAGTACACGGTGTGTTAGCTTTTCATACAAATCATACCAACGGTTGATGGCTTTTCTATCTGCAATATAAAAGCAGCAGAAATTACATAGGACAACATGAAGTCTTCAAAAGGGAAACTGAAGTTCTGAATTCCTATCAAAAAGAAAAAGCCTATTGTTTATTCCATATGAGTGTGAGAGTCTTGCTCTATTTCCCCATGCTGTTAGATCTACAACCCCAAAACGTTACAAAAAAACACTTAAGATTGTGGGAAATATTGTGAAACACATCAAACGGCATCACAATTACTTGCATAGCCAGAAGGACTTTCTATGCATATACATTTTAATATGTTATAGCACTGATAAATTAATTATCGGAATAAAAATTTCAGGGATAACAAGCCATGTGTCACAGTGAAAAGCTTTATATTATAAATTATATATAAAACAATTTGATGGTCAAAGTCATTTTTAAATAACGTTCATTTCCTAAATCATCTAAACTAGCCATTTTGTGACATCATAAAATATGTTTTAACATTATTAAAAAGTAGCTTATCCCCCCCCCAAAATAAACCTATAAAATGCAGCTTACCAGCCTAGTATAGAAATATTAAAGAGAAAGTCCAGCTACAAATGATAATTCTGTCAACATTACCTCACCCTCATGCCATTCCAAATCTCTTTTGGAAAACAAAAGAAGATATTTTGAAAATATGTTTCAAGTATTTAATCCCTACGATTATTTGCACCAACTTTGGGGTACGAATAAAAAAACGTATTTGTGGTAATATCCATTTTTGGATCCATATTTATCAGTTTAGTTCACCAAACCTTGCTGAGCGTTCTTCAGCAGTTCAAGAGCTCCTAACCTGTGGTTGAACGTGTTTTCCCCTGGTAGGGTATGGGTGCCCCCTGGAGCTACCAGAAAGCTGACGCGCTGATAGAAGCCCTGAGCGTCTGGAGTAGGTGAGCTGTGGTGTTGCATTGTGCTGGGATCTGGAGCCCCGCGGCAGTATGTCTGACCCTGACAGGTGCTGTGAATGCAGCAGTCTGGGTCCATGCAGTCCACCAAGCCATCTAAAATAACAACAAGGGACTTTAGACAAACTATTCAGATGCTTTAAAAGTTATTTAGACATTTCTAGTACAGATGTGTGTAAGTGGGAGCACCATCATAGTAAAACAATTATTTAGCACTCAACTTCGCAACATTTTCTCACCTCCCTCATTGTCCTTGCCATCAGAGCAAAGGGTTTCCATAGCGACATCACACCCCACCCCTCTCCATCCCGACTGGCAGAGGCAATGCCATCCGTTCTGGTCCAGAATGCACCTGCCGTTGTTGTTACACAGCCCTGGACAGCTATCTACCGGGACAAATTCATCAGTTATACACACAGACCAACCAGCAGCCAAGGATGTGTCAAGGGGGTGAAGAACTCACCATAAAGAACTGTTTAAACATACAGGGGAAAACACGGTGAATGTGTCTTAGTCAGTCAAACGTTTGGCACTTGACATTTTAAAGACATCGAACAGGACTCAGGGACAGCTGTAATTTCACATGAAACAGCTGGACAAAATATCTGTTTTAGAAAATGATTTTATTTTAATTTTTTTCTGGAGAATAGATTAATAAATTCAGCGAAACACCAACTAGGCAAAATGGTTTGAATAAAATAAAATAAAAAATATTTATGAAGTCTCTGAGCAGCTTCAAAAGTTAAAAGAGAAGTTCTTTTGAAAAATACTGTTAAATTATCACATCTAGCAGTGTCCATGTGAAGAAACAGCATGCTGAGCAGATCAGACAGTGTACAGAAGTGCTCCATCATATGGAAATTACAGAGGGAAATGCTAAACTAAAGGAGCTTAGCAGCTGCTAAATATTACATTAAGAGACAGTGAGATGTGCAACAATGGGGATTTGGGTAATGCGAACGTGTATATGTGCATGGACTGACTGATGGGTGTGTGTGTGTCTCTGTATGCCTACATTTACACTGTATAAAACAGGAAACCTGAAACCGAACAGATGTGGAGACATTAATACACGGTACATAGACATAATGAAAGTCATGCTTGAGAGACAGAGGGGTCAGAGCCACATGCTCTCTTCAGGGCAGCATGACCTTTACCTCTATATCCTATCCAGTCTGCTATCATGAAGAGACATTCAGGGAAAAGAATTAAACATGGGGTGTTATACTGCGGTATGCAGTGATTTAGTGTCATTTCTTTAGACAGCCCAGGCAGCCTCCGCTGGTTTACACACAACTAATATGGAGCGGCTTACCCTCTCCTCAGTAAATATGACATTTCATGATATTTGCATTGTACTGTTGAAGAGCTCGATCAGAGAAAGGCACGGCAGCTTTAGAATTTTTCTTTTCCTTTTTTTGATGAAGCAAGGTCTATGTCTGTGAATCTGCTTTTAGGTTTCATAAACATTTGTATTCAATGAAAATGTAATTAAAAAGGAACGTTTATATTTTTTTATTTCACAGATCACATAGAAAGCAAACCATGGCGAATGAAAGAAAGCACTGTACCTTTTATTTTGCTGTCCAGAAAGTGTGCTAGAGTGATACAATGAATGAAGAAAAAAAGTAATTATTAACACAATATTATTTTTTGTGCAATGTTAACAATGCAACTCATGTACATATTTAGCCGATTGGCAACCTGTGAGCTCCCATAAGTGATTCATAAAATTTGAAAATGTGCAACAGTGTATTGATGTGCTGTCAGTGTGTTTGATTTAAAAATTACTCACAAGTATTCCCTGAATAATTTTACATTTTCCAATATGCTGTGCATTTTCTCAAAATGTAATATGCTTTTGCCTTTTCAGTCAATTTTGATTACTGCATAAGGATGTTTCAAAATCATTTTGATTCAGATTTGTGAATCATTTGTTAAAAAGATATGGTTAAAATAATTATTTATATAAAAACATCGACCATCACCATGACTTGTGAGCTTTTACTCTACACAATCTCTAACTAAGACTGACTAAGAAATATTTAGCCAATGAAATATTTTAGTGCTAACATTTTTACAATGCCATTCAATAGTTTGAGAAGGCAAGACTTAAGGATTTTTAATGAAAATCTCTTACTCACCAAAGCTGCAATTATTTGATCAAAAATACAACTGCATTGTGAAATATCATTGCAATTTAAAATAAATTTTTTCTATTTGAATATATTTTAAAATGTAATATATTCCTCTGATGGCAAAGCTGAATTTTCAGCATTACTCCAGTCTTCAGTGTCACATGATCCTTCAGAAATCATTCTAATTTGCTGATTTTATGAAACATTTCTTATTATTATTCATGTTGATTCAAGGATTCTTTGATGAATGGAAGGATTTATTTCTGACCCCAAACGCTGGAATGGTATTGTATTTTCACTATAGAAATCTAACCTTTTGTATGTTATTAATATCCATGACTTTTACTGGCCTGTAAAATACAATTTTATCTGTGTTATTTCCAATGGTTTGACTGTAGGAACCTTGAATAGGATAAGCTATTTTTAAAGCTAATCTAACAAAATACAAGGTTCACAACATTGTTAACTCACCGATATTGCAGTTTTCTCCTGTCCAACCTTGGTGACACTCACACTTCCCCTTTCGACACATGCCGTGCTCACCACAGTGAGCCTGACAATCCTCCTGTTCACACCCTGGCCCCGACCAGCCGTCCGCACATCGACACACACCTCCACCACACACGCCGTGAGGACTGCAATCCGTTGCACACATTTCTGAAACAAACAACAGTGTGTTTTATATAAATACAGTTTACAATATAACTGAAGCATTTTTTGTACAGTCACACATCTTGCATTAGTATATTTACATATCTTATGCCATTAAAATAATTATCATGGATGAAGAGTCAGATACTTGAATATTAGATTTAGATTTGCATTTTAATATGCATTTTAATGTGGGACGGACAATGAAACTTTTATCTGAATTGTTGCTTCTTAACATGAGCGCTCGTTAAAGTTAACTTAATGTTGTATTTTTGTTTAACACACATTTCAATTTCGTCCACAAAATAAGTTTGAGATCAAACATTAATTTGTGGATGCCTGCAGTACAATTGCGGTTCCCCTGTTGAAGACCCCTGATCTACATGTTGTCTCATCTACTTTGGCAAAACAAAGAAATGTCATCTCCTTCACAACAGCCCCATGCTGAATTATAACTGCTATGACTGAATGCATCTTCGGCACTCTAATTCTCAATGCTGGATTTTATTTGAATGCTGGGGAACAAAATTGGCTGTAATCCTTTGATAGTTTTGTGTTAAAGCCAATGCACAATGGCTCTGAACTTGTCATCCTACAAGCTGTGACTGCTAACATTTCTGGAGCCCTCATGGGCATCCATCAACAAATACATGTACACACACACACATTCACACGAGACTTTGTGTCTTGTGCACATTTTCAAGGACAAATGACTCTTTAACAGAATTACACCGTGTTGCATTTCTGTTATCGTAACATTTAGTGCCTTTAAAAATGCCTTAATATAATTCACTCTATTTCATATTATTATCATATATTATTATCAATACTTTTTTTTAATAATTTGAATTTAAAAATATGGCGTGGCTACATGCCAAAACCAGTTTATGGATGGTACATTTAATAGATAATTACTTCCATAAGGCATAACCATATTCTGCAAGTGTCAGCAAATATTGTGCACTCTGTTATTCTAGAGAGACATCCCAAATTAGGAAGACTTGGTTCCATAGATGGTGCTACAACAACTTCATTACTCAGTTTATATTATACATTCAATTTACCGTCACCTTAAAATTTCCCAGTGGGCTGCAAACTATTAAACTAAATGAATTAACATGCACACAGTAGAATTACATCTGCATGTCTGTTTCCAGTCCAACAACGATCTGCATGTATTAAAACAACCTACAGGTCAAGACAAGACCGTAAGATTACATCTGTATGCGTCAGACAGCACAAGGCATTTACATTTTTTGTATGTATTCTCTGCATAAATTCATATAAATCAGGCATTGTCTACAATGAGTTAGTCAGTTAGATATTCAGCAATGGAAGTATTAAAGGGATAGTTCACTTTGAAATTAAATTTTGGTATGTTTTAGCTTACCTCAAGGGCATCCAAGATGTAGGTGTCTTTTTTTCCGCAGTAGTTTCAATTTTGATATTTTTAGGTCAAACCGTTCTTGTCTGTCAGTCATATAATGCAGGTCGATGGTCACTGTCTCAAAGAGCATGCACAGAGTCCAAATTAAAACAATTCCCCGTCGTCCAAATTAAACAATTCCCCATCGTAAGTACACATTGATGGCCCAAGACACGAAACGAGCGGTTTGTGTGAGAAAACTAACAGTATTTATATCGTTTTTGCCTCTTGAACACAGCCGCGTCCAGATGATCTGAGAGCGCGGGCGGGTATAGATATATACACTAGATGTCACATTGGCTACGGTTTCGCAGTAGCGAATGCGACATCTAGTGTATTAAAAATTCCAGAAATTGACCTAAAAATATCAAAATTGAAACTACTGCGGAAAAAAAGACACCTACATCTTGGATGCCCTTGAGGTAAGCTAAAACATACCAAAATTTAATTTCAAAGTGAACTATCCCTTTAAGGTTAAGATCCATTTTTCAGACATGCTGCAACCAGAAAGCAATGTGTAGGAGCATCTAAATGTATCGATGACAGGTAAAGAGAAGTTTAAACCTGGACTGCCCCTATCCACCTTAGTTTCGAATAATCATTATGTTTTAATATCGATACAGTAAAGTGAAGTAAGATATGGGGAACCACTATTTCAAATGCGTTAACATTTTCAGTCTGTATGTTCTCAATAAAGTCATACAATTCAGGTAATGTCTGCCTTAAGTTAGATATCCTGCTATTGGAAGAGAATAAGGCTCAAGGCTGAGACCAGGCAGCACTGTGCATCTAAACACCTCTGATGCTAGATAACAAGGGCAACTTAGACCTGGCTTTGCCCCATCCACCTTCATTTCAACTAATCATTATGTCCTTAGAACTCACCTTAACGGCTCCTAAAAACAGGCAAATAACACAGCCCGGGGCAATTTTGATTTTATAAGGCCATAATCGAGCCAATTTATCACTGCAGAGAAATTACACTGGTGACTTTTCTCCACCGCTACCCAAGGCAACCTTTCAGGCAAGTTCAGAATTGGTCTTCCATAAAGCCATTTCTTTGTCAAGCAACTTTTAGAGTGGGAAGAAAGTCCTCTTGACAAATAAATGACGGCTAAAAACCGAAGTGAAACGTAAGTAAAGTCTCTCTGAAATGTTTGTCCAGGGGAGAAGATAAGTTCTTTATTCAATTGCAAGACCTTGGAGGGTCTGATTAGGTGGTGTCGGCTCTCTGGAATATTAAATTGCTTTAAAAGGGTGAAGGGGTGGTTGATTTTTTTCAATCTTTTTTTTTTTTTTTTTACAGCGTTCTTTTTCCACACCAGTCGATGTAATCAATTTTTCATTAGCGGCAAGGTGTTTATCTGTTTTTAGCACTTCCAGGTTCCAGCGGGAGGTGGGTCGATCCACGCCACACACACGTTAATTAAAGTTTATTTAATTGAGGTGGAACAGTGGAGGTAATGAAGAGACAAAACCCCAACTGTGCAAGCAAGTGGACTCCCATTGCTCCCATGGCCAGAGCTGCAGCTAAAGTGGCCCGATGCTAAGCTCACCAAACACTCAAGAAGAAAGTAATGGCTTAGTTGCTTTACTACTTTTATATTCAATAGAAGCTAAAAGTTCAAATAAAACATTTCTGTATAGCAGTATTGCTATATTTAATTGCTAATTAAAATCCTTGATAAAATCCAATAAAAAAAGGATATGGAAGCATTACCAAAGTTGTATATGAATATAGAAGTAAACCAATAGGCTATACACTTTAGATAGATTTTTTATTTTTATTGACTGATTAAATGCGACAGTTAAGACTAATATTTTTCCACAAAAATATTAAGTAGCACAACTGTTTTCAACACTGATAATGATAATACATCTTTTTAGAGCAGCAAATCAGCATATTAGAATGATTTCTTAAGGATCATGTGAAACTGAAGACTGGAGTAATAATGCTAAATCCGCTTTACCATCACAGGAATTAATTACGTTTTAAAATATATTCAAATAGAAAACATCTATATTAAAATGTAATAATATTTCACAATATTATTTTTCTCCCTATACTTTAAAAAAATGTACCCTTGTTGAGCATAAGAGACTTCTTTCAAAAACATAAATCTCCAAACATTTAAACAGCAGTGTACAGTAAGTGTTAATCTAACTTTAGTTCACATATGAACAGATTTATTTTCATACTGTAACAGTCGAGCACATTAAATTGAATCTGTGGTGATTTCTGTTTTGCTATAACACTTTTTGATAACTGCAGCACCACATTTATTGTTCTCTTCACATTTACATTTCACAAAATTCCCCTTTTCCAAAACCACAGGTGCTTGTGATAGCATAATTCTCAAAACATTCTCTGAAGAAACAGCCTGACAGCTGCATTTCTTTTTATTTTCACCAATTACTTACAGGCATCAGCAAGGGACTGTAACATATGGAAGTTCTCGCAGCTTCTGTAAGATTAGCGTGCAGTGTGTGCGTCATGGCCACAGGAAATGCTGACTTGATTGAAAGGTTACTCACAACAGGCTAATCAAACTAGAAACATAAACATTAGTGTTCCTAACAGCACCCGGTGTGGAGAGCATGTTAGAGCATAGACCCACAACCATTTCCTATAATAATGATTCAGTTACCAACAGTGGGGTGCAAGAAGTCTAAGACCACACTGAAAATTTCATTTTCAAATCTAATTTAAACCTGGAATTAAACAAAGTTTTGGAGTTTTCAAACAAATCTCCCAATCTCTAATCAAACCTTATTTAAAGTTATGACATGACTGATCACAAAATCAGTGAACCAGCGGTACCTGTAGAACAGTCAGGGCCAGTCCAGTTGGCATCACAGATGCAGGTGCTGGTCTCACTTTGGAATGAGCCATGGCCAGAGCAGTGTTCTGGACACAGAGAGAGTTGCGTCTCACAGTTCGATCCGGTCCAGCCTGAGGTACAGTGGCACTGACCATGGAGACAGGAGCCATGGCCAGAACAGGATGGCTCCACACAGTCCACTGTGGAAAACAATACTGTTTTTAGACCCTTTTTCTAAGAATTACCTTTACATTTTTGCAATGACTTTTAACCAACAGTTCACAAAATAATGTTTAGTTGTTCAGCGGATGTATGAAATCAGTTACCCAGATCGTAAACGACAGGTGTAGTCACATCACATTTTCAATATACACGTTTTTTATCTATTTATCATTTAAAACCTGATAATGTCTTGCTTGAAAAATGCTATAATTCTTTATTATTATTTTACTGTCACCTTTGATCACTTTAATGCATCCTTACTGAATAATTAATAATTTCTTTGAAAATATCTAACTGACCCCCAGACTTTTGAATGATAGTGTATATTTTCCTAAAATATTTAATGTATTAATATTAATTTTTGAATTCTTTTTTCCCCTTAAACAGTCCTTATGATAATGATATTACACTTGACCTTACCGTTTTCAGAAAGAAAGGTCTCTTTATTTCTTTGATAGTTTCAAGACCACAGTCCAAAACCTCCTATTAAGATTCATTGATGCTTAGATGCCATTTTAGCTTCCTGCTGCTATTCAAGAAATCTCTTGAATTTGAAGTATTACCATCATGTAATATAGAAACATAATGAGGGAACAATGTTTGCACAGTGGGAATTTCTGATCCAGTAAAATGGCTTTATATTCATGCAGGTCTTTGATCATGCAGCGTAATCATGGGACCAAATGATGCACATGAGAAGGAAGCAAATACCATGACAAATCCATCATCATGTTTTACAGTAGCAACAGACAATGTGTGTTGAATGTATAATTTGGCTTTTCCCAAGCATAAACCCATAAAGATATAGAAAACAGGTTGAAAGATGGCTCATCTGATCACATTAGTGTCTATGATCTATTGCTCAAGGGTCCAGATTTTGTGCTCTGGAAATAAATTACAGCCATAGGACGTGTGATGTACAGTTCTTGTTGAGACTTGGACAGAGGTACTAATATGATTCAATGCTACTATTTGAGGTTGCAATTTTGGAGAATTTAACAGCCATCTTGTCTGTGTGCGAATTTGCAACACTGTTCCTAAATTGCTTGAGTTTGCAAATTTGGTCATCAACCTCATGTTGTTCCAAATCTTTTTGAAGAATGTTTTAACTGTTTTTGTGCATATAACAAAAGTCAGTGGCATCTAAAATGGCACATTGACTTTCATTGCATGGACAGAAAAACAGAGACATTTTTCAAAATATATTTGATGTTCCACAGAAGAAAGAAAGTCATACAGGTTTGTAACGTCATGAGGGTGAGTAAATGATGACAGACTTTTCATCTTGGGGTGAACTATCCCGTTAAATACCTGTTAAAGTCAACAGTTAATGCAAAAGCATCAAGCTGTTTTGAAAAACACACAAATCAAGATTAATGTCAGACCTCTTTGTAGGTTTTAATTGGCAATGAACTAAATGTGACTGCAGCTACATTATTATTTGTAATTTTGTTACTTCTAAAGCCAATCATTTTGTTTCATCTGGTCTTTATTATTTTGGGCAACTTTATAATAACTGCAGCATAAAGGCCCCGATATACTTCAAGAGAAATCAAAGAACGTACTGATGTGACGTCATTTTGTCACATCCTTAAGAAAATATGTGAATATATATATATAGCTTATTAAATAAAGATTAATAATAAAGCTTATTAAACGATCTTTTCCCAGCACGTCTCTCTTTTCAGCTGTCTCACTAGGTCTTTCTCTCTCTTCTCAACCTTAAGGTGAGTTACTCATTCAGTTCAATGACAATTATAACATTGGTCAAGTGACCCAAACATAGACATCTAAAGAGTTCATTCCAAAGTCTATTGAATGTGGATCAATAGACTCAATTGGTTTTACCTAGAGAAAGCAAGAGGAAAATAATCAAAAGGTAGGAAATATTTTGTGTGCATGTAAGGGGTATTTTCTTGGCTGTCTGCCTTATCTCAATCCCACATGTAGAATCCATTTCAGTCAGAGGATGCTGTTAAATGGTGTGGCTAATTTATCACAACAAAACCCAGTCTTTAAGTCAGTACACTCATCCATGTAATTAGCTGCTCAGTGGTGTTGCAAAAAGTGTTCTCCTCAACTACAATGAGCTACATGTGTTGTGGTTTCTTTACATACCTACTAAAATCAGTCCAGTTACCTTGATCACACTTGTCACCTTTAAAGCCTGGGTTACATATGCAGGAGCCTGTAACACACATGCCATGACCCCCACACTGGGCGTCCATACACTGACCACTGGGCACGTCACATTCAATCCCTTTCCATCCGCTGTAGCACTGGCAGCGACCGCCGTTGTACTGACCATTCCCGCTGCACAACACTGGGCACGCCGCTAATAGAGTGAAACAAATTAGTTAGAAGGATAAAGGTATACCACAAATGGAAGAAACTCACAAAACATGCCCAGGATGTCTTACTTTTGTTTTTTTTTTGTAATTTATCTCATTGATGATTATCATTATACTCTCATTATTGTAATATTGTAATGAAAGTCATCCTTTCCGGACACAATTTTATTTCATTTTAAAGTTAGCCTATAAATTAAATACAGTAAATGATTAATATCTTAGTATTTTAATTCTATATAGGGTACAGTATAATGTTGATTTGGCCGATAATCACATTCTATGACTCGATCTGTAGTCACTAAATGTGGCAGATCTCACGAACCAATTGCAATTTAATGACATAAAACCATAAAAGGTGCCACAGACGAACATTTAAACAATATACAGATGAGGTTTTTGCACAATGTCTTTTTACAAAATAAATTGCACCACTTTTTCTAGGGTTTTCTCAGCAGTTTCTCTGCGACATCAAATGAGACCTTTTTCTCAGCAATGACAATTAGAGGGCTTAATTGTCATGAAGACAAAAAATGTATGGGTCCCAAAAGAAAATTTATATTAAAGCAAAATTTATCTTTCTTTCTTTCTTTCTTTCTTTCTTTCTTTCTTTCTTTCTATTTTGTGGTTAAATATGACCACAACATGTTCTTTTGTCAGGTTTTATGACATTCATCCTCATAGCAAAATCCTCATTACAACACCACACACACACACACACCTCTTGAGCAATATGGTCCAAGGAATCCTGGGAAGCAATTACATGTGCCTGAGACACATTCTCCATTGCCATAGCAATTGTGTGGGCATTCCATCACCGACTCTGCACAAAGAAAATCAGATAATAAAATTGCAATTTATCTGTGGCAAATTAACTGCATTTTTACACAGCTTTGTCACAGCTTTTTTTATTTGTGGTATAAAAAGGCATAGTACAACGTAATTGTGGTAAAAACACTACTGGAGTGTCTTTAAGAATTATAAAGAGTATATTTGGAAGTTGCCTACTGAATTCCCACTTAATAAATAAATGTATAAATAATTGAAAAGGCAAGTACTTTCCTTTGCTGTAAATAAAAGCAGATCCTCCTCAAGACTGCATAACATACAAAATAAATTCATATTTGAAGATAAAAACAAACAGCTCAGCAGCTCAAGGCTAAGAGATTTAGTCTGTTGGCCTCCATATTCCCTGGCCTGACAGAAAGAGATAGCAGCAGAATCAAACTTATTGATTAGCCTACAACTCAGGGCATGCTTCTGCACGCCTCATTATCACTGCTGTGCTATCTCAGGCACTTGGGTGCAAGACAGAAATATAAAAAAGGCCATTTGAAGGCACCTATAAAGGCTTGTTACAGTGGCCCAATTGCTCTGTCGAGCATTACATTACATAATGTTAGGTATGAAATTACATTTTCAGCTTTGGTGCAGAAAAAAGCAGGAAACTAAATAACAAGCCACTCTCTGCAGCGCATAAACAAAGACGTGTACGTACTCAGTCACATGATGTTACACGGTTGTATTACATGTGCTAGCTCACCTAGAACTATTGTGTTGTATGAAACGGGTTCTACAGTGCGCCCATCATTGTAAAAGGCCAGGTGCCACACACCGGTGTGCAGGTACTGAATAAAGCCCGCCTGCTGAACGCTGACCGGAATCTCCAGTCGATCCCTGAGCTCCGGATCCAACTGAACTCGCTCTGGTGAGATGAGCCTACTGCCATCCAGAAGCTCCACAAAGTCGTACTGAAACAAACACAATTAAATTTGATGACTATAATCCAGCAGTTGCCAAGAGCATTACAACAAAGTAAAAAGGCAAATTTAATATCCAGACACCATGACATTTAAGCTGCCATTACCCTGTCTGGTCCTAAAATATCATCACAAGAAATCTTTTAAAACAGACAGGAAAAAAGTATTTTTTTAATTAATTAATTTGGCACCACAGAGTGTATTATCCACCAGAACTTCCAGTACTTCAAACAGAACATTAAAATAAATAGATAGCCCAACTAACTCAAGACTCTAAATTAAAGTTTCTCCAATTGATTTCCTACTGGTCAGCTACAAAAAGCAATAAGGAGACACATGGCAAATTGGAAGCAGCACTCAATAAGCTTGCTTTAGTTTATTGTGAATGGCTTTGGGGACACATTGATTGAACATCTACAATAAGTTGGACAGTTTTCCTCAGCACTCACGAAAGATGGCGCTTTTATTGACAGCTGTGAGTGTTAAACACCCAGCCAATCACTGAGACAGAGAGAAAATGTCTTTCTGTTGGAGGAGTTTGTTTTGTTTTGTCTTGATTAAAGTAGGATCTTGTGTTAAACCTTTGAGGGCTGATTCCTTTATCTCTTGTTTTATATTAAATAGCTTCAGTCAATACTTTGCAGACAACGGCTTATATAAATGCTAAATAATCAAGCCAATTTTGGAAGATAAAAAAACGAACTTTGTCTTTTTGTTTAAATAACTTATTAAAGAACTAATTTTAGTCACTCATGAGTTAATTAAGATTAAGTTTGAAGACTTTGATATTGTTTTACCTGTGTGTGTGAGGGTGGAAGACCCCTCCTCCCATAGACTCCAATCAGTGCATTTTTCTGAATGGAAATATTAAACTTGAGGAAGTGGGGTTGTTCAATGAGAAGTCTTGACCTCCAGAAAACACCTGGTGGAACAGCATGTGCTACCTGCTGACCCAACTCTACCTGTCCTGTGTCCAATGTGGCGTTATATTGCAGCATCACTCCTACCCTTCCTGCGAGCAGACACATTTAAAACAATATTAACACATCAATAACTAAATATGTATTTCATATAGCAATTTACATTTTATTTAGATTAAAGTTACACAACCGTTAAAACGTTTGGGTTCATTAAAATGGTCAAAAATGACAAAAAGCCCTTTATGTTACAAAATATTTCTATTTAAAATAAATGCTGTTCTGTTTGAATTTTTTTCTTAAAATAATACTGAAAAATGTATCATATCATGTATCATCTGAACTAGATCAAATTAAGAATCAAAAGAAAATTACATTAAAAGAATGTTTTATATTTATGTTCAGAGATAAACGGGCTTGTCAATGTTTTGTTTTTGTTTTTTTCAGATGAGAGTCTCTAAATGTCAAACATTACTCTAAAACTTGCAGTAGGCATTTGCCATGCTCTTTCATACTCTCCAAAGGCTATCAATAGAAGAGTTGACAGAGTTTATACAACACAAGCAAACATCTTTATATCACACTTCAGAAAGAGGCAGTTAGTCAATTAAATGAACACAATATAACATGGCAGCTTCGCATTCGGAGTGAGGAAATAGTCTTTTATTGCTTTGCTTCAAACTGATGCTTTCTAAACATGGTAATTAGGACAAACCCAGCACAGTGGGTGCTATTCTTTGGAGACTATCACTCCTCAAGTAAAATATACCATCACTATTGTTACATTCACAACCATTTTTAACTTATTTTATCCAATTGTATTGCTTGGATTGTAAAAAATTACAGTTGCATACTAGAATGGACCAATGTGGTTAGCTGTCCTTGGTGGTTGATTTACAGTATATGACTTTTATCTCTGAAGACTAAAATGTTATCTTTTAATATAATTTCATTATTGAATATTATGTATCTGTATTTTTATTCTTTATTAGTATTCATAATCAGTTGTATTATCTTATGAAGTGTAAAATGCATGAGTTAGACTATAGATTGCATGACGGGGTGAGAGGAAGGAGAAACATAGAGGCAGGAGGGGGTGAGGGAGGAGAAACACAGAGAAACCATTACAGCTGGCATGATGGGGTGAGGGGATAGAGAAATGGGGATAGAGAATATGAGAAATCTGGAATAAAGACCACCTCGCCTGTAGCCTTATACTTCTATGCCTGTTTCTCTCGTATGTCTGAGACATGTATAAAAATAATAAATAAGAGATCTCTTGGCAAAGTAACTGGTGTAGCTTCCGTGATTCAACAATAATGGGAAAAAGCATGATTTTCAAATCTACAATCTCATAACTGCAACTTTATATCTCACAATGTGACTTCAAACTGTATCTCAATTACAACTTTCTTTCTTATAATTGTGACTTTACATCTCACAATGTGATTTTATATCTCAACAACAACTTTATATCTGACAACGTGACTTCAAACTGTATCTCAATTACAACTTTCTTTCTTATAATTGTGACTGTATATCTCACAATGAGACTTTATATCTCTCAACTGCAGCATTGTGAGATATAGTTACAAGTACAGGAAAAATGTTGCAAGTGAGAGATATGAAGTCACAATTACAAGAATCAATGTGACAATACAGGTATCTCTGTTGCAAATCGTTTTTTTTTTTATTGTGACTGTATATCTCTATTTGACTATCTATCTTTCAAATGCAAAATTGTTTCTAGTAATTGTTACTTTATATCTCAGAAATGCAACATAGTTTCTTGTAATTGTGACTGTATATCTCACAACGTGGCTTTCTATCTCTCAAATGTTACATGGTTTGTTTTAATTGTTACTTTGTATCTTACAATTTGACTTTCTATTATTCAAATGCAACATTGTTTCTTGTAGTTGTGACTTTATATCTCACAATGTGACTTTCTATCTCTCAGATGCAACATTGTTTCTTGTAATCTCACAATGTGAGATTGTGCAATTGTGACTGTTTCTAATAGTGACTATCTCACATTTGCGACTTTATTTCTCCCAACGGACTGTATGTCTCAATTGACTTTATACTGCATCTCAAATTGTAACTGTTTATCTAACAATTACTGTTTAATATTTTACTCTAACACAATAATGGGTACTATACTGTACTAAGAACAAGAAAGAAATTGAAAAGAGAACACTTCTCTACAAATTAATATGCTGCTTGACTGCAATGTATGAAATGAAAATATCTAAAATATCTCATAGGGATGTGAAAATGCAGTTCTCTGTGATTGAAAGGTCATTGATTTCGGCCTTGAAATGTTACCATCTGCAGAAATTGCAGTCACAGGGTTGGTCGGGAACGTCACTGGTTTGGCTTGTCCATTCTCAAAGGCGTGATTATCCAAATCCTTCAATTTCCAGTTCAGGCCAAGTACATGCATGGCTGCGACAGAAAGCAATTAGGATCATGAAACGGAACAGCAAGCACATATCATGTCATGAGACAATCTCATTTGCAAAAAGATATAGTTTAAAAGCTGTTGAAAGCCATTTTAGAAGGTGATTTGCACTCTCCTTTTACGCATGTGTTGGACACAAGCACAGTGCATTAAAGAAAAAAACCTCTCCCTCATTAGAATCTGCTCTGAATAGTGCACGTTGTCTTTTTTGCTGTTTGAATTTTATTTTTTTGAATTATCACTGCATGAGGTCTTTACGAAAACTGTTTTGAATATACTTCAGATTAGCTTTTAGCTCGTTACTGAAAACTACTTGCTGAGGAAATTAAATCAGATTCCAGTGATTAAAAAGGAAAAAGAGAGGTAAAAATGCGAAAATAAAAAACATGAAGATCAAAACCTGTTATATAATACAAGTTTTTCTCTCATTCTCCTTGCTACTCTCCACTCTCAATCTTCTCTTTCCTCCATTCTCTCTTCAAAACATCCTCTTCCTCATGCACTGCTGTTAAATCTTAGGCAAACACTTTCTAGTTTCTTTTTTTTTTAACCGCTCGATGAGTGTGAAAACAGCTAGGGAAAAGTCTCCTTCAAAGTTCACAGCGAGGGAGCTTGCTGAGGAGGCAGCGCTTCACACACCTCTCTTCCTCTCGGTTTGATCTTTGGAGGGATGAATATTTCTAACAGGCCTTCAGCAGGGGGGGGGGGGGGGGGGGGAGCCTCCAACTGCGGCAAATAACTCACAGTGGGGAAACAATGTTAAGAAATCTGAGAGAATAAAAAAATTTGAGGTTATAATGTTTGTAAGGGCTAACAGAGTGAATATAGATTGCTGCAAACAATAAGTAAGATCAGTTCATGTAGCCTTTGCTTAGCAGCAGTTATTAGTCACTAAATTGATGTCTTTTTCCAGCATATGTGTGTGTATGTGACTTCCTCTGTGGGACTGGGAGACTATTTAGAGGAGAGCACCAGGTGTTTTGGCCACAGATGAAGGTTGGGGAAGAAAAACTCCACCTGATGAGCTATTTCACTATCTCTGATGGGGACAGGCTGTATAAAACAGCTCACACCTGAGTCACATAAGCTAGACACACACACACACAGTTACCTATGCAGTAGCAGAGCAGAACCGACAGCAGGGTGGCCACTCCTACGGCACTGAGAGCGGTGCATTTCCACGAACACCGTTTAGGCGACTTGTTAAATTTGAATGCACCTCTTGATAGTGTGTTGCGGGTTAAGGGACGGGCTGGCGGAGAGTAGACAGCCCCGGTCGCCATGGTGTAACCGGGATTAGGAGTTGTGAAGAGAGATGTGGTGCCTGTTCCAGTCTTAAGCAGGAAGTGTCTATGAAAAGAAGATAAGAAATGGGATGATGCAATATAAAAACAATAACTTTGCTGAAAACTTTTAGAGCAAGCTGTGAACAAAACCTAAGGTTAAAAAGTGGTGTCTTTTCTAGAAGTTATTAAAAAGTTTGACATTTTGAGAACTTTAAAATGAAACCTTTTTCCTTGACATATCAATATTTTTTTTATCACTATAGAAACAGCAATTTTAGTATGTATGTAACAAAAGTTGTAATTTAATAAACTGTTAGATAAATTGTAATAACTACATTTATTTATAGGGTTGTCATTGTAATGTTATGTTTACAGATCAGTGCCTGTTCTTATACAATGAATGTCTCTAATGATGGGCTAAGATGGAAAGAAGCACACAAAGTCAAGTCAAAGTAAACAGCGGTTAACTGAACTCTATATTCTATGATAAGAAACATAACCCATAATGATGTGTAAGAATCTGCATTTGGTAGCAGTGTTTTGCTCTGCTTTTCATCAGTGGCGCTCCACCGCTGCCGAGATCAAAATAAATCATACTTTACCTGGGTTGTGAATGTTAAGTTTGCTGTCTGATTTAAATGTGATGAGAACACAGTATACCACAAAATAAAGGCAAGAAAATGCATTTTGAGCTGGGAATTGGTCATAAAGGGCCCTATCATACACCCGGCGCAATGCAGCGGCAGGTGCGACGCAAGTGTTTTTTGCTAGTTTGCTAGTTGCTTGTCTGAAAAAGAAGTGTGTTCAGGCACATTGATGGCGCGTTGCTATTTTGAGGCAACTGAAATAGACTGTGCCATTGACCAACTGAAACCTGGTCTAAAGTCAATGGCGCAATTTTTTATTTTTATTTTTTAAAGAGTGCGGTAGTAATGTGCGCCTATAGGCGGGTCCACAACGCGCGTACACTCTGCTTGTTAAACACACAGCGACGCGCAGCAGCACACAAACATGGCAAATATTAAAAATAAAAGGATTACAATGTAAAAAATGATTATTGTGTACATAAAGATATGGTGGAATCCGGCTTGTCCCGCTTTAACCTCGCGCATGAGCAGATCCGTTTGCGCTCTGGAGACGCGTTCGGTCTTTCCACTATCAAATTCCGTCATGTAAATAGCGAATCCGTCATGGCGCAAGCGCAACTGGCATTTAAAGGGAATGGGAGATGAGACCCTGATTGGTTTATTGCACGTAAAGCCCAAAACACACCCATTACTCATAAAGAGAATAGAGACTACCCTTTTAGACCATGCGCCGGGCGCGCCGAACATTTTTCCCATCATTAAACTAGCAAAAGTGGATTCGGACAAGCCCTAACTGCACTTGTGCCATACACTTTAGACCATGTGCTTAGATCGTTAAAATAGGGCCCATAAGCTCACAAACCTTTGAACTATTCTAATAAATCCCTCAGTGAATGAACGGCAAAATAAATAAATAAATAATTATGGTACATCCCTAATATATATATATATATATATGATTTATTTCAGATGATTTTCCACATGATCGACCCGGACCTGTAACCTGCCGGTCAGTCTCACGTCTTACCGATTCCGAGCCGGTCCAGTACGCAGCACATTCTCGCTCTCTTCTCTCCGAGGCACCTCTTCTCACTCACTCGTCTCATTCGCTTTGTTTAAATATTGCGCATCATTATACAATTCCCGCAGGTTTCGCACTTACACCAAAAGCACACGCACCATTGATATATAAGTGGAGAGCACAGAGCTGCCTCTCAGTCTTAAGCAGCTTGTGAGTCACAAGTAACAAAAATTAGTGGCTTACTGCGCTTAAACGGTCAAATACACACAAAAATGATGTCAAAATGCCCCTCTTGGTCAGAATTCAGATAAATGCAGTCAGTTTTGGAACCTAATTAGTTGAGAAATATAACGCAAGTTGTGTAAAAGTATATTGGATCCGTGTATAAACTCTTAAAGTGACAGCAGTCTGTCTGTCACGTTAATAAAAGAACAAAGAAAATCACTCTCTGCTCTTGACTGAATAACTTTTGTTACTATATGTAAGCATTAATCTGTCTTAAATTTTTTACAATGAAGACTATTCAGTGTTATTTTACATTTGATTACTTTAATTTCTGTAGTATTTATTATCTGAATATACTGTATACACACTTGAAAAACTTAAAGCTGCTTATTTCACATCTCTCTTTATTCTGTTGCATTTATTTGTGCTGTTGTTTGAAATTTGTTTATTTGTTCTTATTTAATTACTGTCTTTTTACTTATTTTTTAATGAAAATTTAATTTTACACTGAAGAAACGTCGATTTGTATTCTTTGAAAGACAATCAGAATCGGCAAAAAATTATTATCGGCACGTCACACTTACAAAAAAAATCGGACATCGGAATAGGCCATTTATATATATATATAGTTTTTTAATTTAATTTTTTTATGAGAAAATGTTTAAAACTCTCCAGCTACAAACAGCATTACTCTTTAAAAGTTTAAACTTCAACGGTCAAGCAACACTCAGACGCTTGTTCTTTTGTGGAAATTTCAATACAGGTTTGGTTTTAAGATGCCTGCTTTTCATTCAGAAGGACTCCATTGTAATACTTCTACTTTATAATCTGCACGGTTATGAGCTGCTGCCACCACTCCAAACACACACGCACACACACATTTTTCACAAGGGCTCAGATAGGTTACGGGCCACTGCACACTGAATGAGGCACATTTAAAAGCCTTCACAAACGATTAACAAATACACTGACAGTGTGCCGTTTTGAGGCCAAACAATCCATAATTGATTAGCAGGAGTGTGACGCCAGCTAGAGAAAATGACTAAGCTAATCCTCATCGCCCCTTTTTATAGGGTGTGAGAGTGTTGTTCGCATTAGGACTACTAAGAAGTAACTTCACCCCAAAGAGATTTTTGTACTTGCACAATCTGATTCCCTGTCAGTGCCCCACCTTTCCTTGTCATCGGGTTGACGCTTGGAATACTGCGGCGCGAATGAAGAAGCCCAACAAAAGAAAAGGGGATGATTTGGAGGTTGAAAGAGAAACTGCAAACAAAAGAATAAAAGTCCTTTTCTAGCATAATCTGATATATAATGATGGCCGCATTAGCTAGGCTAAAGAAAAGACTGGGCTTTTCAAAGGACTACTTGTTGACTTAAAGAGTTCAAACGTTTTAGTCTATATGCGAAAAGAGTATGTGACTGGTGACAAAGTGGAAGACGAGTTTAAAGTGAAGACAAAGCCTCATTCCAACACATGTGCATGTGAGACTAGGTTTTTTTTTAAATCTGTGAAAAACAAGGAGGAATCGCACAGATCCTCTCAACTCCATCTAGGACTCAAGCATCCTCTTTGAGGTGGAAGCATCTGCCACCTCAGTAGGGGTCTGGGAGCAGCAGGTGCCTCTCTAGCACTCGGCAGAGTGGCGGTATTTTAAGACGCTCCCTGGAGGTTTCTGCGCCACTGCCATTTTAGGACAGTCCCTTTCTGTTGGCATGTAAAGATCAGAGTTTTTGTGACAGACAGCGTGCTAAGATAGGTAGAGTAGTGAGAAAAGGAGACTTGATGGATTGGCGTACTGCATGGAGAAAAGAGAGGAATCTGAAGGGAGAGAGAGGTAGAAGAGGAATTCTACTGGGATCATTAATAACAGGAGAAGACTGTTTTCTGCCTAGATCTAGATAAAAAAAAGATTTTTCACTTGATGTGATTACAAAACAGCTTTTTTTCCCTCATATCCAAAAGAAGTACACTATCACTAGAGTCTTTCTTTTTGTTGCTGTTTTTTTTTTACACACAATGGAGCACAACAGCTGTGGTGCGCAAAAGATCAAAAACCTGACGCACAGCATTACTAACTCTGTTATTAACGAATGTGTACAGTGCAACTGCAGGAAGGCCTCTCCATTAAATGCTATTTCATAAAGAAAACTATTTAATGGCTATTATTATTATTTGAAGAAAGAGCTTATTTTGAAGTGATTTACAAAGATTTGAACCATTCCTGTCCTAAATATATTCCTGTGCTGATGAAAGAGTGACATTTAGTAGAGATTTCTAGAGGTAATGTCGCCATGTTTTATTGGAAGTTAATGAAATTCTTAAAGGAAAAAACCTTGGGCATTATGTTGAAATGCCAAAGAAAGAAAATCCTCATTAAACTGCAGGACAGGCTGATTATAGACTGAAATTAAATTTGATTCATTCACTAAAAATTATCCACTCTACATTTACTTTTTAAAATGACAACCCATTCCTCTATGCCCCACACACACGACTGCTTTGTTCGTACCAGGTTAACTTAATTGGTTAATTTAGTGTGTCCTTGCCTACACACATTGTGATCATTTTATGACAGGGTGCAACAGTGAATACATACAGTATTTATGTTTGCTTTATAAACCAGGGAGCATAAAGCAATTTCAAATAGTGTTTGAAATTGCTATATGATATAACATATTTCAGTTGTACATGCTGTTAACATTAGACTTGTTCTTCCTTTAGGTGGCATGACAACAATAACATCTAGCCTTCAACAACTTTTAGAATATTCTAAAAATATTATTTTTTTAAATTGTGTCAATATATCATCCATCATGAATTACTTTTAAAAGAGATCCAATGAATCCTGGATTATTTCACATGCATACTGCATTTTGTCCATGTCAAAAATAAATGTCTCTTTTATTTGTTCAATATTTTTGACCCGTTTTCTCTTTTGGCAGAAAACTGAATGTGACATTTTATGGTATATATATTTATAAAAAAATAAATAAAAAAAATAAATAAAAAAGGGCAATCTAGTAGCTATTTTTAGTACATTATTGTCACAATTTTGAGATAAGTATTTAATGGCACACATGTTTTTGTGATGATACTATGAACAGTTTAAAACTGTTATTCGTCTTGTTTAACTTTTCGAGTGGGTGGCAGCTCAGGCTCCTGGGGGTATGCAGGGTTATATAAACTGGCATTATCCGCAATATATCTTCCAAGAAAGATTTAAATCCTTCATGCTTTATAAAAAGTTATTACTGCTGGAAGTAGTTTCTTGTTCATACATATTAGATATATATATTATGTCTGAAATGTAATTATTTTTAAAATAATTATTAAATAATTATTAAATAATATAAAATAATAATAAATTTTTTCTCCAAAAGGTCAAGGAAGATTTGACCCATTTTTGATGTAAGATTTCACCCCCTTCACTTAGTCTAAATATAGGCCAAATACATTTCATGAATTGATTGATTTAGGTTTCAAGTACTAATACTATTCTTATGAAGAAATACAATTTTTCTTTGTCCACTACTTGGTCGTTTAATTATATGTGTTTGCATATAATTTAATATATACATAACAGAAATGTTGGCTTGCACATAGTGACTTTTGTTTTGGCTAATGAAGTCTATTTCCAATGCTTTTGCATTCATATTCGGCCTCTGCAGGTCCCAGTCTACCGGGACCCTTCCCTTCAGCTTTTTGAAGTGAAAATGCTGATTGTAGCACTAAGAAATCTGCATAAGGGTGGGGAAAATCTATGATGCAGTACATTACTATTTACACTGTGTGTCTGTTATGAACAAAGGCTGAATTTAGTAAAGGACGTCATCCTTTTATGAACACTAATTTTGCACTTTCAACCCTTAATTAAAAACAAAAACTTATATTTAAACAATAAACAGGTTAAGAGACAATGTCCACCATTACAATAAGAACAAATGTGTTTTTACAGACAAATGCTTTTGAATGTGTATATATACGTATACATGAAGAAGATAAGACTAACATGACATGTATTTATTTATGCTTGATATGATACTCATGTCATGCAGCATACATAAATTCAATCTGTCAGGTGGATTCTGGGTAGGCAACCCTCAGCTTTAGTAGTACACTTTAAGATATCTGTAGTGACAGCAAGGTGCATTACATAAAGGCTTGACATGGTAGGTTTTACCTTAATATTTCCTCAAAAATTAGTAGTGAAAACTGATAGGAACCCAAATGGAAAATGTATGACTATGTTTCTGACACAAATGTAACTGATTGCGTTCAGTTACGTAAGTGTAATTGTAATATTTACATACATAACACAGAGATTCATTTTGAAACTGAATGTACTTTTTTACACACTTCAAGCGTGTTCAACGTGGACCCGCAAGCAGTTCTGGTGGTAACTAACAATACCTGCTTGTAAAAGCAAATTAACATATACTGTATATGAGGCTAAATCACTAAATATTGAGAATGTAACAGTGCATATTATATTTTTTTAACTCCAAACAATCGCCCAATGATCAGAACTAGCGGATAATCACACATTTTGATGATGCAAAAGACGCGCGCAAATATGAAAGGGTGAGCTGAGTCGGCATCTCAGTGTCCACCAAGCTTGAGAAAAATTATATGTAAAAGCCCGCCCGCATGTTGACGTGATTGGTTACAAGGTAGTTTGTGACATAAGAAACACAGGTGATTTCAAACCATGTTTTTGAGACTGTCTTTTTTACACTACACGTAAGTTTAAAATATTCTGGCTGACCCCCCAGCGTGAGTTTTTCAAGGCGACCGTTATTTAGAACTCAGGGTTTCCCGCAGCACTTTGGAACTAAGGTGGCCACCTAAGCAACACACACCTGCCGCCTTAACTATGTCGTCAAAAAATGTATATGAGCTAGGGCTGTAACGATACACCAAACCCACGGTTCGGTTCGCAACACGATTTTTGACCAACGATTCGATACAAACCGCTTTTTTTTTAGAGAAAATATATATTTTTATTAAATAACATTTGAAAAACCTGTATAAACTGAACACCAAAGAACAATATTAACTACTGAGGGGTGGTGACACGTTCATGTAACATGTAAGGGACCTAAAGCGCACCTAAAAGCTGTCACAAAGAACTGGCAAAAGTAATGATTATGAATGTCAAATATAGCAAGGAGACATTTCAATTGTTGACGACGCTGACTCGCGATCTTCGCAGTAGTGAACGCGCCAGAGAGAAATGCACATTTCATACGGATTACATAAGCAGAGAGCAGTCTGTTTTCTTTCGTTTTGAATTGTTTTGTTTAAAAGTAGACATTTCATGCTTTCTATATATATATGTCTCAGGTCTGTGAGGCAAGTAGCTTATACGCTGAGTTTCGAGCTCCAGTTCACGCGCCGGCGCCTCCGTGTCCTGATTATATTGCCTGCTATATTTATGGTTGATGAAACATTGATTAAAATTAAGATACAATTAATACAAAACGAAATTCACTTTAAAGAAAGGTTTTCTACAAAAACAAACTAAATGAAGTGGTCAAAATCATGTCTGCCCACTCGTCTCCACTGCACATCTTATGATCTTACTCATGCTTTTCACTTTTCATATAATCAACATAGATGAAATTAAAAATATATATTATTTTATTTAAACATAAAAATGAAACTAAATCGTTTTCTTTAATGACTGGGCTACCCTAAAAGTTCAAGATTTTTTGTGTCACGTCTGTAACGCATGTGTATTTCCTAGTGGTGCACGATATATCGGCCGCCGATATAATATCGGCCGATATGGTCATTTTTTTACACATCGGTATCGTTCCGATGTCAAAATATGGCCGATGTGAACAGGCCGATATTTGACGTGTGAAGTTGAAGATGAAGTTGACGATGCTGACTCGCGATCTTAGCAGTAGTGAACGCGCCTGAGAGAAATACACATTTCATACAGATGACATAAGCAGAGAACAGTCTGTTTTCTTTCGTTTTGAATTGTTCTGTTTAAAAATAGACATTTCAAGCTTTCTATATATGTCTCCGGTCTGTGAGGCAGGTAGGTTTCGGTTCATTTATGAGACGCGCTCCAGGTTCACGCGCCGTCGCCTCCGTGTCCTGATTAAATATTTTCTACTATAGTGCTTTCTTATTTATTAAATCCAGGTAATGGGTTGATGAAACATTGATCAAAATTAAGATACAATTAATACAAATGAAATTAAATTTAAATACAGGCTTTGAGCTTTCTGTTTGAGGTCTCTGTGAAAGTTTTAAAGCAGTCTTTTAGTGCCGCTTTCAGAGCGCTCACGTCCGTAACGGAGAACTGTCCCGTCCGTAATATTGTTAACGCACTCCAGTGCGACTTATATGTTTTTTTCCTCTTCATGACACATTTTTGACTGATCGTTTTTTGACTCGTAGATATTTGAATATATTGCTTGATATTTGATACCCAGTCGAATTAGATTTTTCTCAAAAGTGACAGCACGTGTGATTTGTGGATTACTGATAAGCGCGAGTGGAGAAACAGGCATTTATTTATTCATTCTCAGTGTTGAGAAACCTGGCCTTCATGTGTTATGTTATTGTATTAATAATAACTAAAGTAGCCTACCTAATTATGTTACATATTTATTTTGTATGAAAACTAGCGTGTTCGTTACTTATGGATTAAAAAGTAGGCTACCGTTGTATCAGTGCTGCGCGAGCTCTCTCTCACACAAACACAGACGCGCACACACACAGAGAGAAGATAATAGTCAAATGAAAAATTGACGGGCTAAGTTTAAATTTTGTTCTTGCTTGTTTTTTTCTGTCAAAATGTCAGAAAGCATTTTGTATTATCCATCCGTGTTTTTAAAATTCGTTAAATGACGGACGTTTTACTGTTAACACAGCCCATATGTCGGATTCGTCTTATAGCCTACTTGTTATTATTTTTAGAATAAGTGATTCGTTATGCTATTATTGGACTCCTGTCTATTCATTGTCAACTGTTTTCTATAAATATGTTTGTATTAAATATAACATTTATTCAGTTAATGCATGTCCTGTTTAAAATGTGCAATGTTCAAACGCAAAGACAGCACGTCACAAATAGAAGCCCTTTTCCCTGTGGTATTTTTTTTTATCATATTTGGATATTGGAATAATAACATCGGAATAATAACAATTGGAACATCGGTAAATATCGGTATCGGCCATAACAGCAATATTAATATCGGTTATCACAATTTTCACATCGGTGCATCACTAGTATTTCCCTCATATTAAATGTAAAAGTATGGAACAGACGTTTCAATATATTGGTATTAAATGCGTTTTCTGAGAATTTATATTTCAAGTTTTGACTGCAAATGTCACGTCCATAACGCTGGAATTGCCCAATAGTAATTTAAAGATGTGGTAGCATTGGATCTGGACGGGAAGGATAACTCTGGGAGTTGGAAGGGGTGTGTCGCGATTCTGCCTTCTCACACCGCGACACAGATCGTGGATCTGAGAATCACGATTTCGGTTTCATATCATAGTTTGTATAGTGTTTGTTAAAATTCAGTTGTTGTTGTTTCAGTTGTTATGTTTTTTTGCACTTTTTAGCACAAATATTTTTTTATATTTGTATAGTTTGTTAAAATTGCACATTGCAACTGTTATTTTGAAAAGCTGGTTATTCATAAATTATAAATTGTTATTTAAATTTAATATTTAGTGTTTAATAAATAATTGTTAAATTTAGTACACAGCCACAGTCTATCACACAAACAAGCCCCCCCTCCCACACACACACTTTTATTATTGCCTCTTCCATAGACATCAGTGTGTATTTTACAAACTCCAAATGTATTGTTTTTTTACTTATGTGAATTTATATGTCTGAAACCTAAAATAAACATTATGTGGTTGAAAACACTGAAAAGTTGTGATATATGACAGCTCTGAGCGCTCCTGTCTCTGACTCAGCGCCAGCCAACGCACGAAAGCAATTTGAATTTAGCAGTTGATCACGTGATGCACTGACCGTTCTAATCACACCGGTGTGATCGTACATGCTAAAGGGTTAAGGAGAAAATACTTCTAAGAAGGTTGAGTGAGAAGTTTGATAAAAAAAATTTAAACAGTGTGAATAGAATGTCAAAATTATAATGAAGTCAAAAGAAAATAATAATTAGAGCCATAACCAGGCCAGAGAGGTGTGAATGTGTGCAGGGAAGACTGCAACTGAATGGGCAGTTTGCACCACAAAACAATAGAGACAATACACTGAATGGATGCTTAGAAAATCACAAATTAACATCAGCTAGCATTTTAAAGTCTTCTCAAAATGAATTTACCTGACATGGTCTTAAAAAACATTTAATAAAATTCAAAGTTTTAGACATCCTCAGATTTTAAATATAACATGGTCAGGCATTCGGATGGTTAGCTGCAGTGCATTTCTAGATTAAAACAATGTCAACTTAAAGATATTTCATAAAAATTAATTTGTAATTACTTTACAAAACTTTGAAGCTAATAAATAAATAAATAAACAATAATTCTGACTTTACAATAAACTGCCAAGTGTCTACTTTGAAATGAGACCACATTTCTGCTTTTTGTGCAAAGGGTTCATGAACTGTAGGCTATCTGTTTTAGTTTGGGTATCAAAAGCGGGTGTTAGCAAAGGCTAACAGGTTAAAATGCATTTAAGATCAAATGCAAATACAGTACAGTATACAGAATGTGTAACCATAAGGTGTAATGTTGCTTATGTACTTAAATCAGCATCTGAATTCACTCACTTAGTTTCTTTCACTCCTTCCCCATTTAATGCACTATGTGTTACTGACTATATGAAGAGTTCAGATGCAAAAAGTGCCATCTGAAATTTTCTTCTAAAATTAGCATTTTTATCAAGCTTGTATATTTAAGTTCATTAATTTCACTTTAATGACAATTAATAGATAATTATCATTGCCATTAAAGTGAAATAACTGAACTTAAACATACAAGCTTGATAAAAATGATCATTCTAGAAGAAAATTGCAGATGGCATAGAGAATATTGAATATAGTAAGTGAATGAGTGAGTGAATCCAAACACAGCAAATGACTGTGTAAAAACAAGTACCTGTTCTCCAAGCCCACGTTGCTACCCAGAACCCAGTTTTCTTGCAGCTGCACACATTCAGATGCACTCTGAAGCTCTGTCGGCTGGTTGGCCAGTGATTGGTTGAGGGAGGTGATTGACGGATGCTGCTTGTGATGATGTGGAGCAGGTGGCAGAGGGGGCGGTCCTGCTTGGCTGGGAAGCTGGTCTATTGGAAGAGGAGAGGCAGAGTATTAGTGGAGCTTGTTACAGAATTCTGCTTTACACCAAGCGCAGGCGGATTGTGTGCCTGTTCCAGATTGGATGGGGTTAAATGGGATTCTTTACAGGATGATTTGGTCCTTTGAACACCGTCACATCTTCACTTCTCTCCATCCTGATTCATTTAAGAGAGACAGAGGAGACGCTTAACACTACATTATGAGAATCACATGGTTTACTGCAAAAATGTGATTTAATTTGAGAATTAAAATAACAATGAAAAAAAATCAGTACTGAATGTGTTATTATTGAGGATTGCAGCTACCAGCTTGACAAGTGAGTAGCAGAAAAAATATAACTAACAAAATTATAATTTCTTTAACATATTGTATTTACATGTATATCTATAGTTTCAAAATGTAGAAAATGTCTTTACTATTTATTAAAATTGACTTCAAAAGAAATGATAATGAAAAAGCATCCATAGCATAAGGATAAATGCCCTACATCGTAGCTGCTAAGTTTTTGTACAGTCAAAAAAGAGCATATATGGCCAGTAAAGGTGAATATGACTCAGATCACAGTTTAATTGTACAACTTACAAAGACTTGAAATTGAGCAGCAATAGTGCTCACCGACATTTACGACAGAACAAACGTAAGTCTCCGCAGGCCGTTACCGGGGAGCAGATGTTTTATAATGGGCTCTAAAACTGAACGCTTCACGTTTGATTACAGCCAGAGAGAGACTCTCGTTTAACTAATGACCGGAACCTCCATTAGGACAGCAGGAAAAAAACAGGTTTTCTCATTTCACTCCAAAGCTGTGTAATTGCCCCCCAAAATGACACTGTGTGATTATCTCACTGTCCCATCCTGCCGCCGTGCTGACAGGTCTGTTTCCATCTGACTACGGGTGTCCAAACATATGCTGTCACACACTAGACTGTGACAGGGACGTACTGCTCAGGCAAGCCACAAAAATTCAATATTTGCCTTTATTATCATGCAAAAGCACCAAGAGGAATAAAGTGTATGTGGAGCATGATGGAATAATTTGCTTTCCTTTTTTCTCTTTCTTTTCTTTTACGATCAATAATTTAAATGTCAAAATGGTAGTGTCAGTGATCAAAACGTACTTTATAATCTATTATTACCATTTCAAATGCATCAGTCACAAAACGAAAAGCCAGATTTCTTTTTTTCCCACATCACATTTCATGTATCTTACTGTATGTTATAATATGGATTACTGTTGCACAATATACCGGTATCGCAATACCATGTTATTAAAAATGGTACAATACAACTTTTTATTAGTACAGGTACTTTAAGAATGACAGCATTCTAATGAGAGCCAAAGCAAAAATATATCTGCGATTAAAGACATTTTAGAGCAACAAAGAAATATGCATGCACGAGAAAATAAAGTGCTGGACGTGCAGCGTATAGAGTTCTTTTTTCGAGCCTTATTGTGCTTAATAACTATTTTTTAACACCAAAGACGGTGTTAAGCACAATAAGGCTTGAAAAAAGAACTCTATACGCTGCTGTGCTCAGACCTGAAGCGCACGCACAGAATGCCGTCTTTCAGACAAGCATCAATTCAATTCTCATTCACTGATTATTGTGCTTAAATGGTCAAAAATATGTAAAAATGCACATACTGGTGAGTATTCACATAAACACAATAGACTATTACTTTAGTGAACATAAACAATTGAGAAAAATCTAATGTGTATTATTATATTGGATCCGTGCATGTCTTAAAGTGACAGTAACCTAATAAACCTGCTGCTGTCTAAGTAATTCATTTTAATCAAACAACAAACGAAAATAGAAAAATGTCACACCACTGTATGGACGAGGACACAGAGATAATGGTAACAAGGTTTATTTAGACACTGTATGCAGCTCCGGATAGCAAGGAAGCACAAAAGGTCAAACTCAGGGAATATAAGGTTGAACTTAAGCCTGTTTTATGCTTCTGCGTCGAATCGACGGCGTACCCCCGCAGACCCCTCTGCGTCGCCGCGAACCCCTCTCCGACCCCTCCGCCGTAGCTCGACGTGCACCTCCAAAAAATTGTAACTACGCGTCGAGGCGACGCAGACCGCAAGGGCTGTGATTGGTCAGATTGTACATCATTTCCGGAGTGTAGCTTTCACTGTCTTCGTGCACTGGTCATACAGACCACCTTCGCTGACGTCTTCTTTTTTTTCTGCGATTAAACATTTGCAATAAAATGATTTGTTGTTCAACGTCGATTAGCTCCAGCTGCAACAACACTCTCTCTCTTTCGCTCGCCATTGTCGGAAATGAAAAAGCGGAACCGGCGCACGGAACCAAAACAAACTAGCAAAGAGATTTGCGAACCACACACCCCCCTAGCGTTCTGGCAGTGAAATGCACCGCGATGCAATGCAACCCGACGCAGAACCATAAAACGGCCACGACGCCGTAGGAGTTGACGCAGAAGCATAATGAGGCCTTTAGAGTCTTTAGTATGCATGAAACAGATATAGTCACTCAGGGCAATGAGCTGGGATTCAGGAAGCTTCGCTGGTGGAGACAAACAGGACGGGTCTTGATCTTGAGGTTATCCAGGTAATAGCTGATCACTGATACTGACAGAGAACACACAGGGAGTTATGGAAAGTCTGAACTTGAGAATACTTGCAGGATCACAGAGACACTTGGGAATAACGCTGGGGAGTCCCAGACGTCTGAAGACGAGACCGGACAGTGAACTGTGGTGTGACTGGGGTTTATATCCAGAGTGAGCGTGGCATGTGAAGTGATGAGTTGCAGGTGCAGATAATCAGAATTCGGGTGAGTGTGATCGAGACCAGGTGTGTTGAGTTGACGCTGGCTGAGGTGTGCTGAGTGGATCCGTGACAGAAAATCACCCACTGCTTGACTGAATAACATTAATTTATAGATTAAAAATCAGTGTATAGTTAATTTATCACTTGAATGCTACTGTTAAATAGACCAACTGTGGCCTACCCGAGAAACTAAAAGCACTGTTTATTTCATTTGTCTCTTTCTTATATTGTATGTCATATTGTCTGTAAGTATAATTATTAATAACAAAGATAAAATAAAACTAAATAACTATATTATGATAGAAAATTATGATAGAAAACATTTAATTACTCGTATTGTGAAAAATTTGGTCATTTCTCCCACCCCATCCCAACCTTTTCAGAACTGTGAAAGGTTAGCGAATGTGATTGATAACATGATTGATAATGTGATAGTTGCAAACATCTCTGTAAGTATGTTCACGCGCACTGTGGCATGTAATTATTTTTTATAAATAAAGTTGAGGGAATGGTTAAAAAGCAGTGCAGTCATGTAGTATTTAGTTTTGTAAAATTAATTAATAAAACAATGCATTTTAAGTTCTGTCATATTATTCACTTACTTTTACTGTTTTTGTTTTTTGCTGTGGTGTTGATTCATTATCGGTATCGAGGTATTTTAGATTTTGATATTGTGACAACTCTACTACGGATTCAAAAATATTTGGACATTTATGCCACATTTAAAATGTACAATTTATTAGCATACATAACACTGTCAAATATATTCACTTTAACTATGTAAATGTTAGCCTGTATTTTCGATGATCAGATCAAAATCAAATAGCTCCTGACCAAAATAAAACCCATTAAAAGATGGATCTGAAAGCACGTTCTGAGCACACGCAACAAGGTGTAAACTCTAATGTGTTTTCATTATTAACTACACAAGTGATTTGTAATACAGACACTGCGCTACAAATAATCATTATCCATCACATTGACAGACTTGGTTGTAAATTTTCCATCATGATCTACTTTATCCATCAATAAAATATAATAACAAATTTTTAATGTGACATTTATATTACAAGAGCTCCTTTAGTTTTATCAAGTGCTTGGTTGTTGGAGACAGATTCTGCAGGTTCTTTTTTGTATTCTCTCCCTCTTTGTCGTTTCTCTCCCCAGATCCTCACTCACTTGTCTCTCCCAGGCTATTTTCACGGGGGTCCTTTAAAACTTTATTTTCTTCCCTTTTCGTTGCTTTCTAATCCTTATTAGCATCCTTTACTGTGGGAATGTTTACAAAGTAGGGAAACGCAGTAGACCAAACACCTTATTTTTATCTCTTGAAATAATGGAAAGCATTTTGGAATTATCCCTCAATGTTTTTAAAATTCAGTAAATGATGGAACATTTTCCATTAAGTGGCGTTTTCCATTTTGAGTGGACGAGTGTGATTAGATTTATATACAGCCACATTGGAATGCAAAGTGTAAATGCACCTAAATAATATTAAAATACTATCCTATAAAAAAAAATTAATGAACAACAGCCATATCCAGAAAGTGTAAATATATTGTTTATCATTTAAAAAGTTGTTGTTTTTTGTAAAAGGGTCTGATATGCTCTTCAGTAGAGGTGCACTAATTAGAAATTTAATTTCTTTGTTTTCTTTTTTCACAAGCAGGAAGCCATAATATGCTTTAGCAAAATGCATCAAACGGCATGTTAACAGACAGCAATTTAGCAATTTGTTTTGGGAAATTTCCATATTTATTGGAACATTCATTTAAACAGTTCTGTTATCAGTGTCAAAGATCATTGTGATATGTAACACTGTTACACAGCAACACATCGTGAGATTTCAACATCACACACATCAGGGATGTGTTTAAAAAACAAGACATTTCCAGTACTTGGTCCAAAACTACTCAAGTGAGTAATCATTAGAATAAATTACTTAATTTAAGTTTTGTTTAGGTTAAGTAACACAAATAACTTTTAGTAGTGGCACTACTAGGTAGAATGAAGGGAAGTTAATTTAGATTTAGAATAACTAATGGGGAGATAACTTGTTGATATAAGTGCAACAATTCCAAGTCTCTCTCTTTCTTGCCGCCCTGACTGGCTGTCTATAGTTCACCTACTACAGGCAAGCGCCGGCCCTGCTCAAACCTACCCATACTGCACCACCAAACCTGTGTCTAACCTTAAAATAGCAGCAAAGGTGTTTTGCAATACAATATGAACACAGTAAGTACATTGTACTTATTGTTTGATGTAAGTACATAGTTAATGACACCTTACATAAAATGTGACCCAAATAAATAAAACTAAGCATTTGCGTGAAGACGTCTCAGCGCGGTTATTGCAGGATAAACTGTTATTGCTGTTATTATGGTGAACATATATCTCTGGTGAGCTCTTAAAATGGGCCTGTCATAGACTAGCGCTGTGACAAGTGACTGAAGTCAGCGAGTGAGACTGAGAATGTGCATGCGACCACAAACTAGTATAATGAAATATGTGCAGTCTGACATGTCACATTAAGTACTGTATACTCAGATTTGAATTTACACGTTTGTTGTTTAATCACTGCAGTGTCTTCTCGCTTTAAAATTGACATGTTTAAAATGTTCCTCTGGATGCAGTAATTAAAAATGTGTACGCCACAGTAGAATCAACCTTTTTTTTTTTTTTTTTTTTGCCACGTCTAGAACTATGAAACAGCAACTAATTTTGCGCTTCATGGACAGAGGCTGAAATGAGGAAAGAACATGAATTATTATGACAGGTGTCTTGCCACATTCATGACAGGGTTAAAATAGGCTTATGTGACAGGTGCATTAGACAAAGTGTTGGAGAGGAAACACGGTTCTCCCTCCACTCCGTGCTCCTGACACAAAGAGGTCAACCGACGCAAAGACGGCGATGTCGTGTCATGCCCAGACACAGCGAACACCATTACACTTTCATGTTGTTTGCATTCGCTAATGCATCAAACTGCCTGAGACAGTGGTTGGAAATGAAACAGCCAGCAATCTCAAGAGACAGTGAACTTCTGTGGCAGCACAATTTGCCTTAAACGTGCCCTTAAGGTAACTCATGCCTTTCTGAATGCGACTTAATGGAAAATTGTAACAAATTATTTCCTTCAATCTAGATAAGGAGGCGACCGCTCTGATTCAATCTGAGCGCCGCTAGACTCCACATACTAACAAATGATTACACACCGCATGAGCAGAATGTTAAGGCATTTGGCAGGCTTTCCATCCAGATCTGAGGCAATCAGCTTCCTTTAATCAAACTTCCTACAGCAATAAAATACAATTCTCTCCTTCTTGATTGGACGTACACAAGCTGTACACAGATTTCTCTTCCATGAGCGTTTCTGTCCTGTGTAAGATTATGTTTACCTTTACACTGACATTCTCTGGCACATTTGGCAAAAATATGAAGTGCCTAAGAAAGGAAATGTGTTTTTCCATTAAGTTTTCATTTGCAATCTGGGCAAGATGGATACATTTGTTCTACTATGATTTAACAAGATGATTTAGTGGGTCGTTTTGATTAATATTGGATGGAGCGTCTGAAATGACATCTTCATTTTACTCTTAATGCTACCACTATGTCTGTCTATGGAACACAGCTAAGGGGTCATCTACATTTTCCTTTCTCATGATGGGGAGCTACAGAGGACATAAACATGAAAATACACTGACACAAATGTATGCTGACAGACATAAATATAGTGATATCAATATTACTACTTTCTGCCTATTTGATAGTTATGTGTGCCAAATGTTAATAGATAAACAGATGGTTTTCTTTAGTTTGAGCAAATAAAAAAGATCAAACAAACAATTATCTTTCCTGGTTGCCACATATCAAGCATAATACTATATTTTTCTAGTAATAGTAACACCAATAAATCATTTATGTACGCTATTGTTGTTTTTTTCAACAAAGAATGCAGAAGTCTTTTCTAATCTTTTATGGTCTCAAAATCAGCTCAAAAACCCTTTGAGTAAATAGCTGTTCATCTAACATTTATCAAAAACAAATAAAAAATACACCCCCCTGCCCATGACAAGAGTATAACATAAACTGTCATATTTGATAAATGAGACTAAATAGTACCAGAAAAAGGGGGTTTGGTATTGCATTTCTGTAAATAATGAAAAGAAAATTGCATTCATGAATTCTGTGGTAAACAGAGGACCCTTTGAGGTTTAGACACCATGAGCATGGTAACAGATGATTGTGAAATACACATTATCGTCTGTGCATGCCTGAAAGGAATTAAATTATTATTCAATCTCAATACAAACAGTAGAAAAACAGAACATACAATATATTTTAACAAACTCTGAACCTTTTCCTCTAACAGTAAGAACACACGCACATTTGAAGGCAATGAAAATGATGCATTGACGTTATTGTCTATGTGTGTTTATGTGATGTGGATATGTTTATTTCTGCTATCTTCTTGTGTTTTTTAGCTTGTGACTGTGAAGCACTTTGGGCAACGTGAGTTGTATTAAACTGTGCTATATAAATAAATAAACAAACAAACAATACACATTATTTGAGCATGTGATTTCACTGAATATTTTTTAAATGTCTTGAAGAGCTTTTTCACTTACTCCAGCTCCTTCGAAGACAGATTATAACACCATTTTTGATTATTCTGCGCCAAGCACTGCCCTATATTTAGACATCCCTCCTTAGCTCTCCTTCCATTGACTTTGCCAGTCGGTATCACATCCAATCACTTGAGAGAAAATGTCACATTTGGAATAACCCTCCGGAGCATGGAATAACCCAGCAGTTACCAGTGGACTATAATTGTATTTTACTTCAAGTTCAGTCTTAGTGAGCCACTACCACATCCTCCAGAACAACCCAACATTTTATGTGAAATGTAAGAATTTATTCATTTATTTCCTAAGCATCTTGTTTTCATAATAATCATATACTGTAGCCTATATGTAAACGTATGAACAAGCTTTATAATCAAAACAAAAAAAAGATAACCAAAGGAAAGTGGTATTTGGTTATTCAGTTTCAGTATGCAGCACTCTCATACATTTGCACCTTATTTAACCCTAAAGGCTGCATATTAATAACTTAAAGGAACATATTAGTAGGAGTGTGTGGTATCATCACGATATTAGATTGTGAACAATTAAATTGTCTCCACGATCTGCCTTTAAAGAGAGATCGTTAGTATCGTTCTACAGTGCACATTCCAACCCAACACAGTTACAACGTGACGTACATTCACATCCCCTGTTTAGCAACAAAGTGGTAGGGGTGGGCGTGTATACAGTTATGCTTGTGAGACATTGCAGTTCTTCACCATCATGAAAGTTTATTATTTGCATGCATTTCAAAGCCTTGCCAGTTTAAAGTTTCAAACTATTTTACTTGCACGCTGTTCCGACATACAGTTTTCTGAGTGAACACACCTGAAGCAAGCGCACACGTCTTGTTCATGTTCATGGGGCTGTTTACACGACACCGTTTTCAACTAAAAACGTAACACTTTTTATGTGTTTTGGCCGTTCGTTTACACGACAACAGCGTTTTGGGTGGCTGAACACGCAAATATTTGAAAAAAGGTTTCAAAATGCATGTTTTTGAAAACGGTCTCTGTGTAAACAACAATCTCTGAAAACTATGACGTCATGCACATGCGTATTACGTGTTCAGTGTTTCATTGCCATCTAATGGCCTGGCTGCAGAACACAGCGTTTTTAGTCGTTTTCTGTGTGAATGGGGATCGTTTTGACAATGCTGAAAAAAATAAAGCTCTATTTATTTAATTTGCATCTTTGATCTTATTTTTAATAACAAAGATAAATAATGAAATGAAATAAAATTTACTTTTTGTTTTATATTTTGTTACCTTGTAAGGCTTAACTTTTAAAATAGAGAAGTTAGTTTGGCTGTGCTCTGTAAATTGCAAAATAGTCTTAAAAACAAACATGAAAAAGAACAGTGATAAGATTGTGGATCGTGATCCTCCCTCAAAATAGAAATGTGATATGCCAAATCACCCACCCCTTCATATTGGTATCTTTTGAAAGGGCACTGCCCCAGAGACAACTTTGTGCCATTTTTTTCTGAGAGTGAATCATTATGGCAAGAAGCATAAAATGAATTACCAAATATGGTAATGATAAAAGAAAACAGAAAAAGAGAATATTGCAAACTGACAGTCACCCCTCACTTTACAGGAAATATTCAATAGATGTGGCAGTGGGGCAGGGGGCAGGGCCCACCCATGATGAGTGTAAGAGAATAAGAGTATATTCGTCAGTATAAGGCTATCTAGCATAATAGTGGAACTTGTCTACCTGCCATGACAGGCTATTCTTCAGGCATTCAGAGTCCAGCGTGAAGCAGAGCACAAGCATTTAATCAAAGTCACACCGCCGCAGAGCTGAAAGAGTTTCCTGGGACTAAAACCCAACAGAGAATAATTTCAGTCCCTCTTAATATTTTTCCTTCCGTCTGATTTCTAATTGTTAATAGCTGAATACGCTCAGTAGGTAGCATTTTCTCGTAGTTATTTGTCAGTAATAACTTTCTCAGAATTTTGTGTCAGGCAGAAACTTTAGACTAAAAGGACAGACGCAATACACAATCACCCTCAAGCTATTCCGTCTGAAACTGACATTGACAATCTGTTACCAATGTAAAGCTTCACCAAGACCCCAGTAAAGACAAATCATAGCTACACCTACACCACTTCTGTCACGATGATTTTGTCAATCATCAAAAATAAATCTTCCTCAAAGGGAATCAAAGTCATTCACCATATGTAATGAAATTTATCTGAATGTATTTATTTATTCTATCTATCTGAATGCATGGCAACTGAACTATATTGGCTCTTGCACTGAGCAAATATCATTAAACCTTGTCCCCAAAACACCAAAAAATATCCACATTCATTTGTTGGGGTGTGCCATAAAAAATACTGAAATGCAATTTCTTACAGCAATATCTGTTCAGTGTTTCAGATTTTTTTTCTGTCCTCTTCTTTTACTACACATACAAAAAAAAAAAAAAATATATATATATATGTGTATATATATATATATATATATATATTACTCAACTTGGAAAGACATTGCAAAATCGCATTCTCTATAACAGATTAACCATTTATTTATTATTATTTCTTACAGATTTATTTATTTTTATTATTATTTTATTATTATTAAAATGTAATTATGTATTTTTTATATGGCAGGTAAAGGTACACAAATGAATCTACACAAACAAGAATGATAAATTACACATTAGATATGTGAGATATGATATTCAAACTGGTCTTATATACAGAAAACACAAACAAAAATCACCACAAATTAGGACTGCATAATTCAATCAACTAAATAATCAAGATTATGGCTATAGCTCCCATTGCGGTTAAACCACATGTTTTTGCATTGTCATTGTTTTTGTATGGTTAAGCATTGTAACCAAACACAGACATATTCCTTGTGCACTGCCATGTACTTTTAATTATATCAGCCAGTGTGCGTCTTAATTTACACTTCCTTACCAACACAAGTAGTTGCTGCCAGTCATGTAATGTTACTATATGATGTAAATTCAGTGATTGAGCAAAGTTTGGCATTCAACAAGCTGATGATGCTGGTTTCCCGCCAATGTTGTCAATAACGGTATTATTTCACCAGTGTAATGGTAAAAAAAATCAATTTCAGCACTTCAGCACTGTTCCCCATGAGTTCCTCAGCGTTTGATAATGCATCAGTCATTCTTTGCAGTTTTGAATGATGTAAAAACGTTGCCCAGTAATCAATAACCTTGCATATCATAACTGCAGCATTCACTTAGAATAAACAGAAATGTATTGTTCATTTTGTGTAGATGCTAATATAGTTACCATTATAGCTTTAATTTTTGGTCATATTCAGTAAATAGCAGGGCTGGGTTAAAAAAAGTATTGATTTTCCTATTTTAATCCATTCTCATTTTTATGAACCGATACGGATTCTTAAATCCCAAGAATCAATATTTTAGTCTGTTTTCAGTTGATGATTGAACAGAACACAAAAAAATCACAATACAATTGGGCTTTGCTACTTTTGATATGAAACAAAGTCTCATATTTTTAAATTCTGTCTATTTTAAACACATCCTACATGCATTTTTTGAGCTCTTTAATGTGGCATGACAGATCGCTATTGCCGCCCAGTTAACTGATCTTATCTTCCTCTTTACTACTAGTAACAGCACGAAATAAACATGAATGAACATTAGAAGGTATGTAAAAGATACAGTACAACTTATTGAAATCTGCATCATGTCTCATGTAATCGCTCAATCAGTGTTTTTCAACCATGAAAAGACGTCAATAAAACAAGCTTGTAAAATATGTCGTTACCTCAGAAAAGCCATTTAATCACCATGAACTCAATAGTCAGCTGCAAAAATTAACCCTAGAGAGGAACATTTTGCTAAATATATGCACCATATTACATAATCATTATGCACGATATATCGACCACATATTGATATCGGTAATAAATGGTAATAAACTGATAAATGGACATTTTTTATGTTATCGTTATCGATCCGATAAGAAAATTAGGCCGATATATATTACTTCAGTTGATAGATGTGCGCTGTTCGCCATGATGGTTTTGAATGATTGGAATCACTTTGAAAAGGAAGATACAGTTAAGTGCAACATATGCAGCACAAATCTGTCGCCAGTGTTTCATCGCGACGAGCGCATTGTGGCGGAAAGAGCGCGTCTATGGAGTTAAGCCTTCATGACAAGCACAGTCAAGTTCGCTTGAGCATTCGCAGCATTTTGTGCCATTGTAAGTTATAATATGTTTATTTTGTGTATATATATCTGATTAAACTAATATTGTCACAGTGTCTGGTTTGTGTTCCCTGGGTAACCACTAGAGGTCCTCTTCCCCCACGGTGTCTTTCACTCATAACTACATTTCCCATCATCCTGTTCTGTCACTCATTAATCATTGCACTCAGCTGTTTCCCGTCACCTTGTTAGTATTTTTGTGTATATATACCCTGTCTGTTTTGTCATTGTCATGGAGTCCTTGTATATTGTCAGGCCACTTCTGGTAGTCTGTTTTTGCCTGTTCTTGTTTGTTTTTCTGTTTTTGGATTGCCTTATTGGATTTTGACCCTTGCCTGGACTGGATTGTGAGTACGGATTACCCTATTAAAATACTGCATTTGGATCTTACCTTTCCCTGTGTGTGATCGTGACAAATATAGGATGCAAAAGTTAATTAATCTTTAGTGTGCACAGCTCAAACAGCAATGCACATTTATAACTATAATTGGGACTGTCATATACATGCCATTATAATGAGAACACTATTGTCATAAAATGTTGTGAATTCTCTGGGTTTAGTTGCCGTGTTCCAGCGCGTTGCTGTGGAAATAGCTCGTCCAGAACAGGGATTACACGTTCTGACCAGCAAAAGTTTGCTTGTGCATTCATGTCATTTTGTGCAGATATAGCCTAAGTTGTAATATTACATTTATGTAATATAAATATCTGATTAATCTCACATAGGATGCGTTTCGTTGATTTAAACAACCTGCTAGAAAAGTTCTTCAGTTTCCCACTGCTCGTTCTTTTCAGCTTCAGCGCGCACGATCAAACAACAATGCAAAACATTAAACGCTATGATTGAATTGATTACTAGCCTGGGAAAACCCAGACAACTTCCGGCAAATTTAGATTTGCTCTGCAAGTAAGTCTGGCAAAGAGCTCATTCAAGGCCATTTCCATGCCGTGGAAATCGCGGCACCAATCAGAAACGTTGAGGCGGGCTTTACACGATGACGATCGCTCTGATTGGTTTTAGGTCTAGCCTATCCAATTGTGCCCAGAGGCATTTGAGCGACGTCCACTCCGTTGGTGAAGCGCACCAACTTTTAAATGCAGCATTATTATATTCAAATTGCAAACACATGAGGACAGTCTCCATGAAAGACCCACTGGCAGATGAACATGCTACTACATTTCTCTCCGAAACGGTAGGAAATTAAATTAGATTTAATAGAGGATTTTAACTGTGACAAGATGATTGACAGGGCAGTTTACATGACGGGATGCACGCGACAGATCCGTACGATAAAGATGATGAAGTAGTATGTCCAAAAGTTGCCTACTTTTTTGCTACACATTCAAAAGTAAATACATTTTCTTCACAAAAAGAGTATACTTTTATGGCGTAGTGTAACATAGGCGAATTGGGACGCAGCATATGGCTTTACACATGACGATCGCTCGTATTGGTTTTGGGAGTTTTAGGTCTATCCAATTGCGCCGAGAGGCATTTGAGCGACGTCCGTTGGTGACGCCCCTTTGGAAATTATTTGTCTATGGAGCTTTGCCAGAACATTACTCAGTTACTACTGAGAATGGTCTGGTTTTAACCAGGCTAATTGATTACTGTAATATAATTATAATTGTATACACTATTGTAATAAAAAAGTTGTACATTCTTTGGGTTTAGTTGCATTCTTCAAAAAACGTTGAGTTCATTAACCTTCTAGCAAAGGGATTTAGTTTAACGTTCGTTCTCTTCAGCTTCAGGGCGCAGCTCAAACAGCAATGATGTAATTTGAAACAGTAAGCCTAATATTAAAGATGTTTACTATTACTGCAATATAACAACATTGTCGTATTATTAATAACTAGCATTTTTTTTGTTCTCGTATTATTTTCGTCAACAATATGGTTTGATTAAAAGAATTTCCTTATTGTCCGTGCAGAGGCGATTCCATTTTATTTCTCCATGGCACATGTGTTCTGTTTCTTTATATGCAGCCCAATGTTATCCAATGACTTGTTTGCATTATTTAGGTTTTTTATTTATTTATTTTTTTACATTTTTTACATTTTTTGTTAGTCAATAGATTTTTTGGTAACACTTTACAATAAGGTCTCATTTGTTAATGCATTAACTAACATGAACTAACAGAGAGCAATAGCCTTTGTTAATGTTAGTTAATAAAATATTTGTGTTCATGTTAGTTCACAGTGCATTAACTAAAGTTAACAGATACCATTTTGGATCTTAAAAAAGTCTTATAAAATGTTGAGCTTAACATTAACTAAGATTAATAAATGCTGTAGAAGTATTGTTCATTAATTGTTGGTTCATGTTAACTAATGCTGACAAAATGAAACCTTATTATAAAGTGTTACCATTTTTTAATAAAGAAAGTTGGCCATAGGAGTGTAAAATTATTTTTAAAAAGTTAAGGAATCTTACACTGGTTCAAACTAGGCTACTGTTTTGTATATGTTTGATTTATGTTGAAGTGTTTGGGATATTTGAATTTAGATTTATCGGCCAATATATCGGTTATCGGTATCGGCCAAAATGTTCATATCGGTGCATCCCATATATACAGTATATACCATTTTTGTTTTTTACTGTTCTTCAGTATTTAATACTGTATATGTGTGAATAAATTTGTCAAGTTTTTGATAGCTACCATTTAAATGTTTATATTTCAAAAAATGTATTTAAGTAGAAACATAATTATGTAATTGTATAATCTGTATTATAACTTTATTATTATTTAAATGTCCTTGTGTGTAATTTAACTGTTTGTATACAAATCAGTTCATTTTAACCTTCAATGTTATAGTATAATGTAACCAACTGCCTACCTGTATAGTTACAGCATTATTTGAGAAAATTTGTCATGTACTGTACCTGATATATATTAAAAATTAATCGATATAGAATCGAAATCAAATCGTAAGCTTGTGAATCGAAATTAAATAAAATGGTGGAATTTGTGAAAATACTCAGCCCTACTAAATAGCCAACAAATAAATAGTAATTTACCTAAAACAAGGGAATAAAATAGTACAACACAGCCGCAATTGACCTAAAATGACGAAAAAATATATAAAACATGGCCACAATTGAAGTAAAACGAAAGAATAAATTAATAAAACATGCTCACGTGTTAAGTTGAATTCTTAGGCTAATTCTTGGCCACAATATATTTTTCCTGCATGCTAAGAGCAGAGCTTAGTAAATAATATTATATCATTAATAATAACTTTTTTTTTACTCCAACAAAATGTTTTACTATCACTACAAAAGTGTGTAAACCAGCAATTGTTACTATCTCTCTTACCTTTCCTCTGCATCTCAACTCTTTTTTATTTTTTTCATTTCACCTATAGACCTGTGGTGATGTTCTTTTTATTGTCTAAAAATAATTTGTGATGTTTCGTCACACCGAGTACCTGGGAAAGTTTTACAAAACTGTATAAAAGAAAGATGGATGTCAGCAAAAACAAGCTCTTCAGACACTGCCTGCTATTGAGCCGGGGAAAGGTCATGCATTTGCACATTTCCTTTGATTTTTCATCAGCACGATGCTTCAAAAACAGCTGTGGTAAAATGTGCTTGGATCAACCAATTTAAATGCTAAACTTCTCCAGGGCTTTTTCTTAAATACACACTGAAAACAAATCACTTGGTCCACTTTGAAGAGAGGAGTGGGAAATTGAATGACCCTAATGTTAAGGTGTATTGTGTCTGGGCTGGAGTAATGGAGATTCTGCTGTCTGCCTGGCCTTAAGAAACAGTTTCATCCTTAAACATCGTTAGTCCTTTTAGTTCCACCGACTCGGAGTCTTTAAATTGAGTTACTATTGATAGAGCTTTTTGCACTCCAATGGGCCTAATTCATTATCCTCTTTGCTTCATAAGGTATGTAATCATCCATCTAAAATTCCTGTTCAAACAAATTAAGATGCCACAAATAACATCAATAAAATAAATGCAGCATTTACTGTGCTTATATAGTGTGTGTATATGTATATGTATATGTATATGTATATATATATATATATATACACACACACACACACACACACACACACACACACACACACACACACACACACACACACACACACACACACACACACACACACACACACACACACACACACACACACACACACACACACACACACACACACACACACACACACACACACACACACACACACACACACACACACACACACACACACGCGCACATTTAAAATATATGCTAAATATATCAGTCAGGAACACTTTCGTCAAATGTATTTATTATAATGATAAAGCATACAGTTAGTGTTGGCGGTACGATTCTGTTCTGGGTAAACTCCACGCACCCGTCCATGCAGCCATGCCTGGACAGAGCGGACAGAGCAGCAAGTCAAACCCCATGGTCATGGAGTAACAGAACAGATCCAGTAATCATGCATACATAATTACAATTCACAAATTTTAATGAGTTGTTAAAACAAGCCAAAATACACAAGGAAGGATGATTACAATGAAATTGACTGCATGCTGAAGACAGTCGCGACGAATAATAGATTACAAATTCCAGCTAGGTAGAGTTAGGGATGGAGGGGGGAGTTAGATGCAGCGTGCAGCCTAGCAATAGAGAGAGGCTGAATGATTGGGGACTTAAATGAACCGCTGTGATAAGTGTCACAACTGGATTGGTACATGTCAGAAACAGCTGACTGCAAGCTTGACTGACGTGGCCTGCCTGAACTAACGTGATGTTTGATGTTGTTAACAGAGTGGCTTAAGGAAGTATATATTTTCCAATTAAATAAAGTTTAAAAAAAACTTCAAGAAGCAATAAATAAATCTCCAAACAATATATTTTATTTTAAGAATATATTTAGAATGAAAATCTCCAAAATATGAGCAAATACATTTTAAAATGCATGTTAGCAATAGTCCTATATTTTATGTATATTTTAAAACATATTTGAAAATATAATCTTTTGCCTAATGGCCCGCAGCCACAAAACTCTGCTACAACATGCCTCAAAAGATTTTCTGATCCTTTTTTTTATGTAAACATACCCTACATTCTCAACGATCACTGGTAATCTAAGCCTGTGCTCCATGTTCTCGCACTTCACAAGTCCGCACACTACCTGATAACTTTCAGACAGCCTGTACAACTCTACTTTCAGTCAGGTTGGTTTCACGCCTCAGGGTAGAGACTCAAACCTTAAGCTCTCCTCACATGTCGGAGGAATGCACAAAAGTAATCTTGGCCTGACAGCCTGTGCCGCTGTGTACTACTCCGCTGTCTTCTGAATAATGAATCCAGTGCTTCTTCTAGTCATCCTCCAGCAGAGCAGTCTGGAAATAGCTCCACAGCCACCCAATCTAAAACACCCCACTGCTGAGCTAGCCTTTAACCCTCTCTCTTATCCCGGAAAACACACAAGCACTGCTGCGCACTCAAACAAGCATGCAGATTTGTGCTCAATCGCATCACCTATCAAGTTATATGTAGAAGTGGCTTTAGGTGTTCTTATTATCCTTAAGGAACGAGAAAAAACAGGATCAAAGTAGGGTAGCCGACTTTCTTCGAACGCCGTCATGCAAAGCGAGCTGGCATAGTAATGACCAATGGCAGATCTGAGCGCTGAATGATGGATGACACTAAAAGGAAAAAGCAGGATGGAGGAGGAGACTGAGATTTTGAAAGCAAGGCCTAATTATTCAAACTACTTCACCCTATTCCAGAAATTCCTTGGTGAGAGCTCACAGACGCAACAAAGTGAGCAGATAAACTCAGAACAGAAATATCGGGAAGAGTGTCCCTTCATTAGAAGATCAAAGAGGCTCTTTTTTCCCCTAACTATTGCTGGGATTAATTCAAAGGAAATGGGTCAGGGTCGCTGCAGAGGCTGACACATCCCAGATTAGCCTGATCTTGTTGAGTGGCTAATCATTCAAAGTATCACTCTCAAAACACTTCAATTATACATGAGTTATTTAACAGATTAAGATAAATCCACTATTAGAGCAAGAAATTGTGATTTTATTCGTTCTTTTTCAGCTCAGGTGTTGGTTAAGAAAAAGCCCCTGATTGAAAGACAGTGAGAAAGCATTCATTACAGAAACATAATTTCCATAATATAGAAGTAATCATTTGACTAATTTAAATAAAACAGTTGACTTGAAGATTATTTGAAATAAATTCAGTTCTTTTCATCAAAGAATCCTAAAAAAAAGTATCACAGTTTCCACAAAAAAATCAATCAGAAACACTAAAGCCCCTTTCACACAGCGCGTTGATCCCAGAAAACTGCCATAAAATTGCTGGAGTGCCTTCTGTGTGAACGCAAACATGTCCTTTGATGGAATGGGACCTAGTAACATTGCCATGATCAGTCCCGGAACGCGCACTGTGTGAACAAAAGGCTGGACCAATGAAGTATGGGGTGTGAAGCTGAGATCGTTTGCCAGCTTAGTGTAAACTTGCACGATGCGCTAGTTTATGATCGAATCAGAGAAAAATGCACGAGCATGGTTTCTCGAGAGAGAAATTGCAGATCATAAGCAAACTTAAGACGCTGCTGATACATTACATGTCACATCAATGTCACGTGTCTTCACTGGATCTTTACGTGATGTGAACGCACGCACAGATTCCAGAAAATCACTGGCAGTGTGACAAATCCCGGGACACATTTTCCGGAATCTCTGTGTGAAAGGGGCTTAATAGCAAAATAGAAAACAGTAAAACATTTAATTGTAATATTTCATAAAGGAATATTAACATCACGTACACACTTTACCTTTCAAAATAATTTTTTTTTCAAACTACACTACAAAGTTGTTTTAATGGCTTTTTAGTAGTATTACTTGGCAGCCTCATTCATACTTTAGTATTCTATAACTTTATGAGAGGCTTCAAAACTCATTGGTGCTGTTGTACTGAAAACACCATAAAACAAAATCATAGGCTTTTAAGATGAGGATTTCTCTCTCTCTGCATTAATGTGCCATCTATTCTGGTGCAACCCAAGCATTGTCTGGGGAATTTTTTTTATAATAATAACAGAGTGATGCACTTACAAGTTAACAAAAAAAATTCTAAAACTGGGAGCCATGCCCAACTCTCCTACACTCCTCATCCGCTCCCTATTGTGCCTATACATAAACGTGCAAAATAGTATATAATAAATGAGCTGAGAGATTAAAGGTACACAATAGAAATGCCTACTTAAAGAAATCAGGCAAATTACAGTGCTTTAACATGCAATAAATTAATGAACTCAATTGTGCAAACAGGTGCAGACCGTACATATATGTAGTCATCACATCCTACAAAAACAATGCTTTACACCTCACCTTTTGGCCCAAGCCATAAATCAAATAATAGCCCTGTGCAGGCAACAGAACATCATATAACATTCGGAGCAGGACGATTATGTTACCTTTGTGTTAGTGCTTGAGTATGGAGACCTCTGTCATCTGTAAATATATGTGGATTTGCGTGCATGTGACCCCGCTCGAATCTGCTGTGCATTTCGGCTTGATGTATCTGTTCTGCTTACTCTGGCCAGCTCTCTGTACACACCGATTACTCTCTGTCCCGGCTGCGAGAGCTCTGCTAAGCACTTCAATCCATCATCACTACACCTGCCCTGATGCAGGCCCCTTGTTAAATCATAGTCTTCCATACCTAGACCTACAGGGCAGGCCAGGGCAAGGCAGGGCAGGGAAGCAGCAAACTACAGCACTGCAACACTGCATTTCCACTGCTTACCAGTTCCCAAAGTGTGCGGGCTGGATGGTATATGAAAAGGTGTCAACCGGAATTGATCCTGCTATATCATTTATACCACGTTATGCAAGTGGCATCAAGCACTAAATCCGACACTAATACATCCACCATGCGAAACGTGTCGAAGCATAAACAGCTCCATCGATTATAACAGAAGCGGATTAGTTTTGACGCCAAATAAAAGCTCAAAGTGCAGCAGCAGGTTGTTTATGGTTGCCAAGCAACATCACTAGAATTCAACTTGTGTCTGGTCACAGGTGTTCATATATTTTACAAGGGCTTTACATGAGGATTATTCTATAATCGTTTTTGATGTATTACTGTTTTGAGACTTCTGATTTTAACTCAAGTGTTACACAATATGAAGCAGCTGGAGCAAGAGATTTGATTAATTTGTTAGAATAATCAAATAATTTGTTTGTGTCTATCACGTTACAAAAATAAAAATAAGAGAATCAAATAAAAGTACACAACCTTTCAAAAGTTTAGGGTCACCAAGATTTTTTTCTTTAAAGAAATTAATAATTGTATTATTTTTAATGATTTTTTATTATATATTTATTTATTATTCAGCAAAAATATATATTTCAAATAAATGCTGTTTTTTGCACATTCCATTCATTCTAGTGTTGATTCTAAATATCCTGTAAAAATGGGAATCTCTAGGCACCTCACGGTTCGATTCGATTACGATTCAGAGTTATTGATGCATATTTTTTTGTGTGTGTGACTATTTGGCACTTTTAAGGCAAAGTATTTATAATGACCCATAAAGAATTTACTTCCAATGTCTTGTATTAATAATAAAACAAATGGAAGTGATTTGGCAAGTCAACTGTAAGGTTATATTTGCCAGCATATGTCCCAACATTGCAAAGAACCAACAGGAAAAGAAATGTGTGCCTGTACTAGCAGCATACTTGTAAATGAATACAAACTTCAGCATATTCTGAATCTCTAACATAAAATAATAGACTTCTAACCAACATCCTCCTGTTATGTGCAATGAGCAATATAATCCTTCAGACAAAAATAAAATAGAATCATAAGAAAAAAATCACAAACAGCTTTCATACAAAAATATAGAATTATGTACCAGCAGCTCTCATACAAAAATAATGCTTGTGGACTTGCGCATATTCTGAATAATTATTGACATACAAAGCTGCCCAATAAATAATGAGTCTAAGACTTGAAATTGTTGCTGTAAACCACAATCAAAAACAGCTTATACAATAAAAAAGTACATGATCATCTGTAGAGAGCACCGTCAATATTACTATTTTTTTGAAAATCGATTTTTTGGACATTTGTGAATCGATTCAGAATTGTCCACATCCGCATCTGAGAATCGATTTTTTCCCCCATCCCTAAAAAATGTATTACTGTTTCCACAAAAATATTTAGCAGCACAACTGTTTTCAACATTGATAATACTAAGAAATGTTTTTTTTTACTGTATGTATGATCAAATAAAGCAGCCTTAGAGAGAATAAGAGTCTTCCTTCAAAAACATTTAAAAAAAATATTTTTGATAGTGTACCTTGAATCAAAGATTTTATTATTATTATTATAATTTTTTTTTAAATCAGGCATGACTTAATGGTTATGTAATTTGTAAAACATTTGTGTAAAATTTCCAGCAAAAACAACTATACATCTCGGTACAGTGATATAAAAATTTAGGAAATACCGCCCAATAAATAAAGACATGTTCATATGATCTGAATCTGTTTATGCCGAATAATAATTCATAATTCCATCGCATTCCATCACAATTGTTAAGCACACATATAGACATAACCTCAATGTGTCAGACTGTAAACAGTGTGAATTTCAATAACAGCAGGAACTCTGCAATGCACATTTCTCTCCCGCCGTCTACCCTTAGATATTCGTGTCTAATGTGAGGGTGTCACATTCAATTTGGCTCTCAGCAAATGCAAACACAGTGACGCCTAATTGAAATCCACTGGAGTTATAACCACTGATTTACTGTGCAGTGCTGGTTATTTAATACGACACTGTGATCTATAAAAGCATGTATTAGATATGCAGGGACATTTATTTGACATTAAGTAGTGGGTACTATGAAGTACATTTTTCTTCCCAGACCCATGAAATAAAATCTTATAAAACATCCTAGCATTAACATTATTCAAATGAAGCATGTTTTTTTTTAAATACTGAGCATTTTTCCCTACCAGTGGTAATTTCCCAAAATAAACTGAACAGTGTGTTGTTTCGTTCTCTGCTGAATTTCACCTTTAAATGGCAAATGTGTATTGTAAATCCTTTCTCTCTGTGTGTGTGTGTGTGCGTGTGTGTGTGTGTGTGTGTACCCTTGGCTAATCTATACCAGAGAAAACTGCTGATCTGTGACAACAACCAAGAACTACTGCACAAACAAAATATTTACTTTACTTTTGGTTAGACCACTGTAGTCATACATGTAGCTTTCATTTCATGCGCTTTCCTTTCAATTTAGCAATACTGGACTGATGTTCTGAAAATGATTCCACCTTTTTTTACATTCAAACTGAAATAAATAAGATTTGACCTTTTGGAAAAAATCCAGCGTACTCTGGCAAATGTATTATAACCTTTCTGAATTGTAAATTGAATGTGCTGTTTGTTAATACTGATTTACATAAATCAGGCTGAAATAATGTTAATGAAATTAATCAAATACTAAAATATTAATAGCAACACAAATAAAACTAATTTCCATTGGGCCTCATGCAAAATGACCAAACAATGCATTATAATGACCAATCATATATCACAGAGCAAGAGCAAAAAAAAAAAAAAAGTAAAGCAAATTTTTAATTCATTATGATAAGCCTCAAAGACTGTCTAGTGACAATGCTCACTTGAGACGAACAAGACTAAAATGGGTGCTTTTTTTGACATTAAGAACTGAGCACTGGAGAGAAGATCTGACATTATCACTCACGAGTGCCAAGTATCTAGGGCATAGTTACCATTTGAATATGATAAATGCCTTCCTAAGAACTCTCTTATCGTAACAATGCAGAGATGAATAGGGAATACAACAAACAAAGCGGACATATGTTTCATAGCACGCAAACCCCAGGAGACAGTCTATATGGCATTAATCACTCCACTGAAGAGCACTAAAAAACTCTCAAAGCACAACATTACAAACAGCCCTGATTTTATATAGCGTTAAGATGTTCCAAAAATTACTGCATCAGTCAAACAATGCCAGAGCGGTGCACATACAGAGTGTAATTGGAGCTGAGGTACTGGAGATGGATTGGGGTCGGACTGTCAGGAGGATAAGCATCAGATCAGAGGCAAGGTCCGGCAGCATGATGTCTTTGCCTCTACTGATCCTCACTCAGCCGGGTCAGGCTTTTCCTGAAAGCCCACTGTGACAGCCAACCACACACGTATCGACACACACCTTATTACGACCACCGTTGATTTAAGCAATGGGAATTGTGTGGGGAAGGACAGATGTTGAAAGACAGACACTGGGTATTCTACGTCTACCTCGTGTTGTTAGAGTAAACAAACAACTTTATAGGGCTTTTGTGGATATACTTCTGGTGTAGCTCAAAGTCAGTGTGGATCTTTAGCTTGGATACATTGATCTATCTGCAATGGAAAAAACAAACAGGCTGTTCACACTGGACGTGTTCTTGCATAATAAAAAGGCTCAAAGCTTATAGTGCAGGACCAGTGTTCATTTCAATATTACTGACAAAAGGTTATGTTAAAAAAGGCTTTTCTTGATCTATATATTTTTTTTTTACCAACAATAACAAAGATGAGACAAAAATACATCATGACAATAAAAACTTTCACATATACTGATGGAAAAATTGATGGACTCATCAAAACATATACTGATGTAAATATGACAGTGTTTTGTTAAAAGTGAACTATTAATCTTGCAAAAGTACTTTGTTTTTAAAGAGGAAAACCTCTTTGTGATGTATATATTAAATTGACTTGGCTTGACTTGACAATGCATAACAATGGTTTTTTTTTTGAAGAAGAAGAAGAAGAATATACAGAAAGAGTAAGATTTTCAAATAATCCAATTATAGTCTATTATGTTGGGGACTGACCCGATTTAGTATTTCACATATCACATTACCATATAATTATGCTTTTTTTATTTATTTTTTTATTAAATAGTTGAATTTAAGGTATACTACAAAACTTTGGAGCCAACAAGATTTATTAATATTTTTTAAAGTAGTATATTATGCTCAGCAAGGCTTCTTGGGTAAGGCTTTTTTTTCTCCATCCAAAATATAGTAAAAACAGTAGTGAAATATTAATACGGTTTAAAAGAAATTTTTATTTATTGCTGTGATGGTAAAGCTGAATTTTCAGCATCATGACTCCAGTCTTCAGTGTCACATGATCCTTCAGAAATCATATATTTTTTATACATTAAAAGTATATTTTAAAATATATAATAATAATAATAAATATAAACAAAAAAAAAATGCTGAAAAGACGCATGAAAATGGCAAAGACACAAAAGACGCTGAAAAAGGTCCATCTAACAGTGTTTCTCGACTGGTGGGTCGCAAGACCGTTTTGAACGGGTCACAGAGTGTGTGGTCAAAGAAACAACAACAAATGCAATTCTATGTTTTTCTGATCCGAGACTTTTATTTTGAAAGATATGCGTGATTTTGAAGAAGTTGTTGACACTTCTGTCAGACGCTGTTTAAGTAAAGCCTGCCAGAGAAAAACGTTGTCCTGATTCAGTATCTGCGGTCAGATGAGATGTTGTCAGGATATATGGCAGTGTCAATGGCATAACTTGTTACAAAATAAAAAGTCTCTCACTTCAGAAAAACCTTCCTGTCCTATCAGCCATTATACTGTGCTTGTAGTGTGCACTCTTCAATTGCACAAGCAAATGCGGCGGCACACGCTGTATATCACTTCCGTTTAAATAATGTGCAAAAGAAAACTTGAGCATGCAATGTCATAGTTGTCAATTAGTCATGAAATGTCCAAAAAGTACCAATACATTACGAAAAAGTGTGTAAGCTGCTGATGTTGCATATGAAAAAGCATATGATGTTCATTCTATTCATCAGGATCAATGTCCATATGTTTCATTAACAGTTCATATTAGTTTTGTGTATTGACCATGGTAACTGTTGTTTCCGTAACCCAAAAATGCCACTTTATTATCACTTTGTGTTATTTTGTATATTTTATTTGTGGTGCCTGGTCAAATGGCCAAACCAGTTGAGAACCACTGATCTAGTGCATGTTTACGCAGAACAATATGTGCAAGAGAGTGAACAGCCCCTTGAAGGTGTCTCCTTATCCGCACATTCCCTTATTCAGCGTTCATATTTTAGATGTGTTTGTCCTTGCTTTTTTACTGAGGGCAGACATAATCAAATCTGCAAGATGCCTTCCCGCCATTAAAGGAGGCAGTTGTTTTGAGAGATGCACATATAATGAAGGGAGCTCAAGATGAGCTATGCTCTTTGAGATGCAACAACTTCAGGATGGATGTCAGGATGAAGGGTTTGAATTTAGGTTTGGCAGGGAGGAATAGAGCCTCAGTCAGACGCAGAGGCACGTTATGCATCCATTAGCTTCAGAAAGAACAACATATAGCTCGGCACCAGAATGTAATGCACATCTATATTAAATGCAGGGGAAGAACACAAGTGTCGATTTAGGCTCTTTTTCAAGTGCCTTGTGCACCTGTGCGGCACTTTCGGTGTTTGAGGGACAGACTCTGTCTTCTTGTGATCTGATCTTCATTATGGATCGCAGCAGGGGTTTCGTGCAAGAATAATCCGGATTGAAGCAAGTTGTTGACAAGGGTGGGAGCAGCTGAGATGAAATCCCTGTGGCACGGCATGTCAAAATCAACCCAGGGGGCCTTTTACATTGCACCTGGTTTTCACACCCACCAAATCAACTGAAACTGGACATACGTAATGGTAAGGAAAGGGGGCTGACATTTTGGACAAAGCACCACCTGCATCTAGACATGACAAGAAGACATGTTTAAGAAGTCGAAGTGAATTCAACCTGTAAAGTAGGGCTGAATGATTTCTGAAACTAATCTAATTGCGATTTAATTTTTTTATCATCAGTATTGCAATTGCGATGTATTTAACAAAGACAAGCAATAAATAAATCATTGTATTTTAGGGGTGGGAATCTTTAGGCACCTCACAATCTGATTCCAAATTATTCTTGATCTACTTTTTTTTCTTCTTAATTAATCTTATAATTAGATGTGTAATAAAATAAAATATATATTTTTAAGTACGTTTTAAAATAATTACACATTAAAATAAGAATTTTATAGATACTGTATAAACTAATATAGCTTCAAAACATAAAAGCTAGTAAATAATAAAGAGGAACGAAAAACATATTACAAGCAATAAACAAAGTGTGATTTCAGAATTTAAGAGTATATCTGAACGTTCCATTCCATTCTCGTCTTTACCGTCGTTTTATTATTACTGATGACATCACATACAGCGGGAGATCTAATAATGCATTCACACTAATGCACAGATCTATGTGGTTTGTCCTGTCTGTCTAATCCCTTAACTGTTAACTCTTAACTGACATAACTGTGTTTACATTCATTTCGTGTCATAAAACCATTTTGAGTTACAAGTATACATTTAACCACTTATACTGAGATGCACACACACAGCCGCAGGCGTGAGCGCTCTTGCGCACATGAGAATTCGAAATTGAAAGCAACCTTCTGTCAGTGAGTTTCATATTTTTAATATATAAGCCCACTGCATTCCAAATGACATAAATGATGCCTACGTAGAGCAGTAAGGAAAATACTGGAGGGTGAGACGCGCACTGCAAGAGTAACATCAAGCAAAGCGTGCGTTTCTCACAGCGCATATCCTGTGCAATGAAGCCCGCTAATGTCATTGTAATTCGCTTCAACCTATCCGAAATTTATGAAAGATTATTTTACGGAAGGTTAGAGTGGTGTGTGTGTGTGAGAGGACTTTGAAGCAAGTAGAATAAGTGTGTTTCTTAAACACAGGCAGCGTCATTGCACATCTGTGGTTAAAAACTAAGCTCAGAATCGACCCAGAATCGTTGGAGAGAGAATCTTTTCTCCCACCCATATTGGGCCAACACAATAGATAGATTAAACATAAACTGTTCTTTGCTGTAGGCCAGGCCTATATGCGTGCCACGTGCCAGAAAAAAAAAGAAAAAAAAACGTTATCATATCGCGATATTTCCACAAATGCAATTAATCGTTCAGCCCTACTGTAGAGCAACATGTTTCACAACATAGTCCACAAATGAACTTCACAGCAGTGGGGAGTTGAGGTCTAGCAGACTCATTATTCAGCACCTGTTAGACTCAGACACAGTGCAGCTATGGGACTAACTTTCATTGGTGGCAAAATGGATCTTTTCAAATATTGATGAGAATGCGATTGCAATTTATTACACATTTTGTGATTTATTTTCTGGTTGCTCTCACAGGAAAACCAATTCAATCTAACAGGGGAATACAAGCAAAACCAAGTCACAGGGAGTAATTCTATCGTTCAAATTGAATGTTACAGTCTCTAATAAACAGGTCATTGCCAGGAAATAAAGCCTGGCCACAACAAAATATCTCTCCTTGAGTTGTGGAACAATCTGCAGCTACAAGTACAAAATGAATTCATAGGTAAAATACAAATTACATCAAAAGCATTGCAACCACAATCCATTTCTTCTATTAAAGATTCATCATGAACTAGACTCATCTGAAATAATTTAAACAACCAAATCACAAGGTTTTCTGTTCGCAGAGACGTTTCAAGCTATCTAAGACTAAGAGTTTATCGATGAATTAGCCGATGCGGGTGACGGCTATTGTTGCGTTTTTCAAATATCCCTTTCTTCTTTTGCGCAGAGTGGTCGATCTCAGTATGCAGAGATGTGAAGCAGTTACATGTTGACTTCTAAGCCCTTGCCATTTTCTAGATCGACCTATGTTCAATATCCTGATTGAGGCTAATCATTACACCAGCTTGCTGAGACAATAACTTTCTCTCAGACAGCGGGCTTTGCCAAGGACTCTGGGGATCTAATGTTTTTCCTGTGGCACACGGCCTCATGGCTTAAGGCATTAACAGATGTCACTCCACGCCACAATCTGCACCTTATAGATATTGATATAAAACGATCCAGGAAAATGTTCACATACAAACCTGTGTTTTTCATTTTCTAAATAATCATTATAAAAGCATTACATATTCGGATAGTGCTTGAATTGTTGGGACTAGTCAAAAGCCAGATCATATTTTACCTAATTTATTGATGCAATTGAATTCCTGAACATTTTCATTTTAGCAGGGGGCCGTGAAATGAGAATATTCCCACATTGTCATAATAACATTGTGCAGCAGAGGTAGAGCGTATAAGGAGAGGACATTGAGAGAGCAAAAGATAGTGAATAATGGTTTGTCCCACTCAGCACTTAAAGGTTGGATCTCTATTACCAGCTGATATAAAATGTCATTCGCGTCCCTGGGAAGAGTGGATTGTGATATTTAATGGTGGGTCCTGGGACTTGACTTTCTTTCCCAGAGCTCTCTATCTTCCTGCTACATTATTCACAGGGCTGTCAACGAGCACCTGGCCAACATACAGCAGCACCTACGTCTACAGACGCACTGAAGGGTAGAAAATGGACTCTTCTCCAGCAAAGCAAGGCTTTTATTGAGAATGATGGGTCTGCCATGATGGCTTCACAGATGCATAGCACTGTCTTCTGAGCTCTGAAAAGATTTGAAAGATTTTTCTTCCATTTTGGAGATTTTTCCAGCATTTTTTCTTATTTTCATTGATTACCTTTGCAAGTTTTCTCCACATGATCTCAGAGAACGGCTTGTTGGGCTGTTCAGAAACATAATTGGGCAAATGCTGACAAAATAGCCATAATGTGTGGGGATGTTATGGATGCACACTGTCTAAAACTGATGTGGTCTAATGTCTCAAAACTTTTGCACAACATCTGTTTATCAGGCTGTTTTAAATTATGTATCTAACAGCATGCAAGTTTCTAAATAAGAAACTATCACCTATTCACATCACCTGTGCATTCGACCTACTAATAAGTACACACACATAGGATTTAAAAAACAGAACAGCACTATATGATGTACAAAAGCACATTGATGTAGTGAAAATTGTACAAATTTCAGATACTAATGCTTCAAGATAAACATTGATGGCTTTTTGTGTTTGTCTGAAAATAGCTTATATATTTCATGCTCAAAGGTTTATTCCCTGTCAACCATTTCCCACATGTGGTGGATGAAATGCACAAAAAATAATAATCAAGAATAAAAGCTTTCCCTTTAAGTGTCTGATGGACTATGTCAAATAATTACAGTTATTTGTCACCTCATGGCAACCTGTTCGAGATCTATTTTTACCTGATTCATTGTGATTAGGAATAGGATAGAAATACTTTGAAAGCTTTTAAGAACCTTGAAATGTTAGACAATCCACCATTATTTGAAAGTACAGTAAAGTTCCTGTACAGAAAGTCCAGCTTTTCTGTCAGTTTTTTTAGAGCTTGTTTGATTATTGTGCATTTGCATACTCTATAAAACAGAAAAACTCAGAAAATTCATCATGTCCTGAAATAGATTAATGCAGTTTTCTGCTATATTTGTAAGTAAGACTCAGCCATGGTGAACTGTGTATGTCTCACAGCAAAGAGAGGAACACAAATCCACCATAAAGCAAATTTAATGAAGTCCCAAACGGCAACCACTGAGTTTCTCTGGCTTTAAAAAAAGGAAAATTCCCACAACACCACAAACTGTCCTTCAATGTGATTCTAAAGTGATGCAGAAAGTGAACAGTCCAACTTGGGTTGTATGGTATTTACATTTAATACAAAGTTTTGCGGTACCAAAAATCCTCATTCAGCACAATTTGGTACATGACCTGGACAACAATGTGCTGCTATTCGATGGCGCTGACAACTACTTGTTAGTATTTGTGTAGAACTGAAAGCCCATTTGCCACTACTGTTCACATTCATCACTAATGTAAAGACTGTGCAGAGCTGGAGTTTAACACATAAGCTCTGTTCCAACAACTGCTGTTTATCTAGACAGCATTTTAAGACATCATATGCGTCTTGAAGCAAACGCTGTTTATGTTGTCTTACGATACCTCATATGGACCAAAAAGAAAAGAAAAGAAATACAAGGTAAATTCCAATTGAAAATGGATATTTTACCAAAGACTTTATATGTAGAAAGACGGATATATACAGTATATATATATCAACGCATTCTCATCCCAGGGCGTCATATACTGACGCTTTTGACATTTCGTCTACATTGAACGCACATGGCACCCTTTAGCGTCAATATGACACGCACAGAGCTTTGTTCGGTTATGGGTAGGTTTAGGTCTGGGGTAGGGTTAGGGTTAGACCGCTAGGAGGCGCCTTCTGGCCCATATCTATCTGCGTCTCATATTGACGCTAAAGGGTGCCATATGCGTTCGATATAGACGAAATGTCAAAAGCGTCAGTATATGACGCCTTGGGATGAGAACGGGCTCATATATATATATACGGATATAATACGTATATTCTAAAGAAGCTCCGGTTGCTATAGAAACAGTCAGTGTTCTGAGACTCGCGCTTAGGACTGTGCATGTGAATTAGCTTGGTCCAGCCTGAAAAAAATTTTTTTGTCATGATTTGAGCATTTAGAAACAAAATGTATGAGACAACTGTTGTCAGATTTCATTGGAGAATTTGATGTTTCCCCATTCAAAGAGAAAGGAGCTGCACTTGCATGCCCAAGAGGCGTTTCAAATAGGGATGCACCGATAAACTTTCATTTTGGGTACTTGCTGAAACAGATACCTGTATTTTCACTGCATTTGTAATTTTATATATAAAAATACCTTCAGCTATTCCCATGCTTAATTAAGCCTGCTAAAATGTATTGTATGAGCTTCTGTTACTTTCACTGTTCATTCTATTGCTCTATCATATTGTATCTATCATTTAATTGCAAAGCACATATTTAGAGCTGACCCAATCCTTAGCATTGAGTCCTGCTGGAGCAGTGGTTCAAATGTTTAGATAGCCTACCAGTGAAATGTCACAATTCTCTATTCCAATTTTGATACTACAGCAAAAACTATTAGCCTAATTAATGTAAATATAACATTATTAAAGACAAGTTAGCCGTCAGTAATCAAATAAGAACAAATAATCAAATTACAAATAGCACAAATAAATACAATAGAACAAAGAAAGGTTAAAAATTAAATAAACAGTGTTTTGGGGGGGTTTAAGGTAGGTCTAACAGTAGTTTTCAGGTACAGAAATTAAATTAAGTAATCAAATGTGAAAGCACTGCATATTCATCAGTGTATAAATTAAATATAGATAGATCTTTATACAAAAGTTATTCAGTCAAGAGCAGTGAGTGATTTATTTGTCCTTTGTTGTTTGATTAACAATAAAACACAGCAGCAGGTTTATTATGCTGCTGTCCCTTTAAGACGGACTGCACAGGTCCAAAATACTGTTACACATTTTATTTCTCAAATGTCTACACTTAAGATATAACCAGAGATGGTCTTATATTAGGGAGATGAGAGATGATTAGCTGCAAAGTACTAGTCACTGCAGGGCGAAAAAAACTATAACTTAATTGTAATTTAATACATATTTAATGCATTAAAATTATATGTATTTTTTACCATCATTCAATAAAAAGCGTTGTCATCGTCATTAGGCACACAGTAGTTAACACAACACATCATGTTTTATTTTAATTAAACAACATACAATATAACACTATTTATAATTAAATAAATAATTGTGTCTTTATTCATTAAAGTGCACAATATCACTTCATATCATATGCATACATGCAGTTATAATAGTCATTACAATTCAAGTCTTATCATAACTGGTAAAACCTGAAAGCCAAAGAAAAAAAAAACATCTGTATTTTTTACTTTCTTTAGACAATGTGCAATATCACTCAATATTACTATTAAATATGGTAATGCCGTAAATGAGTCCTGCCTGTCGCGACATTACCTTCTCTGCCTTCCCTTATAAAATAACCTTTTTAACATAGTAAAATGTACACATCGTTCCCAACAAAAGTATTGTTTAGTGTAAAACATGTTGAAGATTAGCGAACAGGCTGTCGATCACTTAAATGTTAAGGTGTTTCCTCACAAAAGCGGTTTATTCAGTGTAGTGAAGCCTCCTCTCCATTGACATCCATTCATAAAAAACAGCCTCTGCTCTCCTTTCCTGCGCACCAGCGTTAGCATTAGCCGTTACGCTTTTTTGGCTATAGGTTGCACAGGCTTGTCATCTAATGGCTTTGATATAACCGGCTATGTTTACAAGGATACTCGCCAAGAAGTTAATTTTTACATGATTTTGTATGAATTCGTCTGTTCAAGCACAAGATGTGGAAGAGAATTGAATTCAGTATTCGCGCGCTGTGAGGCAGCTTTCAGGGCGTGCACTTTGATGTTTGCACACAGAAAACTTCTTGAATATATCATGTGATTACTATAATGCCTTCCTGTAATAATGTAGGGAAACCACTCATTGTATACATCATGTAAAATTTACCATCAGTTAATGTTAACAATACATGCCTCGTTTTAGTTTCTTTGCCATTGCCATATCTGACCGAACTACAAACTTTCCACTGATGTCTGTGAAAAACGGATGCGCTTGACAAGCTTGTGTGTCTATGCCGCATGCGTGCTCATTCCACTGCGTGGATCAGCTCGCGCACCACAGCTATATAGGCACTAATATATGTTGTAAGATTCCTCTAATTAGATACATTAACTTCATAGACAGCCTTCTTTTTTTATTCCCATTATACTCTCTGTTGTCTGTGTTTCTTTGTCTGGACACAAACACTGTACACATGCTGCGTGGTATCAGTTGTTGGTATTAGAGCATTACAAGTATGAGTACGAGTACGAGAGCGCAGTATCGGGCTTAATAGTTTCAAAGATGGCCGCCGAGTGAAATGACTTGGGACTTTGATTTTACCCAATATTTGCCTCATCAAATAGAACTGCAAGACAAACTGAAATGCTGTGTTTAGCTGAGAAAATGCTCAGAAAAAAACATAGAGCCACACAAGGTTTATACTTTTTGGGTGAAATCAACATATAGCACAAATTAGTATAACACCATAAAAAAGTTTGGGATTATTTATTTATTCGTTTATTTATAGAAATTCATACTTTTTATTTAGCATTAAATTAAAGTGACAGCAAATACATGTATAATGTTACAAAAAACTGCATTTCAAATGAATGCTGTTCTTTTAAACTATCTATTCTTTAAACAATAAAAGAATAAGTATCACAGTTCCCACAAAAATATTAAGCAGCATAACTGTTTTCAACATTGATAATAAGAAATGTTTCTTGAGCAGCAGATCAGAAGACACTGAAGACTTGAGTAATAGCTGCTTGTTTTAAATTGAAATAATATTTCACATAATCACAGTTTTTTACTGTATTTTTTATCCAATAATTGCAGGTTTGGTGAGACTTGATTAAAAAAAAAAAAAAAAAAAAAAATGTATTTGTCTCTAATAAATGGATAGTTCACTATTGTCGTTCATCATCACCACTCACATCAAACTTGTATCATTTTCTCTGCCAAAAAAAGAAAAGAAAAAAGATTCAGTTTCTGTTAAGTTTCTGCTAAGAATATGCAGATGCAAATGTAAATGAATATGGATTTTATACATAGTCTTGTTATACTTCAGACTGTTGATATTTTGCTGCAATTGTTCAGAACCATCTGTTATATTATAGTGGCAGGATTCTGAAGAGATTTGTGCTTCAGAATGGAGCGTGCCACCAAGCAAAACAAAAGCATGTCAATCTGAATGTTGCTCAACAACAACAAAAAAGTGTGATTTGTGATTTTCTGGTGTTTGCACTGCCAAGTTGGGCCTGAGCCCATCATTAGTGCCAAAGATCTGGCAGATACTGTTCCCAATTTCCAGACAACTGTACAGCTGCCTGATTGTTTAACAGACGAAAGAATTTATTTGAAGTCTCCAAACAAAGTTGCAAGACCATCTTCACTGAATTAGACTAACACAATTTGGAAAGAAACCAAAGGCATCTGCTCTAATATCCATTTTACACAGGTTTAACCTTATTTGCTTCAAAGCATCAACTACTTTAAACAGTCTGAAGGATAAGTGAAGAAATAATTAGTTTGGGTAAATTAAACAGCTCTGGGTGAAATTAAACTTTAAGTGAACTTTACTTGTAAAGGAGCGTAACCATATCCAATCAGGTGGCATTGAAAGCCACTTTGCAATCATACAACATCCAGATGGCATTGTGGGCCACACGTTGGCAAGGATCAAGAATAGGATGCAGCTAGAGCCGGAAAGGATCACACCACCATCATTAGTTTGTTATCCAACAGTGTCATCTCGAGATAATGGACATTTATGGATTCGCAATGATGGATGAAAAAAGCCTTTTCTGAGAGTCGCCTTGCCGCAGCGAACCCAAATTACATTGTGAATGACGTGAAAATAATGTAATGCGGGTGCCTTCAACATTTAATGTGATTTAAGAGACTGTTCTGAAGTCGATTCAATGTAGAGTCTTAAAATTGTCCTGGTTTTTTAATCCAGGATGAAAGATCCAATGGCCTGAGCCAGAGACAGATGACAAGTGGCACGGAGGGTCCTTGACCTCTATATCCGATTCCATATGAGGGGAACAATAAAAGGATATGGAGAGGGTGAATGAGTTGTGAACTCCAAATTCCTCGATTTATTTCAGTGTCCTATAAAATGGGCAGTAGAGATCCTGACCTGCACATGTTCACCCTCACACAGAGATAAAAATCAATATCTTTCAAGAAGAAAAGTACCCAATAAACTGAAAATATCTTTCAGGAAGAAAATTACCCAATAAACTGAATTATGGGTGGGCAGACAAAACATTAAAGTGTTGTTGGTGGTAAAAAAAAAAAAAAAAGTTGCATATGAATAAATAAATAAATAAATAAATAAATAGAAAAGAGATCAAGTCTCAAAAGATTGGAAAAATGGATGAAAATTATAATTAGCATGCAATCAAATAGGAATAAATAAACTGTGGCCCTGCTATAACATAGAAGGTTATTAATAGATCTGAACTGTTTATACAAAGGCATAAACAAATTCCTTTCCCCATAAATGAGTTTGGATGATTGGTCTTGGCAGGCTGGTTTGTGCACGTTACGTATTCAGGTGGTGAGCGCCAGCTTTCACATCCCCGAGTGAGAGTAGGTGGAAGCTTTTATTCGTCAGACGAAAGCGAAAGAACGGTAGATTTTGTATAACACCGTTAAATGAGTCCGAATTCTTTTCTCACAATTTTGTCTGTGATGTGAGATTTAAAACCCTGAATCTCTGAATTGTTTGATGAGGATTAATGTTTGCACTTGGCCATGTGAAAGACGATTATTGACATGCTGGATAGACAGTGATGTAGTGAGCTACCAAAATATTAACCTGCCCTAAGAACAAAGCGCTGATGTTCTCGCTCTGCAATCATATGCAATCTCATGTAATTCTTAAGAGGGAAAATATCTAGCATATATCAGACAAATAGGAATTACACAAGCCTTTAGTCTGTGCTTCAGTGAATGTTTGGGTGATTGAGCAACCGAACATTCAGACGTGGTTTATTATATGACTTTGGCTGGGTTTCCCCAAACACTAAGTAGGATCAGGGCTCCAGACTAACTTTTTTCACCTCCGTCCTGGAACCGTCCTGAAAAACGATTTGAACCGTCCTAAAGTGAATGTCAACCGTCCCAAAATAAACATGTTGTTTCTGTACTTTGTTATTATCATCTATAGTTGTTAGTTACATAATAAAAACACCATTAAATGTTTATGATATATATTATTATATTTATTTAGCTCCATTCAAAGTAGTTATCTGTAAACAGGTAAAAAACAGATTTAATAAAAAATAACAGGAGTTAAATGCTTTTTTGTATTCATGCAGAACAAATATGTGCAGTTCATGCAGATAAATTCATGCAGATAAAAATACATACAGCTCAAAACGTTTTTGAGTTGGTTGGATTAAAAAATAACAAATAAATACTGGTGACTACATATCTCAAAAATATCATCATTCTTTATTCTTTCAAGCAGACATATTTATTTGTATGAATTAAATATAATGAATCATTATTAAAGCTATTAACGAGCAGTGAATGCTTTTCTCTTTTTCTTTTGTTGCTTGATCAATATTAAGGACACAGACTGCATTAGGTTTATCACTGTCTGTCACTTTAAGACATCGGATCATGTCCAATGACGTGCGCTGATGCACATCCGATACACTCAAAACTGTTTAAAACATAACCAACATAGTTTACGTGAATACTCTCCAAAACGGACATTTCGACATAATATTGTGTGTATTTGTCCACTCAGACACGAAAGAGAGCTCAGTTCAGTACTCGCGCGCTGTATGGGTGTCTTTGTGCATGGCTGCACGCTTCGGGTCGGGTGTGTGCACACAGAAAACCGTACCGAATAGAGCTCTTTTTTTGCGTCGTCACTCTTATTCGGGTCTATATGTCTGCTCTACTCATTCTCCCAGACGTTTAAGTTTTTTAACGTTTTATGAGACATGCATGTCAGCCCGTGTGCCGCTGGGTAGATCAGCACGTTACAGTACAAATGTGCGCATCAAATGCAGGACATCAGTTCTGACTGGATCGCTTCCCAAATCGTCACTATCTAACATTTTTGTCTAGGTTTTATTCGTTGACGAAAATGTCAATAGATTTTCGTCATGGTTTTTGTCATTCAAAACTAGTTTTATTTAGTTATCGTCTCGTTTTTGTCTGTGAAAATAAGCCATGTGATAGATGTACCGCGAAACAAGTCTCCGGGTGAGTAACCGGCCAGTGATAGTAACTATAGTAACAGCATGAGAAGACGCGCTCCGTTGTAGTCAGCGCTTGGTCGGTTAATTTTGGCATTTTCTAAGTAAGTTACCCTAATAGGCTAGAAATAAATGAACACGCATACAAAAATGTCTTTCGTCCTGTAGGCGTCCTGGAGAATATTTCTGTTCGTCCTAAACACATTTTCTATCGTCCCCAGGACGATAGGACGCCGTTAGTCTCGAGCCCTGAGTAGGATGTTAGTAGAGTGTAAAATATATTTAATCTCTGATAAGAAAATTAATGACTCATTTCACAGAAGCATAAATCGTACGCAAGTGCATAAGTGTGTATTTCTTTTTCAAGTCAGTCGCAATGAAAACTGTTCTAGATGTTCTTTTGTGATTTTGTGCAGAAGAAAGACAGTCATACATGGATGGACATGAGGGTGAGTAAAGGACATTTACATTTTTTGGTGAACTATCGCTTTAAAGGAATAGTTTACCAAAAATAATTTAATTGTGTCATCATTTACTCACCCTCAAGTTGTTTCAAACCTGTATACATTTATTTCTTCTGCTTAACACAAAGGAAGATATTTTGAAGAATGTGGGTAACCAAACAGTTGATGGGCCCCATTGACTTCCATAGTATTTTTTTTTTCTTTGTGTTCAGCAGAAGAAAGAAATTCATACAGGTTTGAAACTACTTGAGGGCGAGTAAATGATAACAGAATTTTCATTTTTAAGTGAACTATCCCTTTAAAGTCAGATTAAGTGTCCAACAAAACAAGCAGGACAAGAAATTACTTTACAAAATCTTATAAAGATCTATAAACTATTTTGGGTGCACTTTTTCTTGATCTACCGTTAATATTTACATTAAAATTTCTAACCAAAGCCATACTTATTCTTTATTCACTAATGTTTTAATAAAATAGCAAATTTAAGTGTGTCAACAACATACTGTAATTTCCATGTTTGATAGTATGACATGCTGAGGTGTCTAACTATTGGAAATATTGGTGAAAGCTTTGGTCTTAGTTCAGCACTGTTAGGACTAATGGTTCTTGTAATGATGCCCCTAAGTTCTACTTCATAATAAGCAATATGTGCTAATGTGGGGGAAAGGTGCTGCTTCATCATAAAATAACGTACAGTACAGCATAAGTTAAGATTATTTTAAAAGTATGATTAGCAATGGAAATGGAATATATGGAAACTCTGCCCTTATACTGTACCTTACAATGATCTGAATGCAGTATCTGATTCATTATGCTAACTGTGAGAAAGGAAAGTTCATTTGAAAGTTTTGGAGGATAATAAAACTTCAGCTTTTATACTGTAAATTGTCCACTGTCCTCAGAGATGTCTGAGCAAACACCCCACTTGAAATGCACAATTAATGCTGTTGAAGACAGATGCAAATGCTAAAGTATACAGCATGTTATAATTTGGTTAAAAAAAAGTATGTTATCTTTCTGTATGCTTACTGATATAAGCATACAGAAAGGCTGTGTAGTGCCTTGGCTGTGTGTTTGGCTGTGTAGTGAATCCAACAAAGACGAGATGCATGACACAGAATGAATAAAGAAACACTTTAATAAACCGTGAATAAAATCTACACTCTCAACATTAATGCAAGACAATGAACAGAGGAAACTGAGGGCTTAAGTACACAAGGAAAGATAATCAACGGAACAAAGAACAGGTGTGAACTAATCAGGAACCATGACAACTAATATTTAGGGGTGTGACGAGATCTCGTGCCGCGAGATTAAAATGTGATGAGATTTCTCGTTGGGGTGAAAAGCTGTCTCGCGATATTGCATGACAGAGCTTGAGGGTGAAATTAATATGCCACCGCTACATTTACATTACATTACGGTGCCCAACGCATCACCGCATCCACTGTCGCTTTGCTTTCTTTTTAGAAATAAAAACCATTTAATTCAGTTGGATAACGGTCACTTCAGTTGTAAACTATTGTGAATGTCTGCTCTACTCATCCAGCACGAGCTGTAGAGTGCACAATCGCAAATAGTGCAGCAGGAATCACAGGTCACTGATCGCGTGACGATGACGGATGATTAGTTGCACAACAGAGCATAAAAGTCTGATAAATGTCTTATCTTGTAGAACGCACGCTCAGCACCGCCGCTCCCTGTACACAGAGTACGTGCAATCGCGAAAGTAAAACGTGAGCTCGCTGCGCAAATTAGGCTGCATACAATAGCCTGTCTCCCAATATCAAACAGCACTTTGCATATTGAGAGAGTACTTTGATTATGGTTGTACTTATTGTTTGCACTTAATAATACTAAGAAAAACTGTTACCGGTATATATTTTTGTTATTTAAACTTTTTATTTCTATGTTCAATTTGTGGAAAGGAGTTCAATTAGGAGGTCACACACAGCCTCAATCAGAAGTTCTGGAAGCTCATATAATTCATGTACAGTAAGGTCTAAAGAGACTCATGTTAAATCATACAGGAGAAAAGCCAGTCAGTTGAGTTTGTGACAAAACCTTTTACAGTTTCATCCTCAGAAAGTAGAACTGAAATGACATCCATTACAAGACGATTAGTTAAAACATTTCGAAATGCACCTGCACTGCATTTTTCCAGTCATGAATTTTGTCATTATGGATTTTTTAAAGATTCTGTGCAAAAATCTCATCTTGTTCCAATTCTCATGAACCCAATCCCGTATCTCGTCTCGTGAGCCAAGCGTCTCGTCACACCCCATCTAATAATGAATGAGAACTCAACCAAAACTATGGAAAGAAAAACAGAACAGATTTTTGTACTTCAATTAATATATCTAATGCAAGAACTATGAAACTGATTTGCTATTTGTGCTTGAAAATGTCTACAATGCTAGTTTAATCTTTCTTTTTTTAATTCTGCAAATGGGACACAAGAAAGTGAACTGTTGCTTGTGTTTTATAATATATGCAATGTTTTTTTCTTTTCTTTCTACTACCCCAGTTCCTTTTATCAATATTACAAAATTGTGAGCTTAGAATGATAAGGTTCTATCTCCACTTTTGGTCGAAATTGAGTTTTTGACATAACCTGATCCATTAGGTGTTTATTAATGTTATTTTTGGAAAAAAATATTTTGTTAGTAGTTATTAATAAAATAAAAAGGTTCCATCTCTCCATTGCCAGCTGGGATGTAAAAACTTTGATGCTCAATATCTCAGAACTACCCGTAACGGAGATAGAACCTTATAATTCTAAGCTCACGAAATGGCATGAGACACACAATCTTTCATTTTCATGACAATGTTTGAAGATTTTTCCCCTCATTATAAAACACAGCCAACTAGGCTTACAGTTGGACAATTAGAAATACCAAAAAAGGTCCAAGTCCATTTCTGAAACTGATTCCAGAACAATATTGTATTTATAATTGAGATCAACACTTTCCAAAAATCCTAAAGCCCAGATAAAGACACCCTCCATCTGTGCTGTGGGATACAGAAAAGGCATTTTGAAGAATTGCAGAAGCGCTGCATCTTTTTTTAGGCCATCAAAACCTAATCCTGCTATAAGCCGATCAATTGCATTATACATAGCTATAGACTATAACCTTTAAGGCAAAGTCCTCGTGCTGAACCGTAATAGAAAAAGCAGAACAGACAAAGAGACGATTTGACAAATGGTAATTATCTCTATCAGTCTTGTGCTGCTTATGAAGCTAAAGCTGCATTGGCACTCTGTGTGACCCGTTTCGCCTGTCTCACTCTAAACTTAGACCATCAGACCAAACTCTCCTGCCACCCAGAGTAATGAGAATGCATCAAACACAGCCCTCATCAGCTTTTCCGTTTGAAGTTTGCCTACAGAAAAAATGGAAAACCCTGTGAAAACAACACTTGAGTGGCTTTGCTGGCCATGTCGAGATTGTACCAGATTCTTTTACATTGCAAGAGAGACTCATTCAATCTCTAAGCTGCCGCATGATAGTTGTACACTCCTGGACATTTTGGGCATTGTTGTGGAAAAGTGAAAATGCATATGGAAAACAAGCTGGCCTTGGTGTCTACAATGATCAATGGAGCAAACACCTTGATGTCGTAAAGAAAGGTGGGGAAATGATCGCAGACGTGACAGATGGTTGGTTAAGCATCCTGCCGACGGGTGAGGGACGGCCTACATGAACGCACATACCTAGAACTGCCTCTGTCTGCCCCTCTGGGAGTGCGAAGAAGTTTTTCCAAGTAGTCTGTTATGATATGCATTTCCATAAAGGCATTTCTCACCAGTCCAAATCATTACAGTTGATATAGATAATGTGGATTCTTCATCATTGCGCTAAATGGAAATGTGGAGCAGATACTACAGTGCACAAGGGAAAATGCGGTCTCAGTTCTTAAACATAATTTTAAGATCAGAGATTCCTCTCTGATCTTATAATGATGTTTAAGAACTGAGACTGTGTCATTCATTGGCCTTGGGGTGAGAATATATACACACATAGAGCCTATATACACTCCTCTCATGTAAAAACACACTGCAAACACCCACATGCAGAGGGGCAAAAGAAAGAAAGACAGAGTGAAAGCTTCACAGGCACTGAAGATCCTGATAGGGGTCATTTATCCTCTGATAATAGCGATCAGGCCAGACAAAAGCAGGGGGCAGCTGGGTTTCCAGGCTATTTCCTGGCCAAACGAAAAGCTTCTCTAACTTTTGTTCACAGTGATGACTTTTGTCACAATGTCTTTCTTGGCCAGACTGTATAGGCTTCTAACATCCCTTACAAGAATACAAATTAGCTAAGGGTTCTTTAAGGGGAAAAAGTTCGTCTAACTTTTTTAAAAACAAAATCTGGCTTGCTAATGTTTTGACAACCATTTTTCTCTTCTTTTTTTCTTTTCTTTTTTTTGTATGTGTGAGGTCTTGCTTGAAGGTTCACTTAATAAGTAAGTCTCCAACATTAATATATTCCCTTTATAGCTCCCTTAAATATGCACAAATGTTCATTTAGTAATGAGTATAATCTTTCAGCTTGGTGATTGATAATATAGTGTTTTACTTACTATTTAACTTTTATGTTACCTGAATGAAAATTTCATTTTTCCACCTTCATAAAAGTTTGAATGAAGTTCAAGATCCAAATTAATATCAGAGGGCAACAGAATTTCACATGAACATCCAGTTAAAGCTTGTGGAAAAGAAAGAACTGCAGCAGCAGTATGCATTCACAGCAGCACCACTGAATTTTTGCTTTATTGCCTATCTTGAAAAGAGTCTTGTTTGGATGTTCCTCGTGCTAAATCTCAGACTATGCAATATATCTTCAAGTGCTTCATTAAAAATGGATCATCTTAAATGATACCAGCAATAAATATGGTTTATAGCTAAAACAGACTCTGATATATGACTCTCCACAGGGGTTGTATTTATGTCTTTAAAAAAGAGAGAGATTTCCTATGTACAGTATGTGGTGTAGATTTCGAACTTAAAGTGAAAGTTCCCCCAAAAATGAAAATTCTCATAATTTACACACCATTGTTCCAAACCTCTATGACTTACTTTATTCTCAGGAATATGGTTTGGACCTCAAACATCTGATATATGACTTCTGTATTTATAATTTTTTTTTTTTTTTATAAAAAAAAAAATTTCAAACAATTTTCCTTTTTGTGTGCACAGTCCCTTCAAAAGCATCATATAGGGATGGATTTAATCACTGTAAAGAGAAAGTGCCCATAAGAGAGTCACTTCATTCGTCTTGATCAATTGCTATCCACTTGGGTGTGTGCACATTTCACTTACTATTTGGCCAAATAAATATGTGCAAAATAGTTCTAAATCCAAACTACTATTCCACTGCTATATCCAATGCTAATGCGTGAGCAGCAAAATTCTGTCTTTCTCTTTGCACCATTAGTTTTTGAGTTTTGAGATTGCTCAATCCATGTGTCCATCCACGATTGCTCATTCATGCATGTATTATGGGGCTCCCAAATCTCCATATGTGACAGTGAATTTTACATAATGACATGAACAACCAAAACGTATTTAGCTTTCATGATAAGATCTGTACAGAATTTTAATTACATATATATTACTGAAAATTAATAATTACTTATACCGCTAGTAAAAGACAATCAAACTGTCTCTAACTTTGACAAAAGCTGACAGAATGCCCCAATAATCACAGCAGATATAAAAAAATGGGTCCTTGCTCTATGATGTATAATGAAGACAGATCAAAATTTGTTAAACAATTATCTGCATGTAACCATTTAATCGCTTTATTGCAAACAAAGGCAAAACTACATGATACACAAGGCAGAGGAATATCAGTAATGGAGCGATGGAGATGGAAACGTAACAGGTGTACTGTAAGGATGATGTTTTAAGTGGTGCTTTTCACCCTGGAGCTGAGCGGCTCTGAAAGCATTACCCACAGCATTTTTACTGCTGCTGCTTTCTTTTCAAAGGTGCAATGCAACAAATCTAGACCATTGCAAGTCAGCTTTGATGATTATGAGAGCGATTGGTTTTACAGCATCAAACATATGCAAAATAGAAAGAAAAAAAACACAGTATAGCCAATTCATCCACACTGATTGTGGAATTGGTCAGAGAGAAAGATAAAATTATTTATTTTCAGTTGTTCATCTGTGTGGATGAATTTCCTAATTTTCTCATATTTTATAATGCATAATTTGCATTAGGAACACATTAGGAACAAAGAAATTGCTTTAATAGGTAAAAATACACACTTAAATTCAGGCCTTGCCACAGAGAGGCCTACAGACAAATAAATCTGTTTGCGTCAAATCTATAAAGAATAATTTTTATCATGACATTTATTAAAATATTTGTAAAATTATGTAAGGGTTGATCTTTCCTAAGACGACACACTGTGAAAACTCTAGGACTATATCACACACTGACTGCTTAAAATGTAGACTAATCATTGATAAAAAATGCTCTTTTTACATTTAAACAC